>NC_134826.1:124853812-125475108 GCF_004210375.1 Tachypleus tridentatus | reverse complement strand
AAATTGGTTTATTTCAGTTTTCACTTAAAGCTGCAAAAGGCTAAGGGCGCGTAATCATTTTGTAATTTTAATTGGCAGACTTTAAGCAGCTAGTTAGCAAAAGCCACCGCTAACTCCTAGGCTTGACCACTAGTCTTACAACGATACTACAACCTCAAAGTGCAGAGCGCGTTTACAAAGCAACTAAATGTGAATTGGAATAATCAAATACAGAAACTCGTGACGTTAAGAACTATGCCATGTTTGGCTTCTTCAAAATTGGATCATAGGTATTTCAAATATATATGCATAGTTTCAGACAGTTACCTATATTTGGTTTAGGTCACTAGATTTGCATTTCAGCGGATGTACACTTTAAAACTACTATTTCAAAAGACTTCTGTTGACTTGGAAATAAGGTGGAGAAATATTTTACGTATTTGATATATTGAACTTGGATGACACCTTATGTGACACAGGCTAACTGAGTAGGCAACACACTTGCAAAATATTAGATATAACCGTCTTTTACTTTTAACTACTGATCAGAGCATTCATCGACTCATGTCAAAATTCGATTATCTGAATCAAATTAAACGTACAAAGCCCAGAGGTGAACCAATCTTGAATTTTCCGATCTCCAACCCGAGACACTGCTCATTAGGTCAAGCATTTTTGGATAAGTTGCTGTAAGATGCGATATTGAAGATTAGTAGTATGAGTTCGGGTTTTAGCCACGACGTAGCGGTCCATAGAATGTTTCCGAGTTGTTTGTTGTTTTTTTTTCAAGCACAAACTTTTGGCTAATATCTTGGTCATCTCTCGACATATTTCAGATACAATTACACTTTTGGCCTTAAGAGGTTTTGTTTAATTTGAAATTTACATACATATAAAAAACGCATACCCTACTCACATACACACATATATTAGCTAAAACGGGAAGCGGTCTGGAATGGATAGGTAGTTAGAGCACTCCATCTGCAATTTGAGAGTTGCGTCGCATGCAAAAATGAAAACTACACGAAAACAAACATAGTCACTAAAATAAATGTACAACAGTACCTCCAACCTTGTTTCCTTCATTTGCAGGTTTTAAGTTTCATTATTAATTATACTGTGTCATTTGAGATCAGTTATATACATATAATTTGTGCTAACAAAAATAGGCCAGCATAAAACTTAAGGCTAATTGACTCTGTAGCGAATTGTTCGAATTTCTACATTGATTTATAATTCTCGTTCGTTTACGAAAGTTTCCAAGAATTAATTTTAGCTCGTGTACAGTTTTCAATACCAAGATAACTTGTTTTTTTATTTTAACAGCAAGGATATTAAAAAGATTGAAACCAGTAATATTCACAATAATTTGGTAATTCTATCTAAGATGTTTTTAAATAAAAATGGTAAGAATACTCTCATCAACTTACAAATAATAATAATATACATTTACTTTGTGGATTGTGTTAACTGTTTTACATACCTATTGTAGTTTGGAAATATCGTTTGGAACTGCTAGTAGAAATCCTCTGACAGGTTCTGAGCGATTGTAGAAGATATAGTAGATCGATATCTTGTCCCCGAGCAAAATGGCCAAGAAAGATTGCATAAGGTTCAAGCGTATCCGCACTAACTTAGAATTGTTCACCTAGAAAGCACTAGACTTTTAGTGTTCACATCCGTAACTTATCGCTGACCTACAGGGGAGTGTGGGTACGAGATTTGGAAAAATAAAACAGAATGAAAATATGGTATTGTCCAAAATATAGTGCTGTGAATCAAAATATTAAAAAAAGCTAACTTTAGTTTGATCAAGCTTTAAAAACATTTAGACGCTTAACTGGAGAATCTGCTAATAGAGCAAATATCTCATTTTAGCAAATATCGGCAATCAATAGTTCAATATGCATGAAAAGACAGTTATTTCAGTACATGTCTGAAAACATTTAATTAAACAGCGTCAATGAATCACGATCGTGTATTGATACGAAGTTATTGTGTTTCACCTAAAAAAAATCTCCCACATGAAGAAGATAACTGATTTTTTTCGGTAAAAAAAGATTATAAGTAATATAAACAAGATCCATTGTATAAAATATATAACATACGTTTTTACATATGTAGAAACTGATATTATTAGATATTTAATTTTATACATACTTCAGTACTAGATGACAGGATATCCAATAAAGGAAACACAAGAATTCTTAAAATACATGTAAAATATGATAATGGTATATTATATTCAGATCAACAAAATTCTGTAAACATTCAAAATATTGACACTTTATTAGTTCTACATAAAAGAAAAATCAAAACAGGTCTTTCTGTAGCAAGGAAACTCCTTAGGAATGCAATTTTTAATATCAGGTGCATCGCTGACTAAAATATGCTCACCAGTGGCTCAGCGGTATGCTTGCGGACTTACAACACTAAAAACCGGGTTTCGATATCCGTGATGAGCAGAGCACAGATAGCCCACCGAGTAGCTTTGTGTTTAATTCAAAACAACGACTAAAATGTTATGATTTACTAAAATTAATGATTCAGAACTCACAAAAGCAAACATTTTCCAACATAAAATAAAAATTATAACAAAACTCAATCTCAAGTGGTACTGCAGTATCTATTTTTATCATACAATTACCATATACTTCCCTGCATTAATTTTTCTAATATGATAAATGTGAACATAATCATTCTGGTTAAGGTCTTGTGCATATTTTACACTCTTTGTATTTTATTTAGCAAGACTCGTCCACATTATTCTCTGCACATGAGACTGTTTTACAATTAACTTGTGAAACGGACATATTTTCAGATATTCGTGAATCACGTTTGTGTTTGGTCAGCTACAAAGTGAAGTTCACTTTTTGTATATATTATATTTAAGCTACTAATCTTGTGAACCCCTAGTGCTATTTAGTCAACCAGTTTAGCTGTTTGATTTGATTACGAGGCCCGGCATGGCCTAGCGCGTAAGGCGTGCGACTGGTAATCCAAGGGTCGCGGGTTCGCGCCCGCGTCGCGCTAAACAAGCTCGCCCTCCCAGCCGTGGGGGTGTATAATGTGACGGTCAATCCCACTATTCGTTGGTAAAGAGTAGCCCAAGAGTTGGCGGTGGGTGGTGATGACTAGTGAAGCTGCCTTCACTCTAGTCTTACACTGCTAAATTAGGGACGGCTAGCACAGGTAGCCCTCGAGTAGCTTTGTGCGAAATTCCCAAACAAAAAAACATTTGATTACTCGTAAGGATTACACAGGCCTGCGAATTTAAACTTTCATAAAAGTTATTTTGGTCTTAATAACGAATTTTCCATAATTCAGCGAATTCTTAAAATTATTTTTTTGCTATCATATGAGGATTTTTTTACAAACTGAGAAGAAAAAACTGATACTTATAATAAATTATAATTTATTTTACCACAGTAGACATATTTTTCATTATAATGGTGGTTATGTTTTGGTTTTAGAATGATCTATAAAAATTTTCACATCGCCATTGCTCTAAAGGAATCTATAATCAGTGGTTATCAACATTTTAATATAATTTCTTTGAAATTATTCACTTATGTTTAAACCATATATGACATTTTGTGAAAAATCTGCAGGTGATGGAGAAAATTGATGTAATTTTTGGATTCAGCGTATAGGAATTACTGTAAAACATGTAAAAATTTGACAGCAGTTCACAGTTCTATATTATTTTTAATTTTAACGCAATTTGTTTCACTTTAATTTCTAATTTAATACATTCTCTTATTCTTTAACTTAAACTAATACAAAGCAAGATACCTTATTCGCTAGTTTAGTCAATGTAACTATTAATAAAGAAAGATATTTTAAAGTAGGTGCATGATTTGATTTGATATAGGTCCAACAGAAACTGTTAATTATACAATACTGTTAATAATATTAGGCTCGTCCATCTGTGGTCCAGTGTTAAACCTGAAGGCTTAAAATGTTGAAAATCATATTTCGGTACCCATGGTAGGCGCAGAAAATAATATTTCGTACATTAACTTTAGGCTCCACAATAGACAAACTAAAGTACTAGGCACATCAATGAAATAATAGTTTATTCAAAGTTAGTATATTTCATGTTTAACTTCAGTTATGAATCTTGAAAAGTTTTTTTTTATGATGTTAACTAATAATAATCAAGGACATTTACAACAAATCGGCCTGACATGGACATATTGGCCTGGAGGTTATAGAAATCGACTCGTTCGCCCTTTCAGCGAGACTTGTGACCTTAGATTCAATCTTACTATTTACTGGTAAAAAAAGTGACACAAGAGTTAGCAGTGGACAATGCAGGACAGCTTCCTTTTTCTTTGGTCTATCACTTCAAAATTAGGGACAGCTAGCGCAGCTAGCTCTCGAAATCTCTGTACGAAATTCAATAAATAAACAATAAAAACTTACAACTTACTGAACATTCACATAAAATACCAATATTTTGTCGATATACCTTCTTTTATAGAATGTCTCATTAATTTAATAATGAGCTATTTTATAAAAGAAAAAATATATATATAAAAATTGAACAGTTAGAAAATAAATGTTTTATGGCTAAACAAGATGCAAAGACATATTCTTTTACTATTTGTATTGTATGTGGTATGTAATAAATAATGGCATCTAATTAAAATACTCTAAACTCTCTTACAGACTTTCTGTCATTCCCAATTGACGTATCCTCTAACTTAACGAAAACAGGTATGAGCTCCACTAACTCCACGTGAAGAAATTCAAGTTTAATGCCTTTCTCCTTGATTTTCTCTTTTCTTCATCAAAATTATCCCTTAAACAACCATCAAATATTAATCAATTCAAACATACTTCAAGTGTTTGGTTTAACTCAAACAAGAATGACATTTCATTCAGTATTAAGCTCAAATATCATGATGTTGTCATGGCTGGCTTTAAAAACCTGTCACATTCAGATTGTAATAATATAGTATGTGAATTATAAGAGCAACTTACTTTCTCTCAAAGTTTAGTTTCTCCTCCATCGAATGTGAAAAAGTCAGGTATGATTCAAATAGTTACACTCACTCTAGGTAAGTTGTATTTTATCTGATTTAAACTACTACCTGTCTAGTTCTGATAGTACCACGTCTGGTTCAAGGAATGAATTGATTTCTAGATTGTAACAAGTTTATATTAATGATTATTTAGGATTGTTGAATAGGTACACAAATAAAAGTAATATTAGATTTGTTTTTGTTTTTCTGAAAATATGTATAAAGCAAGTAATAATACGTGCCAACTAGCAAGCAGAATTCACTGAAGTTCCAGTTAATAATGATAGATTTAGTACATTAAGGTGAAAGTACCTTGTCACATAAATGACTATTTTATCTTCAAACAAGATTATAATGATTTTATACACCGATACGTTTCTAATATTTCTATTTGTAGTGAATTATGTTTCAAGAGTATTCGATTTCTGTAAACGATCTACTTTCGAACATGGATAATTTGCATGAACCTCAAGTTTTAAATATAAAGTTTACTTTCGTATTATATGCGACTTCCAATATAACTGGTTGCATCTATTTTTTATTTTATAGTGGCTTAATGTTTTTTGCTTCATTGCATATTTTTGAAAGCTCAATCCTCGGTATGGCTTCACCACTCATCCTCTTTTTCTTTCATAGTACTTCCGTTAAGAATTTTTGCCGAAAATGTTTGCAACATTTCTATGAGCATTCAAGAGAATAGTTAGCATATTAAGATTCCCATTTAAACATCACGAGGCTTGAAAGTATTATAAAATAAGGGTAAAAGACAGAGAGTAAAATAATTAAACAAATATGTAAAAATATATTAAATTTGCTTTTTTTTCCCCCATCTCTGTTCACGACAATCCTATTTCTCGCACCATACAATTAATTGATCCATCCATTATTTGTTCCTACTAAAGTTTTTTTAATGGTGACTTGAACTGCTATTTCATCAATTTACAGAAACGAATCGTTATTGCTAACATTTAACTTCTTGTAATATTAATTTCATAAACAAAGTAATGGGCTGGAAATAGATCCTTCCTGAACTCCAGTGTGAGATGTAATAACCTGAAGAAGTGCATTTCATTTTTACTGTTCCAAGTAAAATTGTAACATTAAAATAAACAAACATATTTTCTTATATCTGATTGATTAGACATTTTCTTATGGCTAGCACATCTGATCAGTAAATATTAGGGTTTAAGATACGAGACTCGTTGCTGTATCGAGGATTTGGGTGCATTGTAAGAGTGAGTGTCAAATCCCACGATTTAATCAGATAAGAATAGCTCAAGATTTAGCGATGGGTTAATTAAATAGCTGCCTTCTCTCTCTAACTCATCAGCTCAAATTGGAAATGGCTATGTGCAAATAATCTTCGTGTAATTTAGTAAACACAAAATTAATTGATCAAACTAGGAGTTAAAATTTGAGTTTCTTTTCTCTTTACACAAGGTTAATTAGTTAGATGTAAAGTTTTATTGAAAGTAGCTATAAGCGTCTTATAAGTGTACGTGTGACTACTTTTTAATATTTATTGTTAAATATAGATTTTGAAGAACCCCCGTGCTGAAAATTCATGTTCAATTAAATTTTAACTACAGTTTTGTAACTTTTGTATTGATATTATTATTGCATTTCTACGAGGACATTAAATATTTTTCTTATATATAGATATATCTGTTTACTAGCTTGCAAATTGCTTAGGCGAAACAAGAATAGAACTAGCTAATGATATAATATCTGGGTATAAACATGAAAATTACGCCTCTTGGAGTTGGACTATCGATAAAATATTAAGTTCCAGACCAGAGATAAAATGAATACCATTTGTGAGTTCGTAAAATTTTTATGTAAATAATTATTTCCATTAACCACTTATAACGATAACGATTTAATTAATTTCTTAAATAAATGTTTGCTACAGGCTAAGATGATTATGAGATAGATTGTAGACCTAAATTCACAAACTAACGTAACATCTCAATAGAAACTGCAAGCCTAATAGGTCTTATCAGGTTTGTAGATTTGTGTTGTTTTTAGATCATAATGTAATGCACCAGTGTGCGTGCGCAAATACAAACCGGGCAAACATTCCCAGTAACAACACTATGAGATACAAAAAGACAGTTGGGTTTTATAGTCCCTAATCAAATATCGTCTATGAAAAATATCGTCAAGTTACTACCCATGTTTCTCTGTCATCTGATCTTCTACCAATGAGAAAAGTCTTATTCCTCATTATGTACAACTCTTTATACTGGGTAGGTATTAAAATGAGGAGAGTAAGTGAACTAATGTATTGTTATTGTTCAGTGTTTTGTGATATCAAATATCACAGGAATAACATTCATTCTTTCAAGAAAAATGGGTTTTGAATATACAATGTACTAGTATATGAAATAAGTTCCGAAATTAACAGTGAGTTTGGGCCATAAAGACAGAAACTCTATTGTTAAACTGCTACAAATGCGAGCAATCACAATTCAGTTAATTATACCTGTGTAACAAGTCTGCGGATCAGTTATTACTTGCTCTGAGTCGATTTCATGTATATAAAAACAGACTAGTTTCTTTCCATTGAGTATATGTTTTTAACGTTACATAGGATGATGGAAAATTGAATGTAACTTGTATGAATAAAAAAAAATCATTGATAAAGCCACCTCACCTTTCTAACAGAATCGCGCGATTTCCTGTGACTGGGAGCCGACGACATTACAACCATCTTTTCAGCTGAGTATTTGAATGTTGATTCATAACAAAATTTGGCTCCTGGAACATCCTCTTCCAACAATTTTATTCTTAAAAATCACCCTGCGTGCGCTATTCTGGCAGCCAAAAAGCCGGTTTGTTTGCCCGTACATTTTGGGTCCACGTGCGCTCGCTATAAATAGCACTCACATCATCGCGCTGTGATGTCACTAGACCCCTAACCATGATAAAGCCAATTGTGCATACATCTTATAATATTTCCTCTCAAAATTAAATAAATCAACAAGTAAAGACGTTAAATTCCCAAGTAACTGAACTCACTATTATCACTGAAATAAATGAATCAGTGATTCTCTTTGACTTCTCATTAACGTAGTGCTAAACCGAGTCTTATTAATATTATACCTTTGTTCCTACATATTAAGGGAACTTTTCGTTCCTGAACTTTCATGAAGTTCCTAGATCTTTTACTGCATCCTGTAGCAAACATATATTAAGATATGTGTGCTTGTTTGATATACGTATTTTAGAATATTCAAAATATTTATGCAATAATGCATATTTTGACTACGTATCTTAGCTTTCATATGTTCTTGAAGAAGTAAAAATAAAATTTTATTAACAACTGTGCTCAAAATCATCATATTCTCATTATGTACTTCCATGCACAAAGTTATAATATCAATGTATAGATGTCTGGTTAGACTGCCTGGAGTCTTGGAATTTTTAATTTAGAAAATACATTAAACTGTTGGGTTATATTTATGCGTATATTTAACGAAATAAAATTATAGTTAAATGGTTTCCTAACCTCATTTCACTTTTTGTATTATATTTAATTCGTATTTCATCCATGTTATCCAAAGTGCAGTACATTTATTATTCTGTACTTAATTGCAAAAATAATCAGGAATTGTTAATAAGAAAAATAAATAGATATTTTTATAAGATGAAAAATGCATGAAAACGATAACAATTTACAACGATATAAATTTATTCTCTAAACTCGGTAAATTGTGAATGCCTTTCATTAACGATTTTCCGAACAACAAGACAGTTGGTACTTTCCACGATGATTTTCCAGAGAGATTGAGGGAATATAATGCTAAAAGTATGAACTCCAACCTCGTGATGGATTCAGCCAAGATAGCACATTGTGCACATTTGCGCAACAAACGGATATTATAACTAGTAAGCACTACTATTTATCTATACTTCTGTTTCTGTTGAATAACTTTACATCTTAACAACTGTTCTGTACATTGTTCTCCATAAAAAAGGAACGTCATGCATTATACCTTATACACTGATATACATTATTCAGAATACTTAATACATGTCTTAACATAATCATTGGTTCATTTGATTAGCTATTTTAACCAATATATTCCAAAAGTAGGCACTCTGCAAATCTTTTCCAGGGATACGTTGTGAATTAAAACTAGATTTGGTAAACCCAGTAAAGAGAATTGTGTTTATTGTTCGTTAAACTTACCAGAGTTATTGAAGAGGTAAAATGTAATTCATTTCATACTGGATGGGCCAAACGTAAAACTCGCTGTGTCATATGTCTTATTGATCTGTTCATAATTCAGAAATTTGTTTTCTAAACATAAGCAGTAAAAATTGTTGTTGAAAATAATATTGATTTTTACGTTGACGTTTGTGGTTTTATTTCACTGTACTTTCATTGATGAACCCCTATTTATATGAAATTGTCAACAAATAATAATTTTTCAAAATTTTCATTTTGTATTTTAAAAAACCAACACATATAATTATTTTAATAATTCACTTCATAAAACCCGACAAAATATCCACTTTAGAAAAAAAATGTTTTGATTTTATGCTTGTGTTATAAGTGAAAAAAAGCAGTAAAAATAATTTTTCTTCGTGTAAAAATACTTACTTTGAACCAATCACTGTCGTTTTGTACTTAAACGATTACAAAAACTTTTATTCTTAAAACTATATTTAAAGAAATGCAACACTCAAAATTTACTTCGGACATAAGACACTTCAAGAAATGTTTGCACATACAGTTTTGTTTCTGAAATTAGCAGTTGCAGAATAGAAAATAAAATTTTCTCACAAAGTCTTCTTTAATTCTGTTACTGATAAAACTAAACGGAAGATGTTTTGTTAACAACACATACCACCAACACTTTGTGTTATTCTATGAGAACAGTATAGATACAAAAAGTTTCAACTACTTTAACCCTCTACTGCTGGGCTAACTGGTTCGCATACAGTTACTGGGCTATGACAAAAAATACTTAAAACTCAAAATTAAACCAGAACTAGAAGTGATAACCAGTAATTCTGCTGCTTCAATGAAATGACAGTGATAGGCAAGGAAATGAAAGGCAGTTTCTTCAGTGACATTAGTATAAAGTTAGTGGGTTACCCAAAGCAATGACGTTTGTATTTAAAAATTACTATATGAATTGGAACCATAATTCTCTCGTTTTCATAAGCAACAAAGGTGTGGATATCGTGTAATGGTCAACAAAACAACAAACAATAATTTAAAGGTGATGGATGCTTATACGTTTCTAATTAGATCTCGAAAACAATGAGTTTTTTTTCATAAAAAATGTTATAACTTAATCTGATTCGCCCTCATACACTCGTTAATTCTATTAATTTCTCTCCAGTGAAATTGACCTACACTATAAAAGTTGACCCATCATTATTAGCAGAAGCTTATTGCAATATAAATCATAATACCAATAATAACCATTAGATTGAGCACTGTCGACGATAGAGCGCATGGGACCTGAAACATTGTTCTTATTAAATATGATTAACCTTCAGTATTAATCACTTAATAATACTTGATGAACCGCTGTCGAAATATCTAGAGAAAGATATACTTGTTCCTTGTAAGTCAACTTTAAAAAGTTCTAATATAGTGGCCATCATAGTATTCTTTGAAAGAAATGTTCAAGACTTGAGCCGTTTTCAGTAGCTATAGACATTTGGATATGGCCTTTAGGATATTCTTTTATGTTATGTTGTGTTTAGTTTCGTTTACCCTACTTTAATTTCAGTTCTTATGGTACCATGTCTGGTTCAAGGAACAAAATGATACTTAGATTGTAACAGCTTTATATTAATGATTATTTATGATTGTGGAACATTTTCTATGTGCTGTTACTTCGTATGTATAAATAAAAGTAACGTTAGTTAAAAAAAAAAACATTATCAGACAAGTAATAACATGTACCAAGTAGCAAATAAAATTCACTAAACTTTCAGTTGACAGTGTAAGATTTCATTTTAACTTACGTTATCATTTTCTCTATCTGATCTGCTTAAGATCCAAGAATTATAAGAAGCTTAATCGAAGAAAAATATCAATTTCATAATCTAAGCGATTAATCTCGTTCAAACGATGATATCATTTCTTTCCAAAAGTAAACACTCGCCTGATATTAAAACCAGTATATATTCTCTTATACTAAGCTACATTAAATCCATAATTTAAGTGGGACAGCGTTAAATTAATGGGTTAATAATGATAAAATTCAGCTGTTAAATTTCCTTGGAGGACAGAGTAGAGATAACTCATTTTTAGTTAGTGCTTACCAACAAACAAACAATTCATATTTTACAAATATTGTATGCAACGATAAGTTACAAAGGAATTTCCTTTTTTAATAAGAAAATCGAAATCAAATTATGCTTATTCACAAAAAATAGTAATTGTTTATAAGTTTATGTATTTAAAGTAACTTCACTGACTTTGTTAAAGTTATTTCTATTTTATACCTTTGTATTTCACTTGTATTAAACGTACTTCTAGTTACGACGAATACATTTTTTCAGCACAAATAGTTCTGATCAAGACTATGTTTTTAACTGGAAGATTCGAAACTCCATTTATGGGACACACTGCACAACAATTTTTTTAAAAGTTTTGCTTCCTGAAAAGTTTCTGCTGATTGTGACAGGTACCTGGTGGGTATGCACAAATATAGTTTTGGTTTTGCTTCAACTCTGAGAAACAGTTAACTGTTTACCGGCAATAACGTATTTAATTGCGTTTATGTTTCTAATATGCTATTAAGTTCAACATAATTAAAAGTGTTTTGCTCTTGATTTTCGTTTGTATTCAATGTCCGGTGCATCACGTTGCAGTGTCCAACAGTAGTCAGCAAGCATTAACGGATTCCAGTTGCCTTGATATCGTTCTTTTATTGTAGCAATGTCCTGGTGAAACTGAAGATTTAGATGAAACGGTACGTGATGGGCAAATTTGGACGTGAGTTTCGTGATCAGCAGCCAAAAATCTATAAGGAACACTTAACAGTGTTCAAGAAGCAAAAATTTTGTTGTGCAGTGACATATATTAGTACCGTCATATTAATGAAAAAAATTGAAAATTTGTTAAACCTTTTCATTAAGGTGATTTAGATGGATTTTCTGTCACTTGCTATATTCTTTAGAAAACTACAGAATTTGATCACAAACGTTTATAGATTTCGAACATTACGAAAGTTAAACTTCAAATAATTAATTTTGGACCTTAATATTTGTACGAGGACATCAGATATTTATCTTGTAAATATCTTGTAGATTGTAAATCACGTTAAGCCAAAGAAAAAAAAAGCTTGCTGGCTGTCAAGTGAAGCACATCTGTTTATTAACACGAAAGTAATTTGCACTTCGTGGACCTGGACCATCGATAAAATATTAAGTTACAGAGCAGATAGAAAACTGAATATTGTTTTTGAGTTCAAAACTTTTGTATATGAATAATTATTTGTATTAACTATTTGTAACGATAGCTAATTAATTCATACATGTTTACTACAGGCCAAGTTCATTATGAGATTGGTTGTAGTTCTAAATTCACAAATTACTCTAACATCTAAACAGAAACTGCAAGCTTAATGGTACATACACCTTACTTATAATATTTTCTCGCAAAATTAGTCGATCATGAAGCAAAGACGTTAAAGTCCCGAGTAACAGAATGGACGTCATAACTTACTACTAACACTGAAATTAATTATTCAGTAATTCTCATCGACTTTTCATTACATTGGTATTAAACCGAGTTTTATTACTACAATATCTTTGTGTCTACATATTACAGGAATTTTTGTTTCTTAACTTTTTTGAAGTTCTTAGATCTTTTCCTGCACTCTCTAGCAAACATACAATAAGATATTGTGTGTTTGTTTGATTAATGTGTAATTTTTGATGTGTGCATTTTAGAATATTCAAAATACGATGGCTGTTCAAAAAATACGCGGACTGACGTCATAAAACAAAATGTACTTTATTTAGAAGTTACAGGTCTGGGCCCCCATCAAAGTACTCTCCTCCCCAACGCACACACTTATCCCAACGGTGTTTCCACTTGTTGAAACAGTCCTGGTACGCTTCTTTTGTAATGTCCTCCAGCTCCTTCGTTGCATTTGCCTTAATCTCGGGAATCGTCTCAAATCTTCTTCCTTTCAAGGGTCTTTTGAGTTTGGGGAACAAGAAAAAATCGCAAGGAGCAAGATCAGGTGAGTAGGGAGGGTGGGGAAGAACAGTGATCGAGTATTTGGCCAAAAACTCACGAGTTCTGAGGCACAAATTTCGCAGCAACACAGTGCATCTTCAATTTTTCAGTCAAAATCTCGTAACAAGATCCAACTGATATCCCACACTCTTCAGCAAGCTCCCTGACAGTCAGACGTCGATTTGCCCGCACCAGGGTGTTGATTTTGTCGACGTGTGGGTCGTCAGTTGACGTGGAAGGACGTCCAGGACGCTCATCATCTTCAATGGACTGTCAACCATCTTTAAAACTTTCATGCCACTTGAAACATGCCGTACGCTTCATAGTAACATCACCGTAAGCCATGTTAAGCATAGCAAAAGTTTCAGTCGCAGATTTTCCAAGTTTAACACAAAATTTCAGAGCAAGTCGTTGCTCCTTCAGGTCATTCATTCTGAAATCCGCCAAACGAAAAAAACGCACTTCACTTAAAATCGCGTAGCTAATACACAAATGAAGATATCTGCAATCGGGAAATGGCGTCGTAATCAGCTGAATTGTGCAAACCTAGCGACACCAAGCGGATTCCCCTGGAACCAACTGGAGCCGCGCAATTCAAACAGTCCGCGTATTTTTTGAACAGACCTCGTATATTTTACAATTATGCATATTTGGACAATAACTAGGTGTATTAATATTAGAGAGCTATTATAAAAAATCGTTTTCATATGTTCCACCAATTATAGAAAGTTAGATTCTGAAAATATATTTTGTAAATGTCAAGGGAGTTCTAAGTTGGCTATTTATATTTTGTTTTGTTTGTTTGTTTTTGAATTTCGCACAAAGCTACTTGAGGGCTGTCTGTGCTAGCCGTCCCTAATTTAGCAGTGTAAGACTAGAGGGAAGGCAGCTAGTCATCACCACTCACCGCCAACTCTTGGGCTACTCTTTTATTAACGAATAATGAGATTGACCGTCACATTATAACGCCCCCACGGCTGAAAGGGCGAGCATGTTTGGCGCGAAGGGGATGCGAACCCGCGATCCTCGGATTACGAGTCGCACGCCTTAACACGCTTGGCCATGCCGGGCCCTATTTATGTTAAATTATTAACAAAAAATTTTCCGGGATTAATTAGGTATTTCAACATTTTGCAAAACACACAATACAAAGATTTATTTAACTATACTAGAAAGACGAAAGAAACCTGTACAGTATGTTAAGTGAACTTATAGAGACGCATAGTAAATGTAAATTTACAAACTCAAAATGATTCTGTAAAAAACACATAAATTACATCATACTTTTAAATATCAAATTTTGTTTGCGTACATAAAATAAACTTCATGCTTAAATTCTTAAAATTACCTCTGCTTTAATGCACTTCAAATGCCAAACTCTCCAATAAAAAGACCTCTTTGAAAGGATTAAATATTTCTTTACATAAGATCAAAGAACTTTTTTTACTTTTCTTTGTTGTTTATCTGTATTACATTCACTTACTTTGCACCAGAAAAACGCAATTTGATGACGTAATAGCCTAGCTTATTGAATGATGATCCTTCTTTTTGTTCGAGAACAGTAAGACTCTCGCTACGATAATCTTACTTTCATTATTCACTATCAAAAAGTAACTTAAACGCAAGAACTCTTGATAATTTAGCAGTACCTACAGACTATTCATCATCCAATGACCTATGAAGTGAAGGTCATCTTCATCTTGTTCATCTGTCCATTATTGTTGAATACAATATTGTCTTAAATCGTGATATACATGAAGATAATATATATTTCTTGTTCTATTCATGGTTTTCAAGTGTACGTTATACGCTGAAATTTTCAAAACTGAAAAGTTCGTTGATTATCCTCTCCGTTCCAATCACATTGACAAATGTACGCTAAATTTTCTATAATAACTGGTTATATTTCCGAAAACGTGTGATTAAATGTATTAATATTTCGCAGTAGATATTACTACTCTAAATTAAACCCTAATCAATAAATAATATAACACGGAAATATGACATTTTGATCTTTTTTTAATAAATGAATATAAAAGGAAATAAAAATTTTTCTTTATTTGCCACCCAAACATCTTAACCGTTCAATTTTTCACTTTTTTTGTACTTAATTTAATTATGATCGCATTAAAAAATTAAGAGACTTGGCATAACCTATTGGTTAAAATATTAAAATTATTAATCTGAGCGCTTGTTAATTGCAAGACGTAGGTGTGATATAAGTGTTACAGTCAAATCCTTCTATGTGGTAAGATAAAATTTCAATAGTTGAAGGTATACGATTTGTCTTGATGCTTTCCCTATAGCCTATCAGCTGAAAATTCAGGACGTTTGTGGGTAAGTAACTCTTTGTGTGCTTTTGCATGAACATTCTGAAAGAAAGAACATACATTTGAAAAATTATATTTATTTATAACATTTTATTCTTAATACGAAGAGTAAACTAAGGTAAACAAAAACATGTCTTAAATGTTTCCCTAATCCTGTGAGTTTCCATTCCATTGATATTATAATTAAAGAAAAGTATTGTTTAAAAAAAATCAAACAAACATACTTTCATTAGTGTGTGTGTGGGTGTTTTCTTATAGCAAAGCCATCTTGGGCTATCTGCTGAGTCACCGATACTTTCGTTAGAGAAATATACCAAATATAAATAACAAATACACTAATAAAACATCTCTGTGAGCACTATAGTTAAACCATTAACCTTATAACTGTTACGTATTGTAATTTATTACAGACAAGTCTTATATGTATTACGTTACCTAGGTTACGTATTACGATTTCAAATAGCCGGAAATTTGTATCAGTATGTATCAAATTTTTAATATCCCCAACAAGACTTATAGGCACAATTATCTTTCTTAACAAAAATATATTTTAAGATACAAACTACAATACAATTTATAATAATGATTATTACAAACAATTGCTGCAAATAATATATACAGAAGTTTTATAAACTTACAAACATTATTTAATCTTCTATCTGATCGGAATTGAATCTAATGACGGTTCACCGAGAGCGAATTAATTCTATCTTGATACACCGGTACACTTCTCTTGAGGGTTAGCTAGCTAGCTGCTTCACTGAACACATGTAAATCTTAACCAACGACAATATATAATGTTGTCATAGAAATACTAACGTCCGAAGTTAATTTACTGAAGTTAAACAGCTTATAATGTTCAAAATGCATGAACGTTCTCAGTGAAATATGAGTAGTTTTCCAATTAATTAATAAGCATTAATCAAAGTTGTAGCTTCCGAGTGTTGGTTTCCTTTTAAAATGTTTACTAGATATTTCAGCTAAGGCAACAGTACTGGTATTTTACATACACAGATCATACACTGTTGGTCCTGACCCTAAAGAATCTTCTACAAATTTAGAGAATATATGGGACTTTCACAATACACGTTTAACAATATAAGTTGTATACATTTCCAAATACATATTTAACTAAACAAACAATAGTAAATCCGTTACAGAATATATTAATCATAAAATCTATTGCAAAGCAAATGAATAATAACATACTATGACACAACAACCAGGAGCGTAAAGAACACAGTATTAAACTTCTCAGTGAACCCAACAACCTCTTACGCCTGAGAGGATACAGCAATAGAAAGTGCTTGACTGAGAAAATCAGTATCTCACAATAAAAAGAACATAATAATACACAAAACGAAGATACAAAATCAAATATTCCATGTTCTACATGTGCTATGTGCTAGAATTCCTAAACGTCATTTAAGGCGAAATAATTTCAAAAACTCAGCGATTTTTTACATCTTAAATATCAAGACAAAGCTGAAAACTCTAGACCGTATGAAAGTACACAAACCAACAATGTTTTAGAATATGTAAAGTACGGGATATTCACAAACCTTCTAGCTATAGAACTACAATCTCAGAATTGTATTTGGCTCGCACTATCTCATTCAAGTTTTAGAGAACACTTATATGCAGCAACCTAGAAATCACACATTAATTAATATCAAACATGTTATCCAACACGGAAATATTAAATATTCCAAAGAGCACAACATTACACAACGTTATGAATAATGATAAGATATTTAAATATCCAAGTAATGACACAATACTCAGTGTTTTTCTGAATGGTTCAAACTAAACATATTAACACACACCACATAAAAATCGGGAAAATCAGCAATAACCAAACTTTCAGACATAATGAATATCCTTTCTACCCTTAAAGAAAAATAGTTTGAAGCAATATCTAACCATTATGTGATTGAATATTAACGTTGCAACATCTCCGTGATAAAAGCAATATATATATATATTCTAGAAAAAACATTAACATTATAAAAGTATTAACCATGCAATATAATATAGTTAGTATGAATACGTAACGTTTCAGTCTACATATCCTATATTATAATTATACTCAGTATACTAGTGAATATATAAATGCTTGCTGTGTTGGTTCAAATCGATAACTAACACTTTTAACAACATGGAAAAGACAATTTTCTAGGAGAAAACATCAAACACTATAGACTTAATGCGCTAATAAATCAGAAAACTCCACAATACGATATTCCTTCATATATCTGTAAACACTACAATTTTTAACATCCACGAGAATGTCAAATAAAAATATATTTAGTAATAGAGGACAGTGAGATGTTAAGACTGTGTTCGCTAGTTTTCAATAAAAGTATGTTTGTTTTTTGTATTTCGCGCAAAGCTACACGACGACTATCCGAGCTAGACGTCTCTAATTTAGCAGTGTAAGACTAGAGGAAAGACACCTAGTTATCACCACCCACCACCAACTCTTGGGCTACTCTTTTATCAACGAATAGTGGGATTGACCGTCACATTATAACACACCCACGGCTGAAAAGGCAAGCATATTTGGTGCGACGAGGATTCGAACCAGCGAAACTCAGATTACCAGTCAAGTGCCTTAACCACCTGATCATGTCGGGCAAAAGGCAAGCGGGTATGATTTTCTCCTTGGTCAGTATGTAACGAAATAAGATCAAGGGCTGTAAAAATTAATTTTTGCTTGAGCAATGACAACATTATAATAAATAATTTGATACTTCTTGAAAGGGTTACCCATAAAATCAATGTGGCACCACTTTTGTGTGAGTGACCTTACAACATATCAGAAGCAGTATCTATGATATTGCGATTAACCAACCACACACATTTAAGGTAGTCATAATGGTAACACTCTATTGCCGTATATGTCAAAACACACATCACATCAATGGCTCTAACTGTATGTCCAACCCGAAAGAAAAATCTTAAAATATACTTTTTCTGTTGAGTAGTGGGTCAAATTCATGTAAACTGTTCCTATCTCGACACGAATCAAGGTGGCTATTAATATTCACTACTGGTACAGCATCAAAAACGTCAACATTAGACAGTAAAAATTGCAATGTAGTTCCAGGAATATGGTATTCCAATATCATCTCCTCATTCAATTTTAGAAATGCAATGAACAAATCCTACTGAGAAATCTGGTTAACCTAGCTCTTTTAAAGTTGGACGATTCTTGGAATATGCCTTTGAAATATAGGGACAAGAGATACAGTTGCCAGTTAATACAGTTAATAAAAAAGAGTGACTATAGATGCTTCTATAAAAAGCACAATTTGTGTTTATTGACATTAATTTTATTCTAACGAATGGAGATTTAAATACGTGTAAATGGAGACGTCATGTTCCGACTATGTCTAGAAAGGTTCTCTTACAGAATGAAGGTAGATTTCATTGACTTCATACCTGGAATTAGTTTTTGAGATATGTATACTGTAAAGCTTGTCAGAAAGATTAGCTTGTGTGACAGGTGAATCGATGTTTCTTGATAAACTTATTCAGTGCTGATCTGATGGGCCCAAGAAACTGAAAAAAATCACATACGTGTGTGGGAGATAAAGTCGCCATAATTCCATATACACAACTGGTTTTCCTTGGTTTTATACATGCAGTGTCTGATACGTCAGTGCTGTATGATACAGTCATTAAACCACTCACGTAGGTTGTTTCCTGTACAGAATACAAGCAGAATTAGTTCAGAAAATCATCGCTTTGACAGTATTTGACATGCCACTCTTCTGGAATTATGGATGAGCTATCATACAAATTCACACTGAAATAATCATTGGTATGGTAAGCAAAGTAGGTATATCTGATTGTACAGGTAATTCTAGGGTTTCATACAGGTATATTTTCTAAATATAAGAATATAATAGAAATGGCAGAGATATATATTTAAAACATATATTTGATATCAAAGACATATTTTACACATAGTTCTTTGCCATTTCTTTTATTTTAGTTCTTTCATATTACAGAAGTTATTGTTAAAGCGTTGTTTATTATGTTTAATTATTTTATTACCTCCTCCTGTATTTTTTATTTTATAATTCATCTTGAATGATTCATTCAGAGGCTGATTACTTGGTGCAAATAACTCTTTGTTAACCTGAAGATGACCAAAAAAGTTCGAAACGTTGTAATCTACTTTATTTTAATACCCATACAAGCCGTCTTGAGATACATAGTGTAACTAAAGACATTGGTATTTATATGCTATGATTTGTGGTTTAAATACCAAATACATCGGATGTTAATATTATAAACCCATATAGTTGTTTATTTTTCGTACTTTCACGTAGTAACTCATTACACTTAATGATATTTCAATGAGTTTTGTTCCACAGTAAGGCAGCGATAAATCTAAGGATTTATAAGAAATAGAGATTAGAATTGATAAGTCATTGTAACTATACTTCATACACATAGATAAAAATGTATACATATATTCACATAAAAAGATAAATATAAATAAACAATATATAAAAATAAATAAATTAAGCTTATATATACACTTTTATGAAAATTGTACAGTGGATTTCCCCTCCTCACAACAAGGAATTTCATATTTTATAAAACTCGAAATGAAAAGTGAAAACCACTGTAAAAAACAATTGACAGTTCAGTTCATGTTGTCTACTTTTGTTCCTCCGTGGGACATATAAATGAGTGAATAAAGTACCAGTAGTTAAAACTGTTTTGTTAGATACATATACAAAGTTTTGATCACATTATATTAAAATATTTTAAAGCCTCAAAATATCTTTACAGCTCTAGTAGCCACGTCTGGTATGATCCATCTGTAGACTGCGCATCTCAACAACATCCCTGCAGAGTAATTTCCATTGTAAACTGTTGGGTCGTAAGGATGTCATATCCAAAGCACACCACTCCTATTTGCAGGGTTTCATAGTTCATCTAGTATACAAAGACGACAATTTCCCACGATAGTCTTAAAAGTTCGATTGCTCAGGAAACTAGAGGTGTTGCGTCTGTCAACTTCATTAATGTGTCTTCATATCAAATAGGATGAACACTTAGCTCATTTTCTAGCTACTTGAGGTACCCGACAGTTAAGCTGGGTAAATAAACAGATGAATTATTTTGAAAAGCCCATTTCTGTTTCACACAGATTCTTTTTGATTATGTTAATTACTGCTGCCTGGGGCACCTTCAGATATTGGGTTACTGGCCAGGTATCCTCCTCTGTTACAACAGATAATTCTGCTCCCCAAGTTGTTCCATGTCTTTTTTTTATTTGAAATGTCAGTAATTATAAGGGGCATATCGAATTTCGAAATAAGAACAGTTTAGAAGAATGTGTGTTTGAGTATGAAATGGTGTACAGAATAACTTGAAGAATACGTTTTCTTACAGGAACTTGAATAGTAAAATATTAATACACATTTGAAAAAGAAAATCAATTAATAATACACAAGTAAATAATAAAATGAAAAACAATTTTTACAAAGAAATAGTAATTTTAGTAAGCAATAAAAATTTAAAATATTATTATTGAAACAATAATGAAATCCGTTTGAAACAGAGTTTTCTAAGGTTTTCCCACAAAGTCTTTGAGTTAAAGAACATTAATTTAAATCTAATAAAATGTTTAAACTCAACGTTTCATATTTACACAATTCAAAGTTGTTTTGCAAAGCCCTCAGTGACTTCCACTCAAAAACTCCACGTTTCGATCCCTTTCATGTTTTCTTCGTTAATCTGTTCCTTTATTTCGTGCAAAGTTACGCGAAAGCTAACTGCACTGATCGCTAAGACTGAAGTATGAAATCTCTGAGGCAATTGAATTTCATATTTGGGTCTTCCTCTTTCAGCTCGTTACGAGTAAAATACTGATCCATTATGCCTCTTTTGTTTCTTTTTTGGGGGGTTTTGAGATCCACGTCATTAATAATCGGTCAGTATAGTTAAAGTGTAAAGCAACAAAACAATGTTTCCAATTCTTAAAATGATCATCCTCCACTTATCACTGATAGAAAAAACCCATTTTATAAAAGCTTTGAGATTATTGGATTTCATATTTGTAGCTAGCTTTTTCAGTTCATTATGAGTAATTTTGAATATCATAAGTATGATTTATATTAAAAGTGAAATTATACATATTATACAAAGCCCTAAACTGTTCATCACTTTAAGCCACTCATTTTAAAGTTTATCTAACCTTACCTCTTAACGAGAAATAAAACGATGTCTGGTTTTCTTTCATGCAAGTACAAGGCTACCCAATTATATACCTGTGCTGTGTTCACCACAGGTATCGAAATTAGTGTTTTAGTGTTTAAGTCCGTAAGTATATCTCTGAGCTATAGAGGAGTGTGGGTACGAGATTTGAAAATATATAACAGTATAAAAAACATGGTTTTGTCCAAAATATGGTGCTATAAATCAGAATCCTAAAAATGTTTTCTTTTTGAATTTCGCGCAAAGCTACTCGAGAGCAATCTGCGTTACCCGTCCCTAATTTAACAGTGTAAGACTAGAGAGAAGGCAGCTAGTCATCACCACCCACCGCCAACTCTTGGGCTACTCTTTTACCAACGAATAGTGGGATTGACCGCAACTTTATAACGACCCCACGGCTGAAAGGCCGAGCATGTTTGGTGCGACGGAGATGCGAACCCGCGATCCTCAGAGTACGAGTCGCACGCCTTAACACTCTTGGCCATGCCGGGCCCTACATTTGATTAAACAGTATCAATCAATCACGATCGTGTATTGATACGAGGTTTTTGTGCTTCAGACACAACAGTCTAAAAAACTAACTAATTTCTATTCGGTAAAAAATTCTGAGTAATATGTAGAAACTCCAAAATACAAACAAAATACATAACACGCTGTTTTGTATCTCTATAAACCAACATTATTGAATATTTATTTTTATACATACTTCGGCACTAGATGGCAGAACATTCATTATAACAAACAATATTTCTTACAGGAAAATTACACCGATTTGTAAAATATGATAATCGAATATTTGATTCAGATGAATTAAATCCTGCACAGTTAGTCATCACCACCTACCGCAAACTCTTGGGCTATTCTTTTACCAACGAATAGTAGAATTGACCGTCACATAATAACGCACCCACGGCTGAAAGGGCGAGCATGTTTGGTGTGATTGGGATTCGAACCTGCGACCATCAATTTTAATGTTTTTTTTTATATTTTAATTCTAGAACGATCCATAAAAATCTCACGTCGTCTTCGAATATAGAAATTTATAACCAGTAGATATCGACATTTTAGGTATCAAAATGTGTCATCCGATTTCAGTAAAAGTTGTTTCATATATGACGTTTTGTGAGAAATCTGTAGGTGATGGGAAAAATGGATATTGTTTTTTGAATTCAGCATATAGGAATTACTGTAAAACATGTAAATAGTTGAAAACAGTAAAACTATCGTAGGCCTGTGTTATATTTATTTTTAATTCAGTTTGTTTCAGTTTAGTTTCTAATTTAATACAATCCATTTAATTATTTAATTTAAACTATCAGAATACAATAGGCCTTAGTCATTAGTTCAGTTAGTGTAACATTAAAACAGAAAGATATTTTATAGTATGTGTATAACTTGATTTGATAAAGGTCTAACTGGAATTGTTAACGATACAAGTATTTGCAGTAATATTAGGCTCCTAACTCTATGATCCGGTGTTAAGTCTGAGAGCTTATAATGTTGAATATCAGGTTTAGGTACTGACGGTAAGCAGAGAAAAAACTTTTCATATACTGACTTTGGGCTGAACAACAAACAAAGGAACACAAAATATTAAGCATATCAATGAAATAATAATTTTTTGAAAGTTAACATATTTCATGTTTAATTTCAGCCATGAATCTCGAAAATAATTTTTATATGATGTTTAATATTATTTTAGGACGTTTACAATTTATCGGACTGACGTGACCATAGTGGTGTGGTGGTCGTAGAATTCAACTTGTTATCAATAATGTTAACCCTTTTAGCAGGCCTTGTAATGTTACAGTGAATCTTACTATTTGTTGGTGATAAAGTAGCTCCAGAGTTTGCAGTGTGTGATTCTTACTAGTTTCCGTTCTTTTTTTTTTCTGTGTGTCGCTTCAAATTCTCGCCCTTTTAGCCGCTAGGGCGTTATAAGTGATGGTCAATTCCACTATTCGTTGGTAAAAGACTAGCCCACCAAGGATTGGCAGTGGGTGTTGATGACTAGCTGCCTTCCCTCTAGTCTTAAACTGCTGAATTAGGAACGGCTAGCGCAGATAACCATTGAGTAGCTTTGCGCGAAATTCAAAAAACAAACCACTTAATAGTGAAAGATTTAATTCTAATTTTCCTTAACATTTTCTCTATCGGATCTACTTAAGGTCAAAGAGTTGTAAGATTAATGGAAGGAAAATATCAATTTCTCAATCATTGCAATTAATTTTTAAAAGGATTATAGTTTTTTTTAGAAGTACACACTCAACAGATGTTAAAATCAGTTTATAATCTTATATTAAGGTACATTAAAATCATAATTCGTCTTCAAATACTTCAGTGTTAAATTAATGAGCTAATTGTGCTTAAACACAAGTTGTAGTATCTTCGAAGGAAGATAGAGCACAGAAAGCACATTTTGCATTGTGTCCTTGTCAAAAACAAACAATTTATTTATGTTTCACAACTCTTGTATCAAATTCAGTTTAATCACATAAAATAGCAACGGTTTTATGAGTGTATGTAGTTATAGTAACTTTATTGACTTTATTGAAGTTTTTTATTTTATACTTTGTATTTTACTCTGTTATTATAAGTACTTCAAACTGCATTGAAGTGTTTTTTAGCACAAATAGTTTTCATCATGACTATGTTCTTAACTTGATGATTCAAAACTCCATTTATGGGACATATATTAGTACTTTTACATTAATGAAAACGATGGACATTTGTTAAAAGTTTTGTTTAATGTGAAAGCACCAATACATGTTACATAAATGACTTTGATATCTTCAAACAAGATGATATGGATTTTGTACATAAGTACAATTCCGATTACTGTTTGTAACGAATAGTATTTGAAGAATAATCGATTTCTGTAAACGTTCTTCTTTTAAATATAGATAATGTGCATGAACCTGAAGGTTTAAATACAAAATTTACTTTCGTATTATATGTGACTTTCAATATAATCGGTTAAATTTATTTCTGATTTTCTGATGATATAATATTTTCTACTTCATTGCATCTTTTCTGTTAGCTCAAGTTCCTTCGTGGCTTCACCACCCATCTTTTTTTCCTTCCATATGTAGTACTCCTGTTATGAACTTTTGCCGGCGAATATTTGCAAAATTTCTATGAATATTAAACAAAATAGTTAGTATATTAAGATTCCTAATTAAACATTAAGAGACTTGAAAGTATTATAAAATAATAACAAAAACAAAAATAAGTGATCAAACGAAGAGCTACAAATTTGAGCTTTTTCACTTCACACCAGGTTAATTACTTCGATGTAAACGTTTAGTGGGAGTAACTATAAGAGACTTATTAAGGTGTACGAGTGACTACTCTTTAATATTTGTTAAATACAGCTTTTGAAAAACCTCTTGCTGAAAATTAATGTTAATTAAATTATAACTATACTTTTATAACTTTTTCTATTTATACATTTATAATTTACTCTTTAAAAAAGTTCATTCTTTGTCAAACTTTTTATACAAATTTTAACACGATCTCTCTATGATTTTAAATAGCACAGGCTATTAAATACATTTTGTGTAGCTAGTGACCACAGTTATAATAGTACTTGTTATTTATATTTTGAACTGTTCGTTAGACTTGGTTTTCTAAAATTAGGAACTACGACTTAGATGGATTGAGTATCACTTGCTATTTTCGACACTGTTAGTACTGGATTTTCCAAAGTTTTGTTTCTAATAATCCTCAGAAAATATAATTGTTATTATCGCTTATTCATTGGAAAATTGTAGAATATGGCCATGGATATTTATTGATTTCGAACATTACGAGCCGTTCAACTTTACAGAATTAATTTCGGACTTTAGTATTTTCCAAAATAACATTAGATATCTGTCTTGTAAATATCCTGTAGATTGTAAATTGCGTTAAGCCAAATAAGAGTAGAAGAAGCTAGCATTCCTGTCAGGTGAAGTATATAAGTACATCAACATTAGATATCTGTCTTGTAAATATCCTGTAGATTGCAAATTGCGTTAAGCCAAACAAGAGTAGAAGAAGCTAGCATTCCTGTCAGGTGAAGTATATAAATACATCAACATTAGATATCTGTCTTGTAAATATCCTGTAGATTGCAAATTGCGTTAGGCTAAACAAGAGTAGAAGAAGCTAGCATTCCTGTCAGGTGAAGTATATCAGTGCATCAACATTAGATATCTGTCTTGTAAATATCCTGTAGATTGATATCGTTAGGCTAAACAATAAAGAAGCTTACTACAGGCCAAGTTCAACATAATTATTTGTATTAACTATTTGTAACGATATCGTTAATATAAATCGAGGCCAAGTCACCAATAAATCACGTCACCAATCACGTTCGTCCTTTCCGAGGGTCTTGTGATGTAATAGTCAATAGTAAAAAAGTAACCCAAGATTTAGCAGTGGATGATACTGACAAGTTTTCATTCTCTTTTTTTTCTTCAATCTATCACTTGAAAATTAGGGACAAGTAGCGCAGGTAGCTCTTGAAAGCTGTTCACGAAATTCCACAAATAAATGGTAAAAATTTACACTTACTGAGTTGACATATTAAATACCAATATCATTAAATTAATCAGGCATTGTATGAAAAAAGTTATACAGAAAAAATTAAAGAGTCAGAAAATAGATGTTTTATGGCTTAATAGGATGCAAAGACTTTTCTTCTACTATTTATATTGTTTTATAACTTTGTATTTTTATTAATCAAATTCAAATTGAACGATATTACCCAAATCAAATTAAATATCTCCATTAATATAATAAATTACCTTATCATTTAAGCCATATTTATGAAGGCACGGCATTGTTAGGTGGGTTTAGGCATTCGACTCGAAGGTCGCGGGTTTGAATCTCTATCACACCAAACATGCTCGCCCTTTCAGCCTTAGGGGCGTAATAAGTGAGGGCCAGTCTCACTAGTCGTTGGTAAAAGAGTAGTCCAAGAGTTGGCGGTGGGTGGTGATGACTAGCTGCCTTCCTTCTAGTCTTAAACTGCTAAATTAGGGACAGCTAGCGCAAATAGCTCTCACGTAGCTTTTCGCGAAATAAAAAACAAACAAACACATCTATGAAAAATATTTTTATTGTTTTTGGTTCACTTGAGATTTCGTACGTGAGTATAATTATCGTTCTTAAACCCAAAGATTATTTTTAAATTTCTATATAGAAAGTGAAACACTAAGATATTAAAATCGAATGTAAAAATTACTTATTTATAAGTTATCTTACGGTTATTATTTCGAAATATATTTTCTTAAAGTATATGTATATCTAAAACCAAGTAATGATATTTAATTATTTCAATCAGGAATATTACTTAACTATTTAGACTTTTCCCATATCGCGATTTCATTAATTACGAAATAATAAAATGCTGTTTTAGAAAGTGTTTGTCGAAACCGAGTAGTTATCTGAGTGTAGATTGTAAAATGTTTTTACCACTATTTTATGGAGTTGAGAGGAAGATTTCTTAAGAGTTTATATGTTTTTATTTCAGCTTTTTAAAATATTAGGGAAACTTACATGCCAAAATCAGGAGATGAGTTTCGTGCAGAGATGTTTCGTTATGATAACCTAACTGATGTATCTACTTTATTATTTTATTATCTGTTTTATTAACAACACCCGTCTTCCTACAAGTAGATACAAACGATAAATGTGGGACATTGTGAGCAGTTCGTTTGTTTTAACATACAATTTACACAATGGGTTATTTATGCCGTGCCAACCACGATTATCGAAACCTCTTGTGATATTTCAGATTTACCACTGACTAAGCCACGGGTTGGCCTGATGAGAAAATAATTAATATCTCTGACAGACAATATAACCAGCTAAATATCTTACAAAATAATCATTGTCAATATAAGATATAACATAAAATACTTTTATATGCTTTCTATTATATAAAGTTAAATCGTAGAAAATTTAAATTCATATTTTAAAAAATCCTAATATTCAAATTTGAATATGGGTATAACATTAGAGAAGCAGGGATTTGGAGAGGTGACGTAAAGTAACCACGTGCTTTGACGAATAAATAAGTTGAAAAACAAACAAAATCTAGGCGTTGTCTCTAGCATTTATGTTAATTTATGTGCATTTTCGATTTTAAAATGCTTATACATAAGAGTACAGAGGATTATGTTTCCTTGTGTAGTGGCTGACATTCATTACTTGTGTCACTTCTGAGATATCAACATGTTTTACTGCACTCAAAAACTACTTGTTCCCCGCTAAGACAGAGGTCATTATAGAATTACAACGATAAACTCAGGGTTTCGATTCCCCTCGATGGACACAGCAGACATCCCATACCACTGTCAGCGTATTAGTGCTAAAAGACGTTCCTTTACATTGTTATATGTTTATAATGTTTGGTTTCACAAAATGCATTTCCTGAACATTTGAATATGAAGTATTGCGGCAGCTAGTCGTGCAAGAATGTATCATGTAATTGTTAGACTTCCACATTAAGTTAGAAAGAACATTACGCTAACATAATAATGAGATGGCAAAAATGAGATGTGATCATAATAAAATGATTTATTTTTAGAGAGAATATACTACATGTTTCGAAAGAACATACTGGTTTGTTTTCTTCGGTTATGTTTTCTAGCAACCTTGTACGGGAGTTATACATAAGTACAAAGACAAAAGACACAAGGGTTTACTGTGAATGAAACGATGTAACTATGTAACAGGGTTTTCGATAAAGGTCAAGAATGGCCAAATGTATGAGCAGTGTATAATTTGAGCCAAATGTGGCTGATGTTCCTAGGACTATTATTATGGTTAACAGAAATGTTCTTGCTTTGATCATTCTATAGCTTTTTCCAGGTAAAGAAGTAAGGTGTTACTACTAGGCAAAGGTTTGAATACAGTTTTAACGTTAAAGTTTAAGTTATTAAATAGATTGGTAATCTCTTTGGCAATTTCTAGCTAAAATATGTTATGCTGTACGTTGTTGATACGGTAAACATTAGAATTAACTTAATATTTTATATTTTAACAAAATTTTATTTAGGATGTTTGGATCATATCCTGTAGATAGTGATACATTCTTTAAGTAGTTCTGTTTGCCCCCAGTGATACAGTAGTATGTCTGCAGACTTATACCCCTATAAACCGGATTTCGATACCCGTAGTTGATAAAGTACAAATAGCCTATCGTGGAGCATTGTGCTTAACTCAAAACAAACAGATTTTCTGATCACGACGTTACACTAGCTGCTGTAGTTGGATTCCAGCGTTTCCTAGTGACAAGATGGGAGGAAATCACGATGATTGACATCAATAACCTCATTTATAGCATACCACTTTATCTTCCAGAGCTGATTAGATTTCAAGGAGTAACAGTCAGGTATTCTGTATTTAGTATTATTTCATATAACATTACAGACGCCATTTACTATAATTTGGTGTTATATTATGCAATCATATAAGTTTTGGTAAAGTTTTGTTATGACAGGTGAAATGCTGAACCACACATCTTTCTACGGGTGTCTGATAAAACTGTTTGTTGTTCAAATGAATCGTTCACGATATCTATAGAATCCGTCTCATCACATAAAGTACACATGGAAATGTTTAATATCACATTCCTTTATTAGTCTGATAGCTCTGAAGGTATTTGTATTCCTTGGTAATAATAACGATCTTATTTGTCACAAAATATGCAGACATTTTGATCAATCCTGTATATTAAGAAGAAATAGCATTCCTAACGTAAAGAAACCCAAGACACCTTGCTTTACATCAGTTCTCATTATTTTTAGAGATAAATTCTTGATATACATGTGTTCCTCTAATTTCAAATCATTTTTCATTCGAGGGAGTAAAAAGCTAAACCTTTGTAAACGTTTGTCATGCGATTCTGAAAGGTTTCATACCATGTACACCAAGAAATTGAAAAAGCCTGTTGGAAGGGTGTTCAATATTATAGAAATTATAACTGACGTGATCCATGCAAGACTTTGTAGTTCAGTGTTGACATGAAATGTATAATCTGAAAGTGCTAAACTTACAAACCAACAAACCCAGAAAAACTATTAGGATTAAATTCTGCGTAAATCTTTTTATTTCCTGAAAAACATTTTCATTACTATTTGAAGAAAGTAAATTTTGTGACATTTCTTGATGGAAGATCCTTAGTGTTTTTTTTTTTAAATATTAGTACTATCTGGACATTCCTTAGTTAATGTCCGATTTTAGGTTTTAATGTTATTTAATCAATAATGTATGTTCCATTATTATTAATTACTTTCTGCCAACGGTTCACAAGATTCTGAATGCCACTTCTATAAAATTCTTGGGGTTTTGAGAAAAATAATTTAGAGAGGGAAATTTTGATATCTTCGTGTGTTCTAAGCTCTTTTCCATCAAAATAGTTCTGAAAACTTCGGAATAAATGATAACCAGATGGGGAAGGTCTGGAGAATAAAGAGGAGATGGAAGTTTTCCCAGGCTAGGTTTTCATTATCCTGGTGTAACACAACACCTTTACAATTGATCAAAGCAGGCCTTTTTTCGTTTAGTGCAACGTTCAAGCGCTCTAACTGTTGACAATAAAAGTCTAATATAATCGTTACATTGAGTGGCAGCAACTCAAAGTGGATCACATCAAACGCTGAACAAGACTTTCCTAGGGTAGAGGTACATTTTGGGCTGCGCTTTAACCAGTTTACCTGCATTTAGCTATTGTCTGCGACGCTTAACATTTTTATAATATATCCATTTTTCGTCTCCAGTCACTAACCTGTTCAAAAAAAATGAGTTTCGTTCACAAGAGTGCAAAGAAGTGCAAATATCCACTCTTGCTCTAAGGTTGTTTTCTGTCAAATCATGGGGACCCATTTTCATAGTTTTGACACCTTTCCAAGCTGTTGCAGATGACAGTGAACTGTTGAATGTGTTCAATTAAGCTTATGTGCTAGTTCTTCAACTGTTACAGCACAATGTTCATCAAGTGCAGCCAGCAGCAAATCATCATTAAACTCAACAGGACGACCTGAACGTGGCGCATCATTTAAGCTGTAGTTACCTGATCTGAACATCTCAAACCACATCTCAAAATCTCAAAAGAACATTTTATTTTATTGCGAGACTCCGCACCATAAACACCTTGAATGTTTCGTGTAGTTTCTACTGTACTATTGCCTTTTCTAAACTCATAAAGCTTTATATGCCTAACGTACTCCTCAAACACATCCATCTTTATAAAAGTTTATTTGATTAATTATCTGAAAAAGTGGAGTTAGGTTAGTTTGTTTTATTTATCTGAACACTTTTATACACGTCCTACTACATATTTTAGTCATTAATGCCTTCTCGAAAGACAGAAATGATGATGCACTTTCTGTATTATATTTTCGGACATTACTTATGAAATGACCTGATATACATACGTAAATTGATATTAATACAATTAAAGTAATAAATCTAATGTTTATATGCACATTAATGTCAATACTTGTAAATCTATACACAATGACATTTGGCAAATTATGTGGGTCATTGCTTAAATAAACATAAACGATAGTTTCTTATTGTAAACGACCAATCATGGAAAATTGACGATTACAAATAGTAATAACGATAGTACGAAAGTATCACAGTGAATAACTTAAAAGTTTTCTTCAGTAATTTTCCCAAGAAACCGCCCAACATATATCTCAAAAGTTTCACAACGTCTTCTTCACTATAAAGAACAAAATCCAGACTTAATGCTAAAGTCACTGATATCAAAACATCTGAAACACATTTTTATTATCCATTGGATTGTCACATTCTTGACATGACGTGAAATTAGTAGATATAGAATATCACTAATGCTCATTTAATGGAGAAAGTCTTACTTTTTGTGTCATACGTGTTACTAAAATCCAAATTCAGTAGTTTATACATCTTATTAAATATAAGATAATTATTTTTACCTTAAAATCTTATGCTGAGAACTTTTGTTGGTTGTACACATAAAACACATTCATATATAAATAAGGGTACAATATTATTGTCAACTCGAAATTGAACAGTAGTCTGAATGATTGATCTTATTAACGTTTTATTTTATTTTTGTCATTTTGTATTTATAAGTCATGAATTCATTCTGATAAGCTGGAATTTGTTATGGTGACTACTTGTATTAATGCTGGTATGATGCCTGTTTATTCGATTGATAACGTATACTGTAATATATAAAGAACGTATCTACGAATTCATAACTAACTGTTATTATTGACTATCGATAATAAACTTAAATCTTTTCAGCGGCTGCAGTGATCGTATTGACTGTTTGACGTTTTCAAATGTTGTTTGCGTTCTTTGTTGTAACAGGGATAGATGATAACCAGAAGACGGAGACTTTTGTAAATAAATTACCATTCAAGGTTATGTTATGATGGATACATGTCCATCCGATATCGCATTACAAGACGTGGCGACATTGTCCTTATGGACGTGTAACTTCTATATAATATTTTCCTTTGTTATATTAAGTGTGTATTTATTATATACTGATAATATAGTGTGTGTCTAGCATTACTTCTTTTTGTATTCGTTGTATAAGATTAAAGTGCATATCCGAACACATAGCAATGAAGTATCTGAAAGGGAACTTTGCGACTCATATGATTCTGCGTACCTACAATTTTCTATACGAAGAATTGTTGTGAGAAAAAGAACAATATGAAATAATGTACAGATATTTAGTGCAGAATTTACTACAATTAAAACTTCCAGAAATACTGATTTTAGAAAAAAAATAACACATCATTTACAAATGTGACTGTTAAGATTTCTACATCTTTAAATGAATGCGCCCACAAACTAATTTTCCTCAAATGTCGTCTGACCATTAAAGAATAGTGACACGATAGATCCATCTGTCTCTATAGTTATAAAAACATTGTGCAAACTATATTATGTGAGTTTTTTCCTTTAAAGTGGAGACAGGTGTATCTTACATGCTCTCACGCATTCTATATTTCCTACTGAACTATACTTGTGCAAGAAAGTATATAAACACTGATCCTGAAATGTGACTTACTGCAGTTCTCCTAGTTACATATTGTCCTAGGTCATTTATTCTTTATCCGCTAAATTCTTCCATTGCAGCACTTAATGGTTTAGTCTACTAGTAGCTTGATATTTTGACTACTGAACATTTAGATTTCATGATACCTGTAAGTAATATCCTCTTTAGATGTATTTTACAATAGTGAAATAAATAAGATACGCACTATAAGAGAAATTACTCTGATCTATTATAGACCTTTCCTAATTAATTTAGAATTTTCGTGATATAAAGACCTTTCAATTCCTATGTAGTAGTGCTGTCTAAAATCCATTTTAAATATGTTTGCTGCATTGAAATTCTGTATTTTGTTTAATAATCAAGCAATTATTTTTGATACACTACGCTTTAGTTTCCAGCCTCTTTCTAGAATTCGATCAACCTAACTATTCATAAAAGTCTGCCATCCCTTAAGCTTTTGCAGTTACAATTTTTTCGCTATATAATCACTGTAGCTGAGAAAACTACAGATCAATTTAATAAGGGTAACATGGTATGGTCTTAAAGAAGTCTTTTCAAAGACATAGATCTTTTGCTATTCGAGTAAAGGGACATGCCAATAACCTATATATCGACAATATCCTTCCCCTCGCACTGAGCTTTGGTTTGTAGGAGAAGCATACCTAAACAGAGATAGTAAAAAAATATACAGAAATATCTCTATAAGTATTTTAAGTAAGATAGCCACTGATAATAAGTTGCAGGAATTACTGCCCTTAGAAAAGATAATGTTACATTAAATATCACCATTTGATACAAAATGACACCATATGAAGACAATCTACTTCCTACGTTAAACAAAAATGTTTTTTTTAATGTAAAGAAACTCCAGACACTTAAACTCACGTCAGTTCCCATCATTTTCAGAAGTGAATTTTTTTTTTACATATATATGCTCCTTTAATTTCAAAGCATCTTTTAATCAAACGTGTAGAAAAATTAAACTTTGTAAACATGCATAACGAAATTTAGAAAAGTTTTATGCACTGTATATCAAGGATATGGCAAAGACTATAGAAATTACAACTGACATGATCCATAAAAGACCTTGCAATTCAGTGTTGTTACGGAATTTAATTTTTCAAAGTCCCATACCTAAAAACAAACAGATCCAGACGAAAACAGCTGGGCCAAACATTGAATTTAAGCGTAATATTGCTGAGGCAAAATTAGAATAATTCTTTGTTGTTCCCTTTACTTTTTGAAGAAAGTTTTTCGTTATTTAAAACGTTTTTAATCAGTAGTAAAATTAACATAAATAAATAACAGTGTAAGTTTTTGTCAGTAATATCAATGTACTATTATTACTCGAAAAGACGTTTTCTCGAGAAACTGTGTAACATTCATCAGGACTTTTACGATATATTCTTCGTAAAAAAAAAAAATTCATAATTAATGCTGCAGACATCGGTATCAAAATATTTGAAATATTTCTCCAGAAAAAAGCCCTGTTTCTCCAAATTCCAGTAATATATCGCCCGGTTAATTTGATGTAAAACTAACAGGTTGACGTGGAATATCACTGATGTTCTTTTAATCTAAAATTCCTTACTTTTCTTCATGTAATCTGTAACTATAAGGTCGAAAGTAATTAGTTTGCTCAAATTGCTGAAAAGAAGGTAACTTCTATTGACACTGATAACAGGCCTAGCATGACCAGGTATTTAAGGCACTCTACTCATAGTCTGAGTGTCGTGGGTTCGAATCCCTGTCACACCAATAATGCTCGCCCTTTCAACCGTGGTGGCGTAGTAATGTGACGATCAATCACACTATTCGTTGGTAAAAGAATAGCCTAAGAGTTGGCAATGTGTAGTGATAACTGGCTGCCTTCCCTCTGGTCTTACACTGCACAATTATGGATGGCTAGCGCAGATAGCCCTTATGTAGCTTCGTGCGAAATTCGAAATAAACCAAACACTCACAACTCTTGTCTTCTTTATCCCTTGAACTTCTAAGCAGAACATTTTACGTCGGCCTCATGTGCATCATAGGAAACATGTGTATATAAACAGAAAAATAATTTTGCACAGTTTTTGTCTAAATGGCTGACAATTTTAATGTTTATTTGTTTCTCTTTTTGTCCTTCTAAGAAATGTGTTGTTTCTGTTTTACGACTTGGTATATGAGATAATTCGTTGGGTGAACTATATGTGTTGAGGATGATAACATGCTAAAATCATTTCGAATTTTGTAATTTTTATAAGCTGTTTTCGTCTTCAGGATATTTATAAATTTACGAAAGCATAGATAAAACTTTTTTACAACTTGAGCTTTATAATCAGGAAAAGAATGATATATTGGGCTATTAGCATTGATAATGACATGACGTGTATTCTTGGGATTCTTATCTAACATCTAAAACATCTAAAGTGTTATTTCAATGATTATTTTCTTCTTCAGTTATTTTTGAAAGTGGTGTTGAACTGATAAATCGAAGGAATGAAAAAAATTTGCAGAATAAGTATTTTAACTTATTTTATTACATAATATTAAATGATAACATGAGAGCTTGTGGTATATTTACCTGTGAAATAAATAGGGATAAAACATGGGTATGTTATGCTATCCAGTACAGATTACGTAATATAGTAAATGACTCTAGTTGGATGAAGTCTTTAGAGTGTATATAAGGAAAATGACATAGAAAAGGCCAATTTTTCTTGGTACTGTTGGCGAGCAAAGCTTGTGTATATTTCATTTTGAAGAAATTTTCTTTAATATTATTTGTATAGTTTCTTCGAGTGCAATTCTTGTGAATAAAGATTCAATGTCGAAACTAGCAAGTAAGTATTGATCAGCGTTATTAATTTTTGAAATTTCTTGAATGACTTGCTTATTCAGAAGAACTATTAACTAGACAATAAGGGTAAATTTAAATTAGGACATCCACAAGTATTTTGGAGAAGTCCATAACAATAAAGAAAAGTAGGATATATAAATTTTGATGACAGTGTTTCACTTATATGCAAGATTATAGGTTATTTAGTATGGATAGAATTAGAAAAAGCGGAAATACATTTATGTGTAAAATGTGTGTTAATTACAGTCTGTACAATTTGGGTATTTCAAAGTTAAAAGAAATAAAGTTCAATCTATTTCTCTTTTCTGTTAGTGTTTATCAATGGAATTCGTTACAGAAAACTAGATAGAACTGATAAAATAAATGAAAACGCTACATTAAAACAAAAGATTCAACTGATGATGAAGTAATAATTATGGAATATTTTGATTTTAGATATATATATTTTAGGAAATGCCAGACCATTATTGTAGGCAGTGTGTAGGGACCTACAATTTAAGTGTAGGTTAAATATCGCGCTAACCGTTGATTCAAGATTTGTTGAATGATGTTAGTCACGATATTCTGAAACTGTTTAGGATGATTTTCTTCACAATCAGCTATTTTAGATTTATTGTTAACTTCTAATACAGGAATGTTTGATATAATGGAGAAGGGGAACATTTAGATGCAAATGATAATTGATCAATTCGATTTAATGTTTTCTTTCATATGTAAATAAGGGATAATGAGAGTTTGTTTTTTAAAAAAATCAACTTGAAGTGATGAGACAATAATTATCTACTGTGAATCGAGCAACTGAATTAGTCAGAGATAAAGATCAAATGTGGAAAAAAATTAAATATATTCTTACTAATTCAAGATGGGAATGTTTTTTTATAGGAGAAACGGTTAGCTACAAGTAAAAACTAGGTTTTCTCACAAAGGTTATAAAGGATACAATTAAAGAATATCATGGTAAATATATGTTGTTTAAATTTATTGCAATAATAACAGATTTGGATAAATATAGAAATCAAGAGGTTGATCAAACGGTAAATAAGAAAAATAACTAAAGGTTGTTTGAAATATCTTCACTTCTATTAACACATGCATGTAAAGATGAAGAAGTAAACTGGCCCTTTATGTAAATTTTATAACATGAATATCATTCATTGATGGTTTCAAGCAAGTCAAAATCTTAGCGTTTACTTAAAATCAAGTTAATATATACATTTTTTTTATTAAAGCGTTTATTTGTTTGTTTTGAATTTTCACGCAGAGCTACATAAGGGAACTCTGCTCTAGCTGTCCTTAATTTAGCAGTGTAAGACTAGAGAGAATGCAGCTATTTATAGCCACTTTGGGGGTACTCTTTTATCAACAAGTAGTGGGATTAAACATTACATTATAACGCCTCCAAGGCCGACAGGTCGAGCATGTTTGTTATTATTGACGATTCGAATGCGTGACCTCCAGATTACGAGTCAAGCGCCCTAACCATCTGGTTATGCAGGACTTTTATTAAAGCGATTCTTTGTGTAAATTAATAATGAACTGTAAAAAATAAAAGAATATTGCATTAAAAATGGTTATGTCATTAACAAAAACATCGTCAATGTCAGTTCTGGACAGAAAAACGCTAGTGATAGATGAGGTTAATTTTTATATACATTATGACATTTAAATACCATAATAACAAATATGACATGTTTTTATTTGTAATTATCACCTAAACATTAACACAAAAATATGTATTACATTGAAAGACTTAAAATATACATATTATCTCCTACTGGGCCCGGCATGGCCAAGCGTGTTAAGGCGTGCGACTCGTAATCTGAGGGTCGCGGGTTCGCATCCCCCGTCGCGCTAAAAATGCTCGCCCTTTCAGCCGTGGGGGCGTTACAATGTGTAGGTCAATCCCAATATTCGTTGGTAAAAGAGTAGCCCAAGAGTTGGCGGTGGGTGGTGATGACTAGCTGCCTTCCTTCTAGTCTTACACTGCTAAATTAGGGACAGCTAGCACAGATAGCCCTTGAGTAGCTTTGTGCGAAATTCAAAAACAAACAAACAAATAATCTTCTACTGTGATGCAATAAAGTTAACTCCATCACAGTATTTTATTGCCCCTATTTACATACAAGTGAAATACTAATGTGTGATGTATATGTATTTGAAACAAACTCCATGTTATTATACTTCCAGTACTGATCGACAATTGCATCTAGTAAATGCCATTTGCTAAAGTTGAAAATAGCCTTTAACCCTAAGAAACACTGATAACAGCCATGCATTTGTTACGTTATACGCTAACTTTAGCGAGTATACTTTCGAAGCTTAGGAAGATCTTATTTCCTTAAGAGCGAGGGTTGAACCTTGTCGCAAAATATATAATGCGAAATCACTTGTAATATTCATTGTTTCTCATGTCAGGTTAAATAAACTTTTAACTTGGTAAATATCTGAGTAAATTTATTTAATCGTTGAATTTACTTGGAGTAGCTCTGTTATATTATAACTTTATTCCAAATGTTTGAAAAGTCAATTTTCTAATGTTACATAACATTTTATTATATATCATTGTAAATATAGCTTAATATGCAGTTCGTAAGCTGATAATAAAATACACATAGTGATAAACCTGAGGATTATCAAAATGGTATAATCAAAAGACTGAAGAAATACCACCTTTCACTAGAATAACAAAGTACAATTAAAGTAATTTTACACTGCTTGGTTTTCCGTGGTATTGCTCTAATTGACATAGCTTTATGTCCGTGGACTCATATCGGGAGCAACCTGGTTTCGATACCCATTGTGAACTAAGTACAGATGTCCCACTGTGTAGGCTGGTACTTTATTCCAAACAATCAATCTGCCTTATATGATTAGTTTTAATGGACGCTACCATACTTCTAAATTAATACACATTCGAAAAAATTGGAACCTACTGTTTATTTTAACGAGTTTAAAAAATATATTAATTTGAATTGCAATTGTATTTACGTAACATCAACTTTGTGTAAAAAATGAGGTAAATCTAAAGTTGTTTTGATTGACTATATAACCATTAACATCTAATGATGATGATACAAGCGTAAAAGTAAAGTCATAATATTCGATTTTCCGAATAAACTAGTGACTTGACTTTCTTTTTAAATTATCAGTATATTTGTAGTCGACGCAAAGAACTTATTTGTGCGTCGGATAGAAGTTATTGTTTAAAGAAATAAAGCTGTTTCAGACATGTGCTTTAAAGTAAAGTATACAAATGTTTTTAACAACATGAATTTTTCTCATCACATTTTGATTTTGTTTTATTTCGATACATTGATTTTTATTTGCGATTGTAATAGTACAAATATCTGGAAACCATAGGCAGATTTTGTTTTATGACGTTGAACATTTTCAATATCAGCACATAATCAATAATGCTTTGAATTAACCATATATATAATCTTAAATAAATTGATTAGAATATGGGAACAAATACGTAACGCTACTATGAAGAAGTGGAAATAGGTATTGAGAAATATCTTTAAAATATTATATCATTGTATTCTTTGTTCTAGAATAATAATTAAGTTATTTTCATGTATCATATCAACAAGAAAACTAAAACTTTTCGTACTTTATTCGTAAACTAATTCCTAAATTATTAAAGTCCTAAGGTTTTTCAATTGATTTACAGCTATCTTTAGTAGTGCCGAAAATCAGTAATAGCACCTAAATATTATTTATATTTCAACGAACCAGAACAAACCGTATCAAATAATCATACTTTTGTGAATACAAACAACCCGATAAAGAATAAAATATATGTAGCTTAGAAAACAAACCTAGAGAATCTAGCAATATAAATTCCAGAAAAACATCAGAAAGACACAAAATAAAGTTCTGAGAGACCTGTGAAACTGCTACAACATAACAATCCTACATGTATACAAAAGAAATTCCAATGATGTGCTCTGAACATGGATGATGGCTGCAATGTCAGAATGTGTAGAGAGTCCATTGTCACAAGTGAAGAGATCAGCGTATTGCAATATAGTAGGTCAAATCCAATGCATTGTTCGGTTAGAGTAGACTAACATTTAACAATTTATACTGTTGATTTCTTTTCATTTATTTTAGCACTTAAAAAGTGGGACGGATAACTAAGACGTTGTTTAACCTAGAGAAATATCCAAAACAAATATACAGATAAATAAAACCACGTTTATTTTACACAAAGAATAGTAAGCTATCAAACTTCAAACACTTACTGAGGAAGACCGTTACAGTAAAAATTGCAACCATAACACAAAAAAATACATTTTAAGATGTTTCTCAATAACCGTCAACGAGAACTTGATATAGTAAAGGACTGTCAAACAACTTAAACATATATCTATATAGATTTGGATGAGGTGAAAACTGGAGAAAGCTGAGTCTTTTCAACAAAATTAGTCAGATTGAGAAACTCATGATATTATGAAATATTTTGTTTCTATTCAACTGATATTTTCAACTACATTGGTACAAGTTATTATGTACGTAGCTTGCTTCTTAACAGTTTGGATAAAGTGCTTATAAAGTTTTCTTTACATGCTATTTTCAGTATAGTTAAGACTTAGTTTTGTAAAGAAAAGTAGTATTTGCAGAAACTTATTTATATTTCGTACTTTATTCAAAAACCCAGAAAATGAGCTGAATATATTATAAGTTTGATGAAGATAAATTAAGCAGAACCTAGAGTTTACATGTACAGTACAATGAATAGTACGTAGAAATTGTTTCAAATGATGAAGAGAAACAGTCTTCTAAGTATGTTGATTTATTGTGTTTATTTTATTTTGAGATTTACGTTTATATCTTAGGCTATATCTATAAGCAAGTCGAATAATTTAATAATAAAGTATGTAGATGATATCAATAACTATAATTCCACGTGTTTCTATCAATACTTCATTAGAATATTTCCTCAGAAGAGATATAGTGATGATGTATGAAGTTTGTTTAAAAGAACAGATAAGTAAATTTCGTGTTAATTCTTTACAGAAATTTGTACAATGTGCTTTAGTTTTGTAGCTTTTAAAGTTCAAGTTGGCTAAATGAATCTTGAGATCGTCAAAATTTATTGGTTTTAAAAATAATTTTCTACAATTGGGATTGATAAACAAACTGAAAATAAACAGTTGCTTTGTTTGTTTGTTTGTTAACGCGCTTGGCCATGCCAGGCCATAAACAGTTGCAAAAACATTCGGTGAATGCTGCAAAAATTTGAAATAAAGTATTTCACGTTTGAGTTTTATTCATAACATTTTGAATTGCACAACAAATAAGATTTTGAACTAACTGTGATTAGATCAAATAAAAGAGACGTATAAGTTGAAGCGTGTAAATTCTAGTGTCCATACTCTTTCACAAGACTCTACACAATTTATATATAATTTATCAGAGTTGAAGAAAAGGCATTATCACTAGGCTTAAGATTTTCTATCACTCCTAAACAATAGGAAAATTGAAAATTTATAACACAAATTAAAATGCATACTGATAAGTGAAAAAAAATGTTCTACTTTATAATATTGTCGCTGAAATTTCGGACAAAGCAGCGCTCTCAGCATATTATAGTTTTGGTCCTAAGAAATTTCAAAAACATTTATTTAAAGACATACTAGACACATTGTGTCCTGTATAATTACTTTTACACGTAGACTGGCGGATTTTAGTGAGGATTTTTAAACCTCTTCTAAGTAATGAGCTTACTGTAACAAATACTTACAATTTTACTAATGAAGTTTCTAAACTAACTGCAGTGGATCTTGTGTATATTGCTCGTTTAGACATTGAGTTTATATACAAACTTACCAGTAAAGAAGGTAAAAGAATTAAATTTTTCAAAATTCTGATATTCTCAGGAGTTTAAAAGCCTGTTTTAATTAAATTATTAGAATCTATTACCAGTGAATGTAACTTTTTTCTGTTTGCCATTATGAACAACTTGATAGTGTGTCCATTAGTTCAAGGATACACCAAGTTTATCTAATTTATTTTTAACTTATTATGAAAAAAAGTGGTTAAAAATAATCCAGTAAAGTTAATTTTGTATATTACAAGAGATGTGTTAATGGCACGTTTGTACTTTTTCAAAATAATTATTATATTCATGCATTACAGTTTTTAAATAGTCAACATAACAATATTAAATCTATAATTAAAACATCAGCTGTTAAAATACGTTTTCAGAAAGATGTTTTGGGATAACTGTTATCAAAAAACCTACGTTTACTAGGAAATACTTTTATTTTGACAGTTTTTATCACTATAATGTAAAAATAAATGAACTTATAATTTAATTCTTCGGGCTAATAATATATTTATTTCATTTTTTTCAAAATTTCATAAAAAGTACAAAATGCAAAAGTTTTCTTACAAAAAGACTTTTCTCAGAACGGCTGGTATGGGTATCAACACTTTTATTGTTAAGAAGAGAACAACGGTTCTATCTTCATTATTCATCTTCAGTTTAAGAAAAAGACAGTTTGCAAATAAAAGTGTGAATACTCATACCAGCCGTTTTGAGATACATTTTTATTTCAAGTGAGTTTCTCGTAATTAAGAAAAAGAGTCTTTCTTTACAGTTGATTTATAGTAATATCAAGAAGTATATAAAATCTCTGTACATTTTTAAAATCAATGATCGTTTGAAACCACACTAGATAAACTGTTTGCATATCTCAGTACGGTTGGTATAGGTATTATCACTTTCATTGGTGAGCAGAGAAGAACGTTTCAACCTTCCTAGATCATCTTTAGGTTAACAAAGAGAGAGTTTGAATGTTACCATTGACGGACACATGTCTAGGGACGAGAGTATAAACGAGAGATTACATCAAACTGGCCATTGTCATGAAGAAATATTTGCATATTATTCTGTATTAACATTACTATCTAAATACATGGAGTATTTGTGAAGTAAATGCCCAAGTAGTAACACAAAAAATAGTGTACGAACTCACAAACGTGTACAATTTGTCATTCTGGTCTGTATAAGCTGTTTTGAACATTTGTTTGTCAAAACACGCAGTTTTTATAAAATAACTTGATTTTGGTATAATACCTTTCGAAGCATGTCAACTCTTTGCTCAGACAGTTTCTCCGTATTTTTATGGAGTCATGCCTTTTCATGAATCAGAAGTTATACGACGCCAAATAGTTCGACTGTCCAGAAATTGTATGAAGCAAACGGACAATGACAGAATGGTAGCGTACCCTTAGTGTACTGTATTCAGAGTCCTGAAATGTCATAGGACTAAAAGAAATGTTGTTCCAGGAATGACTTCAGGTAGATGCTGAAACACTACTACCCGAGATAAACATGTTCTGATCAGGTTAACATGCCAAGGTCGAAAGAAGTCTTACAATTCTACATGACACATTCATACCATGGTATTCAATTGTATTTCTCAAAACAACACATTGGAGGTGGTGTGCTGCAGCTTTTGGCTTCTATTTATTTTGATGGGTAAAACCGTTTTTCATATCCTACAGGGTAACATTAAAGGCATTTCCTTTAGGCATCTCTTGGAGGCGATATTTCTGCTATATGCTAGGGTAAGGTTTCACAACAGCTTTGTAGTACAGAGGGAAAACGCCACTGACTACAGTGTGCGTATTGTAGAAGATTATCTTGCTTAGAAGAATGGTTCAAGATTGTCTCCGTATAGTAATCCACCCGAACTGTTAAGCACAATTGAACCCTAAATTTTCTAACCACGATCCTGCATCAACTGCTGCAGCTGAATTGCAGCAGCATCTAGTGAAATCAATAACCTCATCGACAGCATGGTAAGTTGCTGGAGTACAAGGCGGACGAATAAAGTAATCAATATTTATTATAAGCTTATAGAACGTTACAGACGTTATTTATGGTAATTTGATAATTAGTATTTTGTCATTATATATGTTTAGGTAAGGTTTTGTTGTGATAAGTTAAATGCTGAATTACAGATATTTTACAGGTATCTGATAAAAGTGTTTGCTGTTTTAATAAACTGTTCATGACATCCCCAGAATTTTCTCATTACTCAAAGTACATGTGTAGAGATTTAATATAACATTCTATTCTGAGTTGGATAGCGCTAAGTCTATTTCTATTCCATCTCACTGATAATTGTCTTATTTGTTACAAAATATGTAAGCATTTTGGGGAGGACTGTATAAAAATAGTTTAATGTATTTTACTTTTTACGGCAGCCATGCTATAGAACTAAATAAAAAACATAAAAATAATTTTGAACAATAGTGCTGTTTAACTAGTTTACTCGGTACCAAGCTCTTTTATTAAATTTTGTTCTGTTTTCAGACTCTCAAAAGTAACATTTCCATAATAATTATACATTTGTTCTCTTTAAAATATAAATATTAAAATTCGGAAAGTACGAAGTAGTTAACTTATTAACATGTTAATCTAATATTCTTTGATGATATTTTTTTAAGTAAAAATTCTGACGCATCAAATATTTATCATAAGGCATTTTTATGTTTTCGAAACGTTATGGATATGTGAATGTAAGGCATATAGGTTTGTTGCATATAAGGGGAGAAAGCATTAAAGAACAACAGAGAAACTTTATTAAATATAATTAACAATATTTATTTTGTTACAAGCGCTTATGAAGTAATTTAAAAAGAAAACTTTAACACAATATTATTCAATTTCAGGAATATTGGAATTGTACAAATAAAAACATTATATTGAAATTATAAAATAATAACAGCAGAAATCACCTAAACCTCGTAATTTTTCATTGTTTTTAATTTTGTTTCTATATGCTTAACACAAGAATAAACTATTTAATAAAGAAATATATCATATTAAAGTATAACAAATACAACGCGTAAACACTAATGTTTTGAATATCTAGACATACATATACCAAACTAAGACCAGCATCACGTAACACAACCTTCGCCACCTACATAAATTAGAGAAAACAAGTAAAATGCCACAGCTCTTTATAAATACTGCATTTTTTTTTCTACAAGCATAAAAGAGATACGTAAGAAAAACTTTTATTCTGCAGACAATACATTGTTCGTTAGACTGATATAACCTTGAAGTCAACAAGTATTCATTGGGTAAAGATCGCTCATGTTTCACATCATTTATTAAACATAAATTTTAATGATAACATTTGCATAACAAGCTTATACATTTTAAAAGTTGCATATAACGTACATATTTGAAACACGTTTATCTACTTACTGGCTTCAGCCAATTGGTACAATATAACTCCATATGAAAACAATCCACTTGCTACATTAAGTAAAAATGGCTTTCCTAATGTAAAGAAACCCCAGACACTTAAATTAACGTCAGTTCCCATCATTTCTAGAAGTAAGTTCCTGATTTGTATGTGTTCCTCTATTTTCAAATCGTTTTGCATTCGAATGAGTAAGAACCGGAAATCCCGCAAGCATTCATCATGAGATTTTGAAAGGTTTGATGCTATATATACCAAGGATATGAAAAAGACTATCGGAAGAGCGTTCGCTATTATAGAAATTACAATTGACAGAATCCATGCAAGACCTTGCAGTTCAGTGTTTATACGGAATGTAATTTCTGAAAGTGCTAAACCTACAAAGAAACAAACCCAAATAAAGACTGCTGGGCTGAATACTAAGTTTAAACGGTGTATTGCTGAGGCAAAATCACTGTAACGTTTTCTTAATCTCTTTATTTCTTGAAGAAAGTTGTCGCCGTTATTTAAAAGATGAAAATGTTGTAAAAGTTGCTCATACCACATTTTTAAAGCCTTTTCAAGCAATAATACCACTGACACGTAGATTGAAATAAATATGATTAACACCGTAAATCTTATGCCTAAATACATATTAATGTCAATGCTTAGAAATACATACAGAATAATTGTGGGTAACATATTTAGGTCCATGCCAAAATAATAAAAACTAAATAATAGTTTCTTATCGTAAACGATCAACATTTGAAAACTGACGGTTGCAAGCAGTAGTAAAAGTAACATAGAATAGAGAATAGTGAAAACCTTATAAGCTTTCTTGAGTGATATTAACAGTTTCTGAAGGTTTTCCCCAAGAAACCGTGTAACATACATCAGGAGTTCCACAGTGTCTTCTTCACGATAGAGAAAATAATTCGCAGTTAGTGCTGCAGCCACTGATACTAAACCATCTGAAACACTTCTCCAGAAAAAGCCCTGGTTCTTCATAATCCAGTGATATATCGCCTGGTTAACGTGACGTAAGACAAGTAGATTAATGTAGAAAATCTCTAATATTCTCTTTATATAGAATTTCTTACTTTTATTTGTACTATATGCACTAATAAAGTCCAGAGTTAGTAGTTCACTTATCTTCTGAAACACAAGGTAATTTTTGTTAGTATTCATATCTTTTATTCTTTCAAACCAATAGCTTATGAGAAAAACTTATGGATACGGGTGTCTCATGCATCAGAGAAAAACACTTCTATATAACTGAAAACATCGTTGTGTTTTGTTTGTTTTTAAACTTGGAGTTGCGCACAAGTAATTCAAAGTGATTGGCGATATAATATTGTTGTTTTTTTGTGTTATTGATACTGTACGACAATATTTATTATTCTGAATGTTGCTAGTAGATTATTGTTGAGCAGTATGAGTGTGTTAGACCATTCTAATTTGTCATTTCGTAAATATTTAGTGCTAAATATGATATAGTGCTCATTCGCTAGTTAGGTAATAAATACTAAAATGATAAATGATGTCCCCGTCCTTCAATAATTATTATTTTGTATCTAAAACAAGCCTTAATTTTATAAAAACTAGAGAAACTATCGGTCCTTAACGAACAAGTTAGAGAGATAAAAATGTCATGACGGTTTTTAAGTTTTCTTAGTGTTTCTCTATTGAAAGGAATAACCGGTTGAGTCGTGCAACCTAATGTATAACACAAATATATATATCAAACCGTCTGAAATACCTCTCAAAAACCTTTTTTTTATTAATGCTCTGTACTTTGTTTTCTCTTAAAAAAAGATCTAATTCTACTTTTTCTGGATCTTATAAGAAGATGAAGGACAGGCCACAATAAAACTTGTTATGAAGTTAAATTATATTTCGTTTTATACATGATAGGCAAAATGTAAAACTCATTATAGCCATGCATCTCAGAACGGCTGGTATGGGTATTAAAACTTTTATTGATAAGAAGAGAACAACGTTTCGACCTTCGTCGGTCATCCTCAGGTTAACAAAGAGAGTGTTTGAATGTGACTGTTGACGGACACGTGTCTTAGGGACGAGAATATAAACGGGTACGGGATTGTAACGATCTTACGCGTTTGTGCGGCTGCTCGGCCATGGAAACCAATTTCATGAAGCTCCCGACGAAACGTTCTTGTGCTGACGCTGCTTCCAGAGACAGTTTGAAACTCGGTAATGAGTGTTGCAACTGTGGACAGACGATTTTTTATACGCTACGCGCTTCAGCACTCGGCGGTCCCGTTTTGTGAGCTTGTGTGGCCTACCGCTTCGTGGCTGAGCTGTTGTTGCTATTAGACGTCTCCCCTTCACAATAACAGCACTTACAGTTGACCGGGGCAGCTCTAGCAGGGCAGAAATTTGATGAACTGACTTATTGGAAAGGTAGCATCTTATGGCAGTGCCACGTTGAAGATTGCTGAGCTCTTCATTACGACCCATTCTACTGGCAATGTTTATCTATGGAGATTGTATGGCTGTATGCTTGATTTTATGCACCTGTTAGCAATGGGTGTAGCTGAAATAGCCGAACCCCACTAATTAGAAGGGGTGTCCACATACGTTTGGCCATGTAGTGTATTTATTAAGAACTAACCACTTCCATTTTGTATATAAACGTTATATAAAGTTTCAGAATTGAAACTTTCTTTAAAGAAATGTAACAACCACTATTTACTTTGGACGTAAAATACGGTTTTGTTTCTGAAATTAGTAGTTGCAGAACAGGTAATCAAATTTTCTTACAAAGCTGTCTCTAACTTACTTACTGATAAAACTAAGCAAAAAATATTCTGTTAATAGCACCTACCGCCAGGTATTGTGCCATTCTATGAGAACAGTATCGATACAAAAAGTTTCAACATCTTCATCCCTCTGCTCCTGAGCGAACTGTTTTGCATACGGTTATTCGAGGGTTGTCTGCACTAACAGTCCCTAATTCATTCAGTATTAACCTAAAATATCATGATGTTGTCATGCCTGGCTTTAAAAATCCATCTACATTATTATGATATGATATGTTAATCAACAGAACCACTTTCTGTCGAGATTTATTTGGTCCTACGTGGAATATGAAAAATTCATACATGGTTCAAGGAGCTACTTTCATTCCAGGTAAATTGTATTTTATCTGGTTTAAGCTACTTTCTTTCTAGTTCTTATAGTACCACGTCTGGTTCAAGAAACGAAATTATATCTAGGTCGTAGCAGCTAGTTACAAACTAGAAATAAATAAGCTAGTCAGCACGACCTACCGCCTTCCCTGAAAAGGTGAATATGATTGACATTGGAATTCGAACCCACACCTACAGATTGCGTGAATGCTTCTTCATCGTAATTACATTGATGAAAATTATAAAAATTCAAAGTAGTAATAATATCAGTTATTTTAATAATTCACTGTAACGACTGTGATACAAAATACTTAAAAAAACCGAAACTAGAACCAAAACTAGGTGTGATAACCAGTAATTCTGCTGCTTCAATGAAATGACAGTAGCGATTATTATAGGCAAGGAAATAAGAAGTAGTTACTTCAGTGATACAAGTTTAACGTTGGTCAATTACTCTAAGTACTCACGTTTGGATTTAGAAATTACTGTAGAAATCACACTTCGCTCGTCCTCATATTTAACAAAGGCTTGGATATCTTGTGATGGTGAACAAAATAACAAACAAGTATTTAAAGGTGACGGATGCTCATACGTTTCTAGTTAGATCTCGAAAACAATTATTTTTTTCCTCAGCAAAAATGTCAGTGAAAATGTAATCATTTCAACCTCGTTTGACCTCATGCAGTCTATCGATGACACAGTAAATCTGGTCTGCACTGACGGATCCTGGAAACTGACTTCCATGTTTATTGGCATATCTGTAAAAGCTGACCCAAGACCAGTAAAATAAGCTTTTTGCAATAGAAATCGTGGTATCGAATAAGAGTACCAAAATCAGTATCTCACAATAAAAAGAACATAATAACACCCAAAACGAAGATGCAAAATCAAACATTCTATGTACTACACGTGCTAAAAGTCCTAAAAGTCATTTAATGCAAAGGAGTTTACGAAACTCAATACTTCCTTCCATCTTAAATAGCAAGACGAAGTTCAACAATATACGGTACGAGAGTACATACAACCAACAATGTTTTAGAATATGTAAAGTACAGGATATTCACAAACCTTCTAGCTATAGAAATACAATCTCAGAATTGTATTTGGCTCGCACTATCTCATTCAAGTTTTAGAGAACACTTATATGCAGCAACCTAGAAATCACACATTAATTAATATCAAACATGTTATCCAACACGGAAATATTAAATATTCCAAAGAGCACAACATTACACAACGTTATGAATAATGATATGATATTTAAATATCCAAGTAATGACACAATACTCAGTGTTTTTCTGAATGATTCAAACTAAACATATTAACACACACCACATAAAAATCGGGAAAATCAGCAATAACCAAACTTTCAGACATAATGAATATCCTTTCTACCCTTAAAGAAAAATAGTTTGAAGCAATATCTAACCATTATGTGATTGAATATTAACGTTGCAACATCTCCGTGATAAAAGCAATATATATATATATTCTAGAAAAACATTAACATTATAAAAGTATTAACCATGCAATATAATATAGTTAGTATGAATACGTAACGTTTCAGTCTACATATCCTATATTATAATTATACTCAGTATACTAGTGAATATATAAATGCTTGCTGTGTTGGTTCAGATCGCTAACTAACACTTTTAACAACACGGAAATGCCAATTTTCTAGGAGAAAACATCAAACACTATAGACTTAATGCGCTAATAAATCAGAAAACCCCAGAATACGATATTGCTTCATATCTCTGTAAACACTACCATTTTTAACATCCAAGAGAATGTACAAATAAAAAAGATGTTTCATAATAGAGCATTGTCAGATGTTAAGATTGTGTTCGCCAGTCGTAAATTAAATGTTTTTAGTTATACTTTTTAATATTATAAATACGTACTGTGTTATTGTTGTTCTTTGACTTGGAATTCTTCTACATTTGCTGTCTCTAACTTTTTGGAGATAAACTGTCCTCCGCTGCACAACGGCAGGATTTCTAATGCTAAAATCAGCTGTTCGATTCCTCGCGGTGGACTCAGCAGATAGCCTGATCGAGCTTTGTTATAAAAAAAACACACATTCAATGATGAATTAATATCACATTCTCCACTTGTTTTAAAAATAATATACATATATTCGAACTAGTTAGCCACATTTACAACAGATTCCATGTAGAGGTCATTATATGGCTCTCTTTTTTGTCAAAACTCATTTTAAGCCTATTCTATTAATTTAGAAATTCATTAGGAAGGCCGAACTATCTTTTCCTATTTGTATCGCACTACATATAACTGTATAACTCACATTTGCAGTAGATAGCGAGTTACGACAGTCGTATACTGCTCTTCTATTAGTCATTCGGTTTTTCTATTTTCAAAAGAGTCTATGTTACTTTTCTCAAATTGCACTCAGACTGATTCAATTACTGTAGATCTACACTCTGTATGAATAAATTACTATTATTTTCTTCCTTTTCTACTGTTATTTTTACTCTAATATGTTAAAGATTAGGTATTTTACTTTTACCAAAGTTAACTCCACGCTGAATTTCTTTTATCCACCACTTTACTCCCTTCTGCTATTCTATTTGTCTTTCTGTTATTTCTCACTGATCTCATTCTGTTTATATGTTTATCACTAAGTCGTTTTGCTTGCCATATTCTCAAAAACCGATGAGTTAGAAACACAACTTTCAAAAATAGTCTGTTTTTTATGTCTCTTACAATAATAATAAAGATAACATAAAGTATTCATTCAAAAAATAAACTACTTAATAATACGAACACTATAATACAGCGCGGCATGACCAGGTAGTTAATGCCCTTGTCTCGTCACCTAAATTTCGCGGGTTCGAATTCCCGTTACACCAAACAATAACACTATAATACCTCTAATGCCAGGGCTAGTATTATCTGAAATCTCACAAGGTATTACTACGCCAGTCATTCTGGGTTAATTAATGCCCAATATTCTTTTTCTGCCAGTTCGATTCAGTCTGTAAGACCTTTGAGCCGGAAAAAGGTTGAAATCTTTCCTGGGGCATAGACACTCTTCAAAATTTTATTTAATCAGCTGTGAAGGTGAGATGGAAAATAATATTCATGCACGATAAATTTAAGAAAACTTTTTTTGGTATAAGCCATCCTATACATGTTGAAGAGATAAGCAACTGATAGTTGCACTTTCCATATCAATCAGTTTTGTTTGTTTGAAATTTTTCACAGAGCTACACAAAAGCTATTTGTGCAAGCCGTCCCTACTTAGCAATGTAAGACGAGAGGGAAGGTGACTTTGGATTCAGTCCACGGCTGAAATGGTAGGCATATTTCGTGTGATGGGGATTCGAACCAGCGACCCTCAGATTAACAGGTGAGTGCTTTTACCATCTAACCGGGCCGGATTAATCAGAGTGCTTAAAAATTCAACAAAAATGATAATGTAAATGCCAGTAGCGTGTAATATAAGTTTCTGAAGATAAAAATATCCTTGAATATGTGATACAATTATACAATTTCGCGTTTCACTGGGTATGTTATATTGAAAACTGAGCAGAGGGTGTGGCATTAATACAGCATATATCTGTTTTAGAATGAAGAAAAGCAGATATTCATGAAATGTTACTAAAGGTTAACGCAAGGAAAACGAAAAACTTGGGAGAAAGAGCAGAAGAAGTGGTCAGTTAGAAAGAAAATAAGGTTCAGTTGTTATGTAACGCGACATCGGCTATATCAAGGTGATCTTCCATATCTGATTCGTTTATTTTTGTTAGATATGTAACGGATTTACCTTTATACATTTATTTTAATATCGATGTTCGTTTTAATAAAAATATGTGCTTAGAAATATGTGTAACTTATATTGCTAAATGTGTATTGCGATATTCACCCCTATTTCCTTAATTTTTAGAAGGTTTTAGTCTAAGTATCAACAATATCTGTCTTACGAAAGCACTAACGTAAATAAATCGGCGCGCCGAGAGACAACACAAAAATATTGCTAGCTTACTGGAGTTAAGTATATCGGAATTTGACGTCGGTCATCTTTGTATTTGTTTGGACCAAACAAGTGAAGTTTGGTTTGCGTATCTGCACTAATCAAAGAAGTAGTTCAATGCTATTTGTAGACCCTTGTTTAAAGCATGACCATGTTAAAGAAAGTAGTCGCTCTAGTAGTATCATTGACTTGCTGATAAAACAAATACCGTAAATAATTAATGCAAATACAATATAAATATTTTACTTGCCATGCATTTTTTTAAAATTTTATTGAAACTTACTGAATAGAAATTTTATTTCTTCGATTAATAACAGGCATTATTTTGTTTCATTGCTTCATTCAATGTTATGAGATACAAAAATATACAATGAACTATTTGCACTCTGCCCAGCCAGAATTACTTGTAGCTGAATCACTGGTGGTCAACATGCATATTAATTAAGGTATGAAATGAAACATATATATATTTTAAACATGTATTTAAAATAACGTAAGCTAAAGTAATGGTAAAATACGGTAATATGTTTAAATTTAATGCCATACTCAACATTGTTATCAAAGGACTTTTTCCAATTCTTGTATTTTAACTTCATTATTCTTTAAACTTGCAGTTTTAACGTGCCATAAGTGGAAGGAGAGGATTTTGTCTCACAATTCGTGACTGGCAGGCATATTTATGTAAGTTGGTAGTGGAGACGTACAATTTGTTTGTAACATTGTAGTTTGGAAGAACAATTGAAGACTCTATTAAATAATGAACAGAAAATTTGTTCCAAAATAAGGCGTAAGAAACATCAGTTAACTGTACGAGACAATGTCTTCTGAAACAAATAGTGTTTCCCACAGTAAAACCATATAATTGTGCTCAGAATCATCATATCCTTATTAAGTACTTCCATTCACAAGGTATAAAATCATTCTATAAGTCATTGGTTACACGATATTTGGAGTATGGAGTCTTGGAATTTTTAATTTAGAAAATACATTGAATTGTTAGATAAAATTTATGTATGTATTCAACCAAACAAAATTATAATTAAATCGTTACCTAACTTCATTTCAGTTTTTATTATATTCAATTTGTCTTTCATGTCATTCAACTTTCAACATATTTATTCTTATAATTTCATACTTAATTGCAGAAAAAAAATCAGGAACTGTTGATAAAAATAAAAATTGATACACATTTTACTTACAAGATGAAAAGAATGCACGAAAACAACAACTTTGTAAACTCAGCCCATTGTAAATGTCTTTCTTTAACGATGTTCTGAATAACAAGACAAGGGTATTTTCCACGAAGAATTTATGTTGGATGTCCTCTAGTAACCCAGCGGGGAGATTGAGGAAATATAATGCTGATAGTTGGGGCACTTACCTTATGAGATCCAGACAAGAGAGCACATTGTGCACGTTTGTGCAACAAACAAACAAGTAAATATTATTAGAAATTCATAATTCAAAATAAATTGCTTATCAGTGAGAAAGAAAAACATAGATGTTATAATGAAAACTAAAACTACATTATTATTTTCATAAACATATTCTCACTTGCAGTTTAGACGTTACAATATATACTGACTTGAAATATAAGTTCACCTAATTACTTATACAGTAATGTTATAACATTATGTATTAAAGCTCATAATGTTAAATTCGAGCACCGTTAAGTGATTTTAATATGAAGAACACATTATATGTTACTACCTAACATTGGTCTATCTGGTGTTTCTTTCGTCTTATTGTACAAAATGTTTTTCTTTAGTATTTAGAAGAGGTTTTATTTTTTTATTTTTCCAACCTACAATATTAGAAAGAAATTGTGCGTCTCCACTACAAGTTTCCATACATATGCATGCCAGTCACGAATTGTGAAATAAAATCCTCTCCTTGAACCTAGACCACCGTAAAACTGCATGCTCTTAACACTTACGACCTGATATGGCCAGGAGGTTTGGACGCTTCCCTAGTAATCTGAGGGTCATGAGTTCGAATCCACTTCACATCATATGTGCACGCCATTTCAAATGTGAGAGCATTAAAATATTATTGTCAAACTCACTATTCGGTGGTAAAAGAGTACCCAAAAGTTGCAAGTAGGTGGTAATAGCTAGTTGATTTCCCTCCAGCCTTAAACTGCTAAATTAGGCACGACCAAAAAAAGTGGAATTGACGATAACAAAATGATGCCCCCATGGTTGTAAGAGCATTATAAATTTAGAGTTCAAACTCATTTCTATTTTATATGCACGGTAATATCTTATATTCTTAACTGAATATTTGAATTTTGAAAATAATTTCTGAGACCAAATTAAGTTCATTATGAATTAAAGCTATGCTATTAGGTTAACTTTGTGGTATGAGACCAAAAGCTTGAAAAAGGAAATTTCATATATAAAGTTTTCATAACTAAAGTTTTTTTATGTTACGTGTGTTCTTATCAATTTTAAAAGTGGCTAAAACATAGAAATTAGAAACTTATTCGGCTAGTTAAGAAATCTTAAATGAAATAAAATGCCAACTGTTAGCGATCATTGGTAGCTCGTGCGCCAAGCGGACACGGTTGCGTAATTTGACACTGATGAGCTGGTAAGAGGATCTATTATTCACACAGTGTTGTACAACAAATAAACAGGTAGTATCATAGTATGAGAGGGTCAAAGTGCCAATGTAAATAAATAAACCGACGTAAATCATTATATTTCACTGCAAAACTAAAGAATGTATAAAATAATTACGTAGAGTCATTCTAAAAAAAAGGTAATATATTTTTGTATCGTCTTTTATGTAGTGGTTACTAGGTCTTTTTAATGGAATTAATATGTATAATGCTAGGATAGAGAAAATAACAGATGATATATAAAGTTTTAATAAAAAATATATTGATTAAGAGCTTTGAGAGGTTCTGCAAATAAAATTAGAAGACTGTAAGGTGGAAGTATTTTAAATAATAACATGCTTTCAGCCTGATCACACTCTGTCTCCATAAACTATCAAACAAGTCTTTAGTAAAAATACCTACTTAAAAATTTTTAATGTTTATTTATAACATGCTTGTAATGTTCATTGAAATTTATCAAATGTTGTGCATATACTACAAGATTTAACGTAGTAACTGTATATATAATTTCATAAATTCTATCTGATGTTGTAGTGTTATTATAGTAAAAGACACTTTATTCTAATCTTTATCTCATTAACTACTTGATCCATGTAGGAGGTGATAGATTAATATTATATGCAGGAGAGAAATAAATAGAACCTTTTCATAAAAACATATGAAATATATCTTTCTTTAATGATTAATAACTAAAACAGTATAACTCTAACCATAAAGGTACCTTTCATAGCTATGAATAAAATACTGTAAAAAAGAAGCACAAAACAACACATTAACACTATTGTATTTACTGTATCTTAACATAAAATTAAATAATATTTACGAAAGAGCAAACATCATGCATAGCAAGTAAACACTTAATACTGTTGAGGAGTGCTTGTGCGAAAACTTCCAAATAAAACGTACTAAATAATCAGTCTCAAAGTGAATCATTCATGATAAATTATAAGATAAAAATATAGGAGAAGGAACCCTCTAAAACATGATGCATAATACATTAATTACATTTAACCAATAAATAATACATATCATACAAAAATATCTTTAATAATGTGAAATATTTTAAAAAATAAACAAATCTTTAGCAATAACTTTCTGATACGAAAAAGTTAAAATAAACGAAATGGCAAAGATATGTCTTTACAAAATATACATGTATGAAACCTTAGAGTTACCAGCATAATCAGATATTCCTTCTTTCCTTACCATACCAATGATTATTTCAGCATGCATTTGTATGATAGATCATTCATAATTCCAAAAAGTGGTACCTCAAATAATTTGGCATCAATTGGCAGCAAGATCAACTCATTTGTTTTCTTGACCACTTACTAAATGAAAATCACATATTCATAATAAGGAATAAATTCAGAATATATGTTATAATACTGGAAGAAGATAAACACATGGTATATTCATATGTTACAGTAAGAATAAATGTGTAAGTATTTCAACAACACGAGCATAATAGATGATAAATACAAAATACCAGGTAATCTAAAATTAAGTTAAAGATCGACTGTTACAGAACATTTTGACACATTAATGTGTTCCCTTTAGTCCAATATTTGCTGTCGATGTTGTTGTATACCAAGATCTTTAAATGAAACAGTAAAGGCCTTCCTTAAATAAAGGTTTTTCATTATGATAGAAATGTGTTGATAGAAGAGATCATAAACTTTTATAAACTTTGATTAAACATCTCTTACTTTTGCTCTGTGTATGGTTCTAAATTTAAATAAGATAATTCAGAAACAAAAAATACAAGCTAAGTCAAGAGGATTTTGCTTCAGATGCTTTGTATACAACTTCGTCCTGAAATGGGTAACAGTTTTAAACTAAAAACAGAATTATATGTCAATGTTTAAATTTTCTCTTTTATTTAATATTTAAGAAAGAAATTCAAGACGATTTTATTTTACAGTTTATGACGTTATATGAAAGAGGTAGAGCCTGATACTGAAGGCGAAATTATTTATTATCTTTAACCCTTTTGGTCATGTGAGGAATATTTTCATATAGTTAAAAATACTGTCTTTGAGAATGATAGAACGTTGAAACATATTTATTTATATTTCATGATAAACATTATATTTTGCTTGGATACTATTGCTTCGTTTTACTAACAGGTTGCCTCAAGATAGTAGAAATAATTAATATAGTCTCTTATATATACAGTCCACTTTTGTTAGACTTAGTATTGCTAATACTACAGATAACAACAATGGACAACAACATCCTTCGAAGTAATTAATTGCTAGTTCGAAGTTCCTAAAAGAATCCCTCAATTATTGACATGAATAGGATCACATGATAGCATTTTTTGGTGAAACAAGACCCTTTATGGTCCTAAGGTATAGTCAGTGATATGTACTTCCTAATCCAAGGTGATCTAATATTGAAATATAACGCATGAGCCGTAAAGGGAAAATCAAAGTAAAAGAAGATAGTTTTGAACATAGTGTAACTAAATACATTGATGATACGCTATGAACTGTAAATTAAATACTAAATAAATCGAATGTTAATATTATAAATTCATATAGTTGGTTATTCGTTATTCTTTCACGTAGGATCTCATTACTTTCACTGATATTTCATTGAGTTCTGTTCCACGGTGGGGTACAATAAGTCTATAGATCTACAAGAAACAGAGATTAGGATTCATAAACCATTGTAACTATACCTCATTCTGGTATGTATAACTGTATACACATACTCACATAAAAAGCTAAACAAAATTAAACAATTCACTCATATGCTTATCTCTTGACTTTTATGTAAAGTGTAAAGTGGATTCCTCTCCTCACAACAACGAATTACATAATTTATTAAACTCGGAATGAAAGTTAAAACCAGTGTCAAAAAAAAACAACAACAAAAATTCACATTTCACTTCAGGTTGTCTTGTATTCTTCTCCCATAGGACATATAAATGAGTAACTAAAATACCGGTAGTAAAATCTATTTTGTAATATAAGTGAACAGATGTTGGATCACGTTATATTAAAATATTTTTAACCATATTTTAGGCGAGGATCTAACTAGGCATATAAATGGATGAATTATGTTGATAAGCCCATATCCTGTTGAATTTATTCCAGATTGAGATACTTCTTGATTATGTTAATTACTGCAACCTGGGGCACCTTCAAATATTGTGTTACTGGTCAGGTAACCTCCTCTGTTATAACAGATAGTTCTGCTCCCCAAGTTGTTCCTTTTTTTTTTTGAAATGTCAATAGCTATAAGGGACATATCGAATTAAAAGATAGGAGTTTACAAGAATGTGTGTTTGAGTATGAAATGGTGTACAGAATAACTTGAACGAAACGTTTTCATACAGGAACTTGAATAGTAAAATATTAATACCCATTTGAAAAAGAAAGTCCATTAATAATTCACCAAGTAAATAATAAAATAAAAACAATTTATAGTAATAAATAGTAATTTTAGTAAGTAATAACAGTTTAAAATATTATTATTGAAACAACAAAGAAATGTGTTTAAAACAGAGTATTGTAAGATTTTTCCACAAAGTCTTTGAGTTAAAGATCATTAATTTGAAATCAAATAAAATATTTAAATGCGACGTTTCATATTTACACAATTCAAAGTTGTTTTCTGAAGCCCTCAACGGCTTCCACTTAAAAAAATATCCACATATTTGGACACAATTTCTTCATTAATTTATTTGTTTATTTCGTGCAAAGCTACCCGAAAGCAAATTGTATTGACCGCTACGTTTGAAGTAAGGGACATAATAGGGAGCCAGCTATTCACCCACCAACCCTTGAAATACATAACACACTTTTTTGAATATTTACAAATCAATATTTTTAGTACTTATTTTTATACATACTTTAGCACTAGATGGCAATACATCCATTACAACAAATACAAGATTTCTCACAGAAATTTAATGAGTTGTTAAATATGATAAATATGATTCAAATCAACAAAATCCTTTACACATTCAAAATATTGAAAATTTACTAGTTCTGCACAAAATGAAAATCATAACATTATTGTCAATAGCCAGGAAACACCTTAGGAATTCATAAAGGCGAACTTGTCCCAATATAAAATAAAAAACGTAATAACACTTTCTCTTAAGTGTTACTGCATTAATTTTTATAAAAAGATATATGAAAACATAGTAATTCTAGTTAACATGGTGTGTATATTCAACACAAGATGTACTTTATTCAGCAAGACTCACTCGTAGTGTTAATGTACTGTTTCACGGGATAGTGGTATTTCGTCCACTTTGTCCTCTGCAGGTGGAACTCTTCAATGACTAGTCTGTTTAGCAGATATACTCTCAGATACTCGTGACTCAATATTGTGATTGGTCAACTATAAGGAGAATGTGTTTTTTTTTTTGTTTTTCAATTTCGCGCAAAGATACACAAGGGCTATCTGCGCTAGCAGTCCCTAATTAAGCAGGTTTAAAATCAGAGAAAAGGCACCTAGTCATCACCGTCCACTGCCAACTCTTGGGCTACTCTTTTACCTACAAATAGTAGGAGTGATCGCATATATAGCCCCCTCAAGGGTGAAAGGGCAAGTACTTTTGGTGCGACGGGGATTCGAACTCGCGACCCTCAGATTATGAGTCGAACGCCTTACCCCACCTGGCCATGTCAGGCCGGTAAGAGAATGTGGACTATGAAAGTTATTTTGGTTTTAATAACGAATTTTCCATAATTCAGCAACGAAGATTTCGAAAGTAATATTCTTTTATTCTGTATTACACAAGGATTGTTTAAAAACAGGGAACAAAAACTGTTACTTAGAACTAATTTTTATTTCCTTGACCACAATAAATATTTTTTTATATTAATGTTTGTTATATTTTAATTCTATAACAATCTATAAAAATCTCATATTGTCATTGGTATAAAGAAATCTATAACCAGTGGTTGTCGACATTTTAAGTTTAAAAACGTGTCATCCGATTTCAATGGAAATTATTCCTTTATGTTAAAATTGTATATGACGTTTTGTGAGAAATCTGTAGGAGATGTACAAACATGAATACTATTTTCATATAGCAATATAGGAATTACTGTAGATCATGTAAAAATTTGAAAACAATAAAACGCTAGCAGGCCTTTTTCATTTTATTTTTGATGTTGTTTGTTTGTGTTTAATTTCTATTTTAATACAATTTATTATGCACTTTAACTTAAACTATCACAACAAAATAGACTTTAATCGCTAATTCAGTTAGTGTAGCATTAAAACAGAAAGATATTTTAAACTATTGCATAATTGATTTGATATAGGTCCAACAGGAATTGTTAATTATACAAGTACTGACAATGACATTAGGCTCGTCCCTCTGTGGTCCATTGTTGAGTCTCAGAATTTATAATGTTGAAAATCAGAATTCGATACCGACGGTAGACAGAGTAAAAGTATTTGATATATTAACTCTACAAGCAAAGAAACAAAAATATTAGGTACATCAATGAAATAATGATTTATTGAAAGCTAACATGTATCATGTTAAATTTTAGCCATGTATCTCGAAAATAATTCTTATATGGTGTTAACTAATATTATTCTAGGACGTTTAAGACATATCAGCTTGATATGTCCTTATCTGGTGGTTATATAATTCAGCTACTCACCAACAATGTTAACCCTTTTAGTAGGCTTTGTAATATAACGGTGAATCTTGCAATTTATTGGTAATAAAGTAACCTAAGAGGTAGCAGTGGGTGATTCTAACTAGTTTCCGTTCTTTTTTATTCTGTGTATCACTTCAAAATTGAAAACAGCTAGTGCAGGTAGCTCTGAAACGCTCTGGACGTAATCCAACAATCAAAACTTACAGTTTACTGAGATTGCGTATTAAATACCAATATCATTGAAGTAATAAGTCATTCTATAAAAGTATATATAGAAAAAAATAGCGAAATAGGATGCAAAGGTGTTTTTTTTCCATTATTTGTATTGCTTTATAAATCTTTTTACCATTTATATTCAAGTTTAACGATATTACACATATCAGATTAAAGATCTTTATTAACGTAAAGAAACTACCTTACTTTTTACAGTTATATTTTAGGAAAATATTTTTGATCCTTTTTTGTTAATTTTCAATTTCGTACATCAGTATAATTATTGTAGTTAAGCCAACATATTTTTCTTATTATTCTATACCGAAAATAAAGTATTAAGATATAAAAATAGAATGTCAAATTTACCTGTTTATATGTTTTCTTAATTTCCAAATATATTTCCTAAAGGTACGTATATAATTAAAACTATGTAACGATATTAAATTATTTCAATTGAGAAAACTACATAATATTCAGACTTTTCCCATATCGCGATTTCTTTATTTACGAAATAATATGCTACTTAAGAAAATGTTTGTAAATAATCGAATACTTATGTGAGTGTCGACTGTATGACATTTTTGTTGCTAATTTATTTAATGGAGAGGGAGATTTCTTAACAGTTAATATAGTTATATTTAAGTTATGACACAAATCTGGAAACTTGTTGCCAAACTCAGGAGACAAGTTTCGCTTACAGCTGTTTGGTTGTGATAACCTAGCTGATGTATTTATTTTATTTTTCTTCTTCTGTTTTCTTATGAATACAGATACAAACAATAAATGTGGGACGTGGTGAGAAGTTTATTTTTTGTTAAACATACAACTACATGATGGGCTATTTATGCTGTGCCAAGCGCGATTACCAAAACCTCTTATGATATTTCAGGTTTACCATTCAACGCGCTAAAAACATAAATTTCACTTTCTGATTATTCATAGTAAGAAATGCCTTTTTCAGTGTTATGAAAACAAAATTATGGACTGTCAGTTATTAAACCAAATCTCAAACAAAGTGGAATAAGTATTGACATTCACAAACAAACTAAAATTTTAAAAGTCAAAATATAGTTTTTGAGACGTGAAATTGCATACACCAACAAATATTGCCTATAAATAATAATACGGTTAGGAAGGCACTAAATGTTTCACACTATGATCATTTTAAATACCAGAAATAAACAATACTTTATATGCTTTTTATCGTATGAACTTAAATCACAGAAAACTTTAACTCAAATTTTAAAAATCCTAGCATTCAAATTTGAATTTGGGCATAACATTGAAGGAGAAGTTAAAAACGAGCAGGACCTATGCTTACAAAAACTTTCAACAAAATGATAACGTTTTAGATCAAAAATTACTTTCTCTTATAGAAAAGCCACATCGGGCAATCTGCTGAGCCCACCGAGAGGAAACGAACCCCTGATTTTAGCGTTGAAAATCCAATTTCAATATGAAGTTTTGCGACAGCTATTTGTGCAAGACAGTATCAGATAATTGTTGGACTTTCACCATGATTAAGGAAGCACATAATACTAATATAATAATAAGCTGGCAAACAAGTTATGAGCATAATAAAGTGATTTTTTTTAGGAAGAACATACTACATGGTTTGAGAGAACATTGGTTTTTTTCCTACAGGTATGATCTGTACCAACGTAAAACAGAATATGTATATAAGTACAGAGACAAAAGACACAAGGGTTTAATGAGAAGGATTACAGATAAAGGTTAAGGCTAGTCAAACGTACGAGCGGTGTATAAGCTTAACCAAATATGACTGATGTTCGTGGGGCAATTATTACAGTTTTATGAAAACCTGTTGATTTGATCATTTCTATAGCTTTTTCCAGTGAGGCAATAAGGTGTTACTCTTAGGCGATGGTTTGAATGCAGTTTTAAAGTCAGTTATTATATAGACTGGTAATCTCTTTAGCATTTTATGGAATAAACATGTTATACTTTACGTTGTTGATACGGGAAACATTAGAATTAACTTAATATTTTATGTTTTAATAAAAATTTTATCTACGCTGTTTGGGTCGAAACCTGTAGATATTGGCACATTCTTTAGGTAGGTCACTCTGCAGCTTCAGTGACACAGTAGTATGTTTATATACTTATACCCACAGAAACAGGGTTTCGATACCCGTTAAAGTAGCCCATTGTATAGCTTTGTGCTTAACTCGAAACGAACAAATATTTCAGTTTAGTTTGTAAGGCTTCTTTATAAGTATAAAGTTGTACAGCGCTGTTTATATAGGTTAAATGGAAAGATAGTTTATATATTACTGTGCAAACTGTTTCCCAGTGGCACAGTAGCATGTCTGTAGACCCATACCGCTAGAAACCGGGTTTCGATAACCATGGTGGGCAATCAACTTATCTCTGGTAATATAGCTTGAAAATTAAACAAAAACGTGGTGTAAGCAATTGTTACATTTACGTCCTTTAAATAACGGTGACAACAAGAGACTAAGAAATTGTTACAGTGATTTTGTATTAGTAATATACCAGTTAAACTCAATATTTAGCCCAGCAGACTTTGTTTGGTTTGATTTTTTGTAGGTTTAGCGCTTTCAGAAATTACGTTCAGTATTAGCAATGAACTGCAAGGTCTGTCATGGACCGTGTCAGTTGTAATTTCTATAAATGGGGAATGCTCTTTTGATAGCCTTTTTCATATCCTTGATAAATATGGCATCAAACCTTTTAAAATCTTTATACAAATTTTCACAAAGATTAAGGTTTTTATTTGTTTGAATGAAAAATGATTTGAATTTAGAGGAATACATACATGTTAAGAATTTACATTTAAAAATAATTGGAACTGACATGAGTTTAAGTCATTGAGGTTTCTTTATATTAGGAAAGCCAGTTTTGCTTACTGTGGGAAATGGATTGCTTACATATGGAGTTATATTTTATGAAATGGCTGAAGCCAGTAATTAGGTCCAATTGTTTCAAATATGCATGTTATATGCAACTTTTAAAATTTATAAGCTTGTTATGGAAATGTTGACATTAAAATGTATGTTTAATAAATTATATCCTCACACAATGTATAGTTGTTCACTTTAAAATTACATCAATCCTACGAATAATGTGTTGTCTGCACAATAAAAATTTATGCTACATATCGCTTTTATGTTAGCAGAAAAGAAAATGAATTTTTTAGAAAGAGCTGAGGTATTTTGCTTTATTTCTCTAATCTATGTAAGAAGCTAAGCTTGTGTTGTGTGACGTTGGTGTTAGTTAGATATATGTATATCTAATATTCAAAATATTAGTTTTCAGCGTAATTTTTATATATTATTATAACATTTTTATTATGTAATTTATTTTGGTGTTAAGCATATCGGAAGAAAAATATAAACAATAAAAAGTTAGGATATTTAGGTGAATTCTGCTGTTATTATAATTTCAATATAATAACATGTTTTTATTTCTAAAATCTCTTTTTCCTTCTTAAAATTTTAATAATGCTGTGTTAAATTTTTTGTTTTAAATTACTTCATTATCAGTTATGATAAAGTAAATCTTGTTAAGGATATCTAATAAAGTGTTTCTGTTGTTCTTGAATGTCTTCTCCACTCATTGTTCTAAAACAAACCTTTATGCTTTACATTTATATACCCATCCCGTTTCAAAAGCGTAAAAATGTTTTATGATAAACATTTGTTGCGTCAGAAGTTATACGGAAAAAAAACTATTCAAGAAACATATTGAAAACCTAACTCTTTAGTACTTTCCCGGTTTTCATATTATATTTTAAAGAGAGCAAGTGAATAAATATTGCGAAAATGTTTCTTTTGAAAATTTGAAAAAAATACAAAATGTAATAAAATAAGTTGGGATTGAGTAAGCTAGATTAAAAGAACTATTATTCAAAATTGTTTACTCTTTTTTGTTGTTGTTTAGTTCCATAGCATGATTGCCTGTGAAAAGTAAGATACACTAAACTATTTTTTTCTACAGTCATGGCCAAAATGCTTACGGAAAAAGGAATGTTATATTAAACATTTATACACGTTCTTTGTATAATGAGCCATTTCCGGGGATATCATGATCAATTTAGTAGAAAAGCAAACGATGTGTAATTCATATACCTGTAAATTATTAATTATCAAATTATCACAAATAGCATTTGTATTTTTATATCAGTTTTTATTGAATATTGAGTACTTTTTACTTTAATAACTTCCACAAGGCAACGTTGCATGCTGTTCATGAGGTTATTGATATAATCCATCGTGTTGGATCTCAACTTGTCACTAAAAGACGCTGCATTCAGCTACAGCAGTTGGTGTAGGGTGGAGGGTCGAAATTTTAGGGCTCATTTGTGCCTAACAGTTCTGAATGGGATTACAATCTGGAGACAATCTTGTAACAACCTTCTTGTCAGAATGATCCTCTACAATACGCATGCTGTGGCCAATGGCATTGCCATCCTGGAAGACAAAGTTATTGCCAAACCTTGCCCTAACATATCGTAAAAATATCGCCTCCATCTGATGCCTGCCTACAAGAAGTGCCATCAACGTTTACCTGTAGGATATAAAGAACATTTTTTTCACCATAATGAATATATGTCCAAACGTGCAGTACACCACCTCTCATATGTTCCTTTGGGGTAAGATAATCTGTTTCATCTGTTCTTCAGACAAATAAAGAACACGAATCTTACCATAAGCTTTAAAAAGCCGGAGATAAATATAAGATCGAAGATTAAAATTATAAGTAAATTTATTTTTACATTCAATAGTTAAAAAAATGTCAAAATGAAAACATATTTCCCATAAATGTAGGTTTATGGTAAAAGTTATGTCCCAAGAAATATATTTCTAAAAGCTGGTGTTTTAATTATATATATAATATTGTTATGTTGACTGTTTATATAAACAGTCAGCATCAGAATTATTTTAAAAAGTTCAAATGTACTATTAACATGTCTCTGTATTTGGTATGCCTTAATATGACATATTTCATTATTAAATAGTTTATTTTGGTGTTAAGCATATGGAAGGAAAATTAAAGGCAATAAATATCACAAGGTTTCCGTGATTTCTACTGTTATTATTTTATAATTTCAATATAATATGGTTTTATTTTTACAATGTCAATATCATTCTTGAAATTGAATAATGCTGTATCAAAGTTTTCTTTTTGAATTACTTCGTAAGTGCTTGTAACAAAATAAATCTTGTTAATGATATAAAATAAAGTTTCTCTGTTGTTCATTGTTTTAAAACAAACCTTTGTGCCTTACATTCACACATCCATAACTTTTCAAAAGCATAAAGATGTGTTATGATAAACATTTGGTGCGTCAGAATTTATACAAAATAACCTGCAAAAAATCTTCAATTAAAATATTGATAACTTAACTCCTTCGTACTTTCCGAATATGAAAAACATTTTTTCCACCATAATAAGTAGAAGCCCAAACATGCAGTACAGCACCTGCATTTGGATGCCCTGGAATAAATGTGTCATATAGCGTTGTAAGACTCATTTCGACCTTGGCATGTTAACCTGATCCGAACATGGTCATCTCGGGAACAACGTTTCTTTTAGTCCTATGACATTTCAGGAATCTCGATGCAGTACACTAGGGGTACCCTAATGTTCTGACGTTATACGTTTGCTTCATACCATTTCTGAACAGTCGAACAATTTGACGTCGTATAACTTCTGGTACACGACGATGCATGACTCCATAAAAGTATAGAGAAACTGTCTGAGCAAAAGGTTGATGTGTTTTGAAAGGGATTATACCAAAAGTAAACTCTTTAATAAAAAACGAGTACACATATGTATGTTTTAACAAACAAATGTTCAAAACAGCTTATACAGACCAGAATAACAGCTTGTACACGTTATCCAGCTCGTACTCTATTTCTACTGTTACTACTCGAGCATTTGCTCCATAAATGCTCCATGCATGTAGACAGTAATGTCAATTCAGAACAATATGCAAATAGTTTATCCAGTTTTGTAGTTTCAAACGATCATTCATTTTAAAAATGTACAGAGGTTTTATATACTTCTTGGTATTGCTATCAATCAACTATAAAGAAAATCTTTTTCTTGATCACAAGAAATCCACTTGGAATAAAAATGTATCTCAAAACGGCTGGTATGAGTATTCACACTTTTATTTGCAAACTGTCTCTTTCTTAAACTGAAGATGAATAATGAAGGTAGAAACGTTGTTCTCTTCTTAACAATAAAAGTGTTGATACCCATACCAGCCGTTCTGAGAAAACTCTTTTTGTAAGAAAACTTTTGCATTTTGTACTTTTCATGAAATCCGGAAAAAAATGAAATAAATATATTATTAGCCCGAAGAATTAAATTATAAGTTCATTTATTTTTACATTATAGTGATAAAAACTGTCAAACTAAAAGTATTTCCTAGTAAACGTAGGTTTTTTGATAACAGTTATCCCAAAACATCTTTCTGAAAACGTATTTTAACAGCTGATGTTTTAATTATAGATTTAATATTGTTATGTTGACTATTTAAAAAACTGTAATGCATGAATATAATAATTATTTTGAAAAAGTACAAACGTGCCATTAACACATCTCTTGTAATATACAAAATTAACTTTACTGGATTATTTTTAACCACTTTTTTTCATAATAACTTAAAAATAAATTAGATAAACTTGGTGTATCCTTGAACTAATGGACACACTATCAAGTTGTTCATAATGGCAAACATAAAAAAGTTACATTCACTGGTAATAGATTCTAATAATTTAATTAAAACAGGCTTTTAAACTCCTGAGAATATTAGAATTTTGAAAAATTTAATTCTTTTACCTTCTTTACTGGTAAGTTTGTATATAAACTCAATGTCTAAACGAGCAATATACACAGGATCCACTGCAGTTAGTTTAGAAACTTCATTAGTAAAATTGTAAGTATTTGTTACAGTAAGCTCATTACTTAGAAGAGGTTTAAAAATCCTCACTAAAATCTACCAATCTTTGTGTAAAAGTAATTATGCAGGACACAATTTGTCTAGTTGGACAATTTCATATGTGTATTCCAAGTAAACCGTAAAATATTCCATAATATGAACATAAGCGGTGTAACTTCATTATAAAAACTTCCAGATATTAACCCTTCTTTGTAAAATCTTAACAAATAGTTTTTTGACGTTTTTCTCTTGTTACTGTTTTATCGAATTCTAATTTCTTAACTTAGTGTTATAACTTATCATAATTAAAACCTTTACCACATAATCCTATTTATTTAGAATTAGTACGCCATTACTTTTATACGGTTTAAGAATTGTTTCTTTTTTTGTTTTAAATTGCGCACAAAGCTACACAAATACCATTTGCTCCAGGTTCAAGAATTACTCATTCGTTTAGTAACTTTATATGTTTTATAGTAAAAAATTGTTTTTTAAATAAATGTTTTCGAAATTTCCTGGGACCAAAACTATAATATGCTGAAAGTCCGAAATTTATTATTATATTATCAAATATTACAATATTATCAAATAAAACATTTTGTTCACTTATCTGTATAAGTTTTAATTTCCCTAATAACCGTTTGAAATATAATTCTAATATTAGAAAAGTATTCTGTTAGAACCTGTACTATTTTGACCATCTCAAGATAATGTTAACCAATTTAAAGTTTAAAACCTTTCGAACTAAAGTATATTGTAGAAGTTCCTGTAAATAATTAACATGAAATCTATTTATATGTACCTTTAAATAAAGTACACATATTTGCATTATAACTGTGCTAATGAAATATTTTAGGAACACGTAGAACTATAATTATTGAGATCATATATGTATATACTTTATCATTAAATTATTTGACTTGCTTATAAATACAAACCAACATATAAAATTAAATTTCACAGTAAAATAAATGCAATAAATAAACATGCTTACGGTTAAGACCTTCTGAGTTTAAAACTACATACTCCTGCAATCATCTTGAAAGTTTTAAAAGACCTTTTCTCTTTATCAATTGAATTTGTATATCAAATTATGTACAATTCACAATACTGTACATGTAAGCTCTCGGTTCCACTTGATCTATCTTCATCGGGTTTAATATATATTTATTTCATTTCCTTGATTTCTGGAAAGAAGTACAAAATATAAAGTACTTATTTATGCAAATACTACTTTCCTTTACGAAACAAAATATCTATTACATTTGCTTAACCTAAAGATGACCTAAGAAGGTCGAAATGTTGTTCCGTACTATATTTTAATTAAAGTTTTTAATATGATCTATTCTGGTTCATTAAAATATTGATAATTTTAGTTGTTATTACTGAGTTTTAGCACTACTAAAGGTAGTAAATCAATATAAAAAGCTTAGGCATTTAATACTTTAGTTGTTAGTTTACGAATAGCGTATGAAAAGTTTTAGGTTACGTGTCGATATTTTACATGAAAATAAGTTAATTATTGATAAAACTTTGTAGAATGGTCAGCAACTGCCTGTTGTGGAGACACAAGTGCAGAGGATGATGTTTCGAAAGTCTTCCGCTTTTCGTCTTCATCATGGATACTCTGCCTAAACAATCTATCAATGTTAGTTATTATTTTAGAACCAAGAATACAAAGATATAAAATCTTAAAGATTTTCTTCCATACGTATTTCCCCTTTATCTGCTAGTTCTTCACAGCAGTATTAAGTAGTTCTTCCTGTATTCTTATCAATTCAGATAAGATTATATATATATTATAAGTTCAGAACATTTTCTATGATTATGATTATTGTCATTTTTACGTCCTTTCTTGATTAAACGAGAAATGAAATTAATGTGCTGATTTTGAAAATGACCAGTGTCATAATACAAAAGTCTGTATATGGTTTCCAGATATTTGTATTATTACTGTCGAAAATAAAAATCAATGTCTCGAAATAAAGCAAAATCCAAATGTGATGAGACAAAATTCATGTAGTTAAAAACTTTCAAGCATGTCTAAAACAGCTTTATTTCTTTAAGCAATAGTATTTTATTTGACATATAAATAGTTTTCATGCGTTGCCTAAAAATTCAAATATGATGTTAATGGTTAAATAGCCAATGAAAACAATATTAAATTTACATTATATTATTTACACAAAGTTAATGTTACTTAACTGCAATTGCAATTCAAACTAAAATATTTTTCTAAACTCTTAAAAGAGACAGTAGGTTGCGATTTCTTTTCGAATGTGTGCAAAGTTAAAAGCATAATACCACACGTTGAAACTAATCAAATAGGATGGATTGATTGTTTGGAATTAAGCACAAAGTTACACAATGGACCATTTGTGTTCTATTCCCAATTAGTATCAAAACTCGGTTACTAGTAGTATGAGTCTGTCGCAGACATAACGCTGTGTCACTAGGGGGCAATAATACGAAAAACCAAAAATGTAAAATTACTTTTAATTGTACTCTGTTATTTTCATGGAAGATAATATTTCTTCAGTTTTTTATAATACTTTGTTGATCATCTTCAGGCCTATTATTATGTGTATTTTCTTATAAGTTTGTAAATGGTACTGCATACTATGCTATATTTACGTAGATACAGTAGGGCTGTTCCAAGTTTCACTGTGTCGGTATTTGGGTATTGATGTTGTTAAATACCCAGGAGGGTCAGGTACATTTGACCTCTTCCTCCCTCCCGAACGATTATAGCGTCTGTCTTTAGGGTTTTTTTTGTTTTTTTTTAAAGCTTTGGGCCAGAGTAAAAGTATAACATCATACTCAGGTCCATTTCAGGGCTCAGTCCACGCATGGACGAACAAGAAGTTGTTTGTTTTCTTCATTTAATTTTTTTTATATATTTTTTTTTGTATTTTCATATATATATATTTTTTTGTATTTTTCTACTTTTTCTCGATTGAGAGAATGCTACTACTACTTGTAGTAACACACACACACACACACAAAAGAAAGTAATAATAATTATTATTATTTAATACTTGAATAATAATTCAAAAAGGAAAAAAATAATGATTAAAAATAAAATAAAATTATAATAATAAAGAGAAACAAGGACTAAGAGTCTAGTGCATAGTGGCCAGCTTGTGTTACATTTCTTAAATATATGTTAAAAGGGGAGAGGTATTTAGGACCATTTACATCATGTACGTGATATCTGTCGAGATCACACATTAAGTCATTTTTATGCCAATTCTTATTGAAATATTTTAGAGAATTATGCAAGAGTCTTTCAGATATAGTGTCTATGTTTGCATACTTGTGCATGAATGTGGTTGAGGTGCTACGTGGTACTTTATATGCTGAAGTTATTACTGAATTTTGTATACGTTGAAGTTTCTGTATATGTGTGGGTGCTATGTTAATCAAAGCAGGTGATGCATATTCTATTGTTGGTCTAATGTATGTTTTGTAAATTTTAAGTATGTTGTCTGGTGATGTTCCTTGGATTTTACCTGAAAGACTTCTTGCATAGTTTGCTCTTTTCCAGATTCGTATCAGTACATTTTTAATATGTGGTAACCACGTTAATTTTGAATCATAGGTTAGACCTAGAAATTTAGCAGAAGTAGCAGTCAGTAAAAGTGATCCATTCATATAGAGTTTTGGTGGATCTTTTTTCAGCTTATTCAGTCTGCTGAATACTATGACTTGAGTTTTTGGTATATTGATTTTGATTCTGTATTTCTGGCAGTATTCTTCGATGTTATTTAGAACTGGTTGTAGGTTCGTTGCTGATATTGACGGAGTGGGGGCGCTTTTCCAGACTGCTACATCGTCAGCGAACTGTGATGCATAACCTAAATTTAGGTCCGACAGAGGCATATTACTCACGTACATGATAAATAATACAGGGCTAACAACCCCTCCCTGCGGGACTCCTGCTTCGGGTGAAAAGGACCCTGAGTGGGCCCCATTTACATTTACTTTACACATTCTGTTATCCAGGAAGTTGGACAGCCAGCGAATAGTTTCCTGGGGTAATGCTATTTCAAGTAATCTATGTCGTAAGCCGTTATGCCACACTGTGTCAAATGCTTTCTCAATGTCGAGAAAGCAAGCTACAGTGCATTCTTTTTTGTTGAAGCTGTCGGTAATTGATTCTGTAAGTCGAATCAGGTGCTGAGTTTGGCGGTTTTTTCGAAATCCGTTTTGAATTTCTGGTAATTTTGAATTTTCTTCTAAGTAAACTGACAGACGATTACTAATTATCCTCTCTAATACTTTGCCAATACAACTGGTTAAGCTAATCGGGCGGTAGTTGTTTGGTTTATTCGCTGGCTTTCCTTCTTTCTGGAACATTAATATTATTGCTTCCGTCCAAGAAACGGGGATATATCCAGCTGATAGTGAGAGATTAAATAACGCTGTTAGGTGTTCATATAATCTCTGAGTGCCTTGTTTTAGGAGGATAGCTTGAATACCATCTTCTCCAGGGGCTTTGTTTTTTGTGTTGTTAATGGCAGTTACGACTTCTGTTACAGTGATATGTTTTATCAGTTGATGAGTGCTCCAGTCTTTTGTTTTTTCTTGGTGTGAAATAGTGTTGACTGGAAATTTAGGTGTAAAAATGCTTCTGTTTTGATCAATAAAGTTTGTGACTGTATTATAAAAGTATCTGTTCATGTCTGGTTCATGATGTGTCTTGAACGTGTTTTCTAGGTGTTTTTTGAATATCCAGGGGAATCCGCTTGGTGTCGCTAGGTTTGCACATATCAGCTGATTACGACGCCATTTCCCGATTGGAGATATCTTCATTTGTGTATTAGCTACGCGGTTTTAAGTGAAATGCGATTTTTTCGTTTGGCGGATTTCAGAATGAATGACCTGAAGGAGCAACGACTTGTTGTGAAATTTTGTGTTAAACTTGGAAAATCTGCGACTGAAACTTTTGCTATGCTTAGCACGGCTTACGGTGATGTTGTTATGAAGCGTACGGCATGTTTCAAGTGGCATGAAAGTTATAAAGATGGTCGACAGTCCATTGAAGATGATGAGCGTCCTGGACGTCCTTCCACGTCGGCAAAATCAACACCCTGGTGCGGGCAAATCGACGTCTGACTGTCAGGGAACTTGCTGAAGAGTGTGGGATATCAGTTGGATCTTGTTACGAGATTTTGACCGAAAAATTGAAGATGCACTACGTTGCTGCGAAATTTGTGCCTCATAACTCGTGAGTTTTTGGCCAAACACTCGATCACTGTTCTTCCCCATCCCCCCTACTCACCCGACCTTGCTCCTTGCGATTTTTTCTTGTTCCCCAAACTCAAAAGACCCTTGAAAGGACCTCGTATATAACAAAAATGTTTTTAATATTCACAGAAAATTGACTTCAGTCAAAGAGTTAATATGACAATATACTTTTCATACATTTTGAACAAAGGTTATAATATAACAGAATTACATGAGTTAAATCCATTAATTAAATAAATTTGTTAGATAATTACCAAGTTAAAAGTTTATTTAACCTGTCATGAGAAGCAAGGAAGTGAAACTACATGAGATGTCCCCCTACATATTTTGTGAGTAGGTCTAATCCTACAAACCAACAAACCCATATGAAAACTATTATGTTTAAATTCTTCGTTATTATTTTCATCTCTGGAAGAGCGTTTCCGTCATTATTTGAAAAAAGTGAATTTTGTGACAGTTCGTTATACCACAAACTTAGTGCTGTTTTAAAACATTAATACTAATGGTAACTGCATCATTTTAATACAACTAATACAATATATCTAGTGTCTATCTGCATATTAATGTCTATGCTTGTAAATCCATACGCAATAACTTTAGGCAAGTTATTTGGGTCAATGCTTAAATAAACACAAACGATAGTTTCTTATTGTAAAAGACCAATCATTGAAAACTGACGTTTACAAATAGTAGTTACATTACTCCCAAAATTATAACAGTGACTTCCTTATAGGTTTTCTTCAGTGATCGTAAACTCCCCGAAGAATGTTTTCGCAAGAAACCGCCCAGCATATGTTTCAAGAGTTACACAATGTCTTTTTCGCTATAAAGAGCAAAATTCAGAGTTAGTGCTGCAGTCACTGATATCAATACATCTGAAAAACTTCTCCAGAAAAGGTCCTGGTTTTTCATGGCCTATTGAATTAACACGTGTTTGATATCACGTAAAATTAATGCTCTTTTCATGGAAAATTTCGTGGTTTTTTTGTGTTATATGTATTACTGAAATTCATTAATTCATTCACTTCATTAAATATAAGATAAATTCTGTTATCACTAACATTTCTTTTAGTTTAAAACTTATACTAGGAACTTAAGTTATACAAGTTTCATGTTCATCAAAGAATATCTTCGTATATAAGTAAGTGTACAGTATTATTGTCAACTTGGAACTGATCAGTAGTCTAAATGATTGATCTTATTAACGTTTTATTTTGCTTTTCGACTTCTGTAGTTATAACTCATGTATTATTTCTGATAAGCTGGAATTTTCTTGTGGAGATTACTTGTACTTAGACTGATGCGATGCCTATTTGTTCGATTAATATAATGTAATATATAAACAACATATCTATGTATTCATCACCGTTATTATTGACTATCGATAACGTACTTAATCTTTTACAGTGGCTATAATGACAGCATTGACGTTTCTGGTTTTAAAAGGTACGGAAGACATAGACTTTTGTAAGGTAAACTACTTTTTAGGGCTATAGTAAAGATGCTTGTCCGTGAGGCAAGCATTACAACACATGGCGATATATTCTTTAACAACGTTTAAACTCTGTATAACCTCTTTCTTTATTATTAGTAAGTGTGTATTTCCCATATACTAATAATATAGCGTGTTTTAGCACTACGTCTTTTTTGTATTTGTTGGGTGATGTAAAACTGTATTTTCAAATACATAACAATGACGTATCTAAAACGGTGCTTTTCAACAACACACTTATTATTGCCAACTTATAAATCTGGGTAAAGAAATGTCATGAGAAAAAAGGGGAATTACAAAATTTTGTGAAGCAGAGGTTACTGATTTTACAAATAATAATACATATCATTTAGAAATATACCAATTACCATATTTATATCTTTAAATAAATAAGCTACCAGACTAGTTTTTCTTAAATATCGTCTACCGATTAGAGAATTGTAGCAAAATAAATCAATTTGTCTCTACAGTTATGAAAATATGGTTTTATTTTGCAAAATATTTTGTGTGCTTTTTTATTTCTGTTAAAATAGAGACAGATAAATCTCTCATGCTTTCATATGTTCCACATTTCTTACTGATTTGCTTGGGGAGCAAGCTTATAAAAATACTGATCCTGAAATGTGACTAATTTGCAGTTCCACTAGTTGAGCATTGTTCCAGTTCATTCCTTCTTCATCACCTAAATTCTTCAAAGTATATTAGATTACTCTTAATTTGATTTTACTACTGAATATTTAGAGATTTCATAATACCTGTAAGTAATATCCTCTCTAGTTGTATTTTACAATAGTGAAACGAGTACAATATGCACTACAAGAGAAATTACTCTACTGTTTTATAGACAATGTTTAGCTTTCTTAACTAATTCAAGTCTTTCGTGATACAAAGACCTTTCAATGTCTATATAATATTGCCGTCTAAAATCCATTACATATGTGTTCTCTGCATTGGAACCCTGTATTTTGATTAATAAATTAGCTATTGGTTTTGATAAACAAACGCTTCAGTTTCCAACCTCTTTCTTCAATTCAGTCAACATAAACGTTTCCTATTCTTGATCTCTGACAGTTACCATTTTTTCGCTATAATAATCAGTATATCTGAGCATACTACAGAGCAATTTAATAAGGGTAATATGGTATGGTTTGAGAGTGAAATCTGTTGCTGTTCAAGTGAAGGGCCTTACCAATGACCTATAGATCGAAAATGTCCTTTCTGTAGCATTGAACTATAGTTTGTAAGAGAAAACCATAGTAAAAACAAATTATGGAAAGTTCTCTATTAACATTTAGAGTAAGACATAAAGTTGTATGAACTACTGCTTTTGAAAAATATAATGTTACATCGATTAAGCTCACTATTTTTAAAGTATCTTTGTGTATTTCTTTAAATGTCTTTCTGCTTATTTTCCTCACTTTTTGTTCAATCTTTTATCATTGACATGTTGACCTGAGGTAAGTCCATCCCACTGCTCTTATTTAAGTATACACGTTTACTGTATGAAACAGCATATGCTTCTTTACCTTTTCGCTTGGTTAAAACAAATAGCCCTGTTCTTTTTTCTGCGGTTGTACCCTGTAGAGGGGGAAGCAAGATTGGCCGATGGTCGTGATAGTAAACTAATATCTAGAGATAGTGAGACTCGAATGGAAAAACTTCTATAGTACATCTGGACTGATATCAAATAGTGGTGACAGCCCACGCTATACGTTGATGTGGCACGGAAATTGGAGATATCTCTGATGAAATAAATCCACCAGTTGCATGTGTGTTACTGCCAAATATTAGAGTAAGCAGCCAGTAGATAAAGTAAAAATTTTGAGAAATAACTGAGATCACAGACACGCTGACAAAGATAAAAGATTTATACGTCTGACGTTTCTGAAAACTTTATTTACGAATTCGCCAACGCAACTCATTCTGTTGATCGATAGCTGGAACTACAAGTCTGTTATGCGCAAAAACCCATTAGCATTGATAATACTGTGCACCAGATAATGACCAACATTTGAAAGAGATGTGTCTTTTCAGTAGCCGTTGATCCATGTATATGAAAAAAAAAGCAAATACTTTCCTTACCAATCAAGGAAATATATAAAGAAAATTTAACTGCTTTGTTAATAGTTTCAGGCAATTAACTACGCTATATGGCTAGATTCAGGAACAGATAATAGTACTTCAGTGCTTGTATCACTCGAATAATTGGAATAGTAGAAAAGTAATGAAAGTACTTTTCTAGCTATTTGAAAAGATAGTTTTTACTTTTCGACCATTATATGGCAATGAGATTTTCTCTAATCGAACAGCGGTGAATATTTTGTGGAACAGATTATGTGATACTGGCAGATACACAATTCAAATGATCATTTAATTAAACAACTTTCTGTATTCTCTAGTTTTCAAACATTTAGATAAATAGCGTTTTGATCAACAAAAAAAGAACTCTACAATGATGTCCTTAAAAATATATATAAAGATAAAATTAAAAAGTTAAACAAAAATATTGTGCTCGGTAGAACCTCTTAAACTGATAGATATACTAGCTCGAACTTTGCAAAGCTACTTCTGGTACTGTTCGATTTATGATGAGTCGTAAAAGGTATGTATAGTCAAAATTAATTTATCATCGCTACATAATGTTTCTATATTCAGTATACTTTACTAATTGCTATAAGTTAATAGACTTTGCACTTTGTTATTGGTAACTTATTATAGTCGCATTATGAGTTTCAATACGATTTATAATATACTTTACCCTTTGTCAACATTATTTAACTTACTATAGTTAGTTAAAGAGTTAAGACTTTTAAGTCGTTGGTTATTGAACGGAGTAACAAATACGTCAGGTTTCTTTTAACCTATTAAAACAAGAAACAAATATTAGAATTAATAAATCACTGTACTTATACCTCATACTAAAATGTTAAAATGTTTACACACATTGACATACGAACAGTATCACTTTGTAGCTGCATATGTTATTTTAAAGAGCAAAAATTCTCCAATTCTCAAACTCGTTACTTTTAATATTCCTTTCTGACATCCAGAAATTACTCCTAACGTCTTCTAACGCCCAAAATATATAAAACTTTTATCTTATTTTGTTAGTTTAAAAGATTCAAAGCGACCAATGTTCAACTAATGCTGCAATTCTAGCCAATTCAGATCTAAAAGCACAGATAGCTCTCGAGTAGCTTTGTGCAAAATTCAAAACAAAACAAAACAGATCTAAAAGCCTTCGTCACCTTCTCTATTTTCGTTACATAATTATTAAATTGTCCACTGTCGAGTATAATATGGAAATTCGAAAGTATGGTTCATGAAACAGTCTTTTACATTCTTAAGTTAATATCAGTTTTCATACACCAATATGTTTGTTTGAGAAATATTTTATGTTACGAAACTTTTGTATTACAATTTTCATGGTCCTGTATATTTAAAAAATAAATAGGATTATTTTAAAGCAACTTTGGCAAAATGAATTTAAAAAAGGAACACATAAATTCTAATAAAAATTAAGGTAGTTCATTTTATTGCAAATTAAGTATAAAACATTAATACAGAAATATTGAATTTAGAGAAAAAGAAAGACAACGTAGAAATAGAAATATATTTTTACATTAAAATTGAAAAATAATAATAGCAGATATAATTTAAACCTTTTTTTATTTTTTATTTTAAGTGTCCTACTATATGCTTATCACAAAAATCATGTAAAGTGAGTAATTCATAATAATGTATAAGATATTACAATGAAACCCTATTACAATTTGTGCTTTGAATATCTAGCAATAAATACACCACACTGACATCAACATCACACAATAAAAGTCACAAAGTTTAGTTAACTACTTGCATTAAGTAAATCATATAAATATGTCAGGGCTTTATACAAGAATTAAATGTTTTTTATAATGCAGATGACATAGTAATTGTTCGTAGTACCCATATAACCTAGGAATGAACAAGTATCCATTGTGTAAAGATCGCTTATATTTGATATAATTTATTAAAGATAAAACAATTTTAATGCTAACATTCGCATAGCAATCTTATACATTTTAATAGTTGCAATTTTTTTCATATAACTGGGCCAACTTAGTGGCTTCATTCATTTGATTCAATATAACTCCATAAGAAAACAATCCACTTGCTACATTAAGCAAAAATGCCTTGCCTAATGTAAAGAAACCCCCAGACACTTAAACTTACGTCAGTTCCTATTATTTTCAGAAATAAATTTCTGACATGCATGTGTTCCTCTAATTTTAAATCATTTTTCATTTAAACAAGTAAAAATCTTCTATTTTATAAACATTTGTTATGAGATTCTGAGGGTTTCATGCTATGTACATCAATAAAATGAAAAGCTTATTGGAAGAGCGTTCAGTATTATAAAAATTAAAAATGACAATTAAAAATGAAAAAAAAGTTTTCGTCGTTATTTGAAATATGTATATATTGTGACAATTCGTTAAGCCACATACTCAAGGTCTTTCTAACCATTAATACCAATGATACGTCATTGATACGAATACTATTAACACAATAAATCTGATGCTCAAAGTACATATTAATGTCCATGCTAATAATACCATACAAAATGGATTTTGGAAAGTTATTTGGATCAGTGCCAAAATGATAAAAACCTAGAATATTTTCTTATCGTAAACGACCAGTCTTTGAAAACTGAAGATTACAAGCAGTCGTAAAAGTAACATTAAATAGACAACAGTGAAAACTATGTACGTTTTTTTCGGTGATATAAATAGTACCTATCTTCTTTGTGACAGAGAAAATAATTCATAATTAGTGCTGCAGCTACCAATATGCAAATATATGACATTCTTGTCCAGAAAAAGATCTGGTTCTTCAAAATCCAGTGATATATCAACTGGTTAATGAGTCGCAAAACTAACAGGTTGATGTAGAATATCACTAATGCTCTTTTAATGTAAAATTTCTTACTTTTCTTCATGCCATCTCTGTCAGTAAAATTGAAAGTAAATATTTCACTCAACTTGCTAAAGAGAAGGTAACTTTTGTTATCGTTCATCCTTCTTTTTTACTTTTAGTTCAAGAGCTTGTACTAAGAATTTGGGCAATTGTATCGTGTGCATCGGAGGAAACATTTGTATATAAGCCAAAGGAAAGTATTATTTTTTACGACGAGTTGCGCATGAGTATGCAATATGATTGATATATTGAAGTTGCTGTGTTATTTGTGTTGTTGGCCATTATTCTTATTCTCAATATTAAAGATACATTACCACACATTATAGCAAAAGTACAGATGCGTGATAGACCACCAGAGTTGGTAACTGGAAAAGTAATTTGACGGACTATTATTGAAAACCGCTGTATCATTCCTTTCATCAGTTTGGTTTCAGGTAATGCTATGCATAAATAATGTGCAAAATGTTCACAAGACGAAAGGAGGAAGACTTTCGAAACGTCGTTCTCCACACTTGTGTCTCCACAACAGGCAGTTGCCGTCCATTGTACAAAGTTTCATCATTTCCTTCTTATTCTATTTTTCCTGTAAAACATTGATTTATTTCTGCCTTCTATTCTAACTAAAGTGTTATGATACCTGAACCTTTTGTAATAATATATACAAGCCTTTGTTGACCCTATATACACAACACGTTAAACAATCATATTTCTTGGATAATTTTCCTCTCAGTGGGCTCAGCAGAGACCCCGATGAGGGTTTGCTATAAACACACACACACACACACTTTAATAATTAAAGACATTAGTAAACAACATTTTTCAATCTTGTTTTTCATGTCATGAGTCAAAATTTACATAACGATATACGAAGAATTTGTTACAATACTGTAACTGGAAAAAATAACTATATTTATCTATGCTTCTGTTTTCTGTTATGTAGTTTCACGTTTTGACTAATACAATGCTTTTTGTTTTCCTTGACAAAAGACATATAACAGGTTACATCTAAAATTAAGCAAAGTGGATGTATTCATTTCTCATATACTGAAAATTGTTATTATAATTATTGATATATTTCTGAAGAAAGCATTTGATTTTTCCACTGCAGATCTGAGGGCTTATAACGCTAAAATTCTGGTTTTCAAATCTACAGTGGGAATTAAACGGATAGCTAATTATGTTGCTTTGGGCTTTAAAAAAATAAATTAATTATTTTTTTTGGAAATGTTATTTATTATGTAAGAAAAATACTTGTCTAATAGACTAGTTCATTTTATTGAAACTATCTGATGATGTTATAAGTACATATATTAATCAACGGATTAACTATTTTATTCAATGTGTTTTAAAAGCCATTACTTTAATAAAGTCTCTTGAAGGTTGCATTTTTATTTCAAAACTCGTTTCGGTATCTACATTACATATATGTTTACTTTGGTTTATTAGTCCTCTCTCCACACTTGAACGTGAAGAATGAGAGAGAGAGAGGTAAAACTCATTACGCCGTGAAAACGTAATTCATTTGATATGAGACAACCTAGAAGAGAAACTTGCTCTGTAAAAAAATCATCTTTTTGCCTTTTGTCATTCTGTTGAGAAAAGTCAGAAATATATTTACTAAATATGAACGTCTAGACTCATTCTAGAAAGTGTCACTAATTTACACTGAAATATGTCGTACTTTTTCGACCTTTGAAATTTTATTAAAGTGTCACAAAAAGTTCATTATATTTCTACTATAGGTTATAAAGGATAGTTTTCTGATTCCTCTTGCATATTATTTTACCTAATTTGGAGTAACAAGAAGATTCTATTAATATCTGTTATAACCTTAGGAGAGTTAGTATTCTCGTTACATTACTTATTTATTTCATTTTTCAGTGAAAGATAGAATTCGATATACTATTTATATTTCATTGAATAGTGGACTTCTATGTTCCATTTCTTTTTAAATACAGACACACTATTATTGTATTTTATGTGCTGTGAGATATTAAAACATCTCTTTCTTTAAGAGAAAACAATGATGTCTTTAGTGTTTTTAACTGTATAATTGAAAGTACCTTTACAAACCTTTGCTAAGTATAAATGTAAGTTAACTTTTGAAGTCCTCTGTATTAAAGAGTTCAACTAGTAATTAATAATTTTCTAGAAATATATTTAAATATATAAATTTGTGCGATTCTTTTAAACATTCTTTTCATAGTTTAGCTAAAACATTCACTAGTTAATGTCTTTTTAACTAGTGAGAGTGCACATATTATTACTGTATGAATAAAATAATTTTCTCTCAGGTTGTTTTTCTTTCTGATATTATTCCATTGTGGTTAGTGAAAGCAGGAAGAAATAATTGAGTTTATTCTTTGGTAAATTATTTTTATTACTTTAAATTTGTTTGTTTTTTAAATACTATATTTTTTAATATGAGAGTTACAAAATGCTGTAGTATTAAAATTTACAATTTAAAAAAATTGTTAATCTAGAGTTTTATTTTATGCGTTAGACACTTCAGTATCAGTTAAGATCTAACTAGCCTGTTAAACTGTTTGCATTAGTGTTTGTCTACATTATTCTATTTTTGAAATTAGTTAATGTAAATGTTGTTCTGTGTGATATTGGAAAGTTTTTGACATAAAATTTACTATCATATTTATCTTACGTTGTCAGCTTAAAAAGTATTTTAGAAATAATTATTAAACTGCGCACTTTGCATTATAATATAGAATTCCGAAAGTACGGATGACTTACATTACAATATGTTTCATCGAATAGTCTTTGACATTCTTTGGTTTACGTCATATCTGATCTTCCAATATGTTTATCCCAATATTGCTGTATGGTTTTGAAATGCTAATTTATCAGAATCCTGATGAGTTTATACATATAAAAGTGGGTTAATTTTAAAACAATTGGACAGAAGTCATTCAAGAATAACATAGCAACATTTCTACAGAAGATTAACAAAGCTCATTTTATTATATCTAGTTATTAAATAACTTAAACTGGAAACCTATAACACAGTATTGTTCAATTACGAGTAAAATATAGACAATGTAGTTGTAAATGTATATGGTTATGTTGAAAATAAAAAACAGTAGAAATGATTTTATTAGTTTTAATTACCTTACTACACGCTTAACAGAAGAACCACTTATTTAATAATGAAATATGTCAAAATAATCTATTACATATTACGCTGCGGAAATTATACAGTTTATGTTTTGTAATATTAAAAACACATATGTCAAACAAACACCAGCATTGCACAATAGAAGTCACACCATCAGCTCAGCTAACTGCATAGATTTAATAAATCACATGCATATCCACACATGTATAAGAATTAAGTATTCGCACTAGTGTAGAACAGATTATATATGTACAACAAATTCTTTGTAATGTAGAAAATATAGTATATAAATGTATCTCATAACGGTTGGTATGGGTATTAGCATTTTTATTGATAAGCATAGAACAATGTTTCGAACTTCCTAGGTCATCTTCAAGTTAACAAAGATAAAGTTTGCAACTGATCGTTGCCAGGCACATGTCTTAGAGTCAGAACTGGTGACAAAACTGAGTTTTAAGCTTTGTGAATGTATGGCAGAAAAGGAAAGCCTTTCAGTGATGGAGAATTTATTAAAATTGTTTAACAATATTCACAGAATATGCATGTCTAGAGAAAAATATTTGGTGGAGCAAACTAGCCTTTCCCGCTTTACTGTCTCACGCAGGACAAAAGATCTTTCAGAGGACATCAAAGAAACTTTGAAGAGAGATTGAATTCGTGTGAAGCTTTCAGTCTGGCTTTGGATGAAAGCACTGGTATCAATGACACATCCCAACTTGTCATTTTCATCAGAGCTGTTACTGCAGGCTTTGATGTTTTCGAAGAGTTTTTAGATATGGCAAGCCTTTCCTCCACAACCACAGGACAGGATATTTGTGAACAAGTGCTTAAGGTTGTAGAAAAGTTTGAACTGAATCCTTATAAATTATGTGGTGTTACAACAGATGGTGCTCCTTCCATGACAGGTAGGACAAATGGATTCACCAAGTATACACGGGTACGGGATTGTAGGGGGCGTTGAAGTTGGATGCTAGGCTATTGATTAGTATAGGTATAAAGATGTTCATTTATATTGGTTTAATTTTGGTTTCAGTTGTTGTATAAGTAGGACTTCTCTGATTTTACGTTTGCTTATATTTGTTTCCCTTCTTAGTATCTGAGAGTTTTCTGTGATTATATTATGTTTACTTGATTTGCAGCGTTAAAAAACGTTTGAATGTGTTTTTTCTGTTCTTTGAATCTAGTTTCCATTTTTCTGCATGTTTCTCCAATATAGAAATCGTAGCAGTGCATTGTATTTTGTAAACTATTTGGTGTTGTGTTTTTCAATGTAGTTTTTACATAGTGTGGACTTTAGTTTTGTACCTGGTTTTGAATAAATTTGGTGTTTATTGGAATGTTGTGTTTTGTTATTAGTTTTTTTTTTCCCCAATGTTAGTTATTTTTTCGCTGATGTCGGAAACATATGGTATGTAGCAGTGTAAGGTTTTGTAGTTTGTTGTTATCTCGGGATTTATTGTTGTTTTTTGTTACTAATTAATAACCAATCGCAACGCCCCTACCATCCCATACCCGTTTATACTCTGGCCCCTAGCATAAGTGCCCGGCAATGGTCAGTTGCAAACTTTCTCTTTGTTAACCTGAGGGTGACCTAGGAAGGTCGAAACGTTGTTCTTTGCTTATCAATAAAAGTGTTAATACCCATACTAGCCGTTCTGAGATGGATTTTTATTTCAAGTAGGTTTCTCGTCATAAAGAATATACTATATAGTTTACAGTACCAATGCAACCATGAAGTGAAGAAGTTTCCATTGTATAAGAGATCGCCATGAGCAAACACGTTTTAAATACAAAAACCTATTTACTGGCTTCATTTTGATAAAGTATAACTCCATATAAAAATAATCCACTTCCTATATTAATCAAAATGGTTTTCTCAATGTAAAGAAACCCCAGACACTTAAACTCAAGTCATTTTCCATCATTTCCAGAAGTAAATTTTAGATATGCATATGTTACTCTAATTTCAAATTATTTTTCACGGGAACAAGCAAGAACCGTATATCCCGCAAGCATTCATCATGAGATTCTGAGACGTTTCATGCTGTATATATATATATGAAGGATATGAAAAATGCTATCGGAAGAGCTTTCCCTATTACGTAAATTACAATTGACAGAACCATGCAAGAATTTGCAGTTCAGTGTTGATAGAAAACGTAATTTCTGAAAGTGCAAAACCAACAAAGAAATAAATCCAAATAAAGACTGTTGGGCGGAATTTTGAGTTTAAGCGGTATCTCACCGAGGCAAAATCACAATAACGTTTTCTTAGTCTCTTTATTTTTGAAGAAAGGTGTCGCCGTTATTTGAAAGATATAACTGTTATAAGAGTTGCTCACACCACGCTTTTAATTCCTTTCGAGAAATAATAGTAAAGATACGTAGATTGAAATAACACCATAAATCGAATTCCTAAATACATATTAATGGGAATGTTTACAAATCAATACAAAATTATTATATATAAGATATCTGGGTCAATGCCAAATACAGAAGAACCTAAATAATAGTTTCTTATTGTAAAGGATTAATATTTGAAAACTGATGGTTACAAGCAATAATAAAAGTAACATTGAAGAGACAACAATGAAAGCCTTGTTAGTTTTCTCACTGATATCAATAGTTCCTGAAGGTTATCCACAAGAAATTTGGCTAATGTGATGTAAAACTAGTAAATTAATGTAGAAAACTGTAATACTTTCTTTATATAGTTTTTCTTACTTTTCTTCGTACCACATGCACTAGTAAGTCCAGAGTTAGTAGTATACTCAACTTCTGAAACAGAAGGTAATTTTTGTTAGTTGTCGTAGTTTTACTCTTTTAACTCATGATCTTATGGTGTCTCATGCATCAGCGGAAACACTTCTATATAACTGAAAGCATGGTGTTGTTTTATTTTTTAATTTGGAAGTGCGAAGAAGTAATTCAAAGTAACTGACAATCTAATATTGTTGCTTTTTACGTCTTGTTTGTACTGTACGTCATTATTTATTATTCTGAATGTTGCTAGTAGATTATTGTTGAGCAGTATGAATATGTTAGACCATTCGAATTTGTCATTCTGTAAATGTTTAGTACTAAATATGGTCTAGTGCTCGTTTGTCAGTTAGGTAATAGAAACTAATTATGCCCCCGTGCTTCAATAATTATTAAAAACGCGCCTTTAATATTATATAAATTTGAGAAACTATCAGTGTTTAAGTCACAAAGATAAAAGTGTCATGACATTCAGATTTTCTTACTATATTTCTATTAAAAAGATTAATTAGGTAGCTTGTGCAACATATTAAAATTGAGGTTAGTATAAATAGAATTTAAAAAATAAACCTAACCTATAACTCAAAGATATATATCAAACATTCTGAAATATTTCAAGAAATAATTTTTCATTAATGCGCTGATCTTTATTTTCTATTAAAAGGTTAATTCTGTTTTGTTTTTTATCTTATAAGAAGATGAATGGCGAGTCAGAACAAAAACATATGCACTGAAGCAGGCAAAATGTAAAACTCAATACAGTCGTGTTCTTTTAACCACCGACTCTTACTTTAAGAAATCTGAACTTAATTCCCTGTTTTTCTTATCATTAGTGAGAATTTAGATTCTGCTTGAAGATAGAAATAGTATTTATTAATAATATTATAAGTAATAAGTCCTTCCATTTATCTGTACTTCTGTTTCCTATTTAGTAATTTTACATTTTGACTAGTGCATTGTTTTCCATAAAACAAAAATAACAATTATTATATTTTATACACTGATAAACATTATTCAAAATACATGTCTTAGCAAAATCATTGGTTCATTGAATTAACTATTTTAAACAATATATGCCACAAGTATGCATTTTAAAAATTCTCCCCGGGGATATATTGTGTCTTGAAATGAGATTTGGTAAACCCAGTGAAGTCTGTCTGTCTGTTTGTCTGTTTTTGAATTTCGCACAAAGCTACTCGAGGGCTATCTGTGCTAGCCGTCCCTAATTTAGCAGTGTAAGACTAGAGGGAAGGCAGCTAGTCATCACCACCCACCGCCAACTCTTGGGCTACTCTTTTACCAACGAATAGTGGGATTGACCGTCACATTATACGCCCCCACGGCTGGGAGGGCGAGCATGTTTAGCGCGACGCGGGCGCGAACCCGCGGATTACGAGTCGCACGCCTTACGCGCTTGGCCATGCCAGGCCTACCTAATGAAGCGAATTATGTTTATTGTTCATTAGACCTCTCACAATGTATTTTGTATGATAAATGAACGTAAGGAATGAGCCAGAGGTAAGATCCATTGAAGAGTTAAAATGTAATTCATTTCGTATTGGATGGGCCAAACGCAAAAATCGCTATATAATATTAAACATATGTCTTATTGTTCTGTTCGAAAGTGAGAAATTGTTTTACAAAACATGAGCAGCAAAATTTATTCTTCAAAATAATATAGTTTTTAATATAGACGTGTATTGATTTTAAAAGTTTCAGTTCTGATTTTATATTAGTGTTCTAAGTGAAAGCAGTGAAAAAAAAATAATTTTTCGTTGCGTAAAAACATTTATGCTATATACAATTAAATATTAAGAAACAATCATTGCCTTTTTGTCTCTAAACTTTATAAACGTTTTCACTCTTAAAAACTTAAAATTTCTTTAAAGAAATGTAACACTCAAAATTTACTTTGGACGAAAGACACTTCAGAAAATGTTGAGATGTCATTGGTCTGTTAAAGTGTTGGTCTTGTTTCTGAAATTAGTTGTTGTGGGATAGAATATTTTGTTTCGAATTTTATCACACATTCGTCTATAATTTTACTACTGATAAAACTAGACAAAAGATGTCTTGTAAAAGGTACCTACCATCAACTTTTGTGATATCATAATCGATCAGTATGATTTTACGTCGATTCTTTTAATGCTCCTATGGCCCCAGAGTATGGAATGCAATTTTGCAAAAACGGACGCAAATCCTGTACCGGCAAGTTTACTTGGCTGGCATATTAACCGCTAAACCTAAGGCCACGCCTGATTCCAAATAAACAAAGTAAATAAAGCCGATCTGAATATTATTGGTACAAAATCATTATTAGGGCACAAAATAGAAACATTGGCATAGTCGCTGTATATAATCTGTTATATATATTATTGGAATGTTGTTTTGAAATAAAAGAAATAATACCTTAATCTGTAACTTACAGAACTGAAAAACGATATAGTTGTATGATTACTGTCAAATATATGACGATATTAGGAAAAATGTGGACTTCATATTGTATCTCTTCACATGCCATATTATTCTTTTCTTAAATTAATTTCTATTAAAAAAATGTTTTTTATTCAGAATAACACACTCAGCTGATGTTAAAACTAGTATATATTCTTATATAAGGTAAATTAAATTTGTAAGTCGCCTTCAAATGATTCAACGTTTAGTTGATGAGCTAATAGCGCTAAAACTCAGGTTTCAATTTCAGGTTTCCCAATTTCAATTGGACAAAATAGAGATAGCTTATTTTATTCTTTCTACTTGCCCAAAACAAACAATTCATTTATATTTCCCAAATCCTGAATGCAAAGATAACATACAAAGGAATATACTTGTTCTAATAAGAAAATCAAAATCAAATTATTCTTTGATAGACTATTTAGGCGAAAGACGAAAGACTCTCGAAACGTGTTCGTTTACATTTGAGTCTCCACAACAGGCAGTTGCCGTCCATTCTATAAAGTTTCATCAAAAACAGATTATGTTTATTCATACAAAACACAACGGTTATATAAATGTATGTATTTAACGTAACAATATTATTTTGACTTCATACGTCAATACGGTACTAATAAGTGTCTGTAACGAATAATTTTTCAATAGTAATAGATTTCTGTAAACGCTTTTGTTTTAAACATGGATAACGTGCATGAAAATAAATATTAAATTATTAGTTTACTTTCGTATTATATGTGATTTCCAGTATAATTGATTACATTTATTTGTAATTTTTGGTGAATTAATATTTTTTGCTTTTTTGGACCTTTTCTGTAGTCCCTCATCCTCTTTCTTTTTCATACGTAATACTCTCCTTATGAATTTTTATCGACAAATATTTGCAAAATTTCTATGAATATTGAAGAGAAATGTTAGCATATAATTCATAATTCATTCTTTAGAGAAAATTCATTCTTTCTGAAACTTTTTATACACATTTTAACACTATATCTCTATGAAAGAATATTTTCATAAATTATTTGAGACATTTCAAATAGTACAGGCTAATAACTAAACACTGTGTACCAAGTGGCTATTGTTATAATATGCTTTGTAATTTATGCTTTAAACTGTTTGTTATGTTTAGTTTTCTAAAATTACGAATTATGATTCATATGGATTTGGTATCACTTGCTATTTTCCACACTTGTTAGCTATTTCATTGAAGTTTTGTTTTCAATAAGCCTAGGAAGACATAAGTGTGATAAACGCTTTTCATTTGAAAACTACAGATTTTGATTACGAATGCTTATAGATTTCGAACATTACAAACCGTTCAACTTCAGATAATTAATTTCGAAACTTTGTTTTTCCACGAGGACATTAGATATCTATCTTGCAAATATCTTGTGGATAGCTAATTGCGTTAGACTAAACAATAATAGAATTAGTTAACATTCCCGTCAAGTGAAGCATCTCTATTTACCAACATGAAAGTAAATTGCGCCTCGTGGACCTGGACCGTCGATAAAGCATGAAGTTCCAGACAATATAAAAGATAACTATGGTTTGTGAGTTCGTAAAATTTTGTAAATTAATAATTCATTGTATTAACTATTTGAAACTATTACAAATTAATTCTTTTCTTAAATAAATGTTTACTCTAGCCCAAGTTCATTATGATATAGGTTGTAGGCCTAAATTCACAAACCACCGTAACATTTAAACAGAAACTGCAAGCTTAATAGCACATATACCTTACTTATATTAGCTCCTCACAAAATTAATAGATCATCAAGCTAACACTTAAAATTCCCAAGTAACTGAATAGACACCACAACCTAATGCTAACACCTAAATGAATGATTCAGTGATTCTCTTTGACTTCTCATTAACTTAGTGCTAAACTGAGTCTCATTACTACCATACCTTTTTTCCTACATATTACAGAATTGTTTTTGAATTTCGCACAAAGCTACTCGAGGGCTATCTGTGCTAGCCGTCCCTAATTTAGCAGTGTAAGACTAGAGGGAAGGCAGCTAGTCATCACCACCCACCGCCAACTCTTGGGCTACTCTTTTTACCAACGAACAGTGGGATTGATCGTCACATTATACGCCCCCACGGCTAGGAGGGCGAACATGTTTAGCGCGACGCGGGCCCGAACCCGCGACCCTCGGATTACGAGTCGCACGCCTTACGCGCTTGGCCATGCCAGGCCTACATATTACAGAAACTTTACGTTTTTTAACTTTCATGAGGTTACTTGATCTTTTCCTTACCCTCTAGGCTTCTATACTTTGCAGGGTAAGCATCTCGTCTTCAAATCAACACTTATCCAAAGACAAAAAAGATGTAATTTCGGTACTGAAGTTTCTTAAGTCAAATTGATATGGATCATTCAAAAATTCAAATATCAATTTCAATTTTTTTACATTCGGAGAAACGTGATTCAAGATTTTGAGATAAATTTTGATCCAGTTTGCATAGAGATCATCTTCACTATCAGAGAAATAATAGTCTTTATTATTTTATAGAAAACTATTCAATTTGCAAAATGTGTAAAATCATTTTTTGTAATTGTTCCGCAAGGAGATTTAGCTTTAATTGAAATTCATGAATAGATTGTGATCGGTCGCTTATTATTTTACCTCTTCCCTGAAACTTTATATTCAAATTATTCAACTGAGCCATCATATCGCACAGAAAGTGTAAATTACACTGCTATGACAAAGTTTCAGTTTCAGGGAAGCTTTCAATCTTACATTTTTAACAAGATACTCTTTTATTTTGGGAAATAAGGAAATAAATCGTACCTAGACGTTTCCTCTACTTAACCATCTTAGATTTGCAAAATCAGTAAGATCATCAAAAGTAGAGTCAGTGCTTTTCTTCAAAGGCTCAACAAACTGTCGATGGATGAGAGAGCTTCCACTTCTAGTATAATTCATCATTTTTACAACAATGTTCATCAATTTTTCAATTCATCACTTTTAGATATCTGAACACATAAATTTTCCCGATTCAAAATGCACTGCTTACACTGCTAAATCAGGGACGGCTGGCATAGATAGCCCTCCAGTAGGTGTGTGCGAAATTCAAAAACAAATAAGGCTCCAGATTTTTTTTTTTTTTCTGATGGGAAGCTCCGCTTTTCTAAAAAGTTTGGGAACCTTGAATATTCAAAATATATTATACACTAATGTATGTTTAGACAACAACTTGAGATATCAGTATTGCAAAGCTATTTTAAAATATGTTCACTTTCATATGTTCTTGAACAACTAAAAATAAAATTTTATTAATAGACTGTGCTTTAATATAACATTTCATTCAATTGTTCCAAGAATTATACTGAGTCAGTTTTTGAAATATATTTTGTAAATGTTGACGGCGTACTAAGAAGACTAGTTGTGTTACATAATTAGCCCCCCGCTAGTACAGCGGTAAGTCTACGGATTTATACCGGTAAAATCAGGGGTTCAATCCTCTCGGTGGGATCAGCAGATAGCCCGGTGTGGCTTTACTATAAGAAAAATACATTAAATAATTTATAATTTTGTATGCATGTGCTGTTGTTAAATTATAGAAACTGTTTCTTAGTGTGATTCTTTCATTTTTCTGATGATGGAGATGTAAATTAACATCAAAATGTACAGAACAGAGGCATCTCTAAGTACTTAAAACATTGAATCCATGGTACTACTGGGAATAATTGTGTATTTCATCATTTTCCAAAATATAAAGATATATTTAACTATACTGGAAAGACGAAATAAACCTATACAGTATGTTAAGGGAACTAACAGTCACACAGTAACTGGAAGTTCACAAACTCAAAATGATTCTGTAAAAACATATAAATTATATAATACTTTTAAATAACAAACTTTGTTTTCTTACATATAATACAGTAGACTGCATGCTTAAATTCTCAAAATTAGCTCTGCATTAATGCAGTTTAAATGCTGTTAATTGCTAAGCTTTTATGAAGCACGAAATACACAATTAGATATAGGTACTTTGTCCATCGAGAATTTTTGCGTTATGAGACCCCACACTTGCATCTGAACCACTGGAGGTCCAAATTCATGTTGATTAAGTGGAGTAAAACATATATATTAAAAATGTATTTAAGATAACATAAGAAAAAGTAACGTTAAAATATGGTAATATATTTAAATCTTATGCTATGCTAAATATTGTTGTCAATAGGCTACTTCAAATACTTATATTGTAACTGGTTATTATTTAAGAGGTTGTCAGTATGCTACTTGAAATACTTGTATTTTAAATTGTTATTCTTGAAGAACTTGCTATTTTAAGGTGCCAGAAGTATAGGCAGAGGATTTTGCTTCACATTTCATGACTGACATGCGTATTTATGAAAACTAGTAGTGGAGACTTACACTTTGTTTATAACATTGTAGTATTAAAGGTAATTTGAAGCCTGTTCTAAATGTTTAAGAGAAAAGTGTTGTAAAATGAGGTGTAAGAAACATAAGTGCACATGCCAATACTATGTGGAAAGATATAGTGTGTGTCCCATAGTAAAGCCACTTAATTGTGCTCAGAATTATCATATTCTCATTATATGCTTCCTTACGCAAGGTTATAACATCATTGTATAGGTCTTTGTCTGGAGTACATTTAAAGTGTGGAGTCCTGGAATTTTTAACTTATAAAATACATTGCACTGTTGAATTATATTTATGTATATATTCAACGAAAGAAAATCATAGTTAAATCGAAACTTGACCTCATTTCGTCTTTCTTTCGTACTGTCTAAAATTCCGCGCTTTTGTTTTTATTATTCCGTGCTTAATTGCAGAAAATTATCAGTACTCGTTAATAAGAAAAATAAAAACGATAGATATAAGTTTTGACTCGAAGCTTATGAAGGATCCAGCTAAGATAGCACATTGTGCACATTGCGCAACAAATAAACAAATACGCATTATAAATAACTTTTACCTCATATGTTTGAATTTTTGAGTGTCAGCATATACATACATATATAGTTTTAAAGCTATCAATTATACAAATTGTAAGTAGGCGATGTTTTAATTAGCATTGTAAAATAATAATGGTAAAAATGATACAAATCAAAATAATTAGATTAAGAACTCAAATACTTAATATACTTTTTTCCATTATTAGTTCTTTTTGTCATCATTAAAACTCAATTCGGATAATATATGTAGTCATATCCTCCGAAAGCGTTGGCAATATTTCATTTAACGGACAAAATCCAGACGATGGTGTCAAACAGGCCAGTAACTACGGAAAATCGGTAAAGTGTTAGTTAGCGAGTGCTTGAACCCACAATGTCTCAAACTTTACCACGTTTGGCTGTCTATGAAGGCTGTAACTATTTATATTTAGCTACTACTTTAAATTAGAAATATGTGTGTTTTGGGTTTTCGAATTTTGCGCAAAGCTACTCGAGGGCGAGCCGTCCCTAATTTAGCAGTGTAAGACTAGAGGGAAGGCAGCTAGTCATCACCACCCACCGCCAACTCTTGGGCTACTCTTTTACCAACGAATAGTGAGATTGACCGTCACATTATAACGCCCCCACGGCTGGATTACGAGCCGAACGCCTTAACACGCTTGACCATGCCGGGCCCAAATTAGAAATAAAACACCCTTCATAGATAAGAATATGATTATTTGTTTTTACCATTTTTAATTCATAAAAGCGTTGAAAAAAGAAGAAATATCTTCCGTAAAATCATTACATCTTGAATTTTTAAATGCAATAAATATGTAGGACTCTACTTTTTAACTACAGAAAAATATTTAAGAACTAAACCCGAAAGAAATCGGTAATATGCGTTCGAACTTCATCAATAGTGAGTTTATTTATTCTTTTCATAAACATATTGTTACATGCAATTTAGATGTTTTTATATATACTTTATTGAAATGTAATCTAATCAATGGCCTATATCTCAAGTGGCACAGAAGTATAATTGCGAATTCATACCGCCAGAAACCGTGTTTCGATACCCGTGGTGGGCAGAGAACAGATAGCCCCTTTAGTAGCTTTGTTCCCAACAAAGAAACAAACAAACCAACAATCTTGTGTATTGAAGCACATGATGATTTTGAGCACAGTTGGATGATTTTAATACGAGGAACACAGTATATGTTTCCACATAACATTTTTCTGTGCACTTGTTTGATGTTTCTTCTATTTTATTTTACAACAATTTTCTCTTCATTATTTCGGAAGGATTTACACTTTTCTGCCACCATCCATATTACAATATATCGTGCATCTCCACAACTAGCTTCTATACATATGTAATTTTACACGGGTATGTTGGTAACTCTGTGCTGGTTGTTCCATGACTGAATTGTACAATACTGACACATCAGACATTGTCTGAACAAAACCATGGTAAACCACATGTGTACATTTAGTTTAATCTGCATTCATAAGAACAAAGTTAATGTCAGTTCGCCAAATTGTGCTTTTTCTTTTTCTAGGAGCACCTAACATAAAGCAAGATCTAACATAGTTAATTACTCTTTGATCAACCAGTAATTAAATATCTTGCCTCCATAAATCAAAGGCATGTACCAAGACTCGTCCAACTTTAAAAGAGCTGGGTTAAACAGAATTGCTTGGTGCAGTTTCTTCATTGCATTTCTAAAAATCAACGAACATATTTAATGGAAATCCCCTAGTTTCCTTGAACTACAGTTGCAGATTTTACTGCATGATGTTGACGTTTTTGATGATGTACCTTTAGTATAAACTAATAGCCATCTCTACTTTGACTCATGCTGAGATAGGAGCATTTCACATGAATTTGACTCAATACTCAAGAGGGAAAGCATTTTGTAAATTTTTCATTTTTAGAAGGACATACAGTTAGAGCCATTGGTGTCATATATCATGACGTATACGTCAGTGAAGGACTGGGATAGCCCTACTTATTTTCTGTATACCATTATGGCTACTTGGTAATGTCAAACTGTGTGGGTTGTTGGTTAATCACAATATCATAAATACTGTTGAAAATGTCACACTCAGGTGGTGTCTCATTGTTTCTCTGGTTATCTCTTTCAAAAACTATCGAAGAGGATATCTTTATGATCTCTTGAGTCCATTGCAAAGCAAGCTTTACTGTGCAAACATCAAAGTTCATTAACATATCTGGCCAGACTTATTGTGACATGCTTTGAATTTAACCTGATAGATTGTTTTGTTTTCCCAATAAGTTATCCTTCTATTGCATTTTAGTAATGTATTTATTGTAGTTCCAGACTTTCCTTTCATCTAAATACTTGATGGATCAGGAATTAGATATCGTGCCCAAGAATTCAGGCAACTACTTACGTGAAATGCTTCAATGAATAGTTTAAGTCCTGCTTTGCTGTACCTTTTAATGTCAGCAGAATTAGACTCTTTACCAGCTACACAGCAATCTAATTAACATGTTTTGGTACTGCTAGCTCATAATAGGATGAATTACCAGGTGCGCAAATGCTTGTATGCACGTCAGGCTTGTTATTCGGATTAGCAAACAAACAAGGTGCTGTAGGCTTCTTTTATGTCGTATTTTCTTGATCCAATGTTCATTTTCACATTATATCTTTCATACTGGCATACTGGGAAAGCTCAGAAGGGTCTCATGCGTCACTACAGTTGTTTAACATCTGCATGTAATGTTACTTGAGCTGATTTATTTACCCAAGGATGAGGTTCAAAAACTAATTGGTATAAATCTTGGAGTCATATAAGATATTTTCTATTAGTTTCGAACTCTCATAAATACAATGTACGCACTTGCAAAAGACCCACCTTGAACAATGTTTTTAAAACAAATAGCCTATATCATATACGTATGGTTAAAATCAAGTTCTAGAAATAAATTAATCAGTTGAATGAGAAGTTTTGTCCTAACTAAATGTATTGTTTTTAGTCTCCAGGATACCTCACATTTACCCAGAGTGACTTGTGATATCACATGACGTAATCTCTAGTTATCACCTAAAAATAGTATTGAAAGAAATATCTATAGACATTCTTACATAACATTGTATTAAGCCTTTTTTTTTACAGCTGAACTACGTTAGTTAAAACCAATAAAGGAACAAAGGTAACTTAATAAACATCAACTCATTTGTTTTCTTGACCAGATGTAAAGTGAAAACATCACATATTCAGAATAAAGAATAAATCCAGAATATCTATTACAAAACTAGAAGAAGATAAACACATGGTATATTCATATATTATAGTAAGAGTAGAAGTATAACTATTTCAATAAGGCGAACATAATAATAGATATATACATAATACCATGTAATATAAAAAACTCAACTGTTATAAAACATGAATTTACATGGAAAACATTTCGGCACTTTCAAGTGTACTCTTTAGTGCTATATTTGCTGTAGATGCTGTTGTATTCCAAGACCTTTAATTGAAACACAGAAAAGCCTTCCTCAAATTGATTTATCTATTTTATATATATGTTTGTGCATTATTGCTTGGCCTGGCATGGCCAAGCGCGTAAGGCGTGCGACTCGTAATCCGAGGGTCTCGGGTTCGCGCCCGCGTCGCGCTAAACATGCTCGCTCTCCCAGCCGTGGGGGCGTATAATGTGACGGTCAATAACACTATTCGTTGGTAAAAGAGTAGTCCAAGAGTTGGCGGTGGGTGGTGATGACTAGCTGCCTTCCCTCTAGTCTTACACTGCTAAATTAGGGACGGCTAGCACAGATAGCCCTCGACTAGCTTTGTGCGAAATTTCAAAACAAGCATTATTGCTTAGTTGAGAAACGTTTTTATCAGTATAGTTATGGTAGAAATGTACTGGTGGAAACAGGTGACATACCATTACAATCTATATTTAAAAAAACTCTTACTTTTGCTCTGAGTATGGCGTTAGATTTACAAGAAGATAATTCAGAAACAAAAATTATAGCCAAGTCAAGAAATTTTTGCTTCAGGTACTTTGTATAGAACTTGATTCAGAAAAGGTTATAATCTTAGACCAAAAATAGAATTACATATCAGTGTCTAATTTTTCAGTTTTATTTAATATGTCACAGACGCTTAAGAAAGAAACTCAAAATGTGTTTTACAATTTATGCCGTCATATGAAAGAGGTGTAGCCTGACACTGAAGGCAAAATCATTTCTTATGTTAAACCGTTTCGGTTGTGTAGGGAAGATTTTCATATAGTACTTTAATGAAGTGAGAAGACGTTACTACATTAAGTGTATTTGTGATAAAAAGGCTCGAGTGTTGAAATGAGTAGCACCAGATGATAGTGTTTTGCTAAATTAAGATCTTTTTGGCCCTGAGATATAGTCAGTGATCCATACCTCCTAATCCAAGGTCACCGTCGTTGAAGCATATCGCAAGAATCGTAAAGGATTAGTAAAAGTAAATTAAGATAATTTTGGACATACTATTCCTAAAGGCATTAGGTACCCTGCTGGGACAGCGTGAGTCTTCAGATTTACAACGCTTAAATCAGGAGTTCAATTCTCCTCGGTTGACACAGGAGATAGTCCGATGTAGCTTTGTTATAAGAAAAATACATATACACATGCTAAAGACATTGGTATTGCTACGCTATAAACTGAAAATTAAATTCCAAATATATCGAATGTTAATATTATAAACCCATATAGTTATTTATTTATCATGGCTTCACGTCGTAACTTATTACAGTCAGCGACATTTCATAGAGTCGTATTCCACGTTGGGGTAGCGATAAGTCTACGGATTTACAAGAAACAGAGATTAGAATTGATAAGTAATTGTAACTATACCTCGTACTGGGATACCTAAGTGTATACAGATTTTCACATAAAAAGCTAAATAAAAATAAACAATCCACTCAAAAACTGTATCGCTTAAATTTTATGTAAGGTGTGCAACGGATATCCTCTCCTTACAATAATAAAATACATATTATGTAATATTCGCAATGAAAAATTAAAACCAATGTAAAAAAATTGCAGTTCATTTCATGTTGTCTACTTTTGTTCCTCCATGGGATATCTAAATAAGTGTCTAAAATACCGGTATTAAAATCTGTTTTATAATATACGTAAACAGAAGTTTGGTAACGTTATATTAAAAGTATTTTAAAGCCTCAAAATGTCCTTATAGCTCTGGTAGCCACGTCCGGTGTAATCTATCTTATACCGCGCCTCTCAACAATATCCCTGCAGAGAATTTCTATTGTAAAATGCTTGGTCGTAGTGTTGTTATATCTCAGAGACACCACACCTTTTTTGCAGGGTTACTTAGTTCTTCTAGTGTATGAAGACGACAATTTCCCAATGATCGTTTTGAAAGTCCGATTGTACAAGACATTAGAGGTGCTGTGTCTGGTGACTTCTTTAATACATCTTCATATGAAATAGTTTTTTGTTGTTGTTGTGAATTTTGCGCAAAGCTACTCGAGGACTAGCTGCGCTAGCCATCCCTAATTTAGCAGTGTACGACTATAAGGAAGGCAGCTAATCATCACAACCCACCGCCAACTCTTTGGCTAATTTTTACCAACTAATAGTGAGATTGACCGTCACATTATAACGCTCTCATGGCTGAACGGGCGAGCATGTTTGGTATAACTGTGAGTCGAATCCACCACCTTCCGATTACGAGTCGAATGCCTTAACCACCAGGACATGACCTAGGAAGGTCGAAACGTTGTTTTCTGCTTGTCAGTAAAAGTGTTAATACCCATATCAGCCGTTCTGAGATACATTTTTATTTCAAGTGGGTTTTTCGTCATCAAAAATAAACAATAAAAAATACAACTTACTGAAATTACATATTAAATAACAATATCATTAAATTAATGAGGCCTTTTATAAAAGAATATATAAAGAGTAAAAAATAAATGTTTTATGACTAAATAGGATGCAAAGACTCTTTCGTCTTGTATTTGCATTATTTCACCTACTTGTTTTTTAACTAACAATATTTAAGTTTATCGATATTACACAAATCAAATTAATATAAGAAACTACCTTATTTTTAGAGCCATATTTATGGAGAATGTTTGTAATGCCTTTTTTTCCATTTGTGGTTTCTTACATGAGTAAAATTATTGCTTTTAAATTCAAATATTTTTCTTAAAATTTGTTTAGAAAATGAAACACTAAGAATTAAAGTCAAATGTAAAAAATTACTTATTTATTGTTTTAAGATTATAACTTCTAAATATATTTTATATATATATATATGTCTACATTTAAAACCAAGTAAAGATATTCGGTTATTTCAATCATGATAATTACTTGACCATACAGACTTTTCCAACATCGCGAATTCATTATTTACGAAATAATAATATGTTGCTTCAGAAAATGTTTGTAAAGACCGAGTAGTTATTTGAGTATAGAATGTATAATGTTTTAATTACTACTTTATGGAATTGAGAGAGAGAGTTCTTAAGAGTTAATATGCTTTCATTTCAGCTATCTCATTGTTATGAAAACTTTTATGCCAAATTTAGGTGATAAGCTCCGCTCAGAGCTGTTTGGTGGTGCTAACCTAACTGATGTATTTATATTTATTTTATTGTTTTTCATCTGTTCTCTTAACAATACCTGTCTTCCTATAAATCGATATAAAGGATAAATATGTGCCATTGTGAGCAGTTTATTTCTTTTTAAACATACAACTACACAATAAGTTATTTATGCCGTACCAACCGCGATCATCGAAACCTCTTGTGATATTTCAGAGTTACAACTGACTAAGCCATGGGTTCGCCTGCTAAGCAAACAATTAATATCTATTGAAACAGCGAAATGTTTTATAAAATAATCATTTTAAGTACAAGATATGACAAGTACCCTTTAAGGCATGAAATTAAACACACCAATAGATGTTGTTTATAAATAATAATATGGTCAGAAAGGTGCTAAATGTTTCATAAAATAATCTCTTTAAATACTATAAATGGCAAATACTTCATATACTTTTTATTGTATAAACTTAATCGTACAAATTTTAAATTTGTATTTAAAAAAATAATAATGATATTATTTGTCACAAAATCCCTCGGTGGATACAGCATATAGCTCGATGTGGTTTGCAATAAGAAACCACACACACACATTGTCACAAAATATACAAATATTTTGATTAGTACTTACATTAAGGAGAAATTGCATTCCTAACGTAAAGAGACCCCAGCTATTTAAATACACATAAGTTCCCGTCATTTACAGAAGTTAATTTCTGACGTGCATGTGTTCTTCTAATTTTCATTTTTCATTTAAGGGACTGAAAAACTTAATTTCTGTAAACCATTGTTATGTGAGATACAGATATATTTCGTGTTATGTATATCAGAGACATAAAAAAGATTGTTGGAACAGCGTTCAGTGTTATAGAAATTATAAATGACTTGATCCATGCAATACCTTGTTGAATCGGAACGTAATTTCTGAAGGTGCCAAATTTATAAACCAACAAACCCAACTTGAAGACGAAAGGCGGAAGACTTTCGAAACGTCGTCCTCTACACTTGTGTCTCCACAACAGGCAGTTGCCGTCCATTCTACGAAAGTTTCATTAAATAACACAATAAATCTAGTGTCTATCTGCCTGCTAATATCAATGTTTGTGAATTTATACACAACGACTTTTGGCAAGTTATTTGAGTCATTGCATAAATAAATACAAACGATAGTTTCTTATTGTGAAATACCAATAATTGAAAACTGACAGTTAAAAATAATAGTTACATTACTCCCAAAATTATAACAGTGAATTTTTGTAACTTTTCTTCAGTGATCGTAAACTCTCTGAAGATTGTTTTCGCAAGAAACCGCCCAACATATGTTTCAAGAGTAGCACAACGCTTTTTTCTCTATAAAGAACAAAATACAAAGCTAATGCTGTAATTCATCTGAAAAACTTCTTCATGACCAATTGAAGTATTACGTTCTTGATATAACATAAAACTATAAGATGTAGATTATCTCTAATGTTTTTTCAGTGAAAATTTCGTAGTTTTTGGTATCATATGTATTACTGATATCCATTAATTCACGCACATCATTAAAAATAAGATAATTAGTGTTATCACTAACTATTTTTCATTTTATTTCAAGAACTTGTGCTAAGAACTTTCGTTATACAGGTCTCACGTTAATTAAAGGAAATATTTCGTATATACATAAGAGTACAGTATTATTGTGAACATGGAATTGAGCAGTAATCTAAGTGATTGATGTTATAACGTTCTAGTTTGTTCTTGTTCTTTTCTATTTATAAATCATACATTGTTTCTGATAAGCTGAATTTTTGTGCGTGCGTGTGTGGAGAATACTTGTATTAAGGCTGATATGATGCCTATTTGCTCGATTGCTATAATGTAATATATAAACAAAGTATCTTTGAATTCATAACTATTATTATTAACTATCGAAAATGTAATTAATCCTTTAAAGTGGCTGTAATGACCGTATTGACGTTTCTGAACTTTTTAAATGCTTCTTTGTTGTAGCAGGGATACATGAGACTTTTGTAAGGTAAGCTACTCCTTAGGGTTATGGTAAATATGCATGACCGTCTGATAACTCATTAAGAGACGTGGTGATATAGTTTTTTACAACGTATAGCCTCTGTGTAGCCTTCTTCTTTGTTATCTTTAAGTTGTATTTCTTATACACTAATAATATAGTGTGTTTTTAGCATTACCTCTTTTTTTGTATTCGTTGGGTAATGTAAAACTGTATTTCGAAAATTTCCGAATTCATAAAAATGCCGTATATAAAACTTTACTTTTCAACACATTTGTTTCTAACTATTTATGTTTTAGTCTAAAGAAATGTTAAGAGAGAAAAGGGCGTTGTAAACTCATGAGAAGCATAATTTATTGATATTTACAGCTAATAATATATATCATTTAAAAATACGCCAATTAAGATATATAAATATTTAAATGAATAGGCCCACAGACAAATGTTCATTAAATATCGTCAAATCACTCAAGAATTGTGGCACAATAAATCCATCTGTCTCTAGAATTATAAAAATATATTTTTATTTTCCAAAATATATTATATGCCTTCTTCCATGAATGATGTCGTTGCAGCACTAAACATATTCGTTTTATATTCTGACTACTAAACATTTAGAGATTTCATAATATCTGTAGGTAATATCCCCTCCAGTTGTATTTTACAACGGTGAAACAAGTACAATGGCCTATAAGAAAAATTTACTCTATTGTTTTTATAAACAATGAATAACTTTCTTAACTAATCCAAATCTTTCATGATATAAAGACCTTTCAATTTGTATATAGTAGTACTGTCTAAAATCCGTTACACATTGAAATTGTATTTTGTTGAATAACCTAGCTATTGGTTTTGCTGCAGAAACGCAATAGTTTCTAGCCTCTTTCTTCAATTCAGTGAACATAACTATTGATAAAAGTTTGCCATCCCTTCAACTACTGTAAGTACCATTTTTCTCTACAATAATCAGTGTATCTAAGAATACTACAGAGCAATTTAACAACAGTAATAAGGTATGGTCTAAGAATGACAGTCCTTTTGTTGTTCACGCCAGTGACCTGTAAATCGAAAATGTTCTTTTTCTAGCATTGAGCTTTTGTTTTTAGAAGATACAGACATAGTAAAAAAAATTACGAAACTTTTCTACTTACATTTAGAGCAGACGAAAAGTTGCAGCAACTAGTGCTTTTAGAAAATATAATGCTACATCGAATAAGATCACTATTTTCAAAGTATCTATGTATATTTCTTTAAATCCCTTACTACCTATTTTCTTACTTTTTGTTCAATTTTTTTTCACTGACGTGTTCACCTGTGGTAAATCCATCCCGTTGCGACTAGTTAGCTAAACACTTTTACTGTATGAAACATAGTGTGTGTACTTTATCTTTTCGCTTGGTTAAAACAAGTGAAAATAGCTTCTTTTTTTCCTGAAGTTCAGCCTTGTAGTGTAATAAGCAAGAATGGCTGATGGCCATGGTAGTAACATAATATCTAAAGGTAGTGAGACTCTACTGTTAAGATTTCTACAATGTATCTAGGTAAGAGAATGAACAGCCCTCGATAAAGTAAAGATTCTGAGTAATAACTGAGATGATAGACAAGTTGGCAAAGATATAAGGGCTTATACTATATCTGACGTTTCCGAAGACCTTTTTTTATGAATTCGCCAACACAAATCGTCATTCTATTAATCAAGAGATGGAACCACAAGTCTCTTAGGCACCAAAACCCATTAGCATTCATAACACTATGCACCACATAATGACCAAGATATTACATGAGAAGTTTTTCGGCAGCCGCTAGTCCCTATCAAATTTAACTGTTTTTACAAACGTTCATGCAATTAACTACGTTGTAATGCTAGATTCAGGTAGTACATCAGAGTTTGTCTCAGTGAAACATTTGGATGAGGAGAAAAATGTTGGATGTACTTGTTTAGTTAGTTCAGAAGATAATTTTTAATGTTAAACATATATATTTGGCAATGAGATTTTCTGTAATCGAATTGTGGAGAAATATTTGTGGAACAAATTATGCGATTCTCGCCAAATACACACTTCAAATGAGTGATATAATTAAACGACTTTTTCCAGGATTCATTTTCCAAAACTTAGATAAATAGCGTTATGATCAATCAGAAAAGGCACAATGCTTCGGAACTCTACAACGATATCCTTAAAAAAGATAAAGATTAAAGTAAAAGGTTAAGCCAAAATATTGTGCTCAGTAGAACTTCTTAAACGTGATAGAAGTACTGGTCTGTGCTTTGTAAAGCTAATTCTGGTACTGTTCGATTTATGATGAGTTGTAAAAGGTACCCATAATCAAAATTAATTTATCATCGCTAAATAACGTTTCTATATTCAATATACTTGACCATTTGCTATAAGCAGTATTTATAATAGACTTTGCACATCGTCATCGGCAACTTATGGTAGTCATATTATGAGTTTTAATACGATTTATAATATACTTTACACTTGGTCATTACTAGTTAACTTCTTAGAATTACTTAAAGAATTACAGATCTTTAAGTCATTTGTTAATGAACGGATCAACAAATACGTCACGTTTCTTAACCTATTAAAACAAGAAACAAAGATTAAAATTGACAAGCCACTCTAACGTTACCCCTTGCAGAGATGTATAAGTGTATACACACATTCAGATATGAACAGTACCGTGTTATTTTCAAGAGTAACAATTTTCCAATTTTGGCGAATTTTTAAACTCGCTACTTTTAATTATTTCCTTCGTGACGAACAGTAATTATTCCTAACGTCTTCTGTTTGTTTGAAATATTCAAAACCATCAATGTTCAACTAATACTGCTATTCTAGCCAACCAAGTTCTAAAATCTTTTGTCACCTTTTCTAATTTTCAAAATTATAACTACAATATTTTTGTCATAATTATTAAACTGTGAACATTCGAAAATAATATGGAAATCCAAAAAGTACGAAGGACTTAGTGTTCAATATATTTCATTCTTAGATTAACATCAGTTCTCATGCACCAATATTTTTATTTGAGAAACATTTTTTGTTGTGAAACTTTTTTTTGTATTAGAATCTTCATAGTCCTTAATTAAGAAATAAACGGGATTATTTTAAAGCAACTTTGGCAGAATGAATTTAAAATGAACACATACATTTTAATGAAAGTTAATATAGTTCATTTTATTGCACATTAAATATGAAACACTAATACAGAAATATTGAATTTAGAGAAGAATAAGGACAACGTCGAAATAGAAATATTTTTACATTAAAATTAAAAAAATAATAATAGCAGATATCATTTAAACCTTTTTTTTATTTCTTTTGAACGACCAACTATATGCTTAACACAAAATCAACCAGTTAATAAGCGAATAATTCATAATAATGTACAAGATATTACAATTAAACACTTTTACAATTTATGCTTTGAATATCTAGCAATAAATATACCACATTAACATCAACATCACATAATACAAGTCACAAAGTTTAGTTATCTACATACATTGCGTAAAACATGTAAATATGTCAGAGCTTTATACAGGAATTAAATGTCTCTGCTAGTGCAGAATAGGTGCGAAAGAAAATTCTTTATAATGCAGACAATATACTAATTGTTTCGTAGTACCCATTTAATCTTGAAGTGAACAAGTATTCGTTGTGTAAAGATCGCTTATATTTAATATAACTTATTAAACATAAAAAAAAATAATGCTAACATTTGTATAACAATCTTATATATTTTAATAGTTGGAAATTTTTTATAACTGAACCTACTTACTGGCTTCAGCCATTTGATACAAAATAACTCCATATGAAAACAATCCACTTGCTACCTCAAGCAAAAATGGCTTGCCTAATGTAAAGAAACCCCCGACACTTAAACTTACGTCAGTTCCCATCATTTCCAGAAGCAAATTATTGACATGCATTTGTTTCTGTAATTTCAAATCATTTTTCGTTTGAACGAGTAAAAATCTTAAGTTTTGTAACCATTTGTCGTGAGATTCTGAAAGGTTCGATGCTATGTATATTAAGGATATGAAAAAGCTTATTGGAAAAGCGTTCAGTATTACAGAAATTACAACTGACATGATCCATCCAAGACCTTGTAATTCAGTGTTGATACGGAACGTAATTTCTGAAAGTGCTAAACTTACAAACAAACCAACCCAGATGAAAGCTGCAGGACGAAACATTGAATTTAAGTGGAATATTGCTGATGCAAAATCAGAGTACCTCTTCGTTATTTTCTGTATTTCGTGAACAAAGTTTTCGTCGTTATTTGAAGCATGTATATATTGTGATAATTCCTTATACCACAAACTTAGGGCCTCATTAAGCATTAATACCAATGATACGTAGATTGATACAAATATTATTAACACAATAAATCTAATGCCTAAGTATGTATTAAGGTCAAAGCTAATAATTCCATACGTGATGACTTTTGGAAAGTTATTTGGATCAATGCCAAAATAATAAAACATAAAAGCTATTTTCTTATCGTAAACGACCAGTCCTTGAAAATTGGCGGTCCCAAGCAGTAATAAAAGTACCATGGAATAGACAACAGTGAAAACCATGTAAGTTTTTTTTAGTGATATCAATACTGCCTGAAGGTTTTTCCCAAGAAACTGTGTTACATACATCAGGACTTTCACAAGTTCTTCTTCGTAATAAAGAAAATAATTCATAATTAGTGCTGCAGCTACCGATATACAAACATCTGAAATACTCCTCCAGAAAAAGCCGTGGTTCTTCAAAATCCAGTGATATATCATCTGGTTAATGTGTCGTAAAACTAACAGGTTGATGTAGAATATCACTAACGCTCTTTTAATGTAAAATTTCTTACTCTTCTTCATGCCATTCCTGTCAGTAAAGTTGAAAGTAAATATTTCACTCAACTTGCTAAAGAGAAGGTAACTTTTGTTATCGTTCATCCTTTTTTTTTACTTTTAGTTCAAGAGCTTGTACTAAGAATTTGGAAAATTGTGTCGTGTGCATTGGAGGAAGCATTTGTATATAAACCAAAGGAAAGTATTATTTATTACGATGAGTTGCGCAGTAGTATGCTAGGTGAATGATATATTGTTGTTGCTCTGTTATTTCTATTGTATGCCATTATTCTTATTCTCTGTATTAAGTATAGGTTATCATACATTATAGCAAAAGTAGAGATGCGTGATAGACTACTCGAGTTGGTAAGCGGGAAAAGTAATTTGATGGACTATTATTTAAAACCATTGTATCCTTCTTTTCATCAGATTGGATACAGCAAATGCTAACCATAAATAATGTACGTTCGCTATAATAACCATAGCTATTGAGTATCTAAAACGTACCTCAAACTTTGCGAAAACTCACAGAACTATAGCTTCTTAACGAACACGTCATTTTGATGAGAATATCAATAACGTATTCTGATTCCCTACTGTTTTTCTCTTAGAACCAACGAGAAGTTGAATTGTGAAAGATATTAAACTAATGTACTAAACATTTCCGTCTTATTTTATTTTTAGTATAATTAATGATATACTTCTGAGGGAAAATTTTGATTTTCCACTGAAGGTCTGAGGGCTTATAACGCTAAAATTCTGGTTTCGATGGTCACAGTGGCAATAAAACGGATAGCTAATTTTGTAGCTTTGGGCTTAACAGACATAAAATTTGATATTTTTGTTTAGAATTATAATTAATTGCGTATGAAGAATACTTCTCTAACTGATTAGATCATTTTATTGAAGCCAACTAATCATGTTATTAGTACACATATTATTCAACGGATTAGCTATTTTAACCACTGTATTTTAGGGGCATGACTTGAGAAAAGCCTCTTGAGGGTTGCATTTTTATTTCAAAATTCATTTTTGATCCCTTCTATTCATAAGACTACTTTGGTTTATTGAACTTCTCACAACGTATTTTTTATCATACTGGAATGTGAATAATGAGAGAGAGGTAAAACTCACTACTCCGTGAAAATTTGATATAGGTCTAACAGGAATAGCCAATGATACAAGTACTGGCAATAATATTAGGCTCGTCTTTCTGTGGCTCAACGTTATGTCTGAGGACTTGTTATGTTGAAAATCAAATTTCGGTGCCGTTAGTAAACAGAGTAAAAATATTTCATATATTAACTTTGGGCTCAATAACAAACAAAGAAGCAAAAAATATTTGGCACATCAGTGAAATAATAATTTATTGAAAGTTAGCATATTTCATGTTTAATTTTAGCCATGAATCTCGAAAGATTTTTAATATGATGTTAACTAATATTATTATAGGATGTTTACAACATATCGGACTGATATGTCCATAGTGATCTGATGGTTATAGAATTCGATTCGCCGCCAATCATGTTTGCCCTTTCAGTGGGCATTGTAATGTAAGAGTGAGTCTTACTGTTTGTTGGTAATAAAGTAACCGAAGAGTAAGTAGTTGATGATTTTAAATAAATGTTTCACAAAATTATCTCATTAAATACTATAAATGACAAATATTTCATATGCTTTTTATTATATAAACTTAAAATCTTCTCCAAAAAGGTCCTGGTTTTTCATGGCCCATTGAATTATCACCTTCTTCATATGACATAAAATTTGAAGATGTATAATATCAGTAATGATCATTTTAGTGCAAAATTTCGTATTTCTGTGCCATATGTACTACTGAAGTCCAAATTCAGATTATTTCTGTTATCACTCACAGTTTGTTTTCTTTTACCTCAAAAACCTATGCTAAGTACTTTGGTTGTACACGTAGTACACTCATATATAAATGAGAGTACAGTATTATTGTCAACTTGGAAATGAGCAGTACTCTAAATGATTGATTTTCTTTAACGTTTTATTCTGTTTTTCGTTTTATTAGTCATGTATTATTTCTCATATTGTGGACATTTTTTGTGATGACTATTTGTATTAAGGCTGGTATGATACCTGTTTGTTTGATTCATAACAAATAATATATAAACAACGTATCTATAAATTCATAACCAACTGTTATTATTGACTATCGCTAATGTATGTAAATCTTTACAATCACGCAGAATTGTCTGTAATGACCACATTGACGTTTCTGAAGTTTTTAAATACTGTCTGCTTTCGTTGCTGTAACAGGGATACATGAGAATCTGAATTCATAGACTTTTGTAAGGCAAACTACTCTTCAGGGCTAGTGAAACAAATACGATATGTGCTGTTATAAAAATTACTCAACTGTTTTTATAAACAGTGATTAGCTTTCTTAATTAGTTCAGAGTTTTTATGATATAAAGACCTTTCAATTTCTATATAGTAGTGCTGTCTAAAATCCGTTACACATTGAAACTGTATTTTGTTTAATAACCTAGATATTAGTTTTTTATAGACAAACGTTTTAGTTTCCAGTTTCAGTTCAGTCAATATTACGATTCGTAAAACTTTTCCATCGCTTAAGCTATTGTAGTTATCATTTTTCTCTATAATAATCAGTCTAGCTAAGAATACGACATAGCAATTTAATATGAGTAATCTGGTAGGATGTAATAGAAGTCTTCTCCAAACATAGGATTTTTACTATTCGCGTGAAAGGCCATGCCAGTGCTCTATATATCAACAGTGTCCTTTCTCTCGCATTGATCTTTAGTTTGTAGGAGAAACAGATATAGTAAAATACAAATTACAGAAATTTCTCTATTAACATTTGGTGTAAAATAACACTGACTGAAAAGTCGCAGGAACTACTACTTTTAGAAAATATAACGCTACATCCTATAAGATCACTATTTTCAAAGTATTTATGTATATTTCTTAAATGTCTTACTACCTATTTTCCTCACTTTTATTCAACTTTTATCCTTAACGTGTTGACGTGTGGTTAATCTATGTAATGCTACAGTTTAAATTCCCCGTTTACTGTATGAATCATAGTGTATGCTTCTTTAATTTTCGGCTTGCTTAAAATAGGTGGACGTAGCTCTGTTCTTTTTTTTTCTGAAGTTGAACCTTATAATGTGGGAAGCAAGAATGGACGATGGTTGTGGTAGTACTCTAATATCTAGCGGAACTAAGACTCAACTGAGAAATTTCTATAGTGCATCTAGATTGACATTAAATAGTGTAAACAACCCCCCGCTACTTGTTGATGTTACCAGTGGCATGAAGATTGGAGTTGTCTCTAGTTGCATATCCAGCAGTTGCAAATATGTTATTACTAAATGACTGAATATCCAGTAAAGAAAATAACAATTTTTCGGAATAACCGAGATGACAAACATGCTACCAAAGATGTAAAATGTTTATATTATGTCTGGCCGTTTTAAAGAGCTTGTTTACGAATTCGCCAACTCAACACATCATTCTGTTAATCGAGAGGTGAAACTACAAGTCTCTGAGGCACCAAAACACTTAAACATTCAATATACTTTGCTACACATAATGTACAAGATATTACAAGAGATGTGTTTGTTTTTTTAACAGTCTCATTTCTCTATCAACGAAATGAAACAAATAATTTCCTTATCGCTCAAGGATATGTTACTGCAAATTAAACTGCTTTCTCGAACGTTTCAAGCAATTACCTACGTTGCATGGCTAGATTCATGTACATGTACTACATCAGTGCTTGTCTCAGTCAAGCATTTGGATGAGGAAAAAGACGTTGAAAGTACTTGTCTATCCATTTCAGGAGAGAATTCGTATTTTTCGACCATTATATAGCAATGCATTTTTGAAACGCGTTACTTTCAATTAATTCCTCCTTGATGTCAAATAATTTCTCCTAACGTCTTCTGACGCTCAAACCAAATGATAAGGCTTTTATCTTATTTTGTTAGTTTTAAAGATTCAAAACGACCATTACTACATTACTTTCATTATAATTATTAAACTGAGCACTTTGAAGTATAATAAGGTGATTTTAAAAGTACGAAGGACTTAGTATTCAATATTTTTCATCAAATAGTCTTTGGCATTTTTAGGTTAACATCAGTTCTCATGTACCAATATGTTTATTTGAGAAATATATTATGTCATGAAATTTTTTTGTGTTAGAATCTTCATGATCCTGTATATTTAAGAAATAAATGGGATTATTTTAAAGCAACTGGGGCAGAATGAATTTAAAAACGAACACATAAATTTTACTACAAAATTTAACGTAGTTTAGTTTATTGTAAATTAAAATATAAAACATTAATACAAAAGTATTGAATTTAGAGAAAAATAAAAACGACGTAGAAATAGGAATACGTTTTACATTAACATTCAAAAATAATAATAGGAAATATCATTTAAACGTCATGTCTATTTTTGTTCTTTTACGTGTCCTACTATATGTTTAACACAAAAATCAAGTAGTTAATAATAAAATAATTCATAAGAATGTATAACATATTACACTGAAACCCTATTACAATTTGTGTTTTGAATATCTAGAAATACATACACGTCAATAAACCTAACCACAATGATACATATCAAACAGTCTGAAATATTTCTAAAAGTATTTTCATTAATGCTCTGTACTTTATTTTCTATTGAAACTAATTTCCGAATTTGTTTGTAGATCTCATAAGAAGATAAAGGACGAGTCAGAACAAAACATATTATGCACTTAAAGTATAATTCATTTAATACTTGAAAGGTGAAATGTAAAACTCAATATAGCCATATTCTTTTAACCACCGATTCTTATTTTAAGAAATCTCAACTGAATTCCGTTTTTTCTTATCATTAGTCAGAATTTAGATTTTACTTGGAGATATAAATAGTATTTATTAATAAGGTTTTAAGTAATAAGTCCTACCATTCATTTGTATTTCTGTTTCCTGTTTAGTAATTTTACATTTTGACTAGTGTTGTGTACAACATAAACCAACAACAACAAGCATTATATCTTACACACTGATAAACATTATTCAAAATACTTAATACATATTTTAGCAAAATCATTGGTTCATTTGATAGACTATTTTGACCAATATATTCCAGAAGTATGCATTTTGAAAATCCTTTCCAGGGATACGTTATGTCTTAAAACGAGATTTGGTAAACGCAATAATTATGTTTATTTTTCATTAAATCTTTCAAAATATATCCTGCATAAAAGAGGAACACGAGGGATGAGCCAGAGATAAGATTAATTGAAGGATTAAAATGTAATTCATTTCATACTGGATGGGCCAAACGTAAACTCGCTGTGCATATTAAACATATGTCTTATTCTTCTCTTCGTTAAGTGAGAACTTTTTTTACTAAACATGAGCGGCAAAATTTTTTCTTCAAAGTAATATTAATATTTATTTATTTTAAATGTTTTTGTTTTAATTTATACTTGTGTTGTAACTGAAAGTTTTGTAAAAAAAAATTCGCAGTGTAAAAATATATATGCTATATAAAATTAAATGTTAAAACCAATCACTGCCTTTTTATATACAAACTTTATAAAAAAAACTCACACTTAAAACTTATTTAAAGAAATTTAAGTCTCAAAATGCACTTTGGACGTAAGACACTTCAGAAAATGTTGAAATATCATTGGTCTATTAAAGTGTTGGTACATACAGTTTTGTTTCTGAAATCAGTAATTGCAGTATAGGTCATTTTGTTTCTAATTTTATCATACAGCCTTCAATAATATTATTAATGATAAAACTAGACAGAAGATGTTTTGTTAAAAGCACCTACCGCCAAATCCTTGTGCTATTATAATAGAACAGTAGGATTTTATGTCGAATCCTCTAATACCCTATGGTCCCAGAGTATGGAATGTAATTTTGCAGAAATGGACGCAGACCCTGGACCAGCGGGTTTATTGTCCGGCGTATTAATAACTAAACCTAAGGTCACGCCTGGTTCTAAATGAACAATGTCAATAAAGCTGATCTAAATGTTATTGGTACTATATTATTATTAGGTAACAAAAAAGAAATACTGGCACATTTACTGTATATTATCTGTTCCATATATCATTAGAACATTGTTTTGAAATAAAACAAAGAATAACTTAATCTATAGCTTACCAGAACTAAAAACGAAATATTTACATGAATACTGTCAAATGAATAATAATACTGGGAAAATATGGGTTTCATGTTTTGTCTGTTGTTGTATCTCTTTACATATCATATTATTAAGGCGAATATAATCGGTAGAGTGATTCCAACCCACCCTTAAAAATTGGGGAGGGGTGCAGGGCGGAGATTACTAGTGATAGTCATAATTCTCCTATTTATAAAAATAATATTACTTTTTGGTGTTTTTCTTTTGAAAATGTGTATCAGGTAAATATTAATATGTACCAACTAGCAAGTAGAATTCACCGAATTTCCAGTTAGTAATAACAGTTTTAATTTTAACTTAACTTAAAATTTTCTCCATCGGATCTTCTTAAGGTCAAAAAGTTGTAAGATTAATAGAAGAAAAATATCAATTTCTCAATATAAGTAATTAATTTTTATTAAAAATATTATATTGTTTTTTAAAAGTACATAATCGGCTAATGTACATTAAATTCATAATTTGCCTTCAAGTGGATCAGCGTTACGTTAATGGGCTAATAATAGTGCTGAAACACAGGTTTCAATTTCTGCGGAAAGCAGAGCACAAAGAGCTCATTTTGTACTTAGTCCTTGCCAAAAAAAAAACCAATTCAATCATATTTCACAAATCTTGTGTACAAAGATGCGTACAAAGAAATATCCTTGTACTAATAAGAAAATCAAAATCATATCTCTTTCAAGTGTATGTATTTAAAGTAATCTTACAGATTCTGTTAAAGTTATTTTTATTTTATATTTTGTATTTTACTCTGTTATTATAAGTACTTCAAATTACATCAGAGTTTTTCAGCACAAACAGTTTTTACCGTGAATATATTTTTAACTTGATAATTCAAAACTCCATTTATGAGACATATGTTAGTACTTTCACATTAATGAAACCATTGAACATTTGTTAAACGTTTTCATTAATGTAAACGTACCAACACATATCAGGTAAATGACTTTGACATCTTTAACAAGATGATATTAATTTTATACTACAATACGATTCTAATCACTGTTTCTTTTTGAATTTCGCGCAAAGCTACTCAACGGTTATTTGCGCTAGCCGTCCCTAATTTAGAAGTGTAAGACTACAGGGCAGCTAGTCATCAACACACGCCATCACATTTTAACGCTCTCACAGCTGAAAAGGCAAGCATGTTTGGTGTGACCGCCCTAGCCACTTGTAATTTATACTTTGAACCGTTCGCTAGACTTGGTTTTCTAAACTTAGGAACTATGATTTAGATGGATTGGGTATCACTTGCTATTTTCCACATTGTTGTTACCGGTTTCACTGAAGTTTTGTTTCCAATAAGCCTCGGAAGGCATAAATGTGATTAACGCTGACCACGAATGTTTACAGATTTCGAACCGTTCAACTTATGATAATTAGTTTCGAACCTTAGGTTTTCCACGAGGACATGAAATATCTATTTTGTAAATATTTTGTAACTCGCGTTAGGCCAAACAAGAGTAGAACTAGCTAGCATTCCTGTTAAATGAAGTCTATCTGTTAATCAGCATTAAAGTAGGTTGTGCTTCATGGACTATCGATAAAGTATTAAGTTTTATACCTGATAGAAGATGAATACTATTTGTGCGTCTCCACTACTAGCTTCCATACATATGCATGCCAGTCACAAATTGTTAAACAATATGTTTGTGTGTGTTTTTCATATAGCAAAGCCACAAAGGGCTATCTGCTCAGCCCACTGAGGGGAATCGAACCCCTGATTTTAGCGTTGTAAATCCGGAGACATACCGCTGTACTAGCGGGGGGCTTGTTAAACAAAATCCTTTCCTTGCACCTAGATCACTGCATGCTCTTAACACTTACGGTCACATATGGCCAAGTGGTTAGGGCGCTTAACTCGTATTCAGAGGATCATGGATTCGAATTCCTCTCACATCAAATTTATAGGGGAGTTATAACATCACTATCAATCCCACTATTCAGAGGTAAGAGAGCAGCCCAAGAGTCGGCGGTGGGTGGTGATGATTATCTGCTTTCCCTCTAGTGTTACACTGCTAAGTTAGGCACGACAAATAAAAAATGGAATTGATTATAACATAATGATGCCCCCGTAGATTTAGGGGCATTATAAATTTTGAGTTCAAACACGTTTCTATTTTATATGCATGACAATATCTCATATTAATAATGACGTATATGAGTTTTATAAAATATTTTCCAAGACCAAATTAAGTTATTTGAATTAAATGTGTTTTTTGATGTTGACTTCTATCGTATGAAAGCAAAACCTTGAAAAGGGAAATTTCAAATGTATGTACTAACGATTTTAGTATTGTATACATTTTTATTCTTTTAAATGTAGCTAAAATATTAAGAATTAGAAACTTATTAGGTAACTTAACAAAACTTGAATGAAATCAAATGAACCAAATATTGGTGATTAATGGTAATATTGGAAGACACGGGCATAGTTTCTTAATTTAACACTGGTGTGCTGGTAACTGTGTGCTGGAGGTTCAATTATTGCATAAGACAACACTGACACATCAGACATTGTCTGTATCAAACCATGGAAAACCTCTTGTTTACATGAATGTATGGTGACTTCACATCCCGCACACAAATCTGATGCCCTCGGTTTCTTGGGCCCTTCTGACCAGCATTAAATACGTTATCAAGAAACATCGGTTCAACTGTTACATAAGTTAAACTTTCTGACAAGATTTACCGTATAAATATCTCAAAAACATTAATTCCAGAATTGAAGTCAATCCAATCTAACTTCATTTGTAAGTGAACCGTTCCAGGTATAGGAGAAAGACGACGTCTCCATGTACATGTAGTTTAATCTGCATTCATTAGAACAAAGTTTATGTCAGTAAGCCTAAATTAGCAGCACCTGACATAAAGCAAGATCTAACATAGTTACAGCCACTCTTCTATCAACCAGTAATTATAATTCTTCCCTCTATACTTCAAAGGCATATACTAAGACTCGTCCAGCTTTAAAAGAGCTGGTTTAACAAGAACTTTTCGATGCAGATTAAATTAGAATTCCCTAGTTTCCTGGAACTGCAGTTGCAGATTTTACTGCCTGATGTTTACGTTTTTGATAATGAACCATCAGTTCTCCAGAAGTATTTCTTACTTCTATCTGCACCATATGCAGTAGAAAGTCCAGAGTTAGTAGTTTACTCACCTTCTGAAATACAAGAAATTTTCTATTAGTACTCACAGCTTTTACTTTTTTAGCCCAACAACTTATGCTAAAATCTCATGAATACTGGTGTCTCATGCATCAGAGACAATTCTTCTGTATAACTAAAGACATCGTCTGTGTTTTGTTTGTTTTCTTAAACTTGAAGTAGCGCACAAGTAATCCGAAGTGATTGACAATTCAGTATTGTTGTTCTTTATGAACTATGTATTGTTTATACTGTTCGACAAAATTCATTATTCTCAATGTTGCATATAGATCATTATTGAGCAGTATAAGTATGTTCGACCATTCGAATTAATCATTTTGTACACGTTTAGTGCTAAATATGATATAGTGCACATTCGCCAGTTAGGTAATAAATACGAAAATGATAAATGATGCCCCCGTGCTTCAATAATTAATATCTTGTATTGAAAACACGCTTTTAACATTATGAAACCTCGAGAAACTATCTGTCCTTAACGATAAAGTCATAGAGATAGAAATTTTACGACGGTTTTCAAGTTTTCTTAGTGTTTTTCTGTTAAAAGGAATAATGAGCTAAGTTGTGCAAGATATTAAACAAGAAGTTAGCATGAATAGAATTAATAGAATAAACCTAACTTGTAACATAAAGATACATATCAAACCGTCTGAAATATTTCTAAAAATAGTTTTATATTAATGCTCTGCACTTTATTTTCTATTAAAAAATTAATTCCATTTTTTGTTCTTTTCTAGGTCTTATAAAAAGATAACGGGCGAGTCAGAACAAAAACATTATTATGCACTTAAAATATAATTCATTTGATACTTGAAAGGTGAAATGTGAAACTCAACACAGCCATATTCATTTAATCACCCACTGTTATTTTAAGAAACCTGAACTGAATTTCCTGTCTTTCCTTATCGTTAGTCAGAATTTAGATTCAACTTGGAGATATAAATAATATTTATTTACAATGTTTTAAATAATAAATCCTACTATTTATCTGTACTTCTGTTTCCTGTTTCGTAATTTTTCATTTTGACCAGTGTTTTGTACATTATTTTACATAAACCAAAAACAACAAGCATTATATCTTACACAATTATTCAAAATAACTAATACGCGTCTTAGCAAAATCATTGGTTTATTTCATTAGCTATTTTACCCAGTATATTCCAGAAGCCTGCATTTTGCAAATCCTTTTCAGGTATGCGTTGTGTCTTGAAACTACAATTAGAAACCCAGGAAAGAGAATTATTTTTATTGTTTATTAGACCTTTAACAACGTATTCTGCACGATAAAAGAATATGAGGGATGAGAGAGAATTTAAATGTAATTCATTTCATACTGGATGAGCCAGACGTAAAACTCGCTGTGTAATATTAAACATGTTTTATTGTTCTGTTCCTAAGTCAGAAATTTCTTTACTAAACATGAGCAGCAAATTTTTTTCTTGAAAATGATATTAATTTTGACACTGAAATTTGTGGCATTATTTTTCTGTTTGTTCGCTATTACACCTCTATTTATGTGAAAGTTTAAACAAATAATAATTTCTTAGAATATTTGTATTGTATTAAAATCTACAATTATTTCGTTAACTAACTTCATAACGCCAGACAAAATATTCACTTTAGAATAAAATAAATATTTTGCTCTAATTTTTAACTTGTATTGTAAGTGAAAGCATTAGAAAAGTATAATTTTTCGTCGTGTAAGAGTGTTTTTACTACATAAAATTAGATATTAAGAACCAATTACTGCCATTTTGAAACTAAACGTTATAAAAGTTTTCTGTCTTAAAACTTGCAATTTCTTTGAAGAAATGTAACACTTAAAATTCACTTTGTAAGTAAGATACTTCAGAAAGTGTTGAGATATCATTACTTTATGTTAACCTGAAGGTGACCTAACAAGGTCGAAACGTTGTTCTGTATTTTAATTAAAGTGCTAATATCCATACCAGCTGTCTTGAGAATACATTTAGATCTGAAATATTGTTCTTATAAATTAACCTTCAGTGTTAATCAATACTCAGTGAATCGCTGTAGAAGTGTCTAGAGAAAGACACTCGTGTTCCTTATAAGTAACCTATCAAAATGTCGATACACTGGTCATCATAGTATTCTTTAAAAGAAATATTCAAGGCTTGAGTTGTTTTTAGTAGCTATGAGCTATATGCAACACTGTAGACTGAGATCTTGAGATCAGAGGACAACAAATTTAAAAAAAAAAAATGTTCTAAAGGCAGATGGATCTGTTATTTAGGATATTATGTTATATTATATGAATAAAACATTGAAGAAATTAAGCCGTTTTACAATCATTTGAGTCATATAAAAATATCACAAAATATTTTTGAAGTAATGTTAAATGAAAGTCTAATAAGTTACATTAGAACTTTAGTACATATTTATAATGTCTGATATAAATAGTTATTATAGTGGTGTTAAACAAACATCTTTATCCACCGCAGGTACTGAAATCCAATTTGGGGTATTATAAACCCTCAAGCTTGTTTTATGATGAGTAAGGTATGCTTTAAACTTTAAAAAGATAAAATTGCATATACCTTGCAAAAGAAATCATGTGTGGTATGTAATAAAAAGAGAATCTAATCAAAATACCTTGAACTCTCTTATATACTTTTCGTCATTTGCCAACTGACGTATCCTGTAAAGTAATGCAAAACAGGCATAAAACTGCACCAACTGCACGTAAAAAACTCAAGTTCAATCCCTTTCTCCTTGATTTTCTCTTTCTTCATCGAAATTGTCCCTTAAACTACTATCAAATGTTAATTACCCCAAGCAGTCTTCAAGGTGTATAGTTTATTTCAAACGAAAATTATGTGTATTTCATTCAGTGATAAGCTCAAATGTCATGATATTGTTATGCCTGGCTTTAAAACACCTATGCCCCTTCTAGATTACAATGGTATCATATGTGATTCATGAGAACAACTTACCTCTGCCTAGGTTTGTTTGGTCCTACGTAGATTGTGAAAACGTCATGTATGGTTCAAGGATCTAATTTTATTCTAGGTAAATTGTGTTCTATCTGGTTTAAGCTACTTTCTTTCTTGTCTTGATGTACCATGTCTAGTTTAAGGAACGTATTGATTTCTACATATTAAGAAGTTTATATCAATGATTATTTAGGATTGTGGAACATTCTCTATGTACTGTAACATCAGATGTACAAAAAATGTAATATCAGTTGTTTTTTGAAAATGTTTATCAGGTAAGTAATGCTTTCAGATCACAACCTTTCTTTCTTCAATACTGGTCCTTATACTTATTTTCATGCACCTAGTCAGTATTTTGCTGCTATTGATCTCTTTATATGGTCCTCTTCACTTTACTATTACTTTTCTTGGAAAGTTGGCAGTAACTCACAGGGTAGTGATCATTTTCTTATCAATTTGAGAGATACTGGCCGTAGTCGATGCCATGAGACCCGGACACCTCAATGAAAGTTGGACTAGGACGACTGGCCCTCTTTCACTGTTCTCTGAAAACTTGATCCTGTCAATATCTATAAGCCACTAATAGATGACTGCATAGCAACAGCTACTCACTGTTTTGTTCAGGCAGCTGCCCAGTGCATTCCAAAAATCTCGACACGTTTTATATGGTATTCTCGTCCGTGGTGGGTTCCTGCCTGTCACATGGTATGGAAGGCTCCAAAACGAGCATCGGATACCTTTCATAGAGATCCCACACTTTTAAACTGCATTGTTTTACAGCGGGCTCATGCACATTCTCGGCAGGTCAGATGTCAAAACCAGAAGAAATCCTGGATTAAGTACATAACCAGCATGTCTTCTACTACCAGTTTCAGTCATATAGGAAAAGATTCGGAATGTCATTTGACAGTATACTTCTATTCCCACTTTCGATCTTTCTCTGTGATAATCAGAAAGTTACTGATACAGAAAGCATCGTAAGTACTCTCAGTGAAAGCTTTTCTCGTGCATCTGGCACTTCTGTTTCATCCCCCATCTTCTCACCCATCAAGACTTGAGCAGAACGATCGCATCTTTCCATTCGATCTGATCGTCTCTGTGACTATAATCACCCCTTTTCACTGGTGGAACTCAAGCCTACTCTTCATAAGTCTTGATGACATTAACTACAATATGTTGCAACATCTCTCTCCTGCCTTTATTCTTACTCTTCTCGTTCTTTTAAACCAGATAAAGCAGGCTGCCGTTCTCACTTTTCCAAGCCCTGAAAGGATCCTAAGATTCCTTCAAATTACCGTCCTGTCCGACTTGAAAAGTGAATCACGGAAGCGTTTCTCAAGCAACAACATATTCCTTCTGGTTTGTTTTTTTTCTATTTACCATAGAAAAGTTTATGATACTATGTCGAGGTATGGCAAGAGCTTCTACACTGAGTCTCATGAACCTCCTATAGATCTCCGCCATTTGCAAAACTTCGATCCTTACCTCACCATCCCACCTAGGATTGAGTTTTCCTTCCTTAGTGTGCCATTCTTTTTCAGAATAGATGGTCTGCCGTTGTTTCTTTTGACCTCCATAGCCAGGCACAGTTGACTGAATTGGGTTTTTCCTTGGATGACATTGTTGTCTCCACAAGCCAGCCCATCCCACCATGGTTATTACCCTCCCCAAGTTCGACCTTCCTTTGAGTCATATGAAAAAGCTGGATACTCCCAATTTAAAGTACTGTTTTCTATTTGCCGAATATTTGTCGAAACATCCTTCCATTCCTATTTATATAAATGATTTGAAATCATGTGATTTTGTGGGCTCTGCCATGGTTTATTGTGATTTGGTGGTTGCACACAGAATCTTCTCTACAGTTTCTGTGTTCATTGCTGAATTGTACGCCATTTCTCTTGTCCTGGATCACGTAGAAACTATGCAGTACACGAACTGTACTATTTATACTGACTTGCTTAGCTCTCTACTGGCTCTGGAATCGTTTCACGTTAGTTCTCACCATATTCTCATCGATATTCAAAACCGACTGGCTCATTTTCCTTTGTCAGCCATTTATATCCAGTTTCCCTGGATACCAGGCCACATTGGTATTCGCGGCTTGGCATGGCCAAGCGTGTTAAGGCGTGCGACTCGTAATCTGAGGGTCGCGGGTTCGCATCCCCGTCGCGCCAAACATGCTCGCCCTTTCAGCCGTGGAGCCGTTATTAATGTGACGGTCAATCCCACTATTCGTTGGTAAAAGGGTAGCCCAAGAGTTGGCGGTTGGTGGTGATGACTAGCTGCCTTCCCTCTAGTCTTACATTGCTAAATTAGGGACGGCTAGCACAGATAGCCCTCGAGTAGCTTTGTACGAAGTTCCAAAACAAACAAACAAACAAAACAAAGTTGGTATTTGCGGGAAATAGCTCGCTAACATTGCAGCTAAGTCTGTCTGTTCTGATGCTAATACTGCCACGTCTATTCCATAAGTGGGCTACGGCGCTGTATTCAAGGCTCGTCTCCGCGCCAGTTAGCAATCGACTTGGAGTGAGCAACGTGATAACAAGCTTTTCCAGATAAAAACCTTTCTATTGGACTTTGGCCATATCTTTTCCGTAAGGATTGGAAGGAGGAAGTTTTCTTAACTGAGCTACGCATTAGTCACAGTTTCTTAATTCATAATTTTCTTTTATCTGGGTACGCTGGTACAGCGGTATGCCTACGGATTTACAACGCTAAAATCAGAGGTTCGATTCCCTTTGGTGAACTCAGCAGATAGCCCGATGTGACTTTGCTATAAGAAAACACACACACTTTTCTCTGGGACTGATGCACTAGTGTCTGCTTTGTGTGACACTCAAGCTAAAATAGCCTACATTTTGCTGTCGTGCCGTCGTTACGAACAAGACCTGGGGCACCATTTTAGACATGTTTTTACCGTGGGTTTAACACCGACGTTGAACAGTGTCATGGCGATGATGACACTGTCTACCTTACAATTTTTTTAATTTGTTAAGGACCATTAGCCTTTGTAATTCTACTTAAGTTTCTGTCCGACGTTGGGTCACTGTTTCAATTTAAACTTAATTTCCTTTTACACTTTATAATACTTTCGCTGATATTTTTTTACTAGTTGTTTGTCGCAAATAGTCTAGTTGCTTTGCTCCATAAAACACCAAATAACAACAACGATAACTTTTCAGAAGTACATACGTGACTGATGTTGAAACAACTATATATTCTTATATTATTGTTGTTGTTGTTTTGAATTAAGCACAAAGCTACACAATGGGCTATCTGTGCTCTGCCCACCACGGGTATCGAAACCCGGATTTTTGCGTGTAAGTCCACAGACATACCGCTGAGCCACTGGGGGGCTATTCTTATATTAAGGACATTAAATTCACAATTCGCCTTCAAATGGCTCAGCGTAAAGTAATGAACAAATAATGCTAAAACTCAGGTTTCAATTTCTGAGGAGGGCAGAGCACAGATGGCTCATTTTGTACTTTATCCTTACAAAAACAAACAATTCAATTATATTTTACAAAGATAATATGTAACGAAACATTTTTGTTCTAATAAGAAAATCAAAATCAAATTATTTTTATTCATAAAAAACAGCAACAGTTTTATAAATTATGTAATTAAAGTAACGTCACTGTTATTTTTGTTTTATACTTTTGTATTTCATTCTGTACTAAACATACTTCAAGCTACATCGAAGTGTTTATTAGCACAAATAGTTTTGATCATGACTATGTTTTTAACTTGATGATTCAAAACTCCATTTATGGGACATATATTAGTACTTTTACATTAATGAAAACGATGGACATTTGTTAAAAGTTTTGTTTAATGTGAAAGTACCAATACATGTTACATAAATGACTTTGATATCTTCAAACAAGATGATATGGATTTTGTACATCAGTACAATTCCGATTACTGTTTGTAACGAATAGTATTTGAAGAATAATCGATTTCTGTAAACGTTCTTCTTTTAAACATAGATAACGTGCATGAACCTGAAGGTTTAAATACAAAATTTACTTTCGTATTATATGTGACTTCCAATATAATCGGTTACATTTATTTCTGATTTTCTGATGATATAATATTTTCTACTTCATTGCATCTTTTCTGTCAGCTCAATTTCCAGCATGGCTTCATCACCCATCATTTTTACTTCAATACGAAGTACTCCCATTATGAATGTTTGTCTACGAATGTTTCCAAAATTACTATGTACATTCAAGAAAATAGTTAACATATTAAAATCTCCAGTAAACATTGCGAGACAGGAAAGTATTGTAAAATAAGATTAAAGGATAGAGAGTGTTGTTTTCTTATAGTAAAGCCACGTCCAGCTATATGCTGTGAGCATCAGGGGAAGCGAACCTATGATTTAACGTTTGAAATCCGAAGATTTACTGCTGTCCCAGCACGGAACAAGATAGAGAGTAAAATGACGAAATAAATGTGTAAAAACATATTAAGTTTCCTTTTTATTTGTTTCCATCTCGGTTCAAGACAATCCTATTTCTTGCACTATACAATTAATTGATCCATCCATTATTTGTTCCTATTACAGGCTTTTTAATGTGATTTAAATTACTATTTCATCGGTTACAGAAAGGATCCATTATAACCAAATTTAAAGGATTTGCGATATTAATCACATAAATAAAACAGTGGGCTGGAAACAGATCCTTCATGAACTTTATCGTGGAAAGTAATAACCTGATCACGTGAATTTCGTTTCTACTGTGTCAAGTAAATTAGAACATTTAAATAAACAAACACATTATATCTGAATGAGCAGACGTGTTCTTGTGACTAGCACATCTGATCAGTGAATACAAGAGTTTATGATTCGAGACCCGTTGCTGCATTGAAGATTTAATAAGTATTATTTTTGAAGTAAAGTTGTTGTTTTTTCTTAATACAAAGTTAAACATGGGCAATTTGGACGCTACCTATCACGAAAAATTGAACTAATACTCTTTACGTAATTAACTTAAAAGGCTGATGGGTCTACAGTTTGTTATTTCAGTGAAGTATTAGCTTTTGATCTAGATTGTCATATTTTCAAGTAGTTATTACAGTTTCTCTGTATTTTAATAGTATCACAAGCCCCCAGCTAGTTTAGCGGTAAGTCTACGGATTTACAATGCTAAAATCAGGAGTTCGATTCCCCTCGGTGGGCTCAGCAGATAGCCCGCTCTGGCTTTGTTATAAGAAAAACACAATCACACACATAGTAACAACACAATATTATTTCTAAACCATTAAAGATACAGTATATGAGCTAAGCAAGTCGGTTAAATAAATTAGTAAATTTTAAGTACATGTTTCTTGACCTCTTCACCGTTATTTTTCTTTTCTTATTTCAGCAATATACTATCTAATCTTCGTTAACTGTGATAAAAATGACTCTCTCATTTTCTTCTAACTTCGAACATTTTTCCTACCACATTTTTAGTCATTAGCTCCAACCCTTTAAATTTGAAGCATTGAATAACATGCCACTCAATTTAAAATGAAGCGAATTGACACTTATACTATTATCTAAAATTTGATTTCCTAGATCTTCATTTCTCAACAAACTTTGTTTGTTTCTTGATGTTCACACAAAGTTATTCGAAGACTACTTGCACTAGCTGCTCCTAATTTTGAAGGGATTAGCTAAACTAATAAGTAGACAGTTACACATCCACCGCCAACATTGGGACTATTCTTCTGAAATCGGATTGTTGGATTTATCCGTGCTCTTTTAACGTTATTTTATTATTATTATTACGGTAACGAGGGTGCGTCACAGAACTTCGAAATGATAGCTCAGCAATCTAATCTCAAAACCTCACTTGAAAAAGTAAGATAATTAGAGATGTAGGTTTCGAATTATTATTTGTTCTATCATTTCGGTTTTAATCCTTATTTCTTTTACTTTATCTCCAGCATTATCTAGTCTTAGGAGAGATGGGATTTTAAAATAACCAAAAATTTCGTTCTTCTTTTTAGTATTAGTTTGATAGTTTAAGCTGATTTTCATAATCTAGCCCTTCTCCTTTCCCAGCTTGTCATTTTTAATTTAGTTATAATCTTAACATATTGGAATAATTCTTCTCTTTTCACTTAAATTATGGATAAAGTCCACAGTTTTTGGTGGGAATCCTGAACCGATCAAATTTTTCATTTTGCTCAAATTTATTTATATTTTCTTGGAATATTCAATTTCTAGATATATCTAATTTAACAAACATAATAAAAATTTTATAAAAACAGGTGTGGATCAATATACAGGTAATCTAACTTTTATATATCCAATTGTTTATTTCCTATCTTTTGTGCGTCAGCAACAGCAATTATCTGGCGGGTGTATACCTAATTATATTTTATTACTTATCAGGATCTCCACAAGCCTATTTCAAATATAATTATATGTTCAACCTAGCGCATTGTCTGTTATATATGTAAAGTAGTATTCTTTTCGGTGCAAGAAAGTGTGTGTCTGTGTGTGTGTTATTATAGGAAAACCACATCGGGCTATCTGCTGAGTCTACCGAGAATAATCAAATCACTGATTTTAGTATTGTAAATCCGTAGAAAGGACGTACAAAAAGTAAGAGCATAAGTTTCGTCTCTTTTTTTATTGTTGTTATGCTGTCTCGAAATGTTACTTACTTAGTTAATTAGAAGGAAAATTATTGAAATAGTAAAGTTTTGATTCATTTCATAAACATGCATATAGCGATTTAAGCGGCTTAAAAGTACAATAACCTTTAGTTTTGCCCACCCGATGCTGTGAAATAATTATTGACACTATTCAGACAAATTATGTCAGCCATTTTGATTCATTATAATCCCTACTACTATTAAGTTTATTACTTATTCTAGTTTGGAATTTAATTATTTATTATTTCCTAGTGGCTCATTATTTTCATTTTTAATAATTTCTTTCTTGCTTCTCGGCTGTCTTTACGGTTTTAAAGTTCATTGCTTGTATTAATTCTTATCCTAATGGGTGTTTTTGTTTGTTTTTATCCGTATTTCCTTTAACATAACAATGCTATAAAGTTTAAACATAAAATTGTTTCAAAACTTAAACTTTATAATATTTTTAAATATTCTTAAAATTAAAAGAATTAAAATATTTTATATTCCTTATCCAATTCACACGCGATATAGACAAAAACTACGTATGACTGGAACACAGAAAAGTAAAATCCTCAAACTGCAATATTTCGCTATAGTTCCCAGTTATACAGTAATATATCTGCACACCTACAACGCTAAAATCCAGGTTTCGATATCCTTGGTGGCCCGGCACGGCCAAGTGTGCTAAGGCATTCGACTCGTAATCCGAGGTTCACTGGTTTGAATCCCGGTCGCGCCAAACATGCTCGCCCTCCCAGCCGTGGGGGCGTTATAATGTGACAGTCAATCTCACTATTCGTTGGTAAAAGAGTAGCCCAAGAGTTGGTGGTGGGTGGTGATGACTAGCTGCCTTCCCTCTAGTCTTACACTGTTAAATTTGGGACGGCTAGCTCAGATAGCCCTCGAGTAGCTTTGAGCGAAATTCAAAACAAACGAACAATATATTTGGTGGGCAGAACGCAAATAGCCTATTGTATAGGTTTGGGCTTAAATTCAAACAAACAAGTTTTTATTATAATGATTTCCGTTGAGTTTTACAGAGAGCATACCACTCTAAGATTAGTTTAAGATGAAGATTCATGTTAATTCTATAGCGTATAATTCTGCTTATTTGTTTGTTGTAGCGTAAGACCAATTAGGACTATCTGCTGTGCTCACCACGTAGAATGAAATCAGGATTTTAGCATTGTAAATCCATAGACTTTCCACTGTCTCACCAGTGGACCCTACACTTCTGAAAGAGCCCTTTAAAATTTATTGCTTTTTTTTTCGTTTTACAACTAAATTAACACATGCTTCACAAATTTTTCTAAGGCAAGCTTAGCGATTAAAATACCGAGTTACAATTTAACAGGTTCATTATTTATAACACTATGCTGCTGAACACAGTATTATTCTAGCTGTGGTTGCATGTTACAAAAGTGACACAAAAATCTAATAAAAAACTTCATGAAGCTACGTGAAGCTCAAATGTGAAAATGTTTTCTGAAAAGAATAAGTTAAAACATTCGAGAAATGAAGCTATGCTAAAAACAGAATATAATAATGGATTATTTGAATAAAGTATTTCTACTCAAAACTCGTTTCTAAATTTCCAAAATCTGGTCAAAGTGAAGGGAAAGGTTTGCTTGCTTGATACATTTTGTGCGAAGCTACTCTAGGGTTGTCCACTCTAGATTTCTCTAATTTAAAATAGAGAGAATATGGGAAAGGCAACAAGTAAACACCATCTAACGTGAACTCTTGAGCTTCTTTTTACTAACGATTAGTGGGATTAACCCACGCGTTCTAATATCCCTTTGACTGGAAGTACGAACATTTTCGGCGTAAGATTTCGGTCGCACGATTCGAATATTGTTAGTCAAGTACTCTACCCATCAGTCTATGTCAAACTCTAATCCAAATAATCCTTTTATTTAATGACAAGATTAGCAGATGTTAATTTTCGGAACAATTAAGACTCAAACATTATTGCTTAAAACGCTATTTTTATCCTAAAATAACAGTGGGAAATGTGTACACCTGTCTCAGCGATCCCTCCAAAATTTGGGGAAAATTCAGCCGAACTTATTTTTCATAAATACAAATTAACTCCCTGAACACACATGAAATAGACTTAGATGTCAGCACTATGGGAACTGCGTTGTTAATCACTACAGAATATTAAACATGTTAACATGAATCGATGTGGAAAATTCTTTGTATCATAAAAACATTTTTTAATGTTATTGCGTAGCCAGTAAGTTACATTGCATGCTTTTGCAATCATCTGTTCTGAAAGGATTTTATTATACGTAATATTTTATTTTTATAAATATTGAATTAGACATTATTATTCAACGGCCAATTATGTTTTTTTATGATTTACATATTAATCTGGTACAAATTTAACGTACTGTAGTATAGTATACTATAGTCTAAAGTATATTTAATTTGCATGGCATATGTTTTACAATTTTTCATAATAACATAGCTATATAAGTCTAAATAATGTACAAACTTATGCTTCACTTTATAAATGTTTGTGTGTTCGTAATAGGAAATACTGAATTAGCTTTCATACAACTTTTGTACATTATGTCCATATTATTATTTCAGTTAAGAGTTTCTATTTATCTGCTCATAGAAAGGCCCGGCATGGCCATGTGGTTAAGGCACTCGACTCGTAAACTGAGGGTAGTGGGTTTAAATCCTGCTCCACTAAACATGCTCGAGCACCCGTCAACCATGGGGGTGTTATAATATGATATCAATCCCACTATTAGTTGGTCGAAGAGTAGCTCAAGAGTTGACAATAGGTGTTGATAACAAGCTGCCTTCCCTCTAGTCTTACACAGCTAAATTAGGAACGGCTAACGCAGATAGCCGTCGTGTATCTTTGCGCGAAATCCTAAAAAAAAAAAAATGCACAGAGAAATACCATCCATCTTTTCAAAACGTATGCAATACAGTTAAATATATAAATGAAAATTATAACAATAAGTTGAGAAAACCTAAACTTTGTGTACTATCCAATAGGAAGTATAGTAATGCTGTCTGTCTACAGAAACACCATTGGTTTTTTATAAAATACGTCATATAATTAAATATACAAATGAAAACTATAAACATAAGCTAAGGCTAATTGAAATCTGTATGCCATCCTGTGGAATTAAAATAACACTAAGTGTCTATAGAAATATTTCCCACCATTATGAAACATATAAAGTATATTTAGCACGACCCAGTAACACCATCTGCATATACATACACTACCCTTAGTAACACAATTCAACTACAGAAACAGAAATAACGCCACCTCTCCCCTAGCGTAATTCTCCCTAGTGCCACTTCGTAGAACTATGACTCTTAGCAAGAAGCTCTCTGCTAAGTAGCACTCGAACTATGATGTCATGTGTAATCTAGAAACTTACTATTTATCAGCAGACAACTTCCACTGCCAAACGTCATGGCAGCACGACAGCTTCCACCATATACACACCCTTAACTAATTACACATATATATTGAAATATACCATGACAAGTAAAATGTGATGCCTCCGCTAGTCACGTCTCAATATTCACGTACCGTAATTTACTGCATTATATGACTTAAATTTTACTGCCCTATAAAATTTCTTTAAACAAGATTAAAATTCTTGCTACAATACAGTAGGTATCAATGTACTCTCATGGCAACAGGGCATGAAATAATATGTAGTGAAAACAGCTCAGTGACTTGATAGTTGGATATGTCAATCTATTTATATAATCAGGTTGCCAGTTGGGTTAAAAACAATGAAAATAACCATAACAAAGATAAAAGTAACACAATTATGATCTTACAACCATTATGCCTATGCTCAATGAAGATATAAGTTTAACCTGAAAATACTTCAAGTTGTCTTTTACATATTTCTCAACCAACTTATCAATTTACAAATAGAAAAAAAACCTTTAAAACTCAGTATGTAAAATATAAATTTCATATAGAATTTAGTGTAAAATTACAAATAATTTATGTAATTAAAATAAAAATTTGTATCTGTCAGTCAAGTATGTGTATGCGTGCTAGCTCCCATGGACACCCAATATTCCTATTAGTTACTATTTGCGTAATGGTATTTTTGCATTTATACAAGTGCAAAAGTGAACCACGTTCCGTGTGCATTTTTATATACAAGGGTAAAATTACGCTGTTTTTAACATTGAAGGTAAAACAACTACTTTAGTTATTATTAATCATATATGCAATAAAACGTAATACAATACCATATGTATGTTACATATTGCATGTTCTGTTAGCCTGGAAATTTTAATTTTTAATTTAGAAGTTAATTGAATTGCGTTATACATCAACTTTATGTTATTTACCAGTATTCTTTCTTGAGACACATATGTTTTAATATAGAAACAACAATACAATTTATAATAACGGTTATTACAGACAGTTATCACAAGTAACGATTTATATACAAAAAGTTTTCAAAGTTACAAACAATACTGAGTCTTATATCCAATCTAGAACTGAATATTTTATTGACGATTGAAGTCCATAACGAACAAATCAATTCTTAATTCATATTGTTACACTCCTTTTAAGTTAACTAGCCTGGTTGGTCTCACACCACTGCCTTATTTACCGACGAAAATAATTAATATTGTCGTAAAAATACTCACGTCCGAAGTTAATTCACTGAAGTTAAGCGGTTTGTAATGTTCGAAATTTATAAACGTTTCTGAGTCTGGTCCAATTCTGTAGTTTTTCTTTCTAATAAGAGTTAATTACAATTACTGATTCCGAGTATTACAGTTTATTGACTGTAGCTGACCGACAATAATTGTCTCTTCGCGTCTTGTGATGGCTTGCTTTTATACCAGTCACACGAAATTCTCGAACGTTCAACACTATTTGACAGTATGCAAATCATGCACTGTTGATTCTTACTCTCGATAATCATCTACAAATTTAGAGAACAGGTGAGCCTTTTGCAATATACATGCAACAATATACCTCACATGTATAAAAACTACACTGAAACAAAAGTAGGCACTAAAATAAATATACAACAGTAAATCTGTTACAGCGTTAGCGAATTCTCAACTGAGATGCCATATATACATACATATGGCGAACAATACAATAAATATAATACATTGTCAAACAATTATACAATTTTAAAAACTAATGACAGTATATAACATAATACAAATAACTTTATAATAATAAGATTACATAGCACATGAAAATTCATCAGCACAGATGCTATCAAACCCTTTGATATGGATTATTTTCATATCATATTATTATAATGTTAAACTCTAATTTAAAAGCCTTTTTTTCCTGCCCTACATTTGGTTCAAAAAATTAGGTGGGTTGTGATCAGTGTAAATGATAGTAGTTTGTTCAGACGCAAATACATACACATTGAAATGTTCTAAAGCTAATACTAAATCCAACCTTTCTTTTTCCACAGCTGAACAGTTCTTTCTATTAAGTTAAACTTTTTAGAAATTATCTGTCGTTTACTCGTAATAGAATGGCACCAGCACCATAATCGCTGGTATCAACAGCTAATGCGAAAGGCTTATCAAAGTCAGGTACCATCAATACAGAGTAAGTACACAATAAAGATCTGACCTTTTCAAAAGCAGATTACCAAGTTTCAAACCACTTGAACTTCTTATTTTTCTTCAGTATGTTTGTTAATAGTACAGAGATGTCAGCAAAATTGTCACAAAACTTTCTATAATAACCAGCTATTCCAAACATATCTTCAAATTGTTCTTGTTTGTATGGGTTGGAGAATTCATATTGCAATCAATTTTGAATTAAATTGGAGCAACTTCAACCTGGCAGACCACATGACCTAAATAAACAACTTTTGCACTACAAAAGTCTCGTTTTGCCAAATTTACAGTGAGATTGGCTTTCTTAAGCCTCTCAAAAACACCACATAATACACATAAGTGTTCTTCCCAAATATTATTGTAAATTACAATATCATTAACATAAATGACAACATCTGAAAGATTGTTGACACATTTATTCATTATTCGTTGAAAAGATGCCTGAGAATATTTATCCCAAACTGTATCAGATGACATTAGTATAATTATTCAACAGTAACAAAATCAGGGTTTTCTTTTGCTCTATGAGTTAAAGGAACAGCCCATTATCCTTTCAGTAGGTCACATTTCGTGATATATCTGGCTCTTTCAATTTTATCAATAGAATCTTCCATTCTTGGAATGGGATAGGAATCTGTCTTTGTCAAAGCCATCAGATTTAGGAACAAGTACACAAGGTGAAGACTAATCACTTTTACTGGGTTCTATAATGACATTCTGCAGCATATAAGATATTGCTTGTTTGTTTGATTAGGGACATCCAGAAATATACACTCACGTTCAATCAATAAATTAGGAAGTTGATTTTTTCTTCAAGAGGCACTTGACTGAATTTTGCATCAATAGTAGCAAAAACATTGGAATTACTCAGTTTGATGTTGCATTATGATTGTTTGAGTTAAAGAGAGTGTTATCAATATCAGAAGGACACTCAACAGTTAAAATGTTTTCAGATGCATCTCGGATGTTATAAGGCTTCAACATATTGATATGACACAGCTGGTAGCCTTTCAACGACTTCAGCAACTTCAAAGGACCACACATTAAATGTCAAGATACCAATTCAAATGTGCTTAACCCCAATGACTTTTGAACTGACTCACGAAGAGCAAATAATAATAAATTAGCTCCTTCATCTCAATCCTTCTCATTATCGGGACAGTTAATTCAAATATTGTTTAAGGTAGAACATCTTGCGATCCTGAATGGTAGGCACTATATTTAATCTGTTTACTACCGAGCTAGTAAAGAACCTGTTAAAACAAACCAGACGTACAATTCTTTTGGCAATCCAACAAATGTAAAGAAATTAATCCAAGCCTTAAAATTTTTTGGCTGAAATGTTTCTTAAGGGGATAACTTCAGAGCATCGAGTGGATGTACACATGATAGTAAACAAATACTGGTTCCCTGATCGAGATTTTGGTAAAGGTCCAACACAGTCAATAATCACATGGTTGCAGGGTTCTTCCAAAGCTGGAATAGATTTCAAAGGAGCAATGGAATTGTTTAGGTTAGTTTTCCAACAATATTACAGATATAACAAGTTTTACAAAACCAGGAAACGTCTTGTCTAATATTTTGCCAAAAGAAATATCTCACGATTTTGCCACACGTCTTGCTGACACCAAAATGACCTCCAGTAGAGAATTCATGGGCAACTTTCAATACATTAAATATAATATATTGTAAAAGTACTATAAAACTGCAAAATTACATATCATGTGAAGGTGTATCAGCACAGATGTTATGAACCTCTTTAACATGGATTATTTTCAAACCATATTATTGTAATGTAAAACTCCAGTTTATCAGAATTTTGTCTTTGTCCTTTCTTTGGTTCAAAACTACAGTTGGTTGTGATCATATTAAAAGTTTTTAAAAAACTATTGCTGTGAAAACGTATTGACTTTTTCTGCTTTATATTAACATAAACAACTTTTGTTGTCACTATTAACGTGAAAATACAGTTAACTGTTCAAATAAAGGTATTTCAGTAATTAAGGATACCTAGTATACACAGAAGCCTCTTATTTTTGCACAAGCCTGATTTTAAATACACAGAACCACTTCAAATATATTTTTAGCTACAAATCTCGTTACAGGACTTTAGGACTTTTTGGAGCTATTATGAAAGAACATAGTCACCAAAACAGCACATCCAGTGCTGATTTTAGAACTATCACACGTTTGAATACATATGATGTATGACCAAATTAGAGTAGCAACTAATTGACAAGTTAGTTTATATAAAGATAAGTATTTATCTTTTAGCACCTCCAGATAAAAAGAATGCTGGTTGTGTCGTTTGTAAATCGAAAACCTCTTACACTCAAAAATGGAGTTAAATAGAGTTAACAAGAGATGATTAGATAGCTCTAGACTTCGTGAGTGTGAGTTTACTCATAAACAACATATAGTGACGATATTTAAAGAGAAATTATCATATATTATATTGTAATAACACGGTAGTGGAATCTAATGTGTCATATGAATTGTGTTGTAAAATATATGAGCCAGTCTGTGTGGAATTTGAAGAATAAGAACCAATTATTTAAAGCTCTATATACAAGTGTAATAACTTATAATAGCGATTTTAATGTGAAATTATCATAGGCTATGTGTTGTAATAATAAAGCATGAAAAATAGTTTGTCTTGTCAAATTGTGTTCTAAAATAACTGAACCAGCCTATTTGGAATTTAATAAAAAAGAGACAATTATTTAAAGCTGTGTATACAACTGTGATAAGCAACAATATAAACATTTATATATACGTTTGACTTGTTTTGATATATTATCTTAAAACAAGTAGACTGTGTGCTGTTTGTTTATTGTTGAAAAATATCACCAACAAATCATAGACACCTACAATTTGCAATTTAAAATAAATACTAAAGATATTGTAAACTACAGTTGACAGTTTTCTGTAATATGGATCATGCATTTTCATGTTTCTAGGCATTCTTGGATCGATTATTTATGGTAAAAGACAATTTAGAAATAATTTTCCCAGAAATCATCATCTTTATCGATCTTTTAAATATTCATAAGCTTTAAAATCCATATTACAAAGTCGCAGAAATATCAATATAGGATATAAAATTCCCTTGAACCTAGTGATAATAATATTTGTCTTTTTGCTTTTTTTATATTTAACTGTCATATGTTGTTGCTTATTAAGTAACGAATCTTGTTGATTGAAGTGCAGGTAGAAAAGTTAACTCCACTTGCTCCTTCAGTTGGAGTTAATTTCTCAATGTTTCTCTAGCGTTTGTCTTCAGTTATTTTTTCGCCCCCCGTAAGTACATCAGGTGACATTCAAATATTTGGATCTCTATATACAACTATTCTACATCATTTAATGCTATTTCCTGTGTTTTAAAGTATATTCCTGTATAGCTATAGCCTCGTAATGACGGAAATATACAATGACTTCTGAAAATATATTATTCATATATAGAAGCCTTTTGATTGTGGCAACATAGGAAGTAATTAATAGCATCTTTTATAATTTTCTGAAGTTAGATGCAGTAAGACCTTTGCATCACCCTTCTTTCCACTCACAACTTTTACCTTCTTTTCAGTTTTTTTGTAGGTGTGATGTTTCGTTATCTGTTACCTGTAGTTCTTTAATAATTTCTTCTTTCCCATTGTTTAATATTTCTTCACACATGTTTGGCTGTTGAGCTTGTGTACCTTAGTTTGAATCTCTTAAAGGCTGAAATTGTTTTGGTAATTCTAAACTTGGCATGTTTTTGCTTTCTTGTGGCCATCATCAAGTTTTTTTGCATGTAGTTCGATTTATTTCAACTAAGGAACATAACTCTTTACAACAACAAAAGGGCTTTTCAGTGTTGATCTTTTCAGAGCTCATAAGTATCATAAAACTCCATGATAGCAAAACAGACCTTCACCATGGCAGTATCGACAATACAACCTGCCTTTACATTTTCGAAATTCTTCTTGCAAGTGGATTTATCAAAAAAAATGAATGGATGTGTTCTTGTTCGTAGTTGCATCAATAAGCAAACTTTTGGCTTTTCATACAAAAAGGTAACAGCATCCATTATTTTCGTCAATAATGACTGTGAGAATTTTAAAGCCGTATTTTTTCATTAGTTCATTGACAATATTGTATAATACATGTCTGGTGGTCAACAAAACATTTAATTGACCATTCAGTATTTGTTCTATCAGTTCTTTCAACCATTTGTTAATCTATGTGATTTTTGATCTAGCACATTTTTTTTTCCTTTTTAAGATTCTATTTCTTGTAAGATAACGAGAGTTTTCGGCAGTTTTCTTTGCCAAGTCGAATAACAACTTTGTATAATATTTGACAGCATGACTTGCAAATTCCAGTTTTTCGAGTGTTTTTCCATAAGGACGTTTTTCTAAAATGAATTTATAAACATATGAGTCTTCGTCTCCTGCTAATTTACGGTATCTAAGTCCATGACAGCTCGTTACATCGAAAATCCTCAACGATTTTATCCGATTCTCTTTCAGTTCTTCCAATAACTGTGTTGTTTATCTTCCAAGTAAGTTGGCCGTTAATGTCTCCACATCCTGATTTTTGCATTACAGTAATATCCGTAAGATCGTTATGACCAGCCATCATGTCTAATTGTCTCTCTTTTTTTTCCATTTGTTTCTATTAGTTGACTAACTATTTTTCAGTTATCTTTACAAAAAATATGTTCACTTTTTGTGGGAAGTTAATGGTGTTATCAATGAAGAATGGTTGTCTTTAGATTATGCAGTTATAAATACCCTATTTTAATTTTAAGAATGCTTCAAAGTGTTTAGGGAAACATCAGACAAATGAATGGAAATTTTGTCTTTCTTCACAAACGTTTTTACTGTTAAATGAAACAGGCATTTGCCAATATACGAGTATGTTAAACATTATAAGGAATAAAATGTGAGAGACCAAAGTGCACTGCGCTTGCTATGAAGGTATTATACAATACACTGCTTTCAGATACACATATTCGTGGTAAGTCTACACTGTACAAAAATCTTCAATAATAAGGAAATAAAAGAAACTATTTGAATGGAAATTACCTTTCCTATTTTTTCTTCACACTTCAAACAAATTTAAGAGCACATAACTGGGGCACTTTATAATGCTTATAAATCGTTGTTTGCCAATTTTTATTATTCTGATAATCAAATATCCAAAAAGGATTCTTTGTCAATCTTTTTCTAGAAATGCAGTCCACAAAAGCTCTTCTTTTCTTTTCCCTGTTTGGAAAACATCGAATCTTTTTCAGCGATATCATAGAGATAGTGACTGGCTTTGCCAATATATGCAATGTACGTGAGAGGTCATTTATACTTCACTAAGAAAGTTTGGTTGACATAACTGCAATTAGTTGGTGTTCCTGGAATTGATTTTCCAATAGTAGCTATTTTCAGCGATATTGACGCCAATGCGAACTGCGTGATGCTTTCCACAAAGCGAAGTTGTAGTGTGTGTTATTTTATTTTGTATGTTTATAAAAAATGTGAATCACACTAAACACAAGCAAAAAATATTTCGGTGAAATCAGTCTATTTCATTATCATAACGTTCCTACATTTAAAATAAAGAACAAACATGTAATCACATTACTAAAGACGGGTCAATACAAATCAATATTTATACAACTTTTATATTGAAGTTGATTTATAACATAAAATTTTATATTAACAAAAAGAGAATGATTTGTTCTGGTTGCTATAGAAGTTTACGAGTGTTTACCAACCCACAACAATTAAATGACAAAATCTATATATGAGTTATTTGTTTTGATAGCAAAGCTATACAATGGGTTATCTACTCTTTCCCAACAATTAGAGTAAAGATCAAATTTTTAGTTTTGTAAACCGATAAGGTTATCGCTGACCTACGGGGGCCCAGATGGCCAGATGGGTTAAGGCGTTCGACTGAGGGTAATCTGAGGGTCGCGGGTTCAAATCCCCGTTGCACCAAACATGCTCACCCTTTTCAGCCGTGGGAGCGTTATAAGTAACAGTCAATCCCACTATTCGTTGGAAAAAGAGTATCCCAAGAGTTGGCGGTTGGTGGTGATGACTAGCTGCCTTCCCTCTAGTCTTACACTGCTAAATTAGTGACGACTAACATCTAGCTTTGCGTGAAATTAAAAAACAAACTGATCTACGGAAAGGTTTAACGCGTTTGTCCTCATCAGTGACTGTAAAAAACAAGTTAATGCTCCAAATTATCTACATACAATGTCAACTAATGAAAATATTTATTTGTATCTTGTGTCTAAATTTTTACAGATGTTCAACTGAAACGTGAAAGATGAATCGCTATACTCGGCAAAAATTCTCACAACTCACTATTTTGCTGTTTTCAAACAATAAATTTTGTTCCTCGATATGATTTTATATACGCTTATAAAGTTTTTATATATATATTACATAACATTGAATCAAGGAAGAGGTTTTAAAAAAAACTTCACTCTTTAAACTCTAGAGTAATAAGGACTTCTGTGCCAAACACATAATAATAACACTGAATGAAGGTAAAAGGTTTGATGAAGTTTCACTCTCTATTATTTGGAATCAAAAGGACCTCTGTGCATTTTGCTATAGTGATGATTCTCTTTGTATGTTAACGAATAATAATAGGTTAATGTTTCCTATACCTTGCTCCTATGTGCTCTAATTAGTAAAAAATGAAAATGAGATGACCTTCATATTATTTTTCAGTAATTTTATTATTCTTGACATAATTCCTTATGCAATTATCAGATAATAAATAAAGTATATCAGACAGTACTTACATGCTATTACAGTAGATCATTTAAGTTATAAAATATTTGTTATCGACTCTCATATTGCCCTCAGGTTAACGGAGCCCATTTTGCACAGATCTTATAAATACGTTAATTAAAATGTGGATTATGTGTTAAACGTTTATGAAATATATTAACATTACCAAAGTATACATAAAATGCACTCCAAGGCGTTCAAACAGGACTGTTGTAAAACTATGTAGTGAATTATCTTTGTTTTGAATTTCAAGCAAAGCTACACAAGTGCTATCTACACAAGCCGTTTCTAATTTTTCAGTGTAAAACTCTTGGGCTACTTTTTCATCAGCAAGTAGTGCAATTGACAGTCACATTATAACACTACCACGGTTAAACGGGAGAGTATGTTTAGTGCGTGTCGGAGATTTAAACCCACGACCCTCAGATCAGTAGTCGAGCGCCCTAACCACCTGGCTACGGCAAACTTGTGAATGAGTTCTTACACCTTGTATACTACTAATATCTCAAACTTTAATCTATTCCATTCACAAACACTATTGCACAATTTCGTTATTAAATTTACTTTTAATGCTGTATTACTATATTTTATACTTATAATTGGATAACATTCTTGTTAGGTAACATAATGTTTAATATACAGTTTCTATCTCTTGCCTAAAATTCTAACTTCACAAAGTAGAATTACTTATGTTTTGTCTCTTCAAGGCGATCATTGTTAATGATCTTTAATTTGAACCATTTTTCTTGGATTCTGTAAATCACGTCATTGATTATTTTCAGTATAATACATATAGCTTTCCAATATCTACTTGTCTTTACAGCTCGCCTTTTTTTCTTGTGGAAATAGTTTAGCCATACAATATCATCTCAGCGGAATCAAGTGTTATTTGCGTTAACGTCGTAACATTTTCTTTTTGTCAATAGCTGACAAATCTTTTCCGGTAGAATCCTATACGACACCAATAGTGTTTATTTACTGATCTCTTTAATTCTAAGTAAACCTTTGCTGCAATAATATACAGATAGCCCAATGGCACTTTAACTTTTCTCATTACAGACAGTGATGTTGTACTACCGTTTGCATAGGTAACAGTGGGAGATTTTGACCTTACATTTTCTATTGTCCATGCACATTAATTATTAACTTATTTGAAAATGTTTGGTTGTAACTGTCCATCATAATGTCGGAATGTGAATATATGAATGTTTTCCTAGTTTCTTTGATTCAAAGGATGAAACACGTGTATCATTCCTGACTTAAAAGTTTCATAATGAAATACTACCGTCACTGGTTCTACTATGGTCCAATCACTGAATGTAAATTTATAAATGCTGGTATGGGCTTTTCACTTCTTTGTGGTACAATGAGTGTTCTAGTTATTTTCACCACAAGTTTTACCTGTGATGTAGTAATAGCCATGTAGTGTAAAGAGAGTCTCTGATCATAAGCTGTGAAGTTATTTGAAACTAGCCTAATTTTGAATTAAGTTCTCAGGATGATACCCATGTGCCATGAAGTGTGGATAAACTTTCTACAGTAAGAATAACTTTGATTTCCAACCTGTCATTACCAGATTGGGATGACTTATAATGGATGAAGAGCCAGTGATGATCAATATACTTTAAAGTTTTCTATCAATAAACCTGTGGACTTAAAAACTGGTGTCTTTATATAATGAGTTTCTTATCTCAGTTTGGGAAGATTTTGTATTGCCAGTAGAATTACGCTCTTCAAGTCCAGCTGATTCTTTTTTTCCAATGGCTGGCTAGTCTTATTTGTTCCTTTTATCTAGTTGGATCTCAAAAGTCATCAATAGGGTATTGTTTCTTTGCTGTATTGACAAGTGCTAATAACTCACAATATTCGCTAAATACTAATTTTTCCATATTTATAACACTTCTTATTTCAATGGAATCCTTTTGTATGAATTGTTATTCTCTACAAGCTTGCACCTGCAGCTTCCTCTTAAATTATAATTGAAGCACCCATTGTCTTTTAGTGAATTTTCTGCCAATTGTTTAATTAATTCTTTAATTTATTTTAAACTATCATAAGAGGAAGATGCCTATGTAATAATGCATAATCAGTATAATGATATCTTTAATTCCAGATGGTACTTTATTTATTTATTGGCAGTTTTAATGGTTTCAAGTTCCGTGACCAACTGAAGAGTTTTCTTTAGAGGTGTACATATACTTTGTTTCAACTCAACCTTCACATCTTATCTATTATAGCATCTAGAAATTGGTCATGTGCCAATTAATCTATCACCTCACATGCATAATCTGGGCAAGATAATTTAGAAATCCTTTCCAAATATTCCACATATTCAACTAAGATCTCTTCTCTTCTCAGTACCATGTTCTGAAACTTTGCTTTGTATATTTTTTTTTGTATGTCACTCCAAACCTGCTGATTAATGTTGTTAAAGCTGTTCCTTTTAAATGGGCAGTAATATGAATAGCTTGTTATTCACTATTCTACCTATTTCGTATGGAAATTATTTCAAATTGAGTTTGATATGCGTCTCATGTACCTACCAATTTTAGTCCTTTGGTTTCTCAGTTGAATGATACAATTCAGCTGCTAGCTAAATTCAGAAAGTATACTTGTTAGTGACCTGTTTAGAGTAGACTAGAAAAACAACCCAAACAAATATGGCACATCAGTATTGTAGTAACAGGTGTTGACCAAATAGGTTCTCCTAATTTATAGTATAAAATAAATGTTGTACTAGCTTTGAAGTCTTGGGTGAATGTATGGTTGGTTTGACCTTTGCATTTACCAATCAATTTTCAATTTTTTTTTAATTCTGTCATAGAAGTTATTTTCTTCCTCATTAATTTTGGTTTTATAGTCTACCCGTGCTTCCTAATTTTTTCGTAACACACTTCTTGTACTTAATTGATATCCTGTATTTTTTTGCAATCCTAACGTTGTAGACCCTTTGTTTGTCTCTTGTAGCTTCACCAACCTTTTCTTCAATCACATTTATTGTTGTTTCTAATTCTTTGAATGTGACATTTTTCTTTTCACTTTTCTTTTTAAAATTTAATAACACATCAAAATAATAACACTTCTCACATTAGTGCTGTAACTTGTTCTATTGTTGGACGAGTTCTTTTGAATTATTGTTAAGACTAGTTCTAAGTCCAAACCAAGTAACGATAATGAATTATTATATTTCTTAAATAAATATTTGCTACAGGTCAAGTTCATTATGACATAGGCTGTAGGCCTAAGCTTACCAACAAACGTAACATCTGAATAGAAACTTCAATTCTATAGGTGCATACAAGTTACTTATATTTCCTCGCAAAATTAATCGATCAATAAAAAAACACGTTAAATTGCCGAGTAACTGAATAGACGCCATAGCTGACTACTAATACTGAATGTAATGGTTCAGTGATTTTCATTAACTTAGTGCTAAACCGAGTTTTATTACAGTCATTCCTTTTTTCCTACATATTACGTGAATCATTCGGTTTTAACTTTCATGAAGTTCCTAGATCTTTTCCAACACTTACTGCTTGATTGGTTAATTTGAAACAAAGCTGCATGCACTTTAGAATATTCAAAATATAGTTGACAATAATGTATATTTTGGCAACTAGGTATATTAGTATTACAGAGCTATTACAAAGTATTTTCACTTTTATGTGACCTTGAAAAACTAAAAATATATTTTTTAAACAGATTGTACATAAATATCACATCTCATTCTTTAAAGATAATTCCTCCGGAAATTATACAAAATCGGTTTTCTTGAAATCTATTTTGTAAATGTGGGGAGTACCAAGTTGAATAATCATGTTAAACATTTATACTTTGTGTGCATGTGTTGTCGTTAAGGTATAAACATTGTGTGATTCTTTGCTTCCTCTAATGATGGAGATGTAAATTAGGGCCACTATGTGTAGAACAAAGGCGTCGCTTACAACATCCATGGCTCGAATCCGTAGTAGCCCTGGAAATAATTAGGTATTTCAACATTTTTCAAAACACAAAATACAATGGTGTGTTAAACAACACTATAAAAATGAAACAAGCCATGTAACAGTATGATAAGCAATTTATACAGTCACATACTAACTGTAAATTTACATTTTTAAAATGATCATCTAAAAACACACAATTAACATCATATTTTTAAATAATAAATTTTGTTTTTCTGCATGCTTGAATTTTCATAGTTATCTCTGCTTTAATGGAATTTAAATGCAATTAACTGCAAACTTTTCTCTTAACAAAAACATCTCTGATTACTTAAATTCTTACTTATAAAAAATCAAAAAACCTTCCTTATGTTTCTAGGTTGTTTTACGGTGTTATATTCTTTCACTGCGCACCATAAAAACACAATTTAACGACGTAATAGCTTGATTTAACCAATAATGACTTTTCTTTTTGCGCTAGGACAATAAGGCTCCGCCTTTGCGATGCTTGGTATTGTTTGTTTTTTTGGGGAATTTCGCGCAAAGCTACTCGAGGGCTATCTGCGCTAGCCGTCCCTAATTTGACAATGTAAGACTACAGGGAAGACAGCTAGTCATCACCACCCACCGCCAACTCTTGGGCTACTCTTTTACCAACGAATAGTGAGATTGACCGTCACATTATAACGCCCCCACGGCTGAAAGGTCGAGCATGTTTGGTGCGACGGGGATGCGAACCCGCGACCCTCGGATTACGAGTCGCACGCCTTAACCCACCTGCCCATGCCGGGCCATGCTTGGTATTGAATGACAGGTTTGACACTTTTTCGATGAGTTCCAGAGTTCTAGGGAATTTTCGGCTTTCCAATACAATATCGATCATGATTTTCTATTCTGATATTTCAAGCAGCCAACTAGAGATTGGGGATACGGTCAAACAGAATCCAGTGAAAGCCTTGTATACAAACGCCTCTGGCACCAAGAATATCCAACAGTTCGTTTTGTCCTTTTATCAAAGTTTTACAGCTCAATACAACATAATTACCAATAAATACATTTTTAAAGAATCAAATTACCTTAAAAAGTACATGCTTTACTTTGATATTACTGCAGTTAGAAGTTCTGTATTCCTGACCGTTAGTGTACAGTTTGTTTATAATAATAATATGATGATGTCAGGGTAGACATTCATGTACTAAGAGCCTAGAGCTTACGCACAAGTAAAATCTAGTTAAGTCAAACTTGTCTTGTTTAATACAAACTATTACAAACTCTCACTACGGTAATCTTACTAGACTAACATAAACCAAAGCATATCTTAAAATGAGTTTCCGTTACTATTATAATAAAATAAAAGTATTGTTCAAATAAAAAATTAGGCTTCGCATTGATGAAAACAAACATATTTTATACGACTACTGATATTTTTTTTTTCTGTAGAAGAATATACAAAACATCCTTAGAAAACGTAGTAATAACATCTCAGTGACACTATAGTATAATCAATAATTTGAGAACATATTAATCGTAAAATCTATTATAGAACAAATTAATACAAAAAATACTGAAACAGCAACCAAGAGCTTAAAAAGCACAATATCAAACATCTTAGTTATCCCAATATAAAATGTTTCAGTAAACAAATCAGTCTCTCACAATCAAAAGAACATAATAATACCCAAAACAAAGACACAAAATCAAATATTCTTAGACCTAGATGTGTCAAACATATTTAACGCGAAACAATTTTAAAAACCCGACAATTCCTAACATCTCAAGTAGCAAGGTAAGGACAAGATTCAACATGAAAGTAAAAGAAATTGAATGTAATAAAATGAGGTTAGGTAATAATTTAGCTACAGTTTTGTATAATTGATTATACACATAAAGATAATCCAACAGTTTATTGTATTTTCTAAGGTAAACATTCCAATACTCCACACTCTAAATGTAGTCTAACTAAAGACCTATACAATAATGTTATAACCTAGTGTATGGTTTTGTGTGTAGTTTGAATACGGGGAACATACTATATGTTTCCATTTAACATTGGTCTGTGCTCGTATCTGATGTTTCTTGCACCTTATTTTATAAGAATTTTATTTTCATTATTTCGGATTGGCTTCATTTTTTGTTCCACATTACAATACTAGAAACAAATTGTGCGTCTCCACTACTATCTTTCATAAATATGCTAGTCACGAATTGTGAAACTAAATCCTCTTCACCTATAGCACCTTAAACCTGCAAGCTCTTAACACCTACATAACTCTTAAGCAATAATCAAGCTAAAATACAAATACTTGATGTATTTATCCTATTGACAACCATGTTTAGTACAGCATAAGTTTTAAACATATTGCCATAGTTTACCATCACTATATCCTATGTTATTTTAAATACATTTTCAAAATTTTCGGTTTTATTCCATAGTTTATTATGCATGTTGACCTTCAGTGGCTCAGCTGCACAGTGTGAGGGCTCATGGTGCATGACAAGTAATGAAATTTTTATATTGTATTAACTTTAATTATTTTTAGACTTTTGTTTTTGTTTTGTGTGAAATTTCGAATAAATCTACATAAGGACTGTCTACGCTAGCCGTCCCTAATTTAGTAGTGTAAGACTAGAGGTAAAAGAGCTAGTCATCACCGCCCACCGCCAACACTTGGGCTACTCTTGTACCAGTGGAGCGTCTTAACCAACTGACCATGTCGGGCCCATTTTCTTAGAGATATTCCCAAGGAACTTATTTGCAAATTATTCTTAATTAAGAAAATCTTATTTAGTTTGGTATATGCTATGATCTCACTATCAGAATTTTATATAAGTAAGTTTATATAAGGAGAGAGATGCAATTTGGATTTGTCTCTGTTTACTGTTTCTGTTTTTTGAATATATTCATGATAATGGCAGAGTGACTACTTGATTTACCACCGTCATCTTAAACAAGGCTCCACAAGTAGCAGTCAATCACTTCCTTGTATAGTGCAGAAACTGGTAGCTTACATTTATTACACGCAAACCAAACTTTAAGTGTGTGGTCCAAACAAATGGAAATATGATTCGTGTCAGAATATTGAAATACTTAATGTTAAAAATATATATACCATATTTCCATATAGCTATCTAACATCAGTAAATGTATGAGTGTCGCTTTTAAAAAACATCTGACATAGAATATCACATTGAAATGTGACATTCATACGAGGCCTTCATATGTCCTTACGTTACCAATAGTAACACTTCTTGTAATCTGCTTTTCTTCTTTTTACTAAAGATGTATGGTGTATGAACTCCATGCCTTCTGTCTAGGGCCTTAACCATCTGGCCATGCAGGTGGTTAAGGCCCAAGACGCGTAATCTGAGGGTCAAGGGTTCAAACCCCCACCACACCAAACATGCTCACCCTTTCAGCCGTAAAGGCGTTATAATATTACGGTCAATCCCACTATATGTTGGTAAAAGAGTAGCTCCAGAGTTGCCGGTGGGTGGTGCTGACTAGCTTCCTTTCCTTTAGTCTTACGCTGCTAAATTATGGACGGCTAGTGCAGATAGCCCTCGTGTAGCTTTACCCGAAATTCAAAATAAACCAAAAAACAAGATTTCTGTCTAGCATTCAAAATAAACACACCCAATAAAATCCAAGAACTGTATGATTGTATCATATATCCAAGTTCTTTTTTTTTATCTTCAGAACCAAAAGTACATGCTGCTTACGCATTCAAAATACCATCTGTTTGTAACTGTTAAACACTTTCATCAATCATACTAGCTGGGGTACCCGTACCATGGACAGAAGTTATGTAAATTGATGAATAATGAAATGTTGAATTTGGACATGAAAAGTTGTTTTCTTTATATATAACTTGAAAAACCAAAACACTCATGAAAACAGTAAAAACCAAAACGTGAAACTGTAAATATGAATGTATCTTCTCAATGGACCCAATAAACCTTCATGCCAAATTAGGCGAAGATCCATCAACAGGGGCGATGTAGGGGTAAAAGATTTGTTTTTTTTTAATTTCGCACAAAGCTACTCAAGGGCTATCTGTGCTAACCGTCCCTAATTTAGCAGTGTAAGACTAGAGGGAAGGCAGCTAGTCATCACCACCAACCGCCAACTCTTGGGCTACTCTTTTACCAACGAATAATGGGATTTACCGTCACATTATAACGCCCCCACGGCTGAAAGTGAGAGCATGAAACCACAAAGAAACCACAAAATGCAAAATTAAAATTTTGTATGTATTTTTCCATGAACCTAATTACACCTTCATGCCAATTTTGATGAAGAACCATTCACACACGCCCTGCGAAGTATTTACATGGACATACAACAGACAGTACTGTTATGTTTGTGTCTGTTGCGCCAGCGCATTAGATCTGTGTATGATGCATCCACAACGTCATATCTGTATCCTGAGAATGGAGAAAAATAAAGTTCTTCGTGATAGGAAAAGAAAGCGAAACGAGAAAATCGTGACCCCATTTGCAAATCTACCTGCACACAGGAAAAAAAATTTCGCGAAGTTGGGGCTGCACATCACGTAATAAGAACGTTTTTCCAGTATATTTCATGCGAAAGTTTCATTAGAGTGTGATGTTATGAAAATTGCTACTATCAACTGGACATCTTTTCAACATGTATTAGCCAGATTTTTTTTTAAAATGATTCAGGACATTTTGCTTCCCAAAGAAAAACTTGTATTCTTATTATTTGTCGTGCTTGAATATTTTTTCTGTCTTATCTTCAAAACTGATTAAATAAAGTTTTGAACAAAATAATACTGTAACATCCAGATTTTGTTTCGGAATCCTTTTCAGTACAATAATCGCAAATAGCCGAGCTGATTTGTGCCATAAAACACCAAATCAACCAACCAACCAGTACAATAAAATTTACAGTTGCTGTTCTATTATGCATAACCACTATGTTGTTTTTGGTCGATAAGAAGGCATGACTCTTTTCTCGTCAGTCACTTCTGTGGCCTTGAATGAAACGATGGGAAGGAAAAAAAGTACTATCTTTGTCCTATCTGCCGGTTTGAAAAGTTCTGCTGTTGAACGAAAGCCTTGTCAGCACCAGATATAACAGGTATAGTGTGGTTAGCATATTGTTACCATTTGTTTATATCACAAATTTTGTAAAAAGCTGTTTGATGGCTATATGTGCTAGCTGTTCTTAATTTTGACGGGAAGGATTAGATGGCAGGCAGCTATTCAATACGACCATCGCTAAGATTTTGGCTACTCTTTACTAATGAATATTTGGATTGTTTTTCACATTGTAACGCTACAACAACTGAATTGGTGAACATATTCGGTAGTGAATTCAATTCTGCTATCCACAGATTACCTTAATGACCACGCCAGTATGGGCTCATATTACTATACACTATTTATTTTCATTCAAATGTATTTTTTTATTGTTTACTAAGGTGGTGAGATTGAAGAAATAAAATGCTGTATTTTAACTCATGGTGTCTATGGCCGAAGAGAGAGCTTAACCTTTTCCTAGCTTGCCAACCTCATGGGCTGAATCGAACTGACAAAGCTGGCTAATTTCATACTGTTCACATTTGCCCTATTAAATGATAAAAAAGTTTTTTTTTCCCTTTTCTTATTTTCATCTTTCGAAGCTTTACTCAAATAAAATAAGTGGTTGAGTCTAACAACGCAAAATGCATATTTTTTCTTTATGTTCATTGGACTTAAGATTTTGGTCAGCAGTGTATTTGATGTTAACCCAGAATGTCCGTCGTAGTAATAGCCTCTTGTCCTTTAATGCTTCAGATAATACTGACTCTGGCATTACGTATATTACAGTTTTTGGAATATATCTACAAGTATTATTTGATTATCTGAGATGTTTAATACGTACCATTCACTAATATAATAGATAACGCTTGTCATTATATAAAATACTGTTTAGTGTAGATATTATTAATTATTTTATTTTGTGAACGAATATTTTATGACTGCTTGGATATTTTTATCACACGAGACTTAAAAGCAGATAATTATTGGAAGTTGTGTTTGCAACTCATTGATGTGAGAATACAGCAGGCAAAACGATTTATTGATACACATATAAATAGTATGAGGTGACAAAGAAACAGTGTTAATAAGGGCAATGCCATACAAAGAGCACCTGATCTGTACCCGCCAAAGGTACATCAGCAGTCGGGTGTGAAGTGTACATGATGAAAAACTTACAACAAATTCTCTTAGAGAATTGGAACAATACGAAGAAAGGAGAAGAACAAATCTCCACTAAAGTAAATGATGTAGTGGCACAGCAACTAGTGAAAGGTTGTTATGACAAAGAAGACTGTTAATTGATTAGTTTATTTTGTGAATCAATATATTATTATTATTTTTGCTTTCATAGTTCTTAAAAAAGCTAAAAGCACACGATTATTGGAAGTTGTGTTTGTAGCTTACTGATGTCGAGAATTTAGCAAGGAAGACGATTTAATAATAAACATGTAAATAATGTGAGATGAGCGGGAACCAGCAGACATATAAAGATAAAAATAAAAGAAAGTGAATTCAATGCCAAGTAAAATTTTGGCGTGGAGTTGACTTCGGTAGAATTGATCGGTTTAACCTCTAATATGTTCAGAGTAAAACTGACAGCATAAAATGAGAAAAATAATAATAACCTTTCTATACAGAATGTGGTTCTAAAGTAATTGAACTGGCTTGATTACAATTTGGCAAAAGGAACAGATGCTATTTTAAAGAAAGAAGACCAAACAATTACTGGGAGAACAGTTTAAGTTTGTGGCAACTCGGATTAGTATTGTAAATGTAAGTGAATTATACCCACAACAAGAGTATGATAGAATAAGGAAGAGTAGTTCGGCTTTTCAACTAAAATTCTAAAGTAACCGATTAGACCTACGTGGAAAACTGACAAAGAAAAAATCATGTAGTATTTATGATATCATTATGGTCTCTATAGTGTAAAGAATTTGTTGTACATAATTTTAGTTAGTTCGAATATATGTATATTATTTTGAAAATACATATAGAGCGGGATATTCATTTATCACCAAAACGTTAGAAACATCAAATGTAAAAGAATCCTAAAACTCAGAAGATTAACAACACAGTATTTATACATTTATATTGTAAAGAAGTATGAGATAAAGCATTTAATTGACAATTAGCGAACATAATCTTAACATATGACAATACTCTTTTATGAAGTCTTTTTTCATTTGTATATTCGTGGTCTTAGCAGATAGCCCGATGTGGCTTTGCTATAAAAACACAAACAAACACATTTGTACATTTTCTTTGACGTTAAAACTTATTGTTGAAATAGATGAAGCAATATTGTATTCTTGGATTTTCTGATTTATTATCTAAAGCCATGTAAATATGATTATCTTGCTTGCAATAACCCCGAAACGTTTAACCATAAATTTCCGGCACTAATTCATAAGCTTTGAGAATAACTGAGTTAACCATATCAGAATCCTTGCAATTTTACAGATAGAGTGCAAAATAAGCTTCTTGTGCTTTACCAGTTAAAACACCCTTTAATAATAGAAACTATTTTTCGGTGGGCTATTCCAATCAACATTCTCAGAATATTAGAAGCATTTATCAACTTAATATTCTTCAAATGGCGGTACTTTAATATATCGATTGAGATATCATTTTTGCCTTGTCGATCATTTCTTTCAGCCTAATTTCTTTCTCAGCTTCGACACGGCCTCGAGACATTTACTTTCTCTTTCGACGTCGATATGGGTTTGTAGGCCTGGCATGGCCAGCTGGTTAGTGTGCTCGACTCGTAGTCTGAGGGTCGCGGGTTCAAATCTCCATCACGCCAAGCATGTCGCATTTTCAGCCGTGTAGACATTATATTGTGACGGTCAATCCCACTATTTGTTGGTATAAAAGTAGCCAAATAGTTGGTGGTGAGTGGTCATGATTATCTATCTTTCCTGTAGTCTTACACTGCTAAATTAGGTACGGTCAGCGCAGATAACTCTCATGTAGCTTTAGTGAAATTCAAAACAAATAAACAAAATCACCTGACTTTTTTAAAGAATAGCTTCCTCAAATGAATCTGTAGCAATAGACGTAAGAAATCAAAATAACACTGAAGTTACAGTGGTGGGCATTTACTGTTCGCCTAGTAAAGTATTAATGCCAATCTATTACGCATGATATATAACCACAACCCCAATATAGTAATTATAGAAGATTTAAATAGTAAACATATCACCTTCAATTGTAGATGTACAAACTCTAACGGTAAAATACTTTATAAATTCCTAACCGAAACTAACATGATTCTGTTAAATGATACAACACCAACACATATCTCGTACGCACATGGCACCAGTAAAATACTGGACCTGTGCCTGTGCTCGTATAATATATGTCGCAAATTCGTAAACTCAACTGGTCACGATATGGACAGTGACCACCTTCCAGTCTGGTGTATCTTCAATCTCAACCCCTACTTATATAAAATTTAAGTAAAAGATAAATTGAATTATAAGAAAGCTAACTGGTCACAATTTCAATTAATCATAGACCAAATTTTACCTACGGAAGTACTTAACTTCGCCGCAGACACATCAGATATAGATGCATATAGTCATATAATCTCTGAGTGCCTAAAACCTGCAGCCAATAGTTTAATACCGAAACAAAAACACTCCACAACAACACACGTATGGCAACCACATAAAGAAATAATACACCTAATAAAAAAAGAAGAAAACTACATGGACAGTACATACAAAACCGAAATCCGACACTAAAAAAACACATAAATACTATAAGAAATAAAATTCGACAACAAAAACAAGACAGTTGGTACACCTTCTGCTCACAATTAAATCATAAAGCAGATTCAAAACAATTCATGACACATTGGAAAAGATATACCAACACAGGAAACACAAACAAAGAGTACCCACCACTTGAATCACATGGCAAAATAGCTTACACTAACCTACAAAAAGCAGAGATATTTAAAGACCACCTGAAAAACACACCATGACTCAGACATGAACAGATACTTCAAAAGAAGTCAATAACTTCATTGAACAGAACAAAACTATATACGTGCCAAAATACCCAGTAAACACATTAGTAAAACCAAAGAAAACAATAGACTGGAGTACTCATCAACTAATAAAAGATATAACAGTAACAGAAGTACTAACAGCTTTCAAAATCACAAAAACAAAGCTCCTGGAGAAGATGGTATACAAGCCATTCTCCTAAAAAATGGTACTCAGAAATTATATGAACACCTAATAGCTTTATTTAACTTTTCATTATTAGCCGGATATATATCACTGTTTCTTGTAAAGAAGCAGTATTAATGTTCCAGAAAGAAGAAAAGTCAGCAAATAAACCAAACAATTACCGCCAAATTAGCCTAACTAGTTGCATCAGAAAAATTTTAGAAAGAATAATTAGTAACCGACTATCTATATACTTAGAAGCAAACTCAAAATTACCCGAAGTTAAAAACGGCGTTAGGAAATATAGACAAACTACAGACCACCTAATCTGATTTGTATGTGTGTGTAATTGAAATAATTACAGACAGTTTTAACAAAAAAAAAAACGAATGCACTGTAGCTTGCTTTCTCAACATTGAGAAAGCATTCGACACGGTCGCATCACGGATTACGATACCACTTAACAAAAATGGATTTACTCCAGGAAACTATTCACTGGATATCTAACTTTCTGGATAATAGAACGTGTAAAATAGATGTGAATGGGGACTATTCAGAGTATTTTTCACCTGAGGCAAGAGTCCCACAGGGAAGGGTAGTTCGCCCTATCTTATTTATCATGTACATCCTTGTGCAAATTAATTGAAACAAGACGGAAAATTACGATTTTTTTTTCAATTTTTTCAGTTTTATTTCTGAGAATCCAAAAATTACTCACAAATTAATCCATGATATGACCGCCTTTATTTTTCAGAAGATCATTAATGCGCTTTGGCATCGAGTCCACGAGTTGACTGCAATCTTTATTTATTTTTGGATCGCGGTACCACACCTCAATTATGGTCTCAATTAGCTTATTTTTGTAGTACAGTCTTTACAAATCACCCAAAGATTTTCAATAGGATTTAAGTTCGGAGAGTTTCCAGGCCAGTCCAGCACCTTTATTCGCGTTGTAGACGTAAACTTCTTCACAAGTTTCGATGTGTGGCATGGAGCCAGATCTTGCTGAAAAATGCCAAATCCATCTGGAAATCTCTTTTTAAATTCTGGAACGACTCTTCTCTGCAAAACTTCGATGTATTATGGTCCTCGCATCATACCTTCTACTATATGTAAGCCTCCGACGCCATAGTAGCTGAAAAAGCCCCGAAACATCTTCTTCAAGGGAAGTTTTATGAACTGATTGATATGAAATTCTCAAAGTTTCTCACCTGGAGATCTGCGAACATGCAGACTTCTTTGACCCTGTACAAAGAAATGAGTCTCGTCACTGAATAACACCTTTCTTCATTGTTCTTGCGTCCAGTTCTTGTATTTCAGACCCCATTGATACCGTTTTTTTCTTCATTGAGTTGGTAAGAAGTTGTTTTTTGACTGGTCTCCTTGCCCTTCTAACGCAATTTCGAATGACGTAATATTCCTCAAAATTTCGTCATATACCCCAAAAATAGATCCACTGTACCAAACACAGCTAACGACGCCATTTGTGTGAAAAAATGACTGTTAAAGGAAATAAGCGGGTCCAGCGAGCCTACACCGGCCGCCATGCTGAAAATATTGTAAAATGACCATTTCTTTCAATTAATTTGCACAAGGGTGTATGTGAGTTATATGCCACTGCCGGACTTAAACTTAGGTTTTGTATTACAATTTCCTGACAATGTAGCGATCCGGAAAAGTGCCCTCACTCCTTCAATAGCAGCAACGAACTTCCAACCAGTTCTGAAGAACTTAGAAGAATAATGCCAGAAACATAGAATAAAAATAAATATTTAGAAAATCCAAGTAATACTATTCACCACATTAAATAAACTAAAAAAAAGATCCACTGAAATTGTACGTGAACTTTTACAGACTGCTACCTCGGCTAAATTTTTCGGATTAACTTACAATACCAAATTAACGTGGATACAGCATACTAACATATCCTGACTAAAATCTGGAAAAAAACAAATTATACAAGAAGTCTACCGGGTAAAAATCAAGACACATCTCCCGATAATATAATAAAAATTAAAAAACATACATTAGGCCTATTATAAAATACGCATGTCCAACCTCATTAAACATAAGACAAAAACAACTACACAAACTATATAAAATACAAATTCAATCATAATCTCAGCTTATAAAGAACCCCGCAGTACTTCATCCACATCAATGCACAAGTATGCAAACTTAGAGACAGTATCCGATAGACTCTTGCATAATGCATTAAATTATTTTAATAAAAATTGGCATAAAGATGATTTATTGTGTGATCTACGTACATGATGAACATAGTCCTAAGTACCTCTCTCCTACGTATATATGCATATACACTCAAGAAATAGAAATCAAGCTAGCCACCATGCACTAGCGTTTAGAATTAGTATAATATACATATTTTATAAATATCTCCATATAAACAGATATATAAAAAAATAAAAAATAAACAATTCTAGACAATATGTGGACATTTCCCTGAAAAGGGCTGGAGTACTGTGGGTTACTCTGGCTCTCAAGCACTACAACTACAACACAGTTGTGGCTGAAAATGAAAGTTAGGGCTGGAGGAAGAGGTCTTTTTCAGTGATGAGGTCTTTTGCACCTGACCCTCCTGGGTATCAAAATTTCCAACATACCCAAATACCCATAAAGAAGAAGAAGACTTTTTTTTTACCATAGCGAAACAACAAAAGTCAGAATACCATACGTCCAGGAGTTAAATACTTCAGTCAATAATGAACACACAAACGAAAAGTAAGCCAGGTGTTCAAACTTCTGTGTTGCCATTTTGTAGACTACTTTTCTAAAAATGCATGAAGAAAGAGATTCACAGTAGCTTTTACTCTAAGGGTAAAAGTGGTAATATGTATTTTTTCCTGAAGAAAAGGATTATAAAATTTGGACATACAGTAAATACCAATTTCATTAGTTACAAGCATAAATTACATCAAAATTAAGAAAAATACTACTTGAATACAGTTAAATAAAATAAATTTTATTACAATTATAGAAGGCTGAAATTCGTAACTGTTTTAGCCATTGTAGAAGTATGATTAAAAGATCGTATTTATGAAGTAGTATTCGACAAGCTAAAACAGTTGATTACAGCTGTATATGTGTTAAAGTAGTTTGTCTCTAATAAATCACTAACTTTAGCAGTGGATAACTCTTTGATATATTTAGATGAACTTAAAAGTTTGTTCAAGCTGTTAGATAGGTCCACTAAATAACAGGAAATTCGACCATGATTAGATTACAAGGAGTAAGTAAAACATTTTAAAATGCACTCAGTGTAAAATGAAATAACGAGACTGGACAGTGTTTATACTTTTAAAAACTTGGTTTTTATAACTGTGCTAAATAGTTTTTTTCATATTTATTTGGTCAAGGTCAAGTCGCTTGGTTTTAGAGAAAGGTCACATTTCCCCAGAGCGATATATACTACCATATGACTTGTAGATAAACAACTATATTAAGGTATTTTTGCCGACAGCCTTACGCAAAGTTGTATTAAGCAACGTTTTCTTTAGGTAGTAAAAGGTGCAACCTACTTGAAGAATAATAAAAGAAACGATAGAAGGGTACTAGTTAACCCGAACTCCTGAATCCCATGTGCACGATAATTTCTCGGGACGCATGAGATTTGATCCCTGGGTACCGAATACACAATGCAAACATAAATATTTTTTTCGAACTTTGTACTATAGCAAACTACACAACATACAATTTGCACGAAGCTCTCCACAATCAACTTCTAGCAGATTTCATCAATTAAAATAACTTCCACGAAAATAAAGCCAAATGAAAGTACTATATGATTAATCCTTCCAGCTCGAATAGATCAAGTGTGTATGTCACAACCTTTCATTGAATTACATTCAAATTTTAATTAAACTCCTTTATTATCAGTGTAAATGAACAAACTCGGAATCAGAACATAAATAACAAATCAAAAGTTAGTATTATTTAACTTTTAAATTGACAAAGAAATATTTTTAAAAACAATTCGATCTTTTCTAGTTTAACAACTATGGCGTTTGTTTTTTGTTACAGTTTGCATTAATTCCAGTAAGAAAGTAGGATAAATTTATAATTATTTCCTACTTCTTTTTATGGTTGATACGTGGATTGTCAAATCAATCGATTTCATATTGAGTCACGACAAAGAAAATGTACAACTTTTTACCAACAAAAAACAAAACTATAACATAATGATGCCCCATGGTTGTAAAAGTATTATAAAGTTAGAGTTCAAACTCATTTCTATTTGGTATGCACGTCAATATTTTATATTCTTAATTGCATATTTGAATTTGAAAAATAATTTCCGAGACCAAAGTAAGTTTAATATAAATTACTTATTATTTCATGTTAATTACTATTGTATGTTCAGCCGTGGAGGTGTTATAATGTGACGATCAATCCCACTATTCGTTGGTAAAAGAGTAACCCAAGAGTTGGCGGTGGGTGGTGATGACTAGCTGCCTTCCCTCTAGTCTTACACTGCTAAATTAGGGACGGCTAGCGCAGATAGTCCTCGAGTAGCTTTTCGCGAAATTCAAAAAAAAACGAACCAAACTATTGTATGAGAGCAAAACCTTGAAAAAATTCAAGTATATGCACTAAAGTTTTTATGTTTTATGTATATTTTTTATAATTGTAAAAGTAGCTAAAACATAAAAAGTAAAACCTTATTAAGTAAGTTAAGACAACTTAAATGAAATTAAATGAACCAAATATTTGTGATTATTGGTAACGTGCCCAACGCGAGCACAGTTACTTAAAGTGACATGGGTGTGCTGGTAACGGGATCCATTATTAATCCAAAGTTTTCTAATACAGCAATTACCGTAGTATGAAAGGATCTAAGTGCAAATGTAAATAAATAAACCGACATGAAAAAAACATTAGATTTGGCTGTAAAATTAAAGAGTGTATAATTGTTTTATTATAAAGTAAGTATGTGCAGTCATTCTAGAAAAGAAGCAAATATATATTTTGTATCTTCAGTTATGTAGAGGTTACTAGATCTATTAAATGGACTAAATAAGCATTGTTTGTGTTAGGATAGAGAAAATAACAGATGCGATAAAATGTTTTAATGAAAAAATTATGTTAAATTAAGAGTTTCTAGAGGTCATGCAAATAAAATTAGAAAACTGTAAGATGGAAGTATTTTAAATAACATGCACTCGGACTTGTCAAACTCAGTCTTCATAAATTACCAAATAAGTCTTCAGTAAAAACATTTATTTAAAAATTCTGAACTTTTGATTATAATATGCTGGTAATGTTCATTGAAATTTATGAAATGTTGTGTAGATACTACAAGTTTTAATGTAGTAATTATACGTATAAATTCCATGAATTCCACCCATTGTTTGAGGGTTAATGTCGAAAACCACTAAATTCTAATCTTTATAAGTAATTATCTAATCCGTTTAAAAGGCGGTAGTTCAACATTATATGCAGAAAAATAAATAAATGAAACATTTTCATAAAACCAATTAAAAGCATATGCAAATATATCTTTTATTAAAAACTAATGACTAACCTGAGTATAACTCCAAAGCATAAAGATAAATTTCATTATTATGTATAAAATACAATAAAAAGAAGCATAAAATAACACATTAACAATATTGTTTTTACTATATTTTAACATAAAATTAAATAATAGTATACAAAACAGCAAACATCATACATACCAAGTCACCTTAATAATATTGAGGAGTGTTTATAAGAATGGTTATTAATAAAATGTACTACATTATCCACCTCGGCTTGAGTCATTCAAGATAAGTTAGAAAATAAAACATATACGAAAAAGAGCCCTTTAAAGCGTGACATATAATTTATGAAAAAATATTTAATCAACAAATAATACACGTCATACAAAAATATATTTAAAAATGCGAAAGATTTAAACATAAAACACAACTCTTTAACGACATCTTTTCTTATACGAAAGAACTAAAATAAAAGAAGTGGCAGAGTTATATGTTTAAAATATGTCTTTGAAATTAAGATAAATATCACAAGTACTTACAAAATATACACGTATGAAACCATATAATTACCTGTATAATCAAATATATCTAATTTTGCTTATCATGCCAATGATTATTTCGGCATGCATCTGGATTATCACGTGTTCATAATTGCAGAACAGTGGGACCTCAAATCCTTTCAAGGCAATAATTTTCTGAGCTAATGCTACTTGCCTTCTGAACATAAAACAACTTACACGTGTGGTTCAATGACTGCATTAGGCAACGCTGACGCATTCGACATTGTTTGTAGAAAACCATGGAAAACCACTTGTGGATATACCGGTATGGTGACTTCACTTCCCACACAAATGTGACGTTCACAGTTTCTTGGGCCCATCTGACCAGCATTGAATAAGTTTATCATGAAACATTGATTCACCTTTCACACAAGCAAAACTTACTGAGAAGCTCCATTGTACACATATTTCAAAAACACAAATTCCAAAATTGAAGTTAGTGAAATCTTCCTTCATTCTGCAAGTGAACTCTTTTAAACACATAGTCAGAATATGACGTCTCCCTTCGCATTTAGATTAATCTCCATTCATTACAACAAAGTTTATGTCAATAAACCCAAAATGTTTTTTCTTTCTAGGAACACCTGACATAAAGTAGATTCTAACATAGTTACATCCACTTTTATATCAACCAGCAATTATATATCTTGCCTCTATACTTCAAAGGCATACACCAAGACGCGTCCAACTTTAAAAGAGATGAGTTATCCAGAATTTTTTGTGGAATTTGTTCAATGCATTTCTAAAAGTCACTGACAGATTCAATTCAAATCCCCTCTTTTCCTGGAAGTACGGTTGCAATATTTACTGCCTGATTATTGTACCATTAGTAGAAACTAATAACTATCTCTACCTTTATTATTGTTAAGGTGGAAGCAGTTCATATCAATTTGACCCAATACTCAACAAGGAAAACACATTATAAAGTTTACTTTTCTAAGAGGACGTCCAGTGAGAGCCATTGGTGTCATGTATTGTGGCATATAAATCAATAGAAGAGTGGAATAGCCCTGTCCATCTACTGGATACTATTATGGCTAATTTGGAATGTCAAAATGTGTGGTTGGTTGGTTAATCCCGCTATCATAGATACTGTCTCAGTCATGTTGAAAAGGTCACTCACTTTCAGGTGGTGCCATTGTCTCACGGGATATCCATTTCACAAAACTACCTTTGAGGATATCTTTTTAATATCCTGAGGTCATTGCAAAGTAAGCTTTACCGTGCAAACAGCAGATATCATCAACCAATGTGGCCCGCATTACTGTGACGTGCTTTCAATTGAACTTGGTAAATTGTTATTGGTATTTCCCAATAATTTGGCCATCTGCTGCATTTTGATAGTGACTCCCTTGTAGTTCCAGACTTGCTTTTCATCTAAATGCTTGATGGGCCAGGAATTAGACCTCTTGTCCAAGAATTCAGACAACTACTTACCTGAAATGCATCAGTGAAGAGTTTAAGTCTTATTTTACTGTACCTCTAAATGTCAGCAGAATGGTACTCTTTGCCTTTCTCATGGAGACTGGCAGTTTTGACTATAAATTCTTTGACAGCTCCTCAGAAATCATCTGACTAACATATTTTAACATTTTTGGCCCAGAATAACAGAAGCTCTTAGATGCCCTGATGATTGGATGAATGTCAGGCTTGTTATTCAAGGTGCTTTAGGCATCCTTTCTGTCGCCTTTTTCTTGATACAATGTTCTTCTGTGAACTATGTTCACTTTCACAATCTACCTCCAATATTAGCATATTGTGGAAGCTCACAGTTGCCCTACACTTCACTTCTGTGGTTTAACACTTGCTGGTAAGATTACATGAATTTGTTACTTTACTCTGAGATGAGGTTCACAAGCTAACTGGAATCAATGTTTCTTGGTAAGATCTTTCCAATTAGTCTCGTACTCTCCAGACACCAAGCCCCTATGATAATCCTCAGTTGATGCTTCTTCTGAGTTCAATTTCTGGGAGAGAATTTATTTAGTAGATATGAGTGCGTAAAGTGTTGGCATATGTTGCAAAGAGATTGTCGTCATGATTCTTTACAGCATTGGCATAAAGTCTAATGTACAAGCGAGGCTTCACCTAGACCTAGTAACTCTTTTAGAGAGCCATATTGTTTTCGTAACTAACTCTTCCTGTTGATCGTAAGGTCTTCCAATTGTAAAAGATACCATTTTGCAGATGTAAGTTCTTTTAAACCCGAATTAAACAAGAGCTCAAGTGAAGAGCAATAGCGACTTCAGCACTTTTCAGCACCTAATAATGATATTTTGTAGTCATCGAATTAAAATCTTTACATTCTTATCCACTCTGTGGTATGTTCAAGTTAACTAAATAAATATTTTTGAGCTATCAGATAGGTCTGCTCAGGAGATACGTTCATGACATTACTGCAAAATGCAACCAAATTATTTATTAGCTGAGTCGATATAAAATGAAATGAAAAAACTGGAAATAAGTTACAGAAAGTGAACATTCTTTACAAATGCATTAAACACAAATACAATGCATACACTTGCAAATCACCCACCTTGAACAATTTTTTTAAATAGCTCCTCTCAGATTTATTTGATTAAAATCAAGTTACAGAAATAAACTGATAAGTTGAATGAGAAGTTTTATCAGGGGCGTAGCCAAGGGGGGTTGGGGTTAACCCCCCATGAACCCAAACGTTTAGACAAGTTCAGTTGCCACCTGTGAAGTTTCATAAAGATCCGTAATCGTATGGCAGATAATTTCACACACAACAAATGGTCAAATGCAAATTTCTGATTGAATACTTTTTAATACAGCAAGTTTTGTCAGAACTAGAGAAATACAATCGAATATCTATGAAACGCTCAAACGCCTGTTCGTTCTTGTCAAGACATCTACAATACAGTTTGGTTCAACTTTAATATTACGGTGAATGTATAATGAGGTCAGACCATTCAATCGATCTTCAGTGGTTGTATTTCTCAAAATACGTTCAGAGTCTTCTGAGAGTTGAAAATGAACGCTCCACTGAGCTCGTTGACACAGGCAGCGTGGCAAATACTTTCAACAGTCTGGAAATGACTGGGAACATTTCTGCATTCCACTTTGCATATGCATCTATGACATTTTTTGTCTGTTGTTCGCAAGTGACTTATACCAAACCCTAAGTTCACCTACTGCAGCTAGTGAAGTGCTGTCAATATCAGCCTTATATATATTGACCAACTCTTTAATTTGGTCACATTGTTGTGCTGTAGTTTCTGACCGTTCTGTGGTAGATCCTGATGGTAGTAGACACATGAAATTTGTAAGGAGAGTATTGTGACTGGACAGATGGTCACATATTTGTGAAATAAAGTGATTAACAAATGGTACAAATATAACAATACGAAAGTACTCCTCAGGGCTAGTGGTTTGTGGGTTAGCACGGTACATCTGTCTTTTAGCCTGCATTGGCATTGTGATGTCAATTTGAAGCTCACTACACAGAGTTTGAGCCTCACAGAAAATGTTGTTAAATTCATTCACAATATTATTTCTGAATGAACGGATTAAATCTTCCACTATTTCTGCGTGATGCATCGCAGCACCTAAATCAATGTTCTGTTGCTGCAGTAAGTTGCACAGAGGTAAACTAAAGGAAAACAATTTAGCAATGGTAACTAGAGTGATGATGAATTCAGGCTGTGTTACAGAACACAACAATTGATTGGCTTACGTGGCAGAATTTCTGTCTCGCCAATCTGATATGGTATCAAGGGCATCTGCAACTTCATGGATTAATTCTAGAAAGACAATGACTGAGTCATGCCTCTCAACCCACCAGGTGGGGCAGAGACCTTTCAAACTTTTTTTTTCGATTCAGGTGCTTTATTCTCTTCTGAAAGAGCTTTCGTTTGGATGTATTGAGAAAGTTTTCAATGCTAGAAATTACTCTAATGCAATTTCGCACATGTACTTCTTTACAAGCATCAGAAATTAGTTTAGGGAATGGGCACTGTAGTGTACATAGGGTGCAAGTGAGAATTTATCAGTTATGTGTCTCTGGACACCATTGAATTTCCCACTCATAGAGGCGGCACCATCGTACCCTTGTCCTCGCAGGTAAGCCATGTAAGTACCATATTTTGTCAGGTTGGTTATGATAACATCAGCCATGTTTCTGCTTGTCACATCATAAACAGGTATAAATTGCAAAAAAAAAAATCTTCTCTCATTGCAACAGAGTTGTCATTGGCATGCAAATATCTAACACATAGCGAAAACTCTTCAATGTCTAAAATATCTGTTGTTTCATCAGCTAATATTGAGAAACACTTTGCAGCATTAACCCTGTTGACCAAAGCATCAAAAACATGAGTATTACAGGCATTGATGATTTCATTTTAAATTTGAGAACTCTGATACGTAACATTCCTCTTTGTACTCTTAAGGCTTGCTGAAAGCTTGACATAACCCTTTGCCCTGTAGCGCAAAATTGCCCGAAGTTTCCCATTATTATTGATGGGCTCCTCATGTGTTTCACCAACAAACATTGGACCAGAATCATATTTTCCCCGCAAAGCCAAACCATGTCTCCCACACAGCAATACAGTATAAATAAGAGGCCTTAAATATTGCTAGTTCTGTTCAATTTCTTGCTTGTAAGTTGCATCAAACTGTAAGTGCACAGATGAACTTGTGTTTACGACCTGTAGAAAATGGTTAGCTTTTCCTTTGCTGTCTTGGTGGTACTGTTTCAATTCATGTGCCTTGAAGTCTTCAACAGCCTTCTTCCAGTTTGTGTATGGAAATTTCACTAGTTGTCCCAATTTCTGACTTCCAATACCAGCACCATCAGGAGCAAGAAGACAGCAGTACTTGCAGAAAGCACCCTTTGCATGTTGACTGTACAGTGGCCATCTCCACTTTGAAAGCCAACGATGCTGAAAACGGAGCTTTCTTGGACCACACTGGAAAACATAATCACTCCCTGCCTTCCAGGCATTCTCAAGGAGACATTTTTTGGTTTCAGCATTTATCTAAAAGAGACAGAAAAACATAGTTCTAATTAAGTTATTTTGCACATAGGAAAGTTTGTTGTGAGAGTACAATAACTTCGAAGAGAAAGGCTTAGAGCTGTACTCACAGAGCAGGCCTAACATCCTGTGGCTGTAGGCCTACAATCACTAGCAGCAATGAATATTCAATCTAAAACTCATCACAGCGTTTGCATGATTTTAAATACAAAATTAATATAATGAGGAGTCGAATTATATGTTTACCAATGCTGACACAACATTAGAAATGTAATTTCCAATGTCCCAGACTGGATCTGAGATGGTAGTGGCAGCACTGGTAGAAGGCCACGGTGATGACTCTGACAATTCAGTTGACAATTCTGATTAAACCAGATTGGCTGCAGCAGATTGATCAGGTTCAGTCTCATTAATGGGTTTAAAGAACCCATGCAGTGTCTTTTGCTTTTTCAGGCTTGGCATAGTGAATGATTGTTTATCGCAACTTCTGTTTGTGAACGTCACATTCTTTTTGTCAACGTCACATTCACAGTACCGTTAGTGCTATGGTGCTACCAGCCTGTCACGGTGCCACCCACTGTATATTTGTAAAGTTAATTCTTGAAATCCAGGGAATCTGAACACACACTGTCCATGATATTTGAATACAGATTATAGACACTATACATATATTTTGCACTCTCCTGAGTGACTGTATATTTTATATGTTTATGACAGGACTATAGGCCTATTTTGCTGAGCCTGATAACTTTAAGTTATATATTATATATATAGGCCTATATATTTATTTATGATTAAAAGAATAAGACAAACACTTCAGTGTGCCATTCTGAAATTTGCCAAAGTGGTGGTCTCAGAATGCATAATTCAGGCTTTTCCTTTATGTTTTTATTTAAAAATTTCCCGGAGGGGCATGCCCCAGGACTCCCCAAGCATGGCTTCGCGCCTGCGGCGTTTGCATAAAGCACTCAAACTAAACTCCCCTAATGGTCATTTCTGGCTAGGCCCCTGAGTTTTATACTAACTAAATACCTTTTTTTAGTCTCCAGGATACCTCACATTTACCTAGAGTGGCAGGTGATATCACGTTACGTAATCTCTAGTTATCGCCTAAAAAAACATTGAAAGAAATAGTTATCGACATCTTTTTCATGGCTACACTACCTTATTTCAAAACAATAAAGAAACAAAGGTAAGTTGAGACAATATAAACTCAGTTGTTTTCTTGACCAAATGTTAAGTGAAAACATCACATATTCATTATAAATTATTTAATTCAAACCCAAAAGAGCCATCCTTAAACTTAGAGAGATATTTGCAGTATGACTTGTTTGAGAAACGTTTTCATTGATACACTTGTGGTAGAAACGTGCTGGTGGAGAGAGGTGACAAACCATTAAAATCTTTGTTTAAAAACCTTTTACTTTTGCTTTGTGTATGGCGTAAAATTTTCAAGAAGATAATTCAGAAACAAAAATACAAGCTAAATCAAAATATTTTGCATCAAACTTCATTCTGAAATAAGTAATAGTTTTAAACGAAAAATAGAATTACTTGTTAATACCTAAGTTTTCAGTTTTAGTTAATATGTTATAGAAGTTTATGAAAGGAACTGAAACTGATTATGTTTTAGACTTTATGCTGTTATACGAGAAAAGGTATTACCTTATACTGAAAGCAAAATTATTTATTATGTTAAACCGTTTCGATCTTGTACGGAAGATTTTCATACAGTTAACGACACTGTATTTAAGAATGATAGAACTGTAGTGCAAAGTTCTATAACTTATGTTGCAAAGAATACTTGACCATCCAGGGATTCAATGATATACAAATAAAATGTTTAAAGATATATATTTTTCTATGCTTGTGTTTAAATATAGCAAATACAATCTGAAATTGTTTCGTTTATTCAAAATATCGCAATAGTAATAATACTGATCCATTACTTCATGTAGGAATTCCTGAGGAGTTTTGACTGAAAGGTTGGTTTGTTTTGAATTTCGCGCAAAGCTACACAAGGACTATCTACGCTAGCCGTCACTAATTTTGCTGTGTAATGTTAGAGAGAAGACAGCTAGTCATCACCACCCACCGCCAAATCGTGGGCTACTCTCTTACTAACGAATAGTAGGATTGACGGTAACTTTATAACGCCCTCACGGCTGAAAAGGCGAGCATGTTTGATGTGAAGGGGATTCGAACCTACGACCTTCAGATTAGAAGTCGAGTGCCAGCAGAAAGTTGGTACCTATTTATTTATATTTCGTGATAAATAATACATTTTGCTTGGATACAACTGCTTCTTTTTAGTATGAGGTTGCCTAGATATTGTTTATATAAGATATTGTGTTAATTATTTCTAAGTCCAATTGTGTTAGATTTAGTATTGCTAATGCTGCAGTGGACCATAGCCACAACATATTTTTTACTTTTTTCAAAAAGCAAGAATTCAAACATATAACAAGTAGCCCATTCCGTTCATACACTAATGGTATATTTGAACGGAGTCTTTAGAATATATTTAAAGACGTATAAAAAACAGGTAAAACCATTAATTTGGCAATTCAAAGCTCTTGATATACACCACAAGGTACATTTTGTTCACCTGGACAAATGCTAAAGAATAAACTATTAAGATATTTGTCACATAGGTTTGACCCTTTATAACCAGTTCTTAAAAGTGAGGGTACAGAAAGAAATTGTTAATTGAACATTACTTCAGGGTATTTGTGGTAGAAGTGCTCGAGTAGAACTAGATGATGGCATTTTGATGAAACAAGACCCTTTATGGCCCCTAAGTTATAGTCAGTGATCTACACCTCCCAATCTATGGTCATCTGTCGTTGAAGCGTATCGCAGAAATCGTAAGGGGATAATCAAAGTAAGAGAAAATAATTTTGAACGCAGTGTAACTAAAGACATCGATATGTCATGAACAATAGAATAAATACCAAATACACCGAATGTTAATATTTTAACCCCATATAGTTGGTTATTCGTCGTGCTTTCATCTAGTAACTCGTTACTTGCAGTGACATCTCACTTTGTCATTTTACCCGGTGGGGTAGCGATAGTTCTACGTATTTACAGTGTCAAAATCAGAGTTTGGACTCCCCTTGGTGGACACAGTAGTTAGCCTGATGTACTTTGCTGTACACAACCTTTCTTCGTAGAAAAAAGTGCTTATTTAATTTTTAGAAATGTATGCTGTGGAAAACGATTTGTAAAATGCTTGCATTATAAGCGATTTTTTACAGGGATAAAAATTAGTTATGTGAAAAGAAAGTTATCATCTCAAAACACTTTTATAAAACACAAACATCAGAAACGTGGTTATTCAATGTCAAAAATGAGTTAACATTATCAATAGTATGTCCAAAACCTAACGTATACCATTTTGATTACCAGAAAAATATAAGTTGAAACGGAAGTAGTTATTTAACACTACTGTTCTGCACAAGGACGGAATAAGAGCTTACCTTCCAATTGCAGAAGCAAGACTAGATATATAGTAATACAACTGAACAATACTTCAAAAATTTTATATAAATAATAGGGGTAGAGGGGTGACCTTAAAGGTTCATTTTTCATGTTCTTGGGTATTGAAAAAGTACTTGTGACAAAAATTCACGAATGTACTTAACAGTACCAATTACAATTCTACTGTTAAAACTGTATTTTATTAGAAAAACAAATCCTTTTCCTCATCTTCTTACGTCCTATTTGCAGTCATCAGTTACATGCAATAATTTCTTAGAAAAGTTAGAGGAGTGAAGAAAACTTAGTTTTAAAGATGTCTGCAAAAATAGTATAAAAGCCCATGATAAATGTATAATGCTTTTATAATATCATGTAAAGCCAGCTGCAATACAAATATATCTTACAAATGGATTATAAAATCATTTAAAACTTTACATTTTTAAGCATACAAGTAGTTTAAGTATATTTTGCAATGAAAAGGACTTTTATTAAATACCTTGCTCAAAATCTATCACCATTTGTTGGTGTCATAGTACCTACAAAACACTATAAAATGTATTTCTTATAAATAGTTTTTGTTATATGCTCATTATTACCTTATGATACATTCACATAAACTTGTTGTTATGGTAGAATGTCTAAGGTGTAACCAAGAATTGAGCTAAAGTATAGAAATGAAACTGGGAAATAACTGCTATTTTCAAACCAGTAGGAGCAAGAAAAATAGTCAAGAATTACTTGGTCAAATATTTTTACACATGTTGTGGACTTTATATTTACCATAAGAGGTGATTCTTGCTTTTAATTGTTTCACATACTTTAATCTTCAACAGAGATACATTTCTTGGTTATTCATACAATTTTATACCAACTTTATATAGTACTTCTATATAGTCACAAATTTCAACAAAATCAAACAGATAAAGAAAAAATTGTTGTCAATTTTCTTGATTAAGCTTCCAATATTCTGTGAATCAAGTCCAGGAGGAAGCATGGTGTCCCTCCCCATTATATGAGAACGTTCATGTTAAAAATAACATCTACAATATTTTGATTTTTTTATTTAACTACAATGATGTTTTTATGAAGTTAAAATTACAGTACATGTATACACACAGAATCTACTTCCATATACACATTTCTTTTTTTCTACAGTTGTTAGACAATACATTTGTCTTTCAATAAGTTTTTTAAGTAGATAAATTGCTAACGGTTTAATCATTCTGTTTAATTATTACATTGATGACATTTGTAATAAACAAATTCTTTTTGGAAGAAATATTAATTTTTTTGATAAATATTTCAATTTCTATTAAAGATTATTTTCTTCTGTGCTTGTTTATAGAAGAAATAGAAATTTAAAAATTATTTTATAAAGTTATGATACTACCATTTATTTCAATGTGTACATTAAAACTAAAAAATCAGTGTAAATAAGAAAGGAAATTTCTAACCATCTAAAACAAAAGGAAGATTTTTTCTACAAGTTGAACACTGGTATACAATCAAAACCAATACCTGTCAAAAATCAATGATATAAAATTATCATTGGTAACCTTCAGAAAGCTATAACAGATTATTTTGGTACCACAAGTTGCAGGATCCTTTCATTTGTTAAAACATATAATGAAAAACGTAACAATGAGCATTACAAATTGCACAACACAAATACTGCTCTGATACTGGTAAGGTATGTTTTAAAAGGTTGTCAAAAAGTTTGGAATGTCTGACAGAAATAAAATATTTATAGACATATCAGTTATAGCATATGTACATATCTAGGTGTGCATATTATATGGTCTAATTAAAAAGATGTGTTCGACATTGTTTTGCTTTTTTTAGTTTCTTAAAAGCAAGTCTATATTTCTATACTTATTTTCACTGAAGTACACCATTAGATGTACATTGTCTAGCTTAATAACATTAAAACAACAAAGGATTCTTCACCAGCTTTACCAATTTATCAAAGCATTTAGCAGAGATACAAGGTTTGTATCATAAATAAAACAATATGTCTTTCTGTCACTTTTGATAAACACTTCATATTAAAAAACTTTTCAGATTTTTTGTGCTTAATGCAGTAATTTTTTATCTTTTAGCCAAGTGCTTAAAAACAACCAAATTTTAAGGGACACCAACAATATTATATTTAAGTAATAAGGCTATAATTTGATAATTCTGTAAAAATCACAATTAATCTTAGCATTAAACCATTAATTATACAAAATGTGAGTACATTACAATTATAAATGTGAATTAGCAACTGTAGAAAAAGCTGTCAAAATGCACATGAATCAGGTTGCCCCTCCTTCTTTCCCTCCTCAGCCAGTGCCTCCTATCTCTTTGCGTGCTGCATCACGTATAGAGAATAAGGTCTTGTGAAACCAAGTACTTTTGGATGCTTGCAACTCTTGAAGAGCAGAATTTAGTTGATGGGTTAAATCCTAACAACAATAATAAAAAAATAATTCTTCATTTAGCACAAAATAAATAAAATTGTGGGCAAAAATATGAAATGAGCAATATGTAATTATTCTATGATATGCTTCAATATTACATTGATCTACCTTGTCATTTTAATGTATGTATAAAAAAGTGATTATAAAAAAAGGATTAATTGCAACAATACAGTACTTAAAATAACAAACAAATGAGTATGCAATATGCAATTTAAAAAATAAGCATTATAATTACAAATTATAGAAATAATTTTAGCATAAAAAATAATCAAAAGTAAATCAACTTTGTAAAAATAATAGATATTATTTGGAAACAAAGCAATTAATTTGAAATTAACCAACAAATAGAATAGTTTCAAATTTGTTTTTATTACAGTGGATACAATGTAATTAAACATAGGATTAGAACTCCACCAGATATAGTGCTAATTCACTTCACATTTCCATAGATGTCAAAAGAAGACTAGTGTTAAATGCAATGCCATTTTTTAGCTCACCTTCCTTCACAAAGAAGCATAAGCTAAACATTTTATACACTTTAAGAATTTTTAACTTTAATATAAATTTAGAGAAAACTTACACTCATTTATATTCATCATAATCCTTAGAAGAATGATATAAGAAAAATAATCAAGACAATGACACAAGTCATCTCAAATGTAATAGCTTTCCTTAATAGATCTTTACCTCATTTTTGCATTCTGTTTCAACCACAGGTAACTTGGTCTGAAGCAAGTACAATTTCTAGTTCCCTAATTTGTTTGTCTGTTTCCAATATTTTAGTAGTCTGCTCAGAAGAATAGATTTTCTTCTGACTTCCTTGTCTGAATATGTCTTGACTCTCCAAAAGCTTAAAGCAGTGATCACAGATCTTCAGTGTGGTATATTTGATTAAAAATTCTAGTTAATTTTTCCAAACTAAATGTATTTAGACATGTATTTTCAGTAAAATTGTTTAAACATTTTAAATACCTGTGGAAGTTTGTAATTAAAGAACCATACCATAACAGTAATTATATAATACACAGTTCAAAACAATTCATAAAGTATAATTACAAAGACATCTACATACATTATCAACTGCATATATTTTACAGATGAAAAAAGTTACATTCAAGTAAAAAGCATTAGAAACAATAATTTTTACCTTTAGTTGATCAACTGCTTCTTTATTAGTACTCTGCTCTATTTCTAATCTAGTGCTTAGCTGGGTATAGATCTACAACAAATAAACGTTAGAGTAGTTTATATATGAATAAAAGTGTATCAAACACATCAAAAGTATCAGTAAGCAACATGATATAAAAGTAGTAATCACACAGTGTATTTCTTAACACATTTTACCAGGGAAGTAATATTGTATTTATTTACTAGGGATAATTTATTTCAATTATTATATTTATACTTTTGAACCTATTTAACTCTCTCACAATGAAGTTGGTGAAATCAACTGAAAAATTAGTCACATTTATACTTGTTATAGTTTCCATACTATAACTTTTAATACACTTTGTGTATCCTTCACAAAACTTGGCACTTTTACTAAAAATTACAAGTAATTTGCATACAAAAAATCAGATTTTAAGGAAGTATTTTTACTAAATATTTAACCATAAATAAATATATTACTCCAAATCCTAACTGATTTCCACATTAAGATTAAAAATAGTTTCATTCATCTAAAATTACATTTGCAAAACCTCTAACACCTTCTAAATAAATTTCAAATATCATGATCCAATAAAACTATTTTATCTGTTATTTTCTATATCCTAACATCATATAAGGTTGGCCATAGCTACCAAAAAACAAATAAATCTCAATTGCCCTTTTTGTTGTGTTATAATAACTTCAAACTGTAACATAAAACTACATCTGTTTATCTGGAATTGCTTTAAATTTGTAACAGTATACATATATCTATAATTAAATTTTATTGATTTATTGCCTTTGGAACCATATTTAACTATTAAGCCATTTCACGTCTAGCTGTTGTTTAGTTGAAAAGTGACTGTGATTGACAAGAGTGCTTTTCTTTACATTTGTCTGTTATGCTAAGTTGTATTACAATTATTTTTGTGTTTCTTTAGCATTTTATAAAAGATAATATCTTCAAAAGAAGTGAGACTACTTTTTTTGTACAAGTTAAAATTTGGAAAAATACAGCCAAAGCCACTAGAAATATAAATTTAGCACTTGGACAAGGGGCTACTTCTCATCAGACTATTAAGCATTGTTTCTAGAAATTTTTTCTGATGATATGAACTTCAAGAATAAACCCAAACGAAGGTCTCAATCTGTTGTGAATGAAGAAAGATTAAAAGCTATTGTGGAAGCTAACTAGCAAACAACAGTTGGGTACTTGCAAAAGACTTGGAGGTTTCTAGTGCAACTGGTTCTTGCTACCTTACTGCAATCAGAAACATTAAAAAATCTAAGAAATGAGTACCACACAAATTGATGGAAGTGCAGAAACTGTTTAGGAACAAGAGGGGACCATTCTTGAAGCAAATCATTACCTTCCCATGGAAATCAAACTTGAAAGTTATATTTACAGTTCTTTTTACTGAAAACAACATAACATCATTTGATATATTAAAACTTCTTTGGCTTTCTATATGTTATAAAGATTACAGTATTAAATGCCTGAAAGAACTATTGGATCTTTCTAGAAGACAGGATGTGACAGGAAGGCATGACAAGAGTGGTCTGTTTGTCAATTTCATAGTTCTTTAAATCTTTCATTACACATTGGGTAGAATCCACGCAGCTTATAGCCACAAAAATACCCATGATAGTAATTATGCTACGATTTTTTTATAATGTATGAATGTCTTTAAAAATATTTTTTCAGGTTACTAATAAATGTTTTTCATACACAAAACACCAAAATTAATAATTTTTAATTTAAGATTTCTTTTTTTTTCTTTCAGAGTACTAACTATCCAACATCCAAACTAATTTTGATTATAAGATTAAAATTACTTTCATCCATTTCAACATTTTCAAATTTCACATGCAAAATTTTTATAACCTCCAATTAATTATCAAATTTCTTTAGAAAAAAAAAATTATATTTTGTCTGTTATTTTCACTACTTATCTTCATATGGGTGCATTTGATTTGACCAACTTTGTATCATCAATAGAAAATTATGATATAAATATAGATTATGTCTTATTTTTTCTAAAATGACTACAAATAATAACAAAAAAACAAAAATGTTTAGTCTAAATAGTTTACATTTCATAACATCATATATTTATTATTTATCATATTGACATTTTGCAGTTAGGCAATGCACGTGCACTCATGTTACTGTATCTTAGAGTATAAAACTGATCTTTAGTCTTTACAGAGTGACCTATCTTGGCTGTAATTTAGGAAACTAGTATTTTGTAAATACAGTCATATTTCAGTTACACCACTTTATATATGTAAATACATTATTACAATTTACAAATAAATTCTAAAACTTATTTTTCTCAAAATATAAAACAGTAAATAAATAAGTATAACAAACAATTACATCTTCTAGTTAAAAAGTTTGTGCTCATTTGCTGCTTGAAATAGGTTACTAAGCCTTATCAAAATTTGCATATGGAGGATGTGAAACAAAATTTGTTTTTATCCATTTTAAAGTGACCAAAAATCACAAATTACTGCATCAATACCACAGAATTCCACTATAATTTATAAAACTTTATTTAACATAACAAAATTTATTGAACAAAATACAAAATTTCAAGCTCACTAAAATTTACCTTACCTTTTTAAATCAAAGTTTTAAAATAACAGTTTGGTAGCTGAATAATTCAGTTATATTGAGAAAGCCACTAGGGGACATTATGAGCTTTTGATTGGTTATTCACATGTCATAAATAGGAGTACATAAGCATATCTTTTCAAAAAGGAAAAAGAGGTGGATGAAGACACTGTGTTTGGTTAATTCATTTAGAAATTTAAGAGCAAACAGAAAAGATACGAGGAAAAAGAGGTGGATGAAGACACTGTGTTTGGTTAGTTCATTTAGAAATTTAAGAGCAAACAGAAAAGAGATAAGATACAAGGCTCTTATTTGGTTTTTAGATTATATGAGTTCCTAATGTGTAAGAGACTATAAATGTTTTATTTTGACATGAAAAACATCTAAACTTAACCAATGCCTCATTTAACGTACCATATGACATACAAAAATTGACATTTAGATGTGTTATCTTAAGATTCACTTTAAAATCAATAAATTAAATAATGCATAATACTTAAATTTGGATTATAGTCTACAACTTTACACTACACTTATTAACATACATTCTTAAAATAGTAGTTAAATAAAGGTTTGAATGCAATTCTACAAACACAATGACATGGCCTTTGGCCCACGTCCATAAGACCCATAGAGATAGGATTAATCAAATGAGATTGAAAGCTATGAATATTATGCTTTACCTGAACAATGACAATATTATAATAAGTAATTTGCACTAAATTTAATCAAGGAGTAAATAAATTATAAATTAGAGAAGAGGGGATAACTAGAGAGCAAATGTCACAAATTTTGAATTAAACTTTGAATCCACATTACTAAAAAAACATGATATACACAAAAAATTATGCCAGCCATGAAAGAGTTAATACATTTCTAACTGTTGAGAGTCAACAGTTCAACCTCAGAGCCAACAGAAGAAAAAGTATCAGATCACATGGAAGACTCCACCACTCAGCATATAAGGAACTGTCAATCCCCACATGACATCCAAGTAATGTTACACTTGTGAGATGGTAGTAGAGGGGTCTCAAGAGACATGAACATCCATATTTGAAAATCACCCCCCTCTTCTTGTTTTTTTTTATCTATCATAAAATCAAGCCCTATGAAAAAGATCCAAAATAATTCAAAAGAAAATGTTGGAAATGTAGTAATAGTGCTGAAGAGCAACCCAAAGTAAACACCTATCTTCATATATTTGCTGTTGAGAAAAAAAATGAATAAGAAAGAATAAAGATAAGCCTATAAAAGGAATGGGTATATTAGGATGCATCAACATAGGTCGAGAAATTGAGTCACAAGATTAAAATCACTAGGGATGATATAGTGAGGTATAAAGACTGGAGCAAGCAAAATAGAATTCATACCAATACACAGAAGAACAAAGAGAGAACCTTTTGTCCAGATAATAAAATAAAGTATGAGAGGTGATAAGTGTATTTTGAAACACAGGCCTGATAATATAAGAAAGTTTGAGGGTTTTCTTCAGCAGGAAAAGAAGTTCAAAGCACAATCAGGAAGAGCAAACAATCAAATTCATTATCTTCATTCTCTCCTTAAAATGAAGGGAAGGAATGCCTCAAGAACAGAATGGAGCTGAATGTCCTAGCTGTATAATGGAATGTACTAACCTATGCACAGTGGCCATCATGTCAGTGTTCTTCCATAAACTATAGTTGATGTATATATAGCAAAATTAAACAATTACATTTAAATGAAGTTAAATAAGTAACCAAAACAAAATCATGAGGAAGGACTGCATTAAAAACAGCAAATCCCAAACTCTGATTAATTATATTATAACCATAAACTTTTCAGCCATAAACAAAACCCATTAAAATTAAACAAAATATGTTGCATTTATTTAAGAGATCCTAAAGTACAAGCTACAATGTGGGGTTATAAAATGTATCCTAGGTTTTGGAGGTGACTGAAGAAGTAGGACCCACATTGCTGTTGGGATACACAATCTATTAGTCTTAACCTCCAATTTTCTAATCTCACGTAAGAAGATTAAAACATAGGAGAGTGAAATGTGGGTACTCAAGCCCACAACATCCCACATCTATATCACCTTTCACTGCCTGCAGACAGTTGTGAGAAGGCAACTACTCTCCCAAATTAAAATAAAAATATAAAAAAATGAAACATAAAAAGAAGAAAAATAAATCAAGTATAATAAAAAATAAGGGAAATAAGGAATACTACCATTTGGGGAATAAGAAAGATACAACTTGCCTCTTGAAGTAAGCACTCCTGTCCCCAGTATGGTACAGGCACTAATTAATGCAGCATTGAACCATATCAGTACACTAAGCATACTATGACTGTCATGCTTTTAGATGTGGCTTAAGGTGTAAATCTGCATAAAGTAGTGCCAAATTTTTAAATGATCTTATTTTTAACTAAAAATAATTATTAATAATAAAAGAGAAGAGAGCTTAACTGAATGAACAGGTGTGTTGTCTTACCTTGAAACAGGAAACAGGAGTTTTCAAGTTCTTTTATTAAAAGAAAATTAAATACATACACAGTACTGAAATAAATTACAGAAATGGTTACAATAAAGAGCAAAAAAGCAACTTCTATGGGCATGCCAATCCTTTATCATATGAAAATGAATGGCACAATAACACAGTTACATGATAGTTGTTTAAACTGTGATTAATTGTCTGAAATACAACGTGACAAACACAAAGAAATCAGGTTTGATTTGTCAAGCATACTACATACAAAAATGTATGGCAAAACCCCATATTTCAGAAAAAACTGAATAAGGTACATGAAATTGGCACTTTTAACAATAGAAGTGACTGAGGTACTAAACCAAAACCTTCCAAAACTGATAGTGACTATTCATGCATATGTTCGTTATAAAACTCATAACTGAACGTAGGTCTTGTCAATGAAATTACTGCAAATACAGGTGTAAATTTTACCTTAGCACAGTTGTGTCAACTGGCATGTAACTGCTTAAAAACTGCTACTGAAAAGTAATGAAATCAAAAGTTGTAATACATACTGTACCACAAAAAGTGAAATTTGCAAAGTTGGAGGTGTATGCTTTTTTTACAGGGGAAGTTTGTATTGTTCAACAACAATTTGTTTAACAGTAAAAAGGATAAGAATGATATAGTTAATATATACAACATCTACAGTGAAACACAGTGTTAATGCTTTATATAAAACTGATAGCACCCTAACAGCTAATAAGTACAAGTAAATTCTGATCTACTATGTTATTTCTTCAAAAATGCGACTGACTGGACAGCGACTCATCTTCTAGAAAGACAATGACTACAAACAAACTGAAAATGTAATGAAGCAGTAAGCTGATAATAAAGAAGCCAGTGGAATAACAACCATGTTTTGACATGCAAGAATACCTGCTGTAAGCATTCTTAAGGCTCTCTTCTTATCAAAACTGAAAAGTTTTACCAAAGGTGACCATAATGTTTGCTAAATTGTGAGGAGTACACGACTAATGATCTAAAATATTTTTCCAATTCAATAAATATATTCTAAATAGAGTAACCACCAGTTTATACTCTAATATGATAGCAGTGTTCCGAGAAATCTCTGTTTCAGTCTGTTGGAGTTCTCGCCAACACATCTCTTTCAGCTATAAAGTCCATAAAAAAATATTATTGATATTTTTTTCATTTAATCTTTGCATAAAATTTTAACTTGAAACATAAGTTTCAGCACACAGAACAATTATGTCAATATCAAAGTAATTCTCACTGTAGGTGCAATAAATGAGAAAATATACACTTACAAATGACTCCTTCTTTTACATGCAAAAGATCTGTATAAAACTTTTTAAAGTAATTCAGCTAAGAGCCAACATTCCAAAACTTGCAAGTTCAATAATAAATGGATATACTGTGAGGAGTTCTCAAAAAATAAAAAAATAAACTAAGCCTGAAGTAAAAAAATCAAGCTCATTGAGTAAGAATTCTAAAACACTATGAGCAAACACCATCCCACAACATCCTAAACCACATGAATTAAAATTTTAAGTTTAAAAATGATAAAAAACACAAATACAGTAGAATCTCAATATTTTCCACACATACTAAGTTTAAACTCATACATGAAAGTGAATTTTATGTAAAATCAAACTCTTTCAATAAAGTTAGCAACTAGCTGTGAGAAGAAACAATAAAACAATCCATATCAAAAGTTTTAGCTCATAACTGATAAAAAAAGACTAATATAAACAATGAAAATCAAAGTAAAAAGCTTTTCACTAATGAAAAGCTAATACAAATAGCAAATATAAAGGGTAAAGACTTACAAAGAGTGAAAATAATACACTCTATGTAGATAAAAAGTTAAATAAATAAAAGTTTATAACTAATTATGAAAGTATTCTGGCCAGTTACTAATAAAAATCCAAATATACATAAAATTTGTCTATAATATGCATTATAATGTTTTAATTACTGTAACTGCATATCAGGTATGTTTTATGTTCAAATCACAGCATATTGGAGGTAAAACATTATGCACCATTAAGACTGCAGTTGATTTTTTAAAGAAAAATTGACAGTCTACTCTACATCACCCACTGAACAATGTAAATTAAAGACCACTACAGTATGTTGTAATTGTAATGTACAAGTTTTTTATAACCTTATAACCAAAAAATAAGTGAAATTTTTATTGAGGTGAAGTCTACATTTATCATTCAAAAATTGTGTTTTTGTAAGAATCAAGCTTCATAGTATACAAAGAATTAAATGGCTGCTGAAAACGTTTTTAAGGCTACATCTTTCTACAAAAGCACACACAATTAAAGCTAATTAGTATATGAACCAGTAAATCAAAAGTTTAATAAATGGTATGTAATGAAATATTTAAGAAATGTACAAATATTTCAGTAAAGTCAATTTACTAGTGTACTATAATTATAAATCACCATTCACATTTATTTTTACAGAAATAATAAAAATGACGAAAACTGTTTCTAGTTGCACACATGATGAATTGAGCAATTTACTTTCCTGCTCAGGTTTTTTTTCCCTAATCCTAATTTAACTGTAAAACACTGTTCCATTTATTTACTGTTTTACTACATTTTGAATTGTTTTATCTAAGTTAAAATAAGAAAATCTGTTTAACATTTAATCAGCATAATAATTCAAATGATAATTAGAGATTTTATTTAAATTGTTCTGTACAAACTATATAAAACTTCAATAAAAAATCCTTACAATTATGACATATTCAAAATGTAGTAAAACAGTAAATAAATGGAACAATGTTCTACAGTTAAATTAGGATTAGGGAAAAAAACCTGAGCAGGAAAGTAAATTGCTCAATTCATCATGTGTGCAACTAGAAACAGTTTTCATCATTTTTATTATTTCTGTAAAAATAAATGTGAATGGTGATTTATAATTATAGTACACTAGTAAATTGACTTTACTGAAATATTTGTACATTTCTTAAATATTTCATTACACACCATTTATTAACCTTTGGATTTACTGGATATACTAATTAGCTTTAATTGTGTGTGCTTTTGTAGAAAGATGTAGCCTTAAAAACGTTTACAGCAGCCATTTAATCCTTTGTATACTATGAAGCTTGATTCTTACAAAAACACAATTTTTGAACCATAAATGTAGATTTCACCTCAATAAAAAAATCATTTATTTCTTGCATTCTTTTTCAATTTCATCTCAATTGTAGAATAATATGAAAAATTACATTTCAAATAGTATTAAACAGAATATAACCTGGCTATTAGACTGTGAACCATGAGTTTAACAATCTACAACTTAACTTCTCAAGTTATTTACTTAAAAATTTAATCATCATCATCTAACCTGGTCTACTTCTGTACCCAGTCTTTTCTTCTCTTCTTCGGCTTCTCTTAATGAAATTTTAGTAGCAAGTAATTCTTTTGTTAAGGTTTCAGCCTGTGATCAGTTCAAATACACTGTTATATTGTGAAAATATTACTGTTTATATAGAAGTACCTAATATCTTCTTAAATACCTAATAATCTCACTTTGCTATTGTTTTGAGAATTAAATAAATATAGTTTTATTTTATGTACACTCAAATGACATTTTACCAGTTAATTTCTATTTACTCCTTTCCAGATGAGTCATGAGACATATGCTACATCATCACATTTGTTGACTAGCATTCAGAATTTTGTTGAAATACTATTTCATGAAGTTATGTCATTAAATATGGTATCACCCTGTAGATTATAATTCAATTTTTTATATTATACAATATACATTAATTTCTTAATTTAAAAGTAAATATCTTAAAAAAAAATCTAAACATCAATTTTTGTGTGCCACATGGTATGATGAATGCAACTAGGTTTAAAATTAGATGTTTGCGATGTCAAAATACAAAGTTTATAGTATTATATGAAATAGGATCTCAAATAACTGAAATTTACAAGTTAGAATGTAAAATAAAAACCTCTTATCTTTTTTATATGGTGAGATATTGGCTCATGTATGGAATCAATCACAGTAGCAACCCCAATCACTTCTTTCCATTTTTGGAAAAAGTCCTTTATATACACTTAATTCTATATACAGCATGTGAATAACCAATCAAAAGCTCAGAATGTCCCCTAGTGGCTTTCTCAGCCATTTTCAAATATAACAACACACCCTCTTTCTCTTGAGACAAAATTTCATGCTGGTAATTTTTTTTAGCCTGTTTAAAATTTCATATTTTTCTAGGCCCAAATATGGCTTAGTTACCAAAGTTAATAAATTATAATTGACTTCTTCTGAGGTATCACTACAGTAACTTGTCATTTTTTGGTTATTCAACTGTATGCAAAAATATATTATTTTGTTTCATACCCTCCACATGCAAAATTTCTTAAGGCCTAGCAAGCCATAACAAGCAGCAACAATGTGCATAAGGTGTAACTAGGAGACATAATTGCTTGCATGATGTACTTCTTTATTCACTGTTATGTGTTTTAAGAAAAATGTTTAAGAACTCGATCATAAACACTAGCTACATATATAATGTATTATAACAGAAATGTGCCTATATTTTACTAAATACTAGTCCACTGAAATACAGCCAAGACAAGTCACTCTGTAAAAAGTAAATGTCAATTTTATATTACTGGATAGAGCAACATAAGTGTACACACACCCCATCATCATAACCACTCTCCTGTTAGCCAGGCACAGCTAAAAATGTCAATATAATAAAAATAACAATTATATATATATATATAAATGTATAATATTATGATGTTTAAGCTGTTTAGAGTAAACACTTGTGTTTAAGTTATAATTTGTAGTCTTTATAGAAAGAAAAAAACAATTTATATTTATTTCCTATTTTTTTATGGTGGTTAAGAGATTTGTCAAATCTTCAGAACACATACAGAGATTCTGATAAGTTAGTGAAAATAACAAATAAAGTATAAAGTTCTTACTCAAAAAGCATTTGATAATTATCTGGTAGTTATAAAGATTTAAAATGTGAAATCTAAAAATTTTTGGATCCATAAAATTATTTTTTTGTAATTTTAAAGTGAAAATTATTTGCATGTTGGATAGTCAAAATTTTGAAGGAGAAAGTGTTATGAGGAAATCTTAAGTTAAACTATCTGAATGCATAATTCAAAAATCTGATATTTTGCATACAAAAGCCTCTTAATGTTTGCCAATAATCTGCAAAATTTTGTAAAAATATATCCTAAAACACTCTGAACAAACACCATCCCACAGCATTTGAGGTTAGAAAATGTTATGAATCACAAGCCACAAGAATTAAAATTTAAGTTTACAAATGATAAAAAATATATTTGTGTATGAAAGCCTTGTAATGTTTACCAATAATCAGCAAAATGTTGTAAACATATGCATATATTATCAAAAATCATAGTATAATTACTCTCATGGGTACTTTTGTAAGGGTAAAAACTTAAATTTATAACAATTTTTGATGAAATAGTGAAATGGGTACTTATAATATCAAGTTCCTTTCTTAATTGTATTTTACTTATGGCCAATTCATGAGCAAGATCATCATTTTCTTGTTCTAGTCGTATGTGGCTCTCCAACAGACATTTATTCTCATGCTAAAATAAAAATATAACACAAGTTTCTCTCTAATTTACAATAAAGTTTTTAGAAATTTTGTTGATAAAAAGAGGGATAAATCCTATTTCATAACAGCAATAATCTAGGTCTCATACTACTATATAAATTACTTCTTTCACCATCAACCATGCTCATCTAATTTCTATGATTACATATTTATTGCTCAATATCACAGTGTCCACCATATCATAACAAGCTTGCACAAATGACAGTAAGGTTAATCTCAGAACCTTCATGGCAAATGACATCAAATTCCAAGACCATGTTAAAGCAAATTCATTACAAAAAATGTCCACTGGAAATGCATTAAAAATCTTGAAAGTTATGTCCTCTGAAATTTCATATTCTTTTGGTATCATTCTTATAAAAACAACTACTGATTTTAAGATTTAGCTGAAAGATTATGAACTTTCAATAACTTCAAATCCTTGTTTATTTTCTCCTTAACCCTTAACAACTCAGAAGCATTATACCTACTTTAATTTCTGAATTTGTTTTTGTACAAGTTAATAATTTATCAATTTAACCACACACAATGACAACTATGAATGTTTCCAACCTAAATTAATATTTTATAACAAAATATAAACCATTAAGTGATGTAGTTATATACTATGATATTATGCAACATTTTTAAGTGTAGGCTTGAAAGCCAGGTATCATAAACATTGATTGGCAATAGGTGTTATAATTTTCCTAAACTGGAAATGTATTTCCAATAGGTACTTACCTCCCTCATAAGATTAGCTATTTTTGTTCAGTGCTACCCTCTATATTTATTTTTTTTTTCTTTACACATGCCACAAGCATTGCACTACTCCCCCCTTTGTTGGAATTACTATATTCCAAACAGGTCTTTTGTGTATATCATCATATGTCAACTCTTAAATTCTGACATTGAATTGAGAATGAGAGGGGACCAGTGCAAGGGATAGACAAATGTACCCCTGAAAGCATCTTAAGAATGTCACTGTCAATGAAAGAAATAGATCCAAAGATCCGAAGAGGGGAGCCACACTGGTTCCAACCCAAGTCACTGACTCACCCATGTGAAGTGTTTGTAATACAGAAGGGCAGAAATTGTGAGGTAGAGTGGAAAGGACACAGCAAGCCGTACTAATTATATCAAATTAACCCAAAACCACCTTGCATCATACCAATATCCAGGTGAAGATAAAATGAGGATTAAAGGAATGAAATGAAATTGCAACATTTAAACTCCAATGTGCACATAATGTGTATCACAAGGTCATGTTCTCAAGCAAAGTAATGGCTCAACTCTATGGTAGTTTAAATGGTATAATGTGACAGCTCAACTATACTGGATTTGTAAACAGTGTCAGGAAACCACATCATCCAGTAAGGAAATGGCTCAACTCCAGTTGTTGTGTAAATGTGACCAGCAGGCCACATCAACCAGCAAGATGATGGCTTAATTCCTATGGAGACTACATCACATCTATACCAGCAGAGCACCATTGCCCTACTCTAAATTGAATGGTTTTAATCTGTTTCATGTGGAATTTATTCAGGAGGATGCTTTCATGGTCAACCATCCAAACAGCTTGGAAATAGACAATGGTGAGAACTCCCATACTCTACTCGAGGAAGCAGGCTAAAAATGTAATGGAGAGTCTGGAAAAACATTATCACCAGAGACAGTACAATGGGCAATCACAAAACCCTATTTTTAAAAGCAGACAATACCAAGTTATTCACTCAAAGCATGATAGAGGTGGACATCAATCCACATAGTCCATGTGTTGTAAATTTCGAAATGAGCATGTTTATGAAGAAAGTATCACAAGATAAATAACTGTCAAATAATCACGTGGAATATCCCATCTCAATGGAAAGCATATGGAGCCATGTATGTGAGAGCGAGTCAACATCCCTTACAGTGCAGATTTAAAGAATACTATGTTAGGCACCACTTGCCACAGAGTGGGATCCACATGATAAAAAGGGAAAGAAAAACTCCATGAAATAATTAATAAAATTTATCAGTCAAAAGTCACACTGAAGTCTGGAGTAAGGCCATAGGTGGAAGACAAAACCCTAACACAAAGGAAAGCACAACTGTAGAATTTCCTACAATGGACAATAAAGATGAAAAGCGAGGAGAAATAAGAAATGTCAGATTTAATGGAAAGAAACATGGTACTGTAAGAAGATAGGGAGGAATGGGCTAAGTGGGAAGTAAAAATGGTGAGAAGAGAGAACAACCCATATGAGACACCGAAGTTTTGGAAAGAGATGATCAATGCAGACGAGAGAGAAGAAATGTGGAATGGTACAGTGTGCATAAACATCAGTAGCAAATGTATCAGACTAACAATGCCCACAGCCAAAAAAATAGTAGGAAATAAGTTTTAAAGGATAAGTGAAATGAGAAACATGAGAACAAAAGTTTAAGCAGAGGTACAGTGAGGCAGAGAAGAAAAATACTGATATTCCAAACTGGAAGGACTGCTAAATAAGGTCTACAAATCCAAAAAGAATGTAACAAAGAGGAGAGGGGAGGAATGTAGAACACCTAATGATACTAAGAAAAACTGATGGTATGAGATAAGGCTATTCAATAAGTAGTTTGGGAAGAGGAGAAATCCAAAAAGAGGAGAAAAAATGAGCAGAGAAGTAGAAAACCCCCAATCAAAAACCACTGGTAAAAGACATTCCATTTACATTAATAAACCTCAACAGAGGAAAAGCAAATAGACCATGTTAAAAAGGAAGTGATACCTCTAGACAATCCACATCTCCTAACCAGAGATTTTTAAAATGCCAGTCATGAAGACAAAGGGTCAGAAAGGCATGATGAAGAACTGGTGACTGAGATTAGTGTAGCAGAAATGAAATGATAAGAAGAGGTAACAGAGATCAGGAAACCTAAATTGTGCCTGCCAGTAAGGAGCAATCAGAAGAACCTGACATGGATGACTGGAATCCCCATAGGAAGAAGTCAAATGGGATGATTTGTTTGTTTTTTTTAGTTTTGCTTAAAGCTACAAGAGAGCTATGCTAGCCATCCCTAATTTAGTAGTGTAAGGCTAAAGGGAAAGTAGCCAGCCATTACCACCTGTTACCAACAGTTGGATTACACTTTTACTAATGAACAGTTAAATTGATCATCACATTATAGCACCCCCATGTTTGGTGTGACAAGGATTCAAACCCACGACCTTCAGATTACAAGTCAAGCTCCCTAACCACTTGGCCATGCCGTATCTGAATGGGAGGATAAATATAAAAGTACTGGTTGGTCCAATCCAATACAAGAGTACCCACAGACCCCAAAATATGATAACTTTGTATCAAGGCAAAGAGCAAATGCATCCAGATGAGAAGTACCCCAGAGACTGCAAGAGCACTGGAAAACCTGAAAGTTGAGATATTACTCCATAAGATAACTTTAGTCTGGTCAGGAAAAGCAATCTGCCAAAGTGTTGAAAGCACCCAAAACAGAACATACAAGAAGATGTATTCCCAGGATGCAAGCCCAAGAAAGGAGTTACAAGGTTTCACCATAAAGGTAACAGGTGCCTCCTTGATGACTGATACAAGTCACCACTGTAGAAACATATGACTGGATCATTCTTAGTCCATTCTCTACAACAGCAAGAAAGTGACCCAAGACACACTGTATTGCTAGAAACTACTAGTTGTTGATGAAGATTCAACAAACTTTGGCTGCTTCATTTAGAAGCATATGAGTGTGTTGTGAAGAATCCAGTTTGAAATGTACTAAAAGAAGTCAGTCATCAGTGTAGTGGTGTAAACACAACCCCCAAGATTGCAGGAGTCAAGCAAAGACTTGAACCATTCAACAAAAGACATACAGATTCAAAGCAAGCACAAATTATAAAACATAAAAATTAATACAATTACCAATAATGATCTTGTTATGTGTGGTTTAATGGTAATTACACTAATAGCAACAGGCAGGTATTATCTTTGCATTTCATCACTCACAGAAGGCAATTCCTATAAACTCTCATGATAGCCAAAAGACAACAAATTATAATTTTTCAGGTATTCAGAGATTAATCAGAGCAAAGAAAAATTAAGCATATATAAAGTGTTTTCCATTTTAGATTATCCTTCAAACCCTTACCATCAGTATTTCAATTAGCATGAAATCATAATCATGAATGTAAGGGGATCATAATTTTTTCTATTAAAGCCATGAAAAGTACATTTCTAAGGAGTAATCAGAAGGTAGTAACATAACATTGAAGTACTTACAATGAAACAACAGAGAAGAAAAACATATTCAGTTATGTAATATTTTCATGTGGAATTGTCAAGTGAACTTTTATAATGTTTATAAAAGTGCAGAGAATATTAAAATTCTTGGAGTATATTTGCAAGAATTAACCTTACCATCATGGAACAAAGACCATATAATTGCATTTGTTGGCTCACATTCAAAATTTAACTAAACTACTATTTTCATGAATGTATGTCATTAAGTTTTGGTATCAAACTGTAAATTATAATTCATGTTTTGGCACTATATATTAGTTAATTTTTTAATGTAAAAGTAAATATAAAAGAGGAAATAAGAAATAATAATTTTTTGTGTGTCACATGATATGTTAAATGCACCAATGGTTCAAATTAGATGTTTATGGTGTCCAAATATAAAATCCATAGTTTCTTACAAATTAGATACTCAAATTAGTGATATTGACAAGCTTGGTTATAAGATAGGAACCTCCTGTATTTTGTATTTGCCGAAATTTCACTACACTTAATGAATTAAACATAGTTGCCCCACCTATCTCTTTCCATTTTTAGAAATACATGCTTGTGTACATCTACTTCTGTGTGAATAACCCAGTCAAAAGCTCAGAATGTCCATGTAGTGGGTTTCTCAGCCTCTTTGAAGTATTTGGGATGCAAAACTATCTCTTTTCATGTTAAATTCCAAACAGTAAGAAAAGACTTTACTGAGCTTGTAATTTCTTACCTTTCAGACCCAAGTACAGCTTAGTTACCTAGTTTGATAAATTATAGTGAAATTCTATGGCAGGGATTTCCAACAGGCTGCACCCAGGCCACATGCAGCCCGTGAAAGTTTATTGAAAAAATAACCTACTTTTATAATATTTTTTTGTAGTGCAGAAATGAAAGATTCTGACTTGCAATGTAAAAAGCTCCAACTGACATTCACTAATAAAATTTTAAAATTTATTTTGTGTGCACCTATATGTTTATTATTTATGCCTCTATAATTTTACAGTTGTAACTTGATAGTAATAGCTTTTAAATTATATCACATACACCTCAGCATATTATACCATCATTCCCCTTGATAGACAAAGTGGACTTGCCAGGCTGGTGACTGTTGCCAGTCTGTCCATTCGCTGTTGAGGAGGCTGATGTGTTGTAAAATATCACTGTTCAGTTCCGTGGTAAATATAAACATGAGCAAAGGTTTTTAGAAGCGTAAGATTGACAGCAAAAATAGTGTACCAGGAACATTGGGAACTTGATTATTTAATTACAAACAATAAGGGCAAGTTGCAGTGTTTGGTTTGTATGCAAATTATACAATGCCTAAAGAATGTAGTATGAAAAGGTATTATTCAACGATGCATGAAGAAAAGTATAAAAAATATGAAGAAGAAACTCAAAAAGTTCAGATTGCAAATTTCAGCAAGAAATTAAAACAACAAACAAGTATATGTTTAGCAAGCTGTCAGAAAGCCAGACATCTGCCTTAAATACTTCATTCATGGTTTCTCTTGAACTTGGAAGAGCAAATAACTCTTTTATTGATGGCACTTTAGTAAAAAAAATATGTGCTGATGAAATAACAAATGCATTTAGGGATGCCAAAATTGCCATGAGATTTGAATCAGAGGTGCTTTCCAACCAAACCATACAAAGAAGGGTTACCGATATGGGAGAGCAATTAGAAAACTCACTTGTTGGATTGGTTGAAAAAGTATTTATTTCTCGCCTTGTCTTGATCAAGCAGATGTAAGTCAGCTGTTAATACTTGTATGCATTATTCATGAAGATTTTTCAACAAAAGAGGAATTATTGAATGTATGTGCTTTTCATAGGACCACAAAAGGAAAGGATATCTTCGAGGCAGTGAAAAATTCAGGTGATAAATTCGGAGGTTTCAATAAGTGTTCGGCAATAGTGACATATGACACACCTGCAATGACTGGAAAAAATTAGGCTTTGTTGGTTTTCCAAGGAACAATGAAGTAACTTCTCCAACATTTCATTGTCTTATTCATCAAAGAGCTTTGTGTAGAAAACCAGTGAAACAAAATGAAGTTTTTAAACTTGTTGTTAAAGACATTAACATGATAACAGGAGAAAGCAAAGCTCTTTTACATCAGCAGCTGAAGCACTTTTTGGAGGATATGGAAGTAGAATATGGGGATTTGGCTCTTTACAACCAAGTTAAGTGGCTCAATGCCGGAAAGTGTCTTGAACGGTTCTTTGTAATAAGGAAAGAAATCCCTGCATTCCTTGATCAGTTTGCTTCATTGGATACAACACAATTGGAATAAGAGCACAAAAGAAAGGATTTTCTGAAACAACTGGATTTTCTCACAAACATCACCACTCATCTTAACGATCTCAATCTTAAGCTCCAAGGTTAGAACCAAATGGTATCAGATTTAATGGGAAACATAAATGGGTTTCAAAATAAGTTAAGAATTTTCAAAGTTTGTTTGGAAAACAATGACTTTGCCCACTTTCCAAGTTGTCAGCAATTAACAGAACAGCTGATCCATTTTTGCAAACCAGACAAATAAAAGGACTACATTTCTTTAAACTACTTTCAAAAGATTGATTTCCAAATCTGCATACTTTTGGACAGAAAATGACATCAATTTTAGTAGCACATACATATGTGAAAGCGTGTTCTCCTCAATAAAATTCATTAAGAACTACAAAAGAAATCGCCTCAAAGATATTTCTCTGCTTCACCTCTTGAGACTAGCAATGACAGAACTCCATGTCGACATGTTTCTTTTATATGCAGGATTTTTTATTAAATTTATTTATTTCCTAATTGAACATGTTTAAATTATATTTTCCTTTTATTTTCACAATGAAATACATCTTTTTTCACAAATATGCCCGTCCAAATATCATGTAATGTAAAGTACATCACATTCAGATTAACTCTTTCCCCAACTGTAACTCATTTCACCATGAAGAAAGGACATAAACTAACCTTACCATGGATCTATTTACTCTTTATTTTGCATTATGTAATGCATTAGTAAGCCCTAATTTGACAAAAATGTAATGTTGCCCGTCATTAGACTCGTGCACTCTGAAGTTGTAAACCCCTGTTTTATGGTATAAATATAGTAATTCATGACTTTTGGCTATTTTAAATGCATGTATGAAACCTAAAAAAGTTATTTCATTTCACATCCCCCATGTGAAAACTTTAAGGTTTACCATGCTACAACAAGTAGTATGGCATAACAAGAAAAGGTAATAATTTGCCTTACTTTTTTTATTCACTGTTCTATATTTTATGAAAAACAAATTTAAGAACATAATTGTGAATGGTAATGATGATTATACAGAAATAATATATTATAATTGAAATATGACTGCATTTTACAGAATACTAGCCCACTAAACCACAACTAAGACAGGTCACTTTATAAAGGCCAGTTTTATATTCCTGGATACAATAACATAAGTGCCTTTTTATCACGTCATTGCAACTTCTGTAATGTTAGCCAGGCACAGCTGAAAGGTTAATATGATAAAAATTATATACATAAATATAGATATATAATGTTATGAGATTTAGGCTAACTAGACTAAACACTTGTGTTTTTTTATTATGATTTGTACTCACTCTAGAGCAAAAAAGCAAAATTTGTATTTATTTTCTAATTTTTTATGAGGTCAGTCACACTGACCAAACACTTACAAGAGATACAATATTGAAAATAACAGATAAAAAATATTTTTTTCTGAAAACAATTTCATAATTACCTGGAGGTTATAAAAACTTTGCACGTGAAATGTTAAAATTTTCCATGCATGAAATTCTTCTAAATCTTAAAATTACTTTGCATGTTGTATAACCAAAATTCAAAAAGGAAAAAAGGCTCAAAAATATTACTTAAGCAAACTTAAAACTTAACAAAAAAGTTGTTTCATACAAATAAACTTATTAATATAAAAGTTATAGCATGAAAACTATAACAAGCACAAAATGGTTATGAGGCTGGTGTCTGAGACCAAGCCTATGCCAAGAGAGTTAAGATCTGGTTCAACAGTTTCTTTTTAATCCTTTTACAATGGTTTACTGCAATGTGCAGGAGCCCTGACTATAAAAGAACACTTGTGTAATAATACATACAGTAACTATGAGATATCTTAATGCATATGAAAGATTATAAGTACTTTGTATGCAAAGAGTGACATTATTTTAATTTAAATCTTTTTATCAAAAATATGTTATCTATTTATTGTAGGTACCTGCACTCAGACTCTGAATATTTTGGCTGCAAGGTGATTTTCATTTAAGTATAAAAATGATTTTCTTTATCTTATAGCTATCAAGTTTTATTTACATAACTTCTAGAACTTTTTACTTTTGTTTGTTGGACTGAAATATATTTCCCAAATGTTTTTTTCATGTTCTTAATGTTATTAAGAGATCTGTGTTAGTGTTTACCAACAACAGATGTTCAAATACTTACTTTAATGTGACCAGATGTGTTTACATATTCCTTTGTCAAATGAGTTTCTCTATAACAGATATTGTTTCAACTCTCATATTTTAATGTCTCAGATGATTTTTCTAAACTTTGAGTCACTTCAGTATTACAATATATCAAAACACTGACTCTCTTTTATCTTATTTTTCTTTACAAGGTCCAAGTACATAATATAGTTGTTAGTTTTAAATAAAACAAATGTTGTAGCAATTATAAAACCAAATAGAAGAGCCTAGGGTAGGTTGAGTAGCTTACACTGAAACGTAAAATAATATGTTTGAGTGTTGTTCTCTTTTCAATCAGTACTGACTTAGTTTAATTTAAAATTCATTTAGTGGAAAATAGTGATTAATGCAATATGGTTTTTTCTTATTGGAACAAAGTCAGTATTGTATATTTCTGATAGGCAAAAGGACTCCATTAATATGAGGTAATGAAACAATAGTTTCATTTTTATACATGTATTTATTTATTTGAACCACTGGGATAGTGTACAGGAGTTTGATTCAATGAGCTTTGAAACTTGAGTTGTTACTAATTTATACTTATTTCTCTAGTCCCCTGCTGGTAGAGCGATAAGTCTATGAATTTACAATGCTAAAAACAGGGTTTAGATTCCCCTCGGTGGACTCAACAGATAGCCCACTGTGGCTTTGCTATAAGAAAACACAAATACTTATTCCCTAGCCCCTCATTTAGTTAATACAGGCATGCCAATGACATTTATGAAAAAAAGAGGAAAAGGTATATAGTCTGGTGCCAAAGGCACCACAGCATGGCGCAGCCGCGCCTAACTAGGGGGATCCGGGGGCATGTTCCCCTGGGAAATTTTTAAAAAATGGATGCTATTTGGTGTGATTTTGTGCAATCTGGGACATAATTTCTTTATGTTTTTTGACATTGCAATGTTGGAAAAGTACACAATATATATCATATAAAATAACAAAAGGAAATTAAAAGACTAAATCAAACTAATAAAAACTATAACTTTCATTTACAGTTTTTAGCAGATTGATTTATTCTTTTAATTTGCATTCATTTTTTAGAAGATATATCAAAATATCTAAAATTAACAAATAAAATAAAAAGTAAGTAAATGAAATTTAAGATTGTTTATTTGCTATTTATTCAGTTTAATTTTTTTCTAAATCAAAATATATTAGTAATATGAATTAATAAAGCCAAAATAACTCAGTAAATATTTCAAATACAAATCATTTCATTATTATCCTTTTTTTGTCATCAATAACATCATCATCATCAACTACTGGTATGCTGCCAATTAAATGTTTTACAGTCATTGCCAATAACTACTTCTCTGCTGCATATATTCCATACAATTTTCAAATCACATAAAATTACTCTTTTGACTAATCATGACTACCTAAAGTTCAAATTGTTCATCTATGCAATCTTATCATTATACTGCTGCATAAATTACAGTCAAATTTCAAATCACTTAATTTCCTTTAATCAATCTTGGCTACTTTCCTCTTTTTCGAGACAAGGGTTTCCAGTGCTCTCTTCCGAGCTTTTTTCTCTCCTTCTCTGAATGGACAGCTCTCTGTGCCTCTGGACTTTTTCTTTAGCCAAGGTGGCTGGGACAGATTTCACAGAACCATAGGCCTCAAGCCTTTCTGCCCTTTTTTTCTGATTCTCCCTCAGCTTTGAGGTATACCTTGAAGCTGCTGATCTAATGTCCTTACACATTCTCTTGTCTACAGGATCAAAATGAACATCTTTCCTTTTAAACATTTCAATCACTGTTGTTTCTTTGGAGCGTAGAGAATATTTTATCGTCTGGTATGCACACAATACCAGACCACGAGACCTGCAACGAGACAAAACAAGACTGCCTCCAAGATGGCGGTCAGATTTTTTTTTTCTGCAATAAACATTTAAAAAATACGATTTCTCCTCAAAAACCACCTACCCGGCCCCCCAAATCGCTCATATTTTCTCCTCGAATTTACACGAATCTCGTGGGTGATCGTTGGCCATTTGAAAACCGCGGAAATCCGCGTTTCAGCGGAAAAATGGCACGCATGTATTAATACCATTAAATTGATTATTAATTTAAAGTTTTCATGCTTAAGATTCTCTATTCACAGTTTACTGCAACTATGAGCAGCCAAAAAAAATATCACAATAAAAAAAATATATTGAAGTTATACAGCATTTGTGATGGACTTGTTGTTATATATTTTAATTTTGATGTTTGTTAATAGTTAAACTTATATTTATAAATGGATATAACTTCTCCTGTTAAATCTGTATAGCAAAATTCTTGTGTGTTTGAAAAATTGCAGAAGATTCTCAATATTGGTTTGCTATATAGTTGTTATATAATAAACTTTGGAAGTAAAAAATTGTGATTAGAGTTCATTAATTGGAAACTTCATACATTTCACCAGGAACATTTATAGATTTCAAACATCAAAAACATTTAATTTTAGCAGATTCACATCAGACATCAATATTTTTATGAAAATCTTGTATAACTCCATTGTTAGAAAAACTTGACATGTGACAATGAAGGCAGTGGGTAATGATGACAACATGCCTTTCCTTTATTCTTTCACTGCTAAATTAGAGACAGCTAACATAGAGAGCCTTCCATGTAGCTCTGCATGAAATTCAAAAACAAGCAAACACAAAAATCAACCCTGAATTACTGAATTTTCTTAGAAACAAATAATCATAATTTTAAAAAGAATGTAGTAAAAATGATATAAAACAAATGATTACGTTTTAGACAACAATTATTGAAAACAGTATATAAAAGAACCAGATAAAATACAAATAAATGTTACTTAAGTCTAAAAGAAAGAGATCTAAAATGTAAAACACCACATACAGTGGAAACTTTTCAGTATATAGAGTTAAAAACCACTGTGATCCAAACATGTAGACTTGAATTCCAAGATCAAGAAAATGTCCAAAGAGTTCAGGAAGTTGATCCTAAAAACAAAGAAAAAATTCATGAACATTTTTAGTTCCAGCTTTTGATTACCTGCTACACCTGAGTAGTTTTATGAAAAACACATTTCTAAGCCAATGCACACTTTTGTACTAATAACTAAAGGGTCCATCAAAAGAAGTACAGTTGGATTTTTCAAAGTATTAATGAAAAGCACTATCTAATTTACTCTAGACAAAGGTTAAAGGTTTGGAACAGACAGACAGACAATAAAACAGTGTATGCTTATCGTTGAGCTTTATTCCAAATATGAATATTCCATCAATGCTGTTCAAAGAGCATACTGTTGAAAACTTCGCATTAATGTTGCTCTTTCTGAACAGGTCATCAATGGGGATTGTGGTTTCTACAAGATGGAGCCATTTGACATACAGCATGAACAACATTGGCAGTTATGAACTATTCCCAAACATGATAATATCTTGTAACGGATTTGTCAGAAGCAGACTTCCTTTTTTAAGAATACTTCAAGGACATCATATATAAACAAAGCATGGACACTACAGAATTTGAAGGATAACATAAACAGAAATTAATGGCCTTACATATAAAACTTTAACCTCTGTAATGTAAGTGTCATCTTTACAGCATGCCAGTGTCTAACAGTTCATGGAAGGCACCTACTGGGCATTATTTTTCATTCTTAATGGTTACAAGAAATCTTATTGAGCAAAAATTTCATAAATAATAAAACAAATTATACAAATGTTGTTGTCAATTGTTACAGTTTTAAATTCTTATATTTATTTTGGTGGACCCTGTATTTATTCCTCCATGAAATACTTCAGTATAAAAAACATATAAATTTTTGTGACCATATTTTTTCTGTGTAAAATTAAATCTTCAAAACATCAAATTTCTGCTCTATGTAAATTTTTTTATTAAGAACTCATAAAGAGTACTATTTCTAACAGAAATACTTTAATAAATTAAGAAGAAAAATAATTCTACTAACTAAGGCTAAAACACAGTTTTCAGATCAGATCAACTCTATATTTATGCTTTTACTCTTTAATACAGAGGTAACTACAAGAGTTTTGTAAAATAATTACACTTAACTACTCTTCCTCTACATTTGACTTTAATCCTATCTAGTTTTAGAATTGGCTGTTTGGGTATCTTGTATTAGTCAAGAATTTTTAAACTTGAACGACCAGCCCAAAAACACGAGCATGTTCTGTGATAGGAGTTCAAACATACAACCCATAAGGTGGAAGTGAATTGCCCAAATCACCAGGCCATGTCAGGCAAAATCAGAAGAATCTTTATATGTTCAAATTATTCTCATCATTTTATGATTTTATCCATCAGCCATGTACATAGTGATACATTTTAATACAATTAATATTTATGTCATACAATAAAATGTGAGAGGTGATACTTGTAAGAACTGCATACTGAACTTTGCATTAAGCAAATGTTTGCAATAACTGTCAGTTTCAATTACTGAGCTACACCTTTACATAACTTAATGGACACATTTCAAAACACAATAAAAATTTAGGCCATGGTTTACTTTGTTTCACAAAGGATATAATTATACAATACCCAAATATAAAATAAAAAATTATATTAAAAGCATTCTGTTAGTTGGGAGTTCATAATTATAATAAACTAGTTCTCAAATAAACTTTCCTTTATTTTTCATTTGCATAAATTACTCACACTCCACTGTGGAATACTAAATTTCCGTCAAGATTTGCAGAAGCATCCAAGTATCAGTCAAGCATCTCCATTAACCTTTTGCAACAATTCAGAGGTCAAAGGCCATAGCATCACATTGTTAACTTGCATTCGAAATTTTAATGAATTACTATTTTATGAATTTGTTGATAAGTTTGGAATAAAACTATAGATTATATTTCAAACTTTAATATTATACAAAAGTAAATTTCTTAAAAGAACACATCTAAATATAGATTTCAGTGAGTCATGTGGTATGTTAAATGCAGCACTGTTTAAAATTAGATGTTTGTGATGTCAAAATACAAATTCTATAATTTTGTACAAATTAGGAACTGAAATTACTACTACTGACAAGCCAAAATATTGAATAATAACCTCCTATCTTTTTATTTTCCTGAGATATGGCTTATGAAACACAATGGCCATATTCAACTCTTTCCATTTTTTAAAACAGTCCCTGATATATACTTATATATCAATATGTACATGTAAGTAACCAATAAACAATTTAGAATGTCCCCAGAGTGGTTTTAACTGCCATTTTAATCTTTGAAAAAACTTCCACTTTATTTTTATCCAAGATTTCAATGATGCAGGTTGTGTTTTTAGTTTTGCATTTAATAAAATCTAAATTAATCTTACTTAGTAGCTTAACAAATTACAGTGGAATTCTGTGTTATCAGTGTAGTTATTTAGGATTTTTTGGTTATCAACTGTATATATAAAACCTAAAACAAACAAAATTTGTTTAATATCTTCCACATGGGAAATTTTAAAAGGCTTAGCAACCTATGTTCAGCAACAACTGAGTGCAAAGGTTGTAGCAAGAAGAGATAACTGTTTGTTTTACTTCTTTATTTATTGTTCTACATTTTATGAAAACTAAGTGTTTAATAATTTATTTCTAAACAGTTGGTTGGTTGGATGATTTAGTGTTTTATAGCACAAAACAGCAAAGCTATCTGTGCCAAATAACTGGTAAAAAGTCAAGAGTAAATTTAGTAAAATTTATAAAAGGAATTTAAGGTAAAAAAAAACAAAATTTAAAAAACACACATAAATAGCAAAAAAAACAATGTTTACATCTAGTCTACAACGTTAAGAGAAAAACTACAGTAATTCAAGTTGTAAAGGCCTTACTGTAGCATAACTGAAATTATCATAACTAGCCTTGAGGACTAACAACAAAGTACAAAAACCACCGTCAATCACCTAAAGTTCGCTTTAAAATACTGGTTCCAAGTTATTTGACATTATGGCCACTTTCAAAAAGGAAGTTAATAAAAAAAGTTTTAAAAGACATGTAGCAAAATTATACTAATAACTCCCCAAAATCACTAATGACTAGTTCAAACAAATAGTTCAAAAAGCAGCATTAGTCACCTGAAGTTGGCCTTCCAGTCCTGGTTTTGAGTTATTTAATGTTATGGCCAGTTTCTAATTTCATAACGAACTAGATGAACTATTATTTTTGAAAGGGAGCCACATTAAAAAGGTTTAATGTATAAATTAAAAAAACTTAAATGTCATTATAAAGATTAATGGCCTTTAAAAAACTAAAAACAATACCAAAGTGGACAGTGTCACCATCGCCAATAACACTCTAATGTTATGGACAAACCTAGGGAAAGAACATGTTTAAAATGGTGCTGTCGTTGAGAGTCTTAACGATGACAAAAAAATAAAATGTCGCTTATTGGAATCTGAGTGTTACAGAAATTACACATTGGTGCAACAGTTCCAGACAAAAGAAAATGATGAGTTAAAAAACTATGACCAATGCGTAGTCCAGTTAGAACAACTTCCTCTTTCCAATCCTTATGGTAGCAAAACGACCAAAGTCCAATATAAGGCTTTATTTGGAAAAGCTTGTTTTCAAGTTGCTCACTCCAAGTCAATTGCCAGGTGGCAATGGGCCGAAACTTCAATACAGAACAACAGTCCTAAGCAAGGGCACAGAGGTGATATAGCCAGAGCAGATAGAATTAGCTGCAGTGTCAGCAAGCTTGTTTTCCCGAACACCAACGCTGCCTGGAATCTAGAAAAACTGGACAGAAGTAGATGTTAGAGAGTCAGTTTTAAATATTAGTGAGAACAGGGTAGAACTATGAGAGTCAGTATGAATAGTGCAGTTTGAGTACTGCTTAGCTTCTATGTGATCTAGAACAAGAGAAATGGCATACAGTACAGCAGTGAACACAGAAACTGTAGAGGGGATTCTGCACACAACCATCAAACCATGGCAGAGCCTACAGAGTCACCTGATTTTGAACCATCTGTATAAATAGGAATGGAATGATGGTTTGAAAGATGTTCAGGAAATACAGACAGCATTTCCAATCAGGAGTGTCTACTTTTCTCAGATGACTTAATAATAGGTCACAATTAGGGACTGTAAGAAGCCATGGATGAATGGGCTAACCAATGGATACAGCAATGTTATCCAAGGACAAACCCAATTCATTCAACTGCACCTAGATACGAAGGTCAAGTGGAGCAATGGCAGACCATCTGCTCTGAAAAAGTATGGCCCACCAAGGAAGGAAAACACCACTCCAGGTGGGATGCTTTGGTAAGGAATGAAATTTCAAAGCATATAGTAAAGACAGTTGCAAACAGCAGAGGTGCAAAGAAGGTTCATGAGACTCTAATGCAAAAGCTCTGAATTGGAGAAAGCCCCAATGCAGAGCTGAAATCCTCAATGATGAATAGGGTTCAGCACTTTTAAGGCTGATGGTCTGGCAGAGTCATAGACTAGGGATTCATAGTTGAGTTTTGATTGGATAAGATATAACTTTAGCATAGAACACTGATCTACTCACCAAGTGGTAGAAGAGAGGACACAGAGGAGGTTCCATGCACTTTTACATTTGACCTATAGCTGCTTGATGTGTGGTATAAAGGTCAGCTTATGGTCAAAGAAAAGCTCTAAGAACTTTGTCTCAGGTACCAAATGTAGCACAACTTCACCAATACGGAGTTAAGGATCAAGGTGAATACCCCATTGGCAGCAAATGTGCATGCAAATGGTTTTAGAGAAAGAGAAGTTAAAATCATTTGCTGTGGTCCACTTCAGTAAATGATTGAGGGGAGTCTGTAGCTGCTGCTCAATATACCTCATGTTTGAAGACTGACATGAGATGTGAAAATTGTCAACATAGAGCTCATTTGCAACAGTGAGAGGGAGCTGTTCATTGATGGCATTAATTTTTATATTGAAAAGTGTGACACTCAGAACACAGCCTTGAAGGGCTCCAAGTTCCTGTAGAAAAGAACAGGAAAGTGTCAAACCCACACGAACTTGGAATCTCTTGTCCATTAAAATTTTTTTAAAATATGTGTAAATGGCCACATAACCCATATATATAGGACTCTCAAAATGCCATACCTCTATATTGTATCATAAGCCAGACGCCAGGCATTAGAAAAAAAATTTTCCTCCCAGATACAGATAAAATCAATCAAAATAATAGCAAGAGAAGCAGAAGATAGATGACGCAGCATGTCATAGTGCATATCATTAGGTCCAAATGATGTACTACCAGACCAATGAAGGGCCAGTTTGAGTTCCACCAAAGGAACGATTATAGTCATAGAGACAATCAGCTTGAAAGGAAAGAGCAAGTCTCTCTTCTTAGTCTTGATGGCTAAGAAGGTGGAAGAAGAACCAGAAGTGCTAGATACCCAGCAAAAGCTTTCACCTAGAATATCAGCTACTTCCCAGCCATCAGAGAGTAAGATCGAGAGTGAGACATAAGTATATTGCCCACTGATCTTACAAACTTGTCCCACATGACTTTAAAACTGATGGAAGACGATATTCCAGTTGTGAATATTCCTTCTGGCTTTGATGTTTTATCCACCAAGCTTGTGTATGGGCCTGCTGGAAAGCGATGCAGTTCGATATCTATTGTGAGATATCTATTTCTACATTGAGCAGCTGCTTGTATAATACAGTTAGTTACTGCTGCTACACAGTCATCTACTAGTGGCTTATAGACGATGGCAGGATCAAGTTCTGCAAGAGCAGTGAAAGAGGGCCAGTTTACCTGATCCAGCTACCACCAGGGCATGCGGGTCAGGTTGCCATCAACCACGGCCAGTCTTTCTCAAGATTATAGGAAAATGATCATTGCCTCATGGATTATTGTCAACCCTCCATGAAAAATAGGAGAAGAGTGAAAGGAAGCAAATTGAGAGATCAATAGCAGTAAAGAACTGACTAGGTGCATGAAAATAAGTAGAAGAACCAGTATTGAAAAAAGAAAGGTTTTGATCTAAAAACATATGCTCTATGGAGCAACCCCTCCCAACAATATCAACACTTTCCCACAAGGAATAATGTCCACTGAAGTCCCCCAGGATGAAAAAGGGAGACGGCAACTACTCAATGAGAGCATCAAAGTCTGATTGATCATATGTCTCTCCAGATGACAGGTAGAGAAAACAAACAGTGATGGTATGGCCCAAGAAAACACAGATGGCTACAGTTTCCAAGGATGTGTTGAGTGGCAAAGACAGGAAAGGCACATGCTGATCATCAACAGTGCAATCCCTCTATGCACTCGACCATCACACAGCCTGTCATTTCTGTACAAAGAAAACTGCTGAAAGGTGACTGTATCGGCAGGTTTTAGAAATGTTTCCTGTAAGGAAAGACACACAGAATGGTGGGAAGTAATAAGTGTTTTGATGTCATCCAGATTAGAACGTAAACCTCACTAGTTACATTGTATCAGAGTGGCCACTTTTATTTATGTGCAGGTGAATTGGGTGGAGAACTCTCCTGTTTATGACCACATATTTTTTCCTCACTGTCCTTGTTTGAGGGAGGTCTATTGACCTCCATGTATCCTGCTCTGGCTTGATTGGGCAGATCTTTGCTCTTGGAAGGGAATTCCAGTGACTGAGGATGTAAACAAATGTTTTGCATCTTGGGGTGGGAGAAGATGTATCTAGGGAAATGCGTGTTACTGGAACCATAGGATGTGGATCTTGGGGTTTGTTGGAATGTATGTAAGGAACAGAGATAGGTGTTGAAGTTGATTCATCAACTTTTATAACCATGGAGGTCAAAAGACTTTTCATTTGTTAAGAGAACGATTCTTTTGGAAGCACAGAGAGATCTGTCTGCACTCCCACTGTAGTTGTGGAAAGAAGTGCAGCAGTACCTGTCCAAAATGAGGTGGTGGACAGCAATTTTTGAGTCTCAGAATAAGTGATGTTATGAATCGTTTTCAAATGCTGCACTCTTTTTTCTTCCAACTATTTAGGACAAGAACAAAAGTAGGATGGGTGAGAGCCATTGCAATTGATGCAATAAGGGTCCACATCACACTCATAGGCATCATGATCCTTGCCACTAAACAAGCACACGTCAAGGAACCAGGACATGACTTCTTCAAGTGACTGAACCATTGACACTGGAAACATCAGAGAGGGTGTGGAATGTATGGCCATATTCTGCAATTAAGATAACCTACCTTGATAGTGACAGGCAGACATGGAGACATAAATGTGAGAATGAGGACATTGGTTGGTACCATAATTCCATCTTTGCTGGTGGATATACTACAGAAACTCCTTGGGTGGAGAAACCAGAAAGAATCTCCGACTCTGGGATGTTCTTCAAATCCCTCTCAAAAATAACTCCTCATGATGAATTCAAAGTAGCATGAGGCATAACCTCAATAGATATATCTCCAATTGCCTTTGAATGTATGAGGGGTTGACTGTGTTGAAATGTGGATGTTTCCACCAATACGTCACCAGATCAAAGCTTCTTTACTGAGTTTGGAGAGTCAGCAAAGCCCTCTAGTCCCTTCTGAATGAAAAAGGGAGACATTTGCACTAAAGGTTTGTCTGAAAGTGAATGCATATATAAGAAAATGAGGTGCAATGAGATGAGGATTGCTGCTCAGAATCTTCAAGATGTGGTTGTTTACCTATAGACTGTTTTTCACTGTTTTAAGATTTGGAGTATCCATAATAAAGAAGGGGAAATTTTGGTGCCCATTGATCCCACCCACCATTGTGCTCTACGAGGGGATGCACTGCAATGTTAGATAAGGACACTGCAGCAACGCCAGGGTTTTGTGAGCACTATACCCAAACACCAGCATCAAATACAATGTCTGCAACACCTCTTAAGAACATCCAACACTAGTACTTGGTAGATCCTAGCTCGAGTGGACCAGCCAACTGACCCAAGGGGGGCCCATCCCAAGGCTGCCTATCTACAGGAATTCAAAGCCAAAGTGGTGTGTTAAGTTTGGACCCCTCAACCACCAGGATCCTCTCCTTCCCTTCATGGGTTGCCATGCACAGCAAAAACATGGGTGGATGTTTAGATCCCAGAAGAAGTAAACTGAAAGAACAGAATCTTCCCTGAGAGGTCCCCTCACCACGTAGAGGAATCCACACTGAGGGGCTCTAAATAGTAAAAATATGTGTGTGTGTGTGTGTGTGTGTGTGTATATATATAATGTATAATAATTTAAATGTAACTGCATGTTACAAAATAGTAGTACATTAAAACACAGCCAAGACAGGGAAAACAAATGATCTGTTTTATGTTACTGTATAGGTAACCCGTGCGTACTTGTACCATATCAATACAAGTTATGTAATGTTAGGTAAGCAAGACTGAAAGGCCAGTGTGATAAGAAATAATATATCTTTATATACAATGTTATGAGACATAGCAATTTAGACCAAACATTTGTATTTTCATGTTATAATATGTTGTTATTCTAGCATGAACAAAATATAATTTATATTTACTTCCTAATTGTTTATGATGATTATGAGGTTGGTTAAATGACAGACCCCACACAGTTAAAGTAGAGAAAATAAAAAATATGTAATGAATTACTAAAAACAAACATTTGAAATGTATTTAGGAGATTTTAGAGATTATGCAAATAATATTTGAGCATTTTGGGAAGAATAATAGTTTTTTTTAGTCATAACATAAAATCATTTTTCATGCAGATGAGTAACAAAACAGATTCTATTTTCACAAATAAATCTTTAATAAAAATATTTCATCAAAAAATCTGATTTTTGTGTAAAAATACTTGTAATCTTTACTAAACGTTTGTTAAATTTTCTGAAACTACACATGGTGTATCAAAAGTTTATAATTTAAATACTTAATGTATGCAAGTGTTTAGATAAATTCATATATATTCGACCAAGCCCAGTGCTAAAGGATAAACTTAGTTACTTTGTTATCAATTATCTAACTGATTTGCCTGTTGCCACTTCCTGAACTTAATTCAACTCAACAAATAGTTTTAACTTAGCTTCTCCAATTCCTTTTTCTTTTTTCCCCAAACTTAGCTGAATTCAACATTTTGTAGTTCTCAGAATTGTATTTTCCTTCTCACATTTGTTTTGAAAGAGTATTTGGCAAAAAACTTCCAAATATTGTTTATTTGATAAGTAAGAATAAGAAAAAAATATGATAGTTTTCCTACAGACCCTCAGCAAGCAAAATTATGAGCTTAAGGGCTACAGAGTAAAAACAATTGGGCAAAAATATCAGACAATATTTTTTTAATCAAATCTGAAAAATAACAGCCAGGTGTAGACTCCCAGAATCTCCTTAAAATGTGTACAAAGTTTCAGGTCTCCAGGTTTTATAGGCTCTTGGAACTATTGCAATCACACACACACACACACACAAACACAGACAGGCTCTTTTATTATCACAGAAAAATCTAAAAAGCAATCAATACCCAGGTACACACCTATAAATCCCATTAATATTCATGCAATGTTTCACATCACAAGCTTCTTTACTCTTGGAAAGATGGCAGTCACACACCAGGCTCTTTTATTATCACAGAAAAATATAAAAAGCAATCAATACCCAGGTACACACCTATAAATCCCATTAATATTCATGCAATGTTTCACATCACAAGCTTCTTTACTCTTGGAAAGATGGCAGTCACGCATACACATACTCCTTTATTATTATATACATACAGCATGAATACTGAATAATGAAATATTGAAGTATACCAAAAACCTTCTGAAAATGCTGAAAGTTTATGATTCTTGTGACATAAATTAAAGCTAACAGTCATAAAATAGTTCTGTTAATACTTTAAAAAACATCTAAATGGAAACAAATATAATATGCTATTGCAATATATGTTCACACTTTAATTGTTATTTCATCTTTCCTAATTTTCTTTTGTGTAAAGATATTTATACTTTACCTCCATGAGTCTTTCCAGCTGGTAAAACTTTAAATGAAGTTCTTCAAAGCTGTTTCAAAAGATATTTCTTAATCCATAATCAAACATGATTTTTGCTAGTACATGGAATGGTTGTTCTTCAGGCATCTGAGAAAAATCAAAATCTCAACTTTTATTCTATTTTTAGTACAAAATACATAATGGCCCAAAAGTAAAGGTGGTCAGATACATCATAAATTTATTTATTATTTTTTTTTGCATTGCAGGTAGCATTTTAAACATATTTTAAGTTATATTTGTGTTTACCATGTGTTATCTGGAAAGAAGGATACTGTTGAGTAATAAAATTATTCTATACATGTTCTAGAGTCCTATCACTTTTGGGAAATCCTGTATAGTAACTTCTACAGTCTCAAATATATTACAACATTATATTACTTTTAAAAAATGCTTCGTTTCAGATCATGTTTTAAAATTACATTTTAATAAATGTTACACTATCAAACATTGAAACCTATCTGTAATGGATACAGCAGCCACAAGTAAATAATACAAAAAATTTCTTCACAACTTAGAATATTTACATTTCTTCATTCCATTAAAAAAGATTCTAAACAGTGAGTTATTTAATTTGTGCTACATAGTTAGCAATGACACTAATACCTAAATATACATGAGAGTACAAACAGTCTATAGAGAACTGCTATCTCAAACTTGTACACTGAAGAGTTACAGTTTGATATTTTTTACCTCCTCATAACAATTACACTTCAGAGATTAATGCCTGAAAAATATAACTTCTGGATGCAATAAATATTGCTTGGATAGTGCTGGGTTTAGTGCAGTAAATAACTCAATGAATTTACTGAAGCTGCATGGTTAAACATCAAAGTAACAAAAATTATAATTTGAATGTAATATTATCATCTTATCAATACTTACATTAATTTTTTGTTTAGTTCTAATATGTCTCATAAAATTATATCGCCTATGATTACACTAAAAATTTGGTAATGGCTAAAGGCATATCTGTGGAAGTTTCATAAAAATACAATGGTTAAATTAATGTATAAAATTTCTCTTCATGCTTCAATTTTTTAATACATACATACAGTGGTGAAAACAAACATGAACACAATAAAACTTTACTTTCACTACATGTTATGTACAGATGCATTTAAGATTCCTCTAATTATCATGTAACGTGCTACTACAACTTTTGTAGCTATTTCAATTCTCCTGCCTTAATTCTGTGAACAAAGACTCAATTGAGCAAGGTAAGTAATAAAATATACAAAGCCAGTGCCAAATAAAAATGATTTTAATCTCTGTAGCCTAGACATTTTTACATCAGACAAACAGATTGAGCAATACTTATAGCATTACATTTTAAGCCTGACATTACTGGGTGACTCTACTCATAAAATAAAATTTTCAGGATTTAATAACTGAGTAACAAATACTTTTGTTTTTTAAATTAATGTTAACAGTACTTTTATGCTAATAAAATGTCATAAACAAAAATAAATAAAAACCTAATCAATATTGTATAAGCTACTAGACAAATTAAGATTTCAATAACATTTAAAATGTATTATTAAAACATTGGACTTACATGTACCAAGAGAGCAGCAGCCAAAAATGACAGGCCTTGGCAATAGCCAATCTCTTGATCATATACTGAGTATGCCTAAAAAAACACAATATACCATCTTTACAGCTCTGTGAATGTATTTTTCTATTCTTAAGTATTAAAATAATTTATACAGACTTAACACATGAAATCCATTTTCATTTATCAAGTTTTTTCAATTGTTTATTTCTATATTTTCTAATATACAAATTAAGATTTTTTTCTTCAATGAAAATAAATGTCTAATACCTTTTAATCAACTTAATATAATGTCAGATTTATTAAGTGATTTTATCAGGGTAAATTATACAATATTTAATTTTTCACTGCTCAAACAGGGTGAACCTTCACCCCAGGGTGGCAAAAAAAAAAGAAAACATTTTCACCTTATGGAATCATAGTATTATAGATAAAAGACTAAACACCAATTAATCATATCATCACTTCTGTGAAGGTCTTATGGTGAATCAAGTGAGGAGGGAATGGGGGTCAATCTGATTTAAGACAATCCTCACTGACCACAAAATAAGACACAAAGGCGAAAAGACTTGTTTGTTTGCTCCAGATGTGGTACTGCAGCTGTTCTCTCACTGGCACGTTGTGAATGCTACACTGTACACATTACACTCAGCATACAAATACAAATCACTGAATATCTATTATTTAAACTATAGACATTTTCTTCTCCTATGTATATGTAGCAAGATGGCATCTAGTTGGTTGGTTGGTTGATTTGGTGTTTTATGGCACAAAGCAACTAGACTATCTACACCCAACATCCGGTAAAAAGGTAAAATTAAAGTAAATGTAGTAAAATTCATGAAAGGAAATGAAGGTAAAACAAAACAGAGTTTAAAAACATAAATAGCATAAAACCAATGTTGACATCTTGTTGACAATGTTAAGAGAAAAACCACAGTAAGAGAAGTTGTAAAACACTTTCTGTAGCATAATGGTAATTATCATAACCCACCAGGAAGACTAATAGGGTAAGTACAAGAACCACCATCAGTCACCTGAAGTTGGCCTTTCCAGTCCTGGTTCCAGGTTATGTGTCATTATGGCCATTTTCAAAAAGTAAAGTAATAAAACTTTTAAAAGACATGCAGCAAAATTGTAATAATAACTCGCGAGGATACTAATGGGTAGTTCAAAAGGATAGTTCAAACAGCAGCATTAGTCACCTGAAGTTGACCTTTCCAGTCTTGGTGTCGAGTTATTTAATGTTATGGCCATTTTCTGCTTTTCATATTGAACCAGAGAGATTGTGATTCTTAAAAGGGAACCACAATTAAAAAGGTTTAATGTATAAATTTAAAACACTTAAATGACATTAAAAAGATTAATGGCCTTTAAAAAACTAAAAACCTTATCTAGGTGGCCAGTGTCATTATCACCAATAACACTGTCTAACGTTACAAACAAACCTTGAGATCAAACATTGTTAAAATTGTTGAGAGTCTAAACGATGGCAAGAAAGTAAAATGTGGCTTATAGTGATTTAAGTGTTACATAAACTACACACTGATGCATCAGTTCCAGATAAAAGAAAACAATGAGTTAAAAAACTGTGACCAATGCGTAGTCTAGTTAGAACAACTTCCTCCTTCTGAACCTAACGGAAGCTAAATGGCCAAAGTTCAATAGAGGGTTTTATTTGGAAATTCTTGTTTTTACATTGCTCACTCCAAGTTATCTGCCAGCTGGCATGGACCCAAGACTTGAATACAGGACCATAGACCATGTATGGAACAGGCACAGTGGTGATAGTACCAGAGCAGATAGATTTAGCTGCTGTGTCTGCAACATCATTCCCGCGAATACCAACGTGGCCTGATATCCAGATAAACTGGATAGAAGTAGATGTCAATAATAAATGGGCCAGTCAGTTTTCAATATCAGTGAGAACAGGGTGTGAACCGATGTAAAGTGATTCCAGGGTCAGTAGAGAACTAAGCGAGTCAGTGTAAATAGTGTAGTTGGAGTACTGCTTAGCTTCAATATGATCCAGGGCAAGAGAAATGGTGTACAGTTCAGCAGTGAACACAGAAGCTGTAGAGGGGATTCTGTGCAAAACCACTGAACCACAACAAACCATGGCAGAGCCAATAGAGTCACCTGATTTGAAACCATCCGTATAAATTGGAATGGAAAGATTGTTTGAAAGATGTTCAGTGAATAAAAGATGGTACTTTCAATCGGGAATATCTGCTTTTCTCAGATGACTTAAACAAAGGTTACATTTGGGGACTATAATAAGCCATGGTGGGATGGGCTACCAATGGATTCTGCAACGTTATCCAAGAACAGACCCAATTCATCCAATTGTGCCTGGATGCAAAGGCCAAAAAGAGCAATGGCAGATCGTCTGTTCTGAAAAAGTATGGCCCAGTGAGGAAGGAAAACACAACCCCAGGTGGGATGCTTTGGTAAGAAATGAAGTTTCGAAGAATATAGTAAAGACAGTTGCAAACGGCAAAGGTGCAAAAAAGGTTCATGAGATTCTACATATAAGCTCTGAACTTGGGAAGTGCGGAAAGCCCCAGTGCAGAGTTGAAATCCTTAATGATGAATGGGGTCCAGCATCTTTAAGGCCGAAGTTCTGGCAGAGCCACAGACCAGTGATCCATAATCGTGTTTCGATCGAATAAGAGCACAAAATATCTTTAACATAGAACATCGATCCGCTCCCCAACTGGTAGTAGAGAAGACACGGAGGATGCTCAGTGCTCTCATACATTTGACCCGTAGCTGCTAAATGTGTGGTATAAAGGTCAGCTTACGGTCAAAGATAAGCTCCAAGAACTTACTCTCAGGGACCGCAGGCAGCAAAACTTCACCAATATGGAGCTCAGGATCAAGGTGAATACCCCGTTGGCAGCAAAAGTGCATGCAAATGGTTTTAGAGAGAGAGAAATTAAAGCCGTTTCCATGGTCTACTTCAGTACACGATCAAGGGCAGTTTGTAGTTGCCACTCAATATATCTTATGTTTGACAACTGACATGAGATGTGAAAATCATCGACATAGAGCCCGTTTGCAACAGTAAGAGGGAGTTGTTCAGTGATGGCATTAATCTTTATACCAAAAAGTGTGACACTCAAAACACAGCCATGAGGGACTGCAAGTTCCTGTAAAAAAGTATGGAAAAGTGGGGAACCGACACACAAACTTGGAATTTCCTGTCCATTAAAAAATTTTTAATAAAAATGGGTAAATGGCTACGTAACCCATATATGTGGAGGTCTCGCAAAATGCCATATTTCAATCTTGTGTCATAAGCTTTCTCAATGTCAAAAAATATTGATAGAAGATGTTGGCTTAGAGAAAGGCTTCTCTGATTGACATTTCAAGTCGAATCAGGTGGTCCATGGTGGAATGCTGTTGTCAGAACCCATACTGGGTGGGCGAGAGAAGGTTGTTTGATTCGAGGAACCAAACAAGATGAGCATTAACCATCCTCTCTAAGGTCTCACAGAGACAGCTCGTCAAAGCAATTGGATGGTAGTGTGAAGGAATCTTGGGATCTTTCCCAGGCTTAGAGAAAGGCAAGATAATAGCCTGGCATTATCCTGCCAGATCCGATTAAAAACAATTAGAAGAATATCAAAAGAAGTCGGAGATAGATGGCCCAGCATGTCATAGTGTACATCATCTGGTCCAACAGATGTACTACTACACCGATGAAGGGCCAGTTTCAGTTCCACCAGTATAAAGAGAAGAGGTAAATGCTTTGCCCAAGTCTTGATGGCCAAGAAGGTGGAGGAACAAGCAGAAATGCTAGATACTCAGCAAAAGCTATCACCTAGAGTATTGGATATTAGCTACTTCTTGGCCATCAGAGAGTAAGATAGAGAGGGGGACAGAATTGTAGTGTCCACTGACCTTTCGAGCCCTGTCCCATATCACTTTGGAACTGGTGACAGAAGATATGCCACTTCTGAACTTAATCCAAAATTCCTTCTGGCTTTGACATCTTACCCACCTAGCATGTGCACTGACCCACTGGAAAGCTATGCGATGTGAAAGAGTGGGATATCGAAGGAAAGTATCCCAGGTTCGTTTTTGAGCCTTTTGTGCCATGTGGCAAGCAGAATCCCACCATGGATGAGAATATAGTGAAAAACATGTGAAGGTTTTAGGAATATATTGAGCAACTGCTTGTATAATACAGTCAGTTACTGCTGCCACACAGTCGTCTATTGATGGCTGATAGACAATAGCAGGATCAAGTTCTACGTGAGTAGTGAAAGTGGACCAGTCTGCCTGATCCAGCTTCCACCGGGGCATGCAGGTTGAGTAGCATTGACAACTGCCAGTCTCTCTCAAAAGTATAGGAACATGATCACTGCCTTGTGGATTATTGTCAAACCTCCATGAAAAATGGGAGAATAATGAAGGGGAGCAAAATGAGAAATCAATAGCAGTAAAGGACTGACTAGGTGCATGAAAATATGTGGAAAAACCAGTATTGAAAAGAGAAAGGTTGTGAACAGAGCATATGCTCTACAGAACAACCCCTCCTATCAATAACAGCACTTTTCCAGAGATGATGATGCCCATAAAAGTCCCACAGGATTAGAAAGAGAGATGGCAACTGTTCAATGTGAGCATCAAGGTCTGATTGATCATATGTCTTTCCAGGGGACAGGTACAGAGAACAAACAGTGATGGTATGACCCAAGGAAACATGGATGGCTACAGCCTCCAATGGTGTGTTGAGTGACAAAGACAGGGTGGGCACGTGTTGATCAACCAACAGTGCCACACCTCCATGTACTTGACCATCACACAACCTGTCATTTCTGTACAGAGAAAACTGCCGAATGGAGACAGTATCAGCAGTTTTGAGAAATGTTTCTTGCAAAGAAAGACAAACAGGATGGTAGGAAGCAATCAGCATTTTTATATCATCCAGATTAGAACGTAAACCTCAACAGTTCCATTCTATCAAGGTGGCCATTTTTTAATGACATGTAGGCAAATTGGCTGGAGAACCTTTCTGTTTACGACCACGTCTTTCATTCCTTACTTATTAAGGGGAGATCTATCAACCTCCATGAATCCTGCCAATGGATCGTTAGGCAGGTCTTTGTTGTTGTAAGAAGATTCCAGTGACTGAGGACAAGAATGAATGATTGTTTTGCATTTTGGTGCAGGAGAAAAAGATGTATCTGAAGAAATGCCTGTACCTGGAACCAAAGGATGTGGATCTTGGAGTTTGTTGGAATGTATGGGAGAAACATAGATGGGTGTAGAAGTTGATTCATCAATCTTTTTAACCATGGAGGTCAAAAGGCTTTTCACTTGCTTTGAGACCAATCTCTTGGAGGCACAGAGAGATCTTTCTGTACTCCCACTGTAGTTGTGGAATGAAGTGCAGCAGCATATGTTCAGGATGAAGTGATAGACAGAAACTTTCAAGCCTCAGAATAAGTAATGTTATGAGTGTTTTCAAATGCTGCACCTCTTTTTCCTCCAACCATTTAGGGAAAGAACGAAAGTAAGAAGGGTGAGAACCATTGCAGTTGACACACTCATAGGCATCATAGTCCTTGTCACCACAACAAGCAAATGTCAGGGAACCACGACATGATGTCTTTGAGCTACCAAACCTATGACATTGGAAACATCGGAGAGGGTTTGCAATGTACAGCACTACCTTGCAATTTAGATAACCTGCCTTGATAGTGGCAGGTGCACGTGGTTATGTAAATGTCAAAACGAGGACACTTGTTGGCAGTGTAACTCCATCTTTGTGAGATGCACCTCACTGCAGAAACTCCTTGAGTGGAGAAACCAGCAAGAATCTCTGACTCGGGGACGTTCTTCAAATCCCTCTCAACAATAACTCCTCATGATGAATTTAAAGTAGCATGAGTAGGATATACCTCAATAGGTATATTCCCAATTGCCTTTGAATTCAAGAGGAGTTCACTGTGTTGGGATGTGGATGTTTCAACCAATATGTCTTCAGATCGAAGCTTTACTGACTTTGGAGAACCAGCAAGTCCCTCCAGTCCCTTCTGAATAAAAAAAAAAGAGGGACATTTGCCCTAAAGGTTTCTCTGAAAGAGAATGTAGGATGAGAAAATGATGTACCACTGGTGTTACAGATGTTTAAGATTGCTGCTCAGAATCTTCAAGACGTGGTCCTTTACCTATTGACTGTTTTTTCACTATTTTATTTAAATTTGTTGTAGGATGATCCATAGTAAAAAAAGAAAATTTTGGTGCCCACTGACCCCACCCACCATGGACGCATTACAATGTCATGCAAGGACATTGCAGCAACGCCAGGGTTTCGTGATCACTATACCCAAATACTAGCATCAGACACAATGTTCACAACACCCACTGAGAACTTCCAACACTGGTATCTGGTTGACTCTCGCCCAAGTGGACCAGCCGACTGACCCAAGGGAGGCCATCCAAAGGCTGCCCGTCTACCGGAATTCAAGGCCAATATGGTGTGTTAGGGTTGGACTCCTCAACCACCAGGATCCTCTCCTCCCCTTCACGGGTCGCCATGCACAGCAAACACGTGGGTGGATGTTTAGATCCAAGAGGAGGTAACCTGAAAGAACAGATCCTTCCCTGGGAGGTTCCCTCACCACATACAGAAATCCACACCAGAGGGGGCATCTATAGGTAAGTCATACAACTACTATTAACTGTGGTTTCAAACAGTGGCAAGAAAATGTACATCATGTACTGCACAGATTAATAAAAGGATTAACAAAATGTGTAGATGAAGGCTTACAACAATAGTTCTAGTTGAATTACATTTTACTGTACCTTACATATTTTGTACAAGGAGTCTTGCCCTAGACCTCCACTTTCTCTGAAGTACTCATGGGCAGGAAAAGTACAGTTTATGTCCCTTTGAATAGCATTTTTACAAGGAGATTCCTGGATGAAAAGAAATTTTAATACTTGTTTTATTTACTCATTGATAATGAACTGTAAATGATAAGATTTTCAAATGAAATTGAGTTTACATTTCTTTGTTCATATCTCTAAACTCCTATACTTATCTATAATATATTTTTTTAAGTTATCCTAAAATTGCTAAAATGTGGATCAATTTAGTGGTCTAAATTGCATGACTTCCAGCCATAGTATTATACAATAGAAATAAATATTTATTTACATTTTCTGGAAAAGGAAAATAGAAAAGGTTATGTAAAACAAACCATGACCAAAATAATTGTCTTCAGAGTGATCATAGAATCATCTTGCAAACCATTAGTAAAAAAACATTTAAAGAGTTGGCTGGAGATAAGTGGAGTTCTCTATTAAATTATACTACTGGTCCCACAATATACATAGTGAACTAAAATTCAGTATGAAGGTAGTGTCAAGTAAGAATGCTAACAAAAATTTTGGGCATGAGATTCAACCATGAATTATTTTCAAATGTAAAACATAATACTGGTAAATGCCAAGTATTTACAAACTCCTAACATAGAAAAGTGTCAGGAAGACACACTAAATCGGAAGTTACACATAATGAAATTAATTCAATTTAATTTACATAAATGGGGCAGAAATTCAATCAGCAATAACTCATTTTCCAAGAAGACATGGATGTATCATAACATTATCAATCAAGTTGGTGCATGGAATAAGATATACCAGGTATACACTTCCATAGGAGGCTAATGCATACATATGCAAGGATCCACTGAATGTGACACAAAAAATAAAATGCTCCATAACAAAGTGTCACAAATAAGTTCTAGGATTTATGAGAAATGTATAATCTCGTTTACGTTGGATATTGCAATCTAAGAAACTTCAAAGTAAAAATAAGTTAACATTCAATCTACCTTGAGTAAGGAGGCAGATTATGTTTATATAATTACAGGTGAGTGAGCAAACGAGAGTTTATAAGCATAAGGAAGAGCTTTATTGGTGATAGAACACATGTAGTATATTCATATTAAAATAAAACAATATCATATATTGAAATTAGTGAAAAAAACACAGTATATAGACCAAATTGTTAGAAGTTTGATATCACAGAAATCAGTAGGGAATGGTTTCCGACAGTTCATTCTATATACTGTGTTGTTGTTTTTTCCACTAATGTAGTATGTTCCATCATCATTAAAATTCTTCCTTACACTCACAAATCATTGTATGCCTACCTATTATTCCATCTAACAAGCAGAAAATTGTGATAAAATAAAAATTGATAACCAGGAATGTCAAGACGTGCGTGAAGTACGTGCATATAAACTTGTATCAACAATCATATCTCAATACAGAACATATGACTAATGAAATCAGTGATCTTGTGCTTATCAAGGAAATTTTATAAATACAACAAGAGGAAGACAGCTGAAAGCTTAACATAAAGCAGACTGGTCTATACTTTGGGAATTATTTGAAACAGAATTTAATAGCATGTAATCTTATTATAATGGAGCTTGTACACGTCCAAACTTTGGATCCCAGAAATTGCAACACCAATCATTGCCAATCGTATTTGCATAACTAAACAGTATTTTACAGCTGAGCAATAAATAAAACAATTGAAATTTCTACAAAAATGATGTTTCAGATTTAACCAATAAAAATTACAAAAAAGGATTAAGTTCCAAACACAAAACAATCAAAAAACAAATTTAAAATATGTTTTCCTTCAGTAAAAATTTTGAGTGTTGCAACAGAAAAGCAAAGCACTTCCATAAAAAAAAACAACTTAAAATCATTTTTCCTCTTGGATGGTGATCGTTACTGAAAGTCAAGTATGTGTACAATGTTGTAGAACTGTCAGACAGTTCCAGAAAATACTGCAGGCCCAATAGCCCCTTATTCAGGAAATTGCAATTATATCTGCTCAAATGGAGTGTATTTCTGCAAGTTAAAGCCAAACTTGTTTTTTAAATTTGATAATGAAACAGTAATTTATAACAAATTAATTATACAGGGTGTTTGGAAAGTCACTCTGCAGTTTTGTCTGTTAATAAATATGTAAGTGCACAGTGACTCTCTGAACACCCTGTAGTTCCTTTGATCTAGTCTTAGTATGTACATATACACAAAGAAAAATTCAGTGAAACCAGATCACAATTTTGGCTTAATTAGTGTCTAAAACTGTTACAAGAAAAAATAATCTTCTCATTTTATGACAAATAATAAATGCTTCTAAAAGTAAGACTAATTTCTGTATAACTGTAACAAATGTACCATAATGCTGAAGACATTAATTTATTTGAGTTGTAAACAATGTTTTAGTTTTCAAATTATGTAAAAACTCTGCATGATTTATCTTTTATTATCATACAAAAATACCCCAAAAATAGCAAGACAAAGGCAAAACAACAGTTATTAAATGTAATATGTTTAACTTCAAATCTAGCAGACAACTGATCTTATTGCAATTGATTACAATGAATTACACCTTGCTTCCAAGATGATGCTATAAAAGCTACAAATCAAATAACCTTGTTTATTAAAAGTCTATAACTTTCCATCATATCCCTGATATCATAGCAACCAGCCAGAAGCTGCCATACTTCCCCTTGAAGAGCCTTAGGAACTCCATGCCTAACATACAAAGCCAAGGATTTTGGCCTTTGTTTCAGCTTTTGCTTCCAATTGGTCAAAACTTCAGCCCAGCCAACCAATTCTGTCTCAGTGCAGTCTTTACTAACCTTACCTGTACCACTTAGCAAAGGTTCATCGTTATCTAGATGGAGTCAAGGAAAATGTTTTATAACTAAAGGAAACCTCACATGGCTTAGCAATACAAACACCCACACAGTATCAATGTGTATGTAATTTAACTATCTTAACATGTACAGCAGGTACTTGAAGTGAACTAGAAAAGTTCAGCATAACAGAAACAGATCAAAGAATAAAAGACCTCAAATATACCGCTGGTATGGGTTGAGAAAATTCTATGTAGAGTAATGAACAATGTTTTAACCGTCTTTGGTCATCGTCAGGTTCACAAAGAAATAAAGAGGTAACTCACTGATAGCTAACCACATGTTTGAAGCGGATTGTGTAATTGAGTGTAGAGGGCATGCTTAGATGTTTGATTATATTTATTAATACAGGTATAAAGGTGTTTTTTTGTATTGGTTTATTTTGGGCTTTAGCTGTTGTTGTATAAGTAAGGCTTCTTTAATTTTGCATTTGTTTTTTATTTGGTATTTGGGTGTTTTTATGGTTACGTTGTGTTTATTTAACTTGCAGTGTTCAAAAACGTGTGAAGGTGACTTTTTATGTTCTTTGAATCTAGTTTCCATTATTCTACTTGTTTCTCTAATATAGAAGTCATGGCAGTTATCACATTGTATTTTATAAATAATGTTGGTGTGGTGTTTATCAGTGTATTTTTTACATAGTATAGACCTTAGTTTTGTTCCTGGTTTTCGAATAAATTTGGTATTAACTGGAATGCCATATTTTGTTATGAACTTATACCATCAACTGGCATGCTGCATTAAACCAGAGATTTACAGACTTATGGAACGAAACATAAACCAAATCAATACTAGGAATAACAGAGACAAAAAGATCTGCCACAACAAAAAACTAGAAAAACTAAGATACAAACAACAGAAAAGTCACCAACACAACAAACTGTTGACTAACCTCATAATTAACAGATCCGACCAACAATTAAACACAGACGACATATATCTACTTTACAAAGGACTCAACTTCACAATAGCATCTAGGTACATTTCAACCTTAGAAATTAAAACATGTTTAGAAGACCTAGCCAGGAGACTTGTGATACTTTCCACAGAAAACAAAAACAAGAAAACAACTGAAAACAACCAACAAAAAGAAGACAACTTTGACAATTCTATTGATATCCAACAGCCAAACTTCGCAGGAAAAAATAAAAATTTATATTTTCAAGAAACACCTAGAAACAACATCTTAAACAATTTTTTCAGAGAATTTTCTCATAAAACCATCAATATAATTTCACAAAACAGAAAACTAAAATATAATCTTACAAAAGAGACATTAATTCCATTAAAATCCTAAAACAAGACAAAAACAAAAAAATCTAAAAGCAGATAAAGAAAATGCTTTAATCATAATGAACATGAATGAATACATCCAAAAAATGAAGAACATTCTATCAGACACAAACAAATTTAAACCAATACACACAAATCCAACAAAGACACATGAAATGCAACTACACAAAATACTACTAAAAATGAAAAAAGCCAACACAATTTCAAAAACACTTTATTCCTATCTACTCAAGACCGACTCACTCACACCACAAATATACAGCATCTCCAAACCTCATAAACCAGATTGTCCATTGCGACCAATAATGTCCACATATGAATTGTTTAATTACAATCTTGGTAAATATAGAACATGGGCATTCTCCAAATATGTAACATCAGCCACTTCATTCATCAAAAACTCTTCTAATTTCAAGTCTAACCTTAATCAACTTAATCATAAAGCCTTAATGGTCAGTTTCGATGTAATATCCCTCTTTACAGAAGTCCCAACCACTGAAGCCTGCAAGATAGCCTAAGAACTCTATATCTGAGATCCTAACCTATCAATTAGCAACCTTCATAGAATTTACCACAATGAAGATAAACTTGATGTTCAACAACCACAACTATATACAAACAAATTGCTTAAGCATGGACAACCCAGTATCACCAGTTCTAGTCAATATTTTTATGACACAAGTTGAAACACAAACAATTAACACAGAATTACATCCACAACTATACTGATACGAATATGTAGATGACACGATTGTGGGATTCACATCTACAGAACACTCACTTAATTTTTTCAATCACATTAACCTCACATGTGAATAGTAAAAAAGCAATCAAATATCATATCTTAACCTCAAAATTACCAGAACTGATACACAATTTAAAACAGAAATCCACTGAAAAATCACCCACACTGGACTATACATCCCTTGGGACTCAGCACATGAAACAAAACAAAAACTCAACACACTAAGAAACCAACAAACATAGCCATAAAACTATGCTCACCAGATAAAATTAGCGATGAATTACACAAAATAAAACAATACTTCATCAACATCAATAAGTTTCCTCCACAAACTGTAGAAAACATTATACACACACACACCTAGATAAAAAACAAAATCAATTAACAAAAGTAAATATATCCCACGAATTAAAAAATCATGAAACCATATACTGCTGTACACCATATATTCCCGACATCAGCAGAAAAATAACCAACATTTGGCAAAAACTAGTAACAAAATATGACATTCCAGTCAATATCAAATTTATTCAAAAACCAGGTACAAAACTGAGGTCTATACTATGTAAAAACTACACTGACAAACACAACACCAACATTATTTATAAAATACAATGTGATAATTGCTACAATTTCTATATTAAAGAAACAAGTAGAAAAATGAAAACCAGATTCAAAGAACACAAAAAGTCACCTTCACACATTTTTAAACACTCCAAATCAAATAAACACAACATAAACATAAAAAACACCCAAATACTAAATAAAGAAACAAACATAAACAAATCCAAAATTAAAAAAAACTTACTTATTCAACAACTCAAGCCCAAAATAAACCAATACAAAGGAACACTTTTATACCTATATTAATAAATATAATCAAACATCTAAGCACGCCCTCTACATTCCTACACTCAATTACACAGCCCCCTTCATACATGTGATCAGCTATCAATCACTTACCTCTTTCTTTCTTTGTGAACCTGATGATGACCAAAGAAGGTCGAAACATTGTTCGCTCCTCTACATAGAATTTTCTCAATCCATACCAGCTGTTTTTACACATATTTTTTTCTCTACAAGTGGGTTTTCTCATCATCACAAATGAAAGACCTACTTAAGATTTTGGAGAATGCTGCTTTTCAGAATACACCTTATCCTTATTTCTTAACCTTCCTATCAATGTTGTCCTTTTAATTTAATACATTTTAATATGTAACAAAACACACACATGCACATATAAAAAAAATTTATAAAACAGCTAAAAGACTATTATTTTCAAATTTGAACAACAAAAATGTTGTGCTTTTACAATATATATGAATGCTTTTTTTAATGCCAACAAGTTAATGCTAACTTTATATACACAGCTAAGCTACTGAATGTAAACATTTTCCTGAACTTTAAACACATTTCCAATAAACACTCACTTGTACTGTCTTTGATAAGCACAAATTTTTGCTTGCCTCTAACCTTGCTAGTCCCACTTATTACTGCATGCTAACAGGGAAAATAGCATGAAGCAAGCTTCCACGAATAGGATTGCAATACTACCCCTATCACTACTACCACTCTTTCTAGTGATGCAAATGTTAATCACTTCAAGATGGATCATAACTAACTAAACCAATTCCAATTGGAAATGGAGAGGAAAGGTGGGGGATGTGGGAGGTATATATCTAATGGAAAATTCATTTTCAATTTAGGAAAACAATTTTCAACATGATATCTTACCCTCCTCCCCATAGAGAATGTTGGTGAGAAGTCAATCACCCTTTAGAAAGTGCCCAAAAGAAGACAATGAGGTGTAATAAATAATTAAAAACAACATCCAAGTGGGAAACTGCACAACTTCTGAATCAAGTATACTCTTCACTTAGTAGTAACGTACCACCAAAACTTAACAGACAGGAACTTGGAGGGGTCTCTACTAAAGATAACAGAAAAATGGGAACCCCTGGTGTAGAATGGCCAGGACATAACAGACCATAAATGGACGTTCAACCTTGACCAACACCTGGTTTCTGGAACTGTACCACGGGTTTGCAGTAGGAAGAGGGTCTTCTACCTGGCTCCTCAAAAATGAGTACTAGCAGTGAAGAGGAGTCCAAATACCAAGAAATAATCTCCAAAAGTGTGCACAACAAACATATGTCAAATGGTAGGAAAGAAGGAAGGGAGCTCAGGTGGATGTTCATCTTCAGATCAAAACCTGGTAGAATTGGGAATTTGGCCATTCAGACCATGACATCAGGAGGGTAGCACTCTGACACAAGCAAGAAGTAATGTATTTCATCTAGCCACAACCAACACCAGATTCATCATGAATCAACACCCAATGGATGGTAGGAAGAAGGACTGCATCTCCAGTCAAAACCTTGACAACATAAGGATTTTTATTGTTCAGTCTGCAGCATAAGGAGGAATTAGTCAAGCATGTAAAGACATATGTTGCTGAACTATTTCTGACCAACACATGAATCCTGGGAACCTACATCCAGTGGGAAGGAAGAACGTCTCAGGTCAGGGACAAAGTGCTTTTTTTTTTTAATTTTTCATTTATATATATAATGCTGCATCCAATATCTGGCAGTACATCAAATCCACAGTAGGAATAGCATCATACCATGGACACTTGTGGAATGCCATCACCCTCTCTCAAAGTAAGTGGTATTGTGCACACTTATGAGGGCAGACCTCCATGGCCCAATACTAGAGCAGTTATGAACTGGTAAGTGGCAAAGACTCTCATACACTAAAAGAAGGAGGGAAATAATGCAACAAAGAGTCAGGAAGACCATGACGCCAGAAAGAGTGCAATGGGTGACTACTATACTCTATATTCAAAAGCAGAGTAATCAAACTGATGGAGTGCATCATCCAATATTTGTCAGCATCTAGAATTGAATATTAGATCTGCAGCAGGATGAGCATCAAATGCAACAGATCACAAGAAAAGGGCAGTGATTCCAATCTACATTGTTCATGTTATTCCACAAGTGTATAGTAAGGGACAAAGGTATTTATAAAGCAAATTACTACAAGGCACACCTACAAGTGGTTTACTGAAACGTCAATCTCAATGGCAGTCAGAAAGTGATTTTGTGATGTGTTATTTTATACTGATGCATAAGGCACATTTGAACGGAGTCACTCAACTAACATCTGTCAGCACCTGGAATTGAATGTGAGAAGCATGGTAGGAAGAGTCTCAAAATCACAGTCATCTAGTAAAATCACAGGTCATACAGTGCAAATTTAAAACTAAGTATACTTAGTCAGGCAACACTGACAACAGAGTGAGAACCAACTATGCAATAAAGGTCCTCTGCAGAGAAAAAAACACATGGAGGACTTATCACAAGAAGATAAATTGTTACAGTTCTGGTAATGACTCTCAATTGAAGATAGAAATCTGATGAGAAGAAAATATGAACTGACAAATTCCACCCATGAGGGTGATGGGAAAAGATCTCAGAGAAATAAGAATTTCATGAAAGAAAAAATGGGTTTAGGAACCATGGAAGGAGACAATACATGCCCTATTCCCTTTGAGAGCCTTGACCTGACAAAGGAAATGGTGAGATTGAAACCTTCTACAAGGGCTTGGGGGAAACACAGGAAATGAGAGACAAGTAGAGAACAAAACATACTTAAATAAGGAATCCACCAAAGGTGGAAAAGGTCTAGGCAAGTCACCCAAAATAACACGACTAAGTGGCATAATCAAGAGGGTTGTGCTAATTCAAAATTAAAAGATCACTAAAAACATAATTATAACAATCATCAGTGAGTTCTGACTGTAATATAAAAGTAATCAACTCCTAATAGATCAGAGAAGTCACTTCATGAGCCAAGAATTGTGCTGCTGACCCATTAAAACTTGATCAGGAATTATGCTGCCACATTAAGAGCAGTCATAGTCATGACCACAAGAAACTGGAAGCAAATAACTCCAAAAATAGAGAGAAAAGGGAAGATAAAATACCTTGTAATTCTCCATGACACAATAAAAAATTGTAAAACAAATTAATTGAAGGAGAAATTAAAAAAAAGTAAAAATATGTGGATAGGTTAAATTATCCAAGAACAAAAAAGAACATCTAACCAGTAAGATTAACAATCAAGTAGTGATTAAATACATTAGAGAAGGTCTAGTTATTATAGGGGTAGTGTTGCACTCTTATTGGTGAAAGATTGCTGAATGATTATTTGTATGTTAGTATGCCATAATAAGCAGGAGTATTAAAACTAGTAGAGAGCAAAAATCTGCAACAATAAAGAGCAGTACCACTTCAGAAAACTTTCGTAAGATGAGGTAAGATATCACACGGTAAATAGCATTATTTTCAACACATTTATTATAAATTCATAAAATTCTAACAATCCTTGTAAAACTATCACATCAACAATTAAAATTGGTAGCTTAGTGGTACTAGCTAATCAATTAATCAATGATCGAATATACTGATTAATACAGTATTCCTTAAACCACACTGTATCTTTTGTGCATGATCCTGTGTACTAATTCTTTTATTACATGAAAAAACAGAATGTTAGTAGCAAATACTGTTACACAGCTAGCTATATTCCATCTAATCAATAACTTCAACAAAAAAAAAGGAGTGGTAGTAAATGATGCTCACTGTTGTGAACAGCTGACCAGAAGAAAGGCAACAGTGAGCACCAGTGTCAGACAGTCTGAGCATTAAAAACAAAACATGAGACAAGCAAGTCTTGTATCAATATTTCAACTATACTCTTCAAAAAAAGAAATGCAAAAGGCAAAATTTGAGACATATTGTTAACAAGTTTATTCCAAGTAGTTCTGTGTGACATGTGTGAAACTTTGCACATTCACTGCTAAACATCCAAAGTCTGCAAAGGCGAAGTCCACACTCACTAGTTGAAGTTTAACGTCACTCAACGTCAATAACAAGTATGCCCCCGTGAGCATCAATAACTGCTTGGCATCTCCTGCCCATGGAAGCGATGAGACGATGAATCACATCCTGCGGAATGGCTGTCCACTCAGCCTGCAAAGCTGCTGCAAGCTGAGGTAGAGTCTGCGGTTGAGGTTGTCGCCGTCGCAGACGTCAGTCCAACTTGTCCCAAAGATGTTCGATGGGGTTTAAATCTGGTGATCTGGAGGGCCAGGGAAGAACGTTGATGTTGTGGTGTCTCAAGAAGACAGTGGTGAGTCGGGCTGTGTGAGGACAGGCGTTGTCATGTTGAAAAACATCGTTGACATTCACCATGATGGGTTGCACATTGGGCCTATAAATCTCGTCGATGGTTGCGTACGATCTGATTGGAAATCCTACACAGCCCTGGTATGGTTGAGGCAGTAGACGTCACAGTGGTGGTCCTATCCCGAAGGTGACGTAACCAGATGTAGCGATCTTGTGCGGGTGTGGTCACACGAGGTCTGCCAGATCGTGGACGGTCACGAGTTGATCCATGCTGTTGGTGACGATTCCATAGCCTTGTGATGGTGCTTGGGTAAACATTCACAGCTCTGGCAACATCTGATCGAGATTCGCCTGCTTCTGAGCGACCAATGGTGTATGTTGCACTGTGCTTTAGTGAGTCTTGGCGTAACTGTATTGCGTGTCGGTGGCTTAACACTGAGCTATGGAAACCGAGAACCTGTCACTTTAATAGGGATTTTGCACATGTTGCACTTGCAGAACATGCAGTTCTCTTAAACAAATTTATTGAACACGAATGCGTTTTGGCGAAAAATCCGATGTTTTCCTCCGTTTTCAAAGTGCACAACTTTTATTGTCATTTTGGTCTGACAATCAGTGCCTTAACACGTGTAACATCACATACTCTGAGCTTGTAACGTTATTACATATATTTCTCTTTAAAATAACAAAAATATTCCTTTTGCGTTTCTTTTTTTGAAGAGTATAGTTGCATAGTTCAAATAATCAGAAACCCCATCTTGATTCTTTTCACAACAACTAATTTAGTCATAATTTTGATTATCCAAAACACTAATTTTGATGAGCTGTTTATTTTGTGAGGATAAGCATAATCATAATTTCCATTGATTGATTGTTAAAACAATGAAAAATACTTAAATTTGATTAATTGATTTAATCATAATTTCAACATAATCAGTGATCACTGTCAATCAATTATATTGATTAATAAACAATTAGAACAGCCAGCTCTTTTAGCTATTAAGTGAACAACAAAAGATATTAAATGCACATAAAAAGAAATAAGTATCTCTGAAGAAGTACAGAGAAAGTACTCAATAATAATCCAATAATAAAATTTATGAAATAAAAATACATACTATTTTATTGTGCTTTACTTAGGAATTTTTATTTAATTTAAGTCATAATACAGAAAATAAATACATTCTGTAATCACAAAACTAAGATGTTAAAATGGATAACAATGCCAGTAGTGAAAAAACGTGTGTGCAAGATACTTAGAACACCACATACAATCTTAGTATGTAATTCTAGAACACAAAATCAATTTGGTATTTCTGGCCTATCTTTCTTTCCTTTAGTACCACATGTATTATTTCATGTCCAATGTCAGGAATTATCAATATTTTTTTCTTCAGATGAAAGCATCTGTTGTCACCTGACTTCAGACATGAAATATATAATCATATCATTAAACACATAAATATCATGTGTCAATGACAGCTTACAAATTTTCTGCATACCTTTTTTTGCAGTAATATTCTCTAAGCTTAAACAATAGTGTCCAATGCAACTAAATAGTCATATAAAATGGATGTACAAGACTTTATTGTTGATTGGATTGTGATCTAGTTATGTTACTTATTTTAAATGTGATACTAGTATGTGCTGAGCTTCAGTATATAACTACTCAACTGTTGAGATAGCATTATCATGTATATACCACTCCATCTATACCTAAATGTAATGGGTAAAAAGATCAATCATATGTATGTGTGTCCAGAACAGTGCTCATCTTCATTACCATTCAATAATGTGAATGTTATTAGTTCAGTGTCATGAAATGTCCTAAGTAAGTTGTACTCATATGTTAATCAAGTTTGTGGGAATATAGTATGCATCTTTAATGAGTTTGTTGAGGCTATTGTCAATGACCTAGTGGAATAACAGGGAAAGTTATCAGTATACTAGGAGAAGATAATCACAATACTAAACAAGACTTCTGTACAAGCAAACTATTTTACACTGAAATCTTTGTGTCCTCTTACTACTTCATTTACATATGGTTTTTATTTTAATTTACTGGTTCATTACCATTCAATAATGTGAATGTTATTAGTTCAGTGTCATGTTATCAGTATACTAGGAGAAGATAATCACAATACTAAACAAGACTTCTGTACAAGCAAACTATTTTACCCTGAAATCTTTGTGTCCTCTTACTACTTCATTTACACATGGTTTTTATTTTAATTTACTGGTTCATTACCATTCAATAATGTGAATGTTATTAGTCCTCTTACTACTTCATTTACATATGGTTTTTATTTTAATTTACTGGTTCACTTAGAATACTAAAAGAACCATACATTTAATGAAGAGAAGAAAAATTCCTTATACTGCCAGAAACTAATGTACTCATAAATCTGTAGAGAAGAAATTCCAGGTGTCCAAGAAATGTTACCTCTCTAACATAGACCCCACTCACATAGGGTAGTTATTAAAGCTGTTGGCATTTGTGTGCCCAAGTGTAGAGCCTCAAATATAAGGATGGAATCCATTCAGAATATAAATAGATGGAGGAGCAGTAGCTGAGAGATCAGAATCTACAACAAGCAGTTACAACATGACTTCCAGCAGGAGCCAAATACGTCTAGAAGCCAATGACAATAACGAAGAATGCAAATGAGCAACATCAAAAATCTGATTCCAATGCCTCTGAGACATCTGAGACACCTACAAACATCAAATGACAAAGAATAAAAGCTTCACATGATTGTGAACCTAAGTAGCACTCTCCAAGCTGACATCATAAAAACCAGGGAACCAACAAAAGAGTAAAAGTTGACAACCTTACCAAATTAGAAGTCAGCAAAGGACTCAAACTGATGTGGGGAATATGAACAGGCTTCAACAAAATTTGTAGGGAACATAAATATCTCAGAATAATAATGAAAGACAAATTTGCAAAAAAAGTGTAATCTGTTCAAAGTGATCAAGGGTCAAGCTTATAAACCCACCTTTCCAAAAGTTCAAGTTGTTAGGAATATAAATATACATACTTGTGGCAGTGGTAAGCCAAAACATACTGTTCAGACAAACATGGAGTAAACACGAGATGGCTTCCTTATATTACAAGTGTGAAACACATTCTGTCATTACACATCTGTCAGTAGTGTCACGCAAAACACATCAACTTGTGTTAATGCAGCACTAAATACTTTCAGTTTTACTTGCTTGCTTATTTTTCAAAGATGTGAAATTGAAAGACACTTTATTTATTAAAATTATTTAGATGTAGATACTAATAATATTAAATAAATGAAAAACAACTCCAGTCTTAATTTTTTTTGTACAACTGAGCAAACACAAGAGTTATTTTAAACTTTAGCATCTCAGACTTGTGTTGGTGATAATCTTAAATGCACAATTTATTTACAGGTACAAACTTAAGCCAAATAAATTTCAACAATGGATAAAAGTGTGTAAAATACTATTACTGATCTATTCAACACTTTTGAATTGCCTTTACTAATACTAATACAGAAATATAAAGCAGTAAGGACTTTACCCTTTCTAATTTACATCAATTACACAGATAAAGGAATGGTCAATAGGTTACTTAAACTTATTGATAACACTAAAATTCTAGGCACTGCTTGCTGTGAGAAGAATGCTTCTGTTTTACAATAGGATTTGAATTATCTGGTGTATGTCTTTTAATTATAATAAATGCAACATAATGCTTGTGAAATATCATGATTTTAGTTATGAGAACAATTTTGATTGGAATAGCTTTTACAGAACTGTAAAAGAAAAGTGTTGTTGATAGTTGCAAGGCAAATATAGTTTTAAGATGTTTCTACATAAATACTGAACATAATTCTAAAGAGACTATATTGTCACTGAAAATGTCAGTGATTAGGACACATTTGGAGTATTGTGTTCAGTGTAAGGCTTCTTAGATCAGAAAGGACAACAAATTATTGGAAATGTTTCAAAAGAGGGCTAGCAGGATGATACCCAGAAATAGCAAGTTTGTCATCTAAGAATAGTTTCAGATTCATCAACTTGTTTTCTTTTAAAAAGAGAAAAGTCAGAGATCTAATTGTGGATTTAAGATTGCTAAGGGAATCAATAATGTTATTGCCTTATTTTCTTTCATACTTAATTGTTAGACTGATAAGACTAGAGTACATATTCAAATTTTGGCAGGACAGAAATCACCTTCAGCTTATAAACTTCATTCTCAAAGGGCAATTAGCATTTGGAATGCTGCCTTCAGATGTGGTAGATGAAGTTCATTTAATACTTTCCATGTGGGTTCAGTTGAATTGGGCAAGTTCTTGACCACAGATTGACTTTCACAGTTCTATATTATAACTTCTTATGTGTTCTGTATATTTTCACAAAAGTTTGCAAATTTCAGTAAGCATTTACAATCTTTTGTAGACAAAGTATCAAAATATTTAATGAAGCATTTTCATGAAAACCTTCTCTGTGGATGTACAGAGTCAAAATGTTGAACAGTGATAGTGCAAAGTGATTTTCATGTTGAGACAAAATACTTTTTTTCATCTGAAAGTTATAATTTTCCTAGATAAAAAAATGCATTTCTGACAGGTACTCTGCTCACATACAAAGTTATTATAGTTTAGTTCTGCCCTCCATTTGTACTCTCACAATCCCCTCAGTTCATGTGATTTAACAGATTCTCACACACAAATTGTCTTCCAGTGAGCTAGTGGTAAGCCTTCTGATTTACAATGCCAAAATCAAGATTTTGATTCTCCTCAGAGGACACACCACATAACCTAATGTGACTTTGATATACACACATACAAATTATTATGCAACAAACCACAACCAACAATAATGCCACACACACCCATGTGACTCTCTCCATGCTATTATACCTAGATGTCACCGAGTTTAAGCAGAAACATAAGCATGAGTTGGCAGAAGGGAGGAGGGGTGAAAAGATTCAGTGTAAGGAAGCATCTGTCAGAAATACATTTTCAGTGCAGGAAAATTATAACTCCCAACAAAATATCTTACTTTTGCTCACATATATAGTGAGAATCTCACACTGAACAGATGGAAGGACTTATGCAAGGGAGAAAGTTAAAATTTTCTTAAACTGAAAATGTATTTCCAGTAAATGTCACCTCCTTTCAAATTACAACTATTACATAACTGCTAGTGTCCTTCCTTTTCAATCTTAGCATTGGTCTGATTATTTCTCACTTTCTCCAGTCTTTATTACACTTGGAAATATCCATCTCATGACACTCTCCACCTATATAGTTCACACTCTATCTATCCTGATACCGCATATAAACATCTCATTCAGATAATATTGTTTTTAAACTGACCCAATCTGCAGTCTCTAACACTGGCTCTTAATGGGGAGTAAACATGGGAGAGTGTAAAAGGAAGTAAGTATTACTGAAAATATATATTTAATTTAAGAAAACATACTTACCTTCTCTTACATTACAGCTAGAATACCCCCCTTTGATAAGGTGGTCAGATCAGTAATAGCATCATCCATGAACTGATTATGGATATGTCAAATAAAGTTTAGCACCCTAGTGAAAGAACTGTACTACATCTGGAATAGATATGCTCTTCACCCAGAACCTAATTCATGCACTGCAGGTGGAATTTGACACAATCCATCATCAGTATTGACCAGTATTTTGAATTTAAGAAAACATACTTACCTTCTCTTACATTACAGCTAGAATCCCCCTTTGATAAGGTGGTCGGATCAGTGATGACATCACCCATGAACTGATTATGGATATGTCAAAGGAAGTTTAACACCCTAGTGAAAAAACTGTACTAAATCTGGAATAAATATGCTCTTCACCCAGAACCTAATTCATGCACTGCAGGCGGAATTTGACACAATCCATCATCAGTATTGGTCAAGCCCCAACCAGGTAGCCAAGGTTCCACTGCTCAGGGTTCACATTACAGGGCCATGGTCCTGATATCTCATGTTGGTAGCTATGGAATTTGGACTACAATATATATATACTTGTAAGTAGATATCAACCTGTAGTTATAGAATGATGCATTCCAAGACACCAGAATCAAAACAAGAAGTCTAAAAGGCAACAAAATATCCTCTTAAGATAGTCCGTGAGGGGTAGTCCAGCATAATAAAATAGTACCACCCAGTCTGCCTCTAGATGGTCTAATGGAACACCTCATTTCTACAGAGCCTGTTGCAACCTAGATAAAGTATATTGGATTAATGGTTGCTTGTACAGAAATGGTTTGATAAAAGAACATCCTGGCTCGACAACATGTGGAAACCTGTAAAAAAGAAGTAAGAAATCCTGAAAAGTAAAGAACAGACAATATCAGTAATGAAGATACTCACACCTCCAGCAGGTATGGTTAAGATAGCTATAGGGGTAAATAAAAAACCCTGAGATGAAGATACTGCCAGATCATGTAAATAATGTAATATAAATGTATTAGAGGATGTCCACATACCAGCATGTACAATGGCATCCAGAAGGCAATTCAAATGAGTCACTAAGGGCATAGAAATATGACAAATGTGAATAGAAATGACTTGTACAAAATATCTTAATCTCCAAGGCCCAGAGGCAATATGGATCCATTTTCGAGCCAACCTTGACAAAGTAACAGGAGATAAATTCAGGAAACTGAAGGACCACCTTGAATGATAGGTCATTGTTTTGCACTTCTAAAGGCATTAGTGTGGACAACATAACACTTCAAGACCAACACTGAGTTTAACAAATGGTTAGAATCTGATAAGTCTTAGTGGTGAAAATTAGTGATCAGATGAATTGGTGAAAAGGATTTACCCACTTTCCTGACTTCCAGTCTCTTAGATAAAAAGGACCTGTCTGGTTATAAGAGGGCACAGGTAAAATGAAAAACTGTCCTGTGCATATGCAGCAAGAGGGATGTGATTATCTATGTTATAGCTCTCTAACCATATAATATTACAGGATATACCATGCCAGAATGACTATAATATTATAATCAGTAATTTACATTAAATTTTGTACTTTTCTGATAGGTGGTAAATAAATCAGAGAAGAGTGGATACAAGAGAACAAATTTCACATTTCTTATACTAGTATAAGACTGAAGATTTTTTAAAAATATTTCTTCATAAAACTAAAAACTGAAAACTTGTACAATATTATGATTTGATTCATTCAATATGTTTTTATTCATATACCATGATAAATAATTTACTTTTGTTAACTTTAGAATACAACACACCAAATTTTTGTGACATGCTCATAAAAGGATGCCCATAAGGAAAGAGCTTAAGAGAAAGCTTGATAAATATTTGAATAGTAAAGACTGGCTTTAAGCTTTATAGTATGGATATTAGGAAATAAGATGGCCTATATGGACCACAATGTCCAATTACAAAAGTTGGCATATTTCGAAACTGAAGATCTGGGGCTATCATACTTGGTTAGAGAATGTGACACCTTTTGTAAAGTTAAAAAATAATAAAAATCAAAAACCAATACACATAAACAATCTCGAGGTCCTTGATAAGAAATAATAAAATATGGTAAACTTTTATGTTTCAGAAAAAAAAAAGGTTTATAATACCTAGTAAAGACTGTAACAATGAAATTCATGACGATGAATCAAATAACTTGTATAACTTCATTACCATGCAATCCCTAGGAATTTTGACATTCATCTGTCATGTTACTTAACACTGATGGGTATTGTGTTCCCTCTCCTCCTATCCCCTTTTTAATTAATAAAAAAAAATATTATTTTAAAGGTTTATTCAATAATAAGACAAAGTGTAATATAAAAGACAATAAAAAACAATTGTCTTTACATGTTTGACTTAGTCCCAACACTGAAGTTTAAAAGGCACACAAAGAGAAACCAGAATATCTGACACAAAAGAAAAGATTAACTAATACATATACAATCTCACCCCTAGATGTTTCTGTGTTGAGGACATCAAATAAAGGATGTTTAGGATTCCATTTTCCACTGAAATTATATGTTGTTTTTTCACCATTAAGATTCCTGGTCATAGATGTCTAGAAAAAAAAGTCTCAATTATATTTGTTGAACCTACAATATGGCTAAAATGCTGTTGTACACTATTCTTTTAAAAAACCATAAGAGATCAAATAAAAATTGCAACTTAAAAACAGAAAATTTGTATCCCAAATATAATTTAATAAAATCATGTTTTACAAAAACAAAACTCAATTACACCATGAAACAAATTCAGTCTATTTTGCAAAAATGTTACAGCAAAGTTTCAAAACATTTTGGTATAACTAAACATTTTTGTATTACAATTATAGAGAGAAAAACAAAAGGAATGAATATTAACATTTTCTTAAATCAAAAATTTTTTTTTACAAAAATCATTTCCTCCTTTCACACTTACAGCTATTCATTGTCTGCTGTGGTTTCTACCCTTGTTCATCTAAGCATTCATGATAGTGTTTTTCTCGTTTGCTCTACTCTACACCCCAGTCAATTACCCTTAGCAATACATATCTTGTGATACTCTCCACCTATGTCAATGCACCCTCTATCCTGGTACTGTATATAGTCACCTTATTCAGATGGTGTTATCACTTTTTCAAGACTGGCTCAATCCTAGTTTCTAATGCCAGCTCTTAAATGGGAAGAATGGTTGGAAAGGAGGTAAGTATGATTGGAAATATATTTTTATTTCAGAAAATATTAAATTCCAAGACATACATACTTCCCCTTAGAGCTATAACTCCACATTGATTAGGTGAAGAAGCCAGTGAGGACACTATCCATACAAAAAGCATCTACACAGATTTCAACAGAAGATTGAAACCCCTCTGGAAAAACCTCACTAGATCTGAAACACATATGCTCTTCACCTAGAAGTTAATTCTTGCACTGTGAATTGAATCATCACTACAGGCCAGGCCCCATATAGCTAAGGATTCCACTGACAAGGGACGGAGTTCAAGGTCCATGGTCTCTATATCTGATGTTGGTGGAAAAGTCAAGTTGACTGTAAACTATATGCACACTTATATGTGGATCCATTGTAGTCATGGTGATTCATTCTAAGCCACTGGAATTATGACAAGAAAGTAAGCAACACTAAAGTGGAAATATCCTCAGTCTAGAGAACTATGAAAGTCAATACATCATGCTTAGAATGATGGGATCATATGAGAGTCACTCAACCTAAGGAAATAGAAATCATCCAATATGAAATTATGAACACTCATCTTTGCTCCCAACAGTGTCAGGAAGGTAAAATCCATTTACCCCAGAATTACTGTGAGGTTGTGAAAGCATTGCATTCAACCAAATATCCAAAATGCAACCACTTTACATTAGGAATTATGAGTGGGGAGTAGACCCTCTTCTGTGAACAATGTACTGAATCAATATTGATCAAAAAGAAGTCATATTCAACCCAGATGAATGTCAAATTTGAACCAATATGATAATTAGGCTCCCACACAAGCTGGTGCCACTCCTACTGATATCTGAGGAAAATAACCAAGGTAGGAAGAGAACTCCAACTTTACCCTTTTCAACAAAATGAAAAGAATTTACTTTGGAGTTAAAACCTCTGTGTGTGTGTGAGTGGGGGGATAATGTGCATTGAAGAGCCCAAAAAATGAGTGCAAATTCTCTAAATTCTAAAACCAACATAAATTTATTCATTCAAATGATTGGCAGGGACAGGAAGTATATCCTTATACTTTACTCATGACAGTCTATGAGCAGTGGTTTAGCATAGTCAGTCTCCAGGATGTCTTATGGGACATCTCATTTATACAGTATCAAATATGTTAAATTAGTGGTTGCCAGAGTAGTAGTTTGATAAAAGCCCTCAAGATCAAAGAATGATCCCAACTAAAAAAACTGGGGAACCTAGTAAACTAATGTGTATAATCCCTTTTCTGCATAAATACCATTAAAAATGCATGAGTGATTTAAATGATGCCTATATTCCCAGAAGAGAAAAAACTTTCATGAATTGAGAGAAGGAGAGATGAGTAAGAGTCTGGCTTCTTCTTCTCTAGTATTAAACCAGATGGAAGTCAGATGGGCACTGATTAGACTAATGACATATTGAACTGGAACAAGAATAGGTGTTTCAGCCCTGAAAATCAAGCCTGCCTTCATTGTTTCTGAAAGTAGAATGAGGATGTAATGTTCTAATAATTGAAAAGATGGTGACAGCAGTAATCAGTTACATATGTCAAGATGTGTGCCACTGTTAGTCCCATGGGCAGAGCTCTGAACTGCAGTACCCAACCCTTGTGCATAAAATGCAAATAATGGTGGGATGGCTCCCTACAGAAAACATGCAAATAGGCATTGGCAACACATGAACTTGGACATCAACAATACTAGTAAAAAATGTCAACTCACACTGAGGAATAAGAAACTGGATAAATATAAACTGGATAATCTAGGCACTGATATATATAAGAAAGATCAATTACTGAATGAACACCAATTTTCTGTCTTCTGAAGCCCAACTACTGATGGTAGTGAAACCTTGTAAGAACTAGCACTACTCTCTCAATACCCCTATAATACCAAACTCTAATAGTCCAAGAACTAAATTCTAAATCCTGAGGATTCATGGAAATCAGAAACATTACAGCTTGAGTAGATAATAGTGTCAAATATCTGAACTGTATAACTAATCATAGCTCAAGAACATAGAGTGCTCCTGGATCTATGATTAAGGTTACCCTAAGTCTAGAAATTTTCAGAGCTAAGCCTCCACAGACCATAAAATAATACAATATTCACCAACATCGCTGGTGGTATTCTGACTGAGCAGTAGAACCCTTAGAAAAATAAAGTATCCATTCTTAGTTATAATGTACCAAGGGGCTGATATCAGGGGTCGGGACCTACAAATAGGGGCAGAACTATGACTCCCCTGTGACAGCCAGTGAAATTTGAGATGCCAATGAAAACAAGGATGAGCTGAGAAGTAAATAAATGATTGGTTAGTTGGCCTTTATTGTTGCAAAGCAACCAGCTGCTTGCACCAAACAAGCAATAACAACACATAAAAGTAAAACTGTCAAAATAAATCAAGATAAAATGGGAACAATGTCCACAATTCACATAAAAGATTTAAATAGAATTGAAAAAGCCAATGGGTAATAAAAAGTTAAAAACACAAGTAAGTGGGACAGTGTCATCAGTGCCAAACACTGTCTAATGTCAGGGATAAGACAGAAAAGACAGATCTAAAATGGTCCCATCACTCACAGTCATAACAATGGCATGACAGTAAAATATGAGCTGTTGTGACATGAGTATCACAAAGACCATACAATGATGAATCAGTCTCAGATAAAAGACAATGATGAGTTAAACTGTGACCAATGCACAGACTTGTTAGAGCAACTTCCTCCTTCTGATACTTACAGAAAAAAGAATGGGCAGAGAACAGATGGTTTGACCTAGAAAAGCTTGTTATGACATTGCTTACTCCAAGTCAATTACCAACTGACATGAATCTGAGCTTTCAATACAGGACTGTAATTAGAGGCCAAAGGAAGAACAATATCACCAAGATGGAGTTTGAGATCAGGATGTATACTCCATTGGTGGCAGAAATGCATGCAAAAAGTTTTCAAAAAAGAAAGGGTAAAATTATTTGCTGTGGTTCACTTCAACAAGTAATTGAGGGCAGTTTGAAGCTGCCACTCAATAAACCTTATGTTTGATGACTGACACGAGATGTGAAAGCTGTTAAAATACAGCCTGTTTGCAACCATAGGAGGAAGTTGTGTAGTAATAGCATCAATTTTGATAGTGAAAAGTGTGACACACAAAACACAGCCCTACTTATACAACAACTAAAACCAAAATTAAACTAATTTAAAGGAACACCTTTATACCTATACTAATTAATAACCTAACATCCCACTGCAACGACCCCTACAATCCCGTAGTCGTTTATACTCTTATCCCTAAGACACATGCCTGGCAATGAACAGTTGCAAATTCTCTCTTTCTTAACCTGAGGTTGACCTAGAAAGGTCAAAATGTTGTTCTCTCCTTAGTGTTAATACCCATAACAGCCATTCTGAGATACATGGATAAGTGATAAGATTTATCTTGCTGCTCAGCAGGAACAGTCCTTGCATGATCTTGATCCTTCAGTTGCTCTTCTAGGATCTACTGAAGTATTAATATTTGACATCCATTAGCTAGTGAAATAGTCTACTGCATGCCTTAACTCTGCTACTGTGAAAATTATATATAAATTCCCACATAATGTACAAAATCAGGCTATTCCACAAATGGATAAAATCTCACCCTGCAGTAGGGCAATATGTCTGTATTTCTGTATTGAAGGCATAGACAACATAGTATAAAAATAATTTTTTTGCAGCATTGTTATTCAACATACTATCATCCCTTCTAAAATTTTAAAGTTAATTAACTATTTAAGAAAAGAATGGTCCATCACACAATGAAACTCTTATCATATTAAGTAATATTGATAGTGCTTTGTAAAGGCTACAACTGCAAGCATTTGTTTCTTTCTTGTGTATTATCTGTATTCAATAAGCATAAGGCATATGATTAGTGTATGTAATTACATATTCTTCTTCATCCCGTATCTACAGTTACACTGTCCTGATCCCACTCTTGCTGATCTTGGCATTCCAGAGGAACTCATTGTCTTGTCGTGGATATGCCAGATCTGGAGTATCCTAAATTAAACAAACTTTAGGAATTCTAATGCTTGTCAACAAGTCACTGAGGTGATTTATCTGTATTGAATTTAGAATTATTTTGCATTATCCTCCACCAGCAACCTCAGATCCATCACACCACATATTTGAATTTAAAGGCGGTAAGATGAACATAATTTCAGCAGCACCACTAGTTTTAGTTACTTCCACTTTGCTTATTGCACCAGTAACCATTCTGTCATAATATAGGATAATCAATCACCCATAATTAAAAAAAAAATTTACATTTCACTTGTCCCTAAATAAATAACTGTCTGAGCAATCTCTGCAGGAAACAGTTGGTAGAGACTATAATCAAACAGCATTGACACAATAGACTACATCCATCCTAAACTATGAAATATTGCTATTTAAATAGAAATGCTGTTATGCCCTATATTATTTTCATCCATGTAGTGCATTAACTTACATTGATAACTCTGCTGTGAAACACCACTTTTCCAGTTGCACGAGTAAAACTGACTGATAATATTGTGCAGTGTGTCCAAGACTTCCGTGCCAAAATAAAAATGTAAGTCAGTTTATTTATTTTTAAATTACATACAAAGCTAGTCAAGGCTTATGTGTGCTAGCAATTTCTAATTTAGCATTGATAAACTAAATCAGGTCTCCAAACTACGGCTTGCGACTTTGATTTATCCGGTCTACCAACAGTTTATTAAAGTAATAATATAATTTTTAATACTATAAAATGAAAAAAATAAAATGTAATTCAGCAAAAATCCAACTTACTGCGATACTGCTCGCTAAGAGTTCATTAAAGTAATAAAATGCTATAATGATATCATCATCATTTTCATTTTTAATTACATGAAAACAACAAAAAATTAAATAAAACGTGACTGAGCAAAACCCAATCTAGGTACGATACACTTTTCTATTTCCTGGAAAACTTCATCTCACTTATCGATTTCAACGTCCTGAAGCAGTATGTTTTTTTTCTCACACCTGTCCTGTGTACCTCAGTGTGTGTCAGTGAATGTTGCTGTTTACTTTTTCAAGTTCATAGCTATTCCTAGTTATCATGTCAGAACAAGGAAGCAAGAAAGAAGTTCACTCGGAATTTTGTGTTTAAAAAAAAAAAAACGATGGAGTGTGGACTACTTCGTTACTGAATCACGTAACAAAGCATTGTGCTTAATATGCAACGAAACTATTGCAGTGCTAAAATAATACATTTGTTGACATTACCAAACCAAGCATTCATCAAAATATTTTCAGTTCACGGGAGAGCTACGTTCAGACAAATTCAAAACCTTAAAACGTAACTTATCGTTAGAACAGTTTGTATTTAAGAGGAAGAAAACCGAGAAGTAAGCTGCAACAAGAGCAAGTTTCAGAGAGGCACATCTGTTAGCTAAACGAGGAAAACCATTTACAGATGGTAAGCTAATTAAATTATGCATTATTGAAGCAGCCGAAGAAATGTGTCCAGAAAAAAGTATACTTATTTAAGACTATTAGCCTCTCAGCAGATACAGTTGTTCATGGAGTCGAGGACACTGGAAGCAATATTGTGTCTCAGTTGAAAAACAATGCCAAAGAGTTCGAGTACTTTTCCATCGCGCTTAACGAGCCAACAGACGTGTGCGACACTTCGCAGTTGCTATTCTTTATTTGCGGAGTCAATATCAATTTTGAAGTGACTGAAGAATTAGCTTCTGTGCAGAGTATGCATGGAAGAACTACAGATGAGGACATTTTCAAAGAGGTCGAAAAATCGCTAACTCAGTACATCCTGGAATGGAAACGGCTGAAATGCATTACAGCAGACGGTGGTAAAAATATGAGTGATGCAGGAAAAGGTTTAGTTGAGCAAATTTACAAAGTTGTTTTAAGTGCGGGTTGTTCTGAGCTTATGGTTCTTTACTGTAATTTCATCAGCACGCACTGTACGACATCTATCATGTGTTATGGAACTTGTAATTTCGAGAGTGAACTTTATTCGCTCTCATGGACTCAATCATCGTCAATTGCGTGAATTTTGGGCTGAGCTATAGGAAGGTTATGTTGCTAGTTTTTGAGCTTAGAACTGAGATTAAAATTTTTTTAAATGAAAATAACTGTTGTTAACCGTTACTCACAAACAGTGAATGGCTTTGAAAATTAGCTTTTGCTGTTGACTTTTCTATGTATCTGAATTAATTCAGTCTTAGTTTGCAAGACGAAACCGTGCTTATTTGCGATATGTACACTGAAGTGAAAGTATTTCGGTAAAAACTAAATCTTTTTCAGTCCCAACTGATGAGGAGTTGCTTCACACACTTTTCATGTTGTAAAGATTCAAGCAAGAAGCGGAATCCCCATTCTCACGCAGGTTTGCACAATATAACTTTTCTGATCTGAAACTGCAGTTCAATGAGCGTTTATCTGATTTTGATGCGAATGCAGCAGAAATAAGGCTCTTCTAAAACCAATTTGATTGTGTTATTGATGAATTGCCACCTGAAGTTCAAACTGAAGTGATTGATCTGTTGAAGGACAAATACAAATAAGGGATACTGATAGAGTTCTATAAATGTCTTCCAAGTGATCAACATGTTCATTTAAAAAACTTTGCTCGTGGATTCATCTCAGTTTTTGGCACAACCTATTTCTGTAAACAGACATTTTCAAAGATGAAGTACGTGAAATCTAGTTACAGATAAGCCTTATCTGATGTGCATTTGCAATCACATTTTATGATAGAAAGCACTAACTTTAAATCTCAGTTAAACGTAATTTTGTCAGAAAAACAACAGTTTCATGCTTCTCGCTAAAGAGAAAACGACTATGTATTTTAAATATTTTCAATATATGTTCTTATGATAAATAAATTAGCAATACTGTATTCTTAATTTTACCATGGCCTCTCCCGCCCACAAAGTCTAAAAGATCTACCTTCCCGCCTTTGTTAAAAAAGATTTGAAGATCCCTGGCCTAGAGAGAAGACAACTAGTCAACTTCACCCACTACCACTTCTTGGGCTGTTCTTCTATCAATTAATACAATATTTGACAGTCACATTATAATGTCCCCACATTTGAAAGAGCAAACATGTTTGCTGGTGGGGCTACGAGCCAGCAACCTGCAGATTTTGAGTCAAATGCCCAAACAACCAGGTCAGCAAAAGGTGTAGATGAATACTTTTATTCTGCGAACAACATCATCATCTGCAAACAGCCATCTACCTGTCTACTCACACCTATACTATCACCATTTTCTAGAACAAAGTTGGTATTTATTATTTAGAGTGGTGGTCCTATTTTGAGGGCCTTATCTGCTGAAAGATATACCAGTGTTATGAACATTTTAATGTCATTCAAAAACTTGATCTCTTGCCTTTGTACCTTTACAGGTATGTATCAAGTCCTACCAAACAATAAAAAGAGTCAGAGTGACCACCAAATCTATTGGTGCAAGTTATCAGCTGAGCTCCTCTATGTCAGTGGCCAGGCTCAGCTTGGCCCCGTTAATTTTCTGCAGTTTTAGTAGTAGCATCTACTGCTTGCTTTTGGTTCTCCTGTACCAGTGATTACCATAGGTACAAGGCAATAGAATCTTCACACTTTGCATAACACAAATATCGAACTTCAAGACAATATTCACGCTAGTATTAACATTAGATGATATTTCTATTGGTTGCAGTTGAGTTAAGATGATTATTGTCATTACTGTTTAGTGTATATCACCCAGATGAAAAGAAAAAAGAACAGAATAAACTCTAGTAGAGAATTGTGGATTTTCTTTTCGCAGAGAATAGTTCTATGTATTGATGGTCCATTTGCAGAGACAGAAAGAGGTTATCACTATGTGCTCGTAACTATCAATTATTTTACTAAGTGGGACAGAATTCGCAACTGTTGCATTGATGGAGCTCTCAGTTGTGTATTTTAGAGTACCTGAAGAGATACATGTGGATGAGGGAGCTGACCTTAATATTCTGCTTTTCATTGACATACAAGTTACAGGAGTCAAGAGGGATGCTCAGTTGCATAGTACATATGAGTCAGATATAACTGATAATGTTCTGATAAAATAAATTAATTAGGAGTCAGAATAAGAGACGAACAAGTCAGAGGAAGATTAGAGTATTATCTCAAATCAAGAATAAAAACAGAAAAGAGCTGAGAGTACTTATTTGGCTATTCACCATAAAATAGATGGGAAAGCATTGAATCGAATAACTTGATACAGTTTAGAGAGACTGTTGAATTGCGGATGACAGATTTTTCAATTGATACATATAAGATTAATAATCTAATCAGTAAACAACTAGGATAGATGTGTGTATGACCTTTGTTTCAGTGTAAGAACTGTGCTTTTTCTTTAGTATATATTGCTACATTATGTAGTAAAAACATGAGTATTAATCCAAACTTACGAGAATTTAATTAAAAGTTTTAGTTTATGTAAATTCTGTCCGTGATTATTTATTTTCTGAAGTCTGAAATTAAAAATGCATTGAGTTTGATGGCTAATAGGTAAAAGGATATTACAAGACTACAGCTATTAAGTCATATCTTTGAAAAGTAATCTGAGAAGGCGAATAAGTAACTTTCATTGGGGATATAGACATCGTATTCTAAGCTACAAATATTCATTAAAATATAAATATGTTTGTGATCTGGCACGCATAAATGAATATGTACGAGTATATATAATTATTCACGAGTGCTGAATAATACAAATGGACCAATCAGACAAATAACACAACTATTAAACAATATATATAAAAATAAAGGACTTGACGTTGATGTTAGGACATGAGGTTAACTGTGTTTTCTGGACTAAGAGATATTATTTGATTATACAGCTCCTCTGCTATTTTCATTGGTATACGAGATGTTACAATTTTTGAAATTGTGATATTCACCAGGTAATGAATTTTCATTGAAGAACACGCTTGGTTTGAATTTCGCACGAAGCTATAGGAAGGCTCTCTGCTTTAATTTTAGCAGTGAAAGAGTAGAGGGTAGGCAGCTAGTCGCCGTCACCCACTGTCCATTCTTCGGCTACTTTGCTACTACCAAATAGCGGAGATTGACCGTCACTTACAATGCCCCCACAGCTGAAGGTCGAGCATGTTTGGTGGGACAGGGATAAGAACTCGCGACCTTCAGATTGCGAATATAGTGCCCTAATCACCTGGCTATTCTGAGCCTGGAGGATAAGAGTACCAAGGAAATTCACACTATGCCAGTTATATCTGGTACTTTTACCTAAGAAGATTAATACAAAATATTTCAATTTGATCGAGTTGAAATATTTATGAATATATACAATTATAAGTAGTGATTGATATTCATGTAATGACCAAATTGTACTAGAGATAAAATGTCAGGGTTGAGAGAGAAGCAGTCTTGGCCAGTATAACAGAAATAGCAACATAAAGCAGCACAGCCATAAATATGGATAAAGTGAAGGGAAATCTAATGAAGCCTTCAGGATAGAGAAAGCCCACAGATGTAAAGAGGGGTACATTTTGTATGTGCAATATAGGCCATGAGTACACATGAAGCTAATAGAAATATCATTTCAGCAAATTATAATTTTATTATCTTGCTCTGAAACAGAGATTAGAGAAAGTCATTGTTGTAACTGAGAAGTTATAACCCTCTTTACAACCCACGTATCTGGTTGCCCTTCAGACCAATCTGATTCTACATTTGAATCCTGACTTCAACTGTTTGAGATAAAATTATTTACCCTTCTGGCTCCAACCAAACCTCTTCATCAAGAGTAGTACTTTGAGACTTGTGATACAGTGTCGAAAAGGCCAACATCACGCAAACCACAATTTTGAAGTGTTTAAACTATTAAAGGTTTGGCTACAGAGCAGCTTGTACTGCTCAAGTAAAATGCATAAGATATTCCAGAAACCACACTGCAACTCAGTGTTATAAACAAGAGGAAGATACAATATGTACCAACATTGAATGGCTCCATGTTGTGTCCTACATAAATTGCCATGCTTCATATAGATCTCAAGTGATTACATCTAGATTTATTTAACTGCAGAACTCTACTTGTGCCAAACAACTACAAAATACATCACCAACCACACAGTGCAGCCACTCAAAACTCCATTTTTGTCAGCCAATATGCAAAGTAAACCAGCCATTAGTTATCCACCTTACTGAGAAATATCCCAAAAATTGTAGTCAAAGGCAAATCCGTACTGGTCAGTTTAGCCATTTATATCTCTGTGATGAAAGACATAGATACCTTTGTCGCTAGGATCATGATGATTTCCAGTGACCCAAAAAACATGTGGTCCTGATCAAATTTTCTGAAAAAGATGTATACAGTAGTGCACTAATACTTCAACCTACCAAATATCGAGCCAGTGTTTTGCAGTTAAGATATACCTAAAAATAAGTTTGTTTGTTTTTTTGCATGTGAACATCGATGGTTGTTTAATCTACAAAAACTAAATTAAAAGAAGTATGTCAATAAAATAATGCAGATGTTATAGCTTTAAATAAAACCCATTATGTACTCTTCCAGCTTTTCTCTCCATAACTACAGTTTACTTTCCAAACGCAAATCTTCAAGCAAATATGGTAACATTCTTCAGTACAAGAAAATATTAAATTTCCTTCACTAGACAACTCAAGTTTCACTTCTAAAAAATCCACTATTTGCAATTAAATAAATAAAATCCTTGAGGACAGGGTGAAAACTACCGCAAATGGTTCTCATGTAGTTTGGTTAGTAATCTTATAACCATTCAGATGTAAACCCACAATGTATTGAAACAAATCGAACATTATAAATCTTTAGACTTGCTACTTGGGGGAGAGGGCTGCACACAGTAATATAAACAGATCCATGTTAATTTGAAAAATTAAAATGAAATAAAATTAATATCAATCACCTAAAAACTCTTTCGAAGGTGAAAAACGAATAATCATTAAAAAATGCACTCGAACGTTTCTTCTCCTTTCTATATAACTTACTATTTCTTTCTGGCTATTGTCTTTCATAGTGGAAATCCAATTGTATAACAATATTTCCCAAGAAAGTTTACTTAACTATACAGGTAAGTTTCTTTTAAAATTTACATCAGGCTGTTACAATATATAGAAAACAATGTAGTATTTTCTGGTGAAATTGATTTCATAAATGAATAACGTAGGTGAGCTTACTATAAATTAGGTGTACTGGCAGAATATATCATGAAATTATACTGAATTTAGCTACAACTTAATGCGAGGAAAGAAAGAAATGGACTAGATAAAATTTGTAACACAATTAAAACAATATTTATAACAAATATGTAAACTTGATTCTGAACACTGAACAGATGCCTTTCACTCGATTCTTTTCTCAAAATGCATTCCTTCCAGCCATTTCACTCAACCTTCTGTACATAACTGTTTAAATCAAACATTTCTTAGTTAAGAAGAAATACTAAATTTGCTCATAGAGATTAGTGCTACCATATGAATGGTAATTTTCATTCAAACACAGGGAAGACCACAGCTCAGAGGCAGCTATCCTAAAATTGATTAACACTGATTGAAAACATTATTCCACAACATACAGTTACAACAGAAATCGTACCCTGCGTCGTGAGTAGTTCTTTCCTCATTACTTAAAAAGTATCACGATTAGGATAATGAAGATAAACTATATTATAAATATTATACACATCTACATAAATTTGTATGTAAATTGAACGACAAATAAACTGTTTATAAACAAATAACCAAACATAGGAGGGGCAGAAAATGTTCATGCATCTACTTTAATGGTCAGTTGTGTAACCTTTCAGGTGAATTACTTGGCGCAATCTCTCCTCATAGCCCTCCATGATATATATTTGGCATGGGCTATATATTTTTACATTCTGGTCCCGTTTTCTGATTTGTGAACTAGAGAGAAAATAAGTACTGTGAATCCAGTTTGGTACTTTTTGAGAGATTATACGACCTTTGAGGAAATTAATTCATTTGTGACGTGGCTCACTAAGAAAGTTCAGTAATTTTTCATATGTATTCTGTTTTACCTGATGATCATGTACGTTATAGTTTATTTTTAGCTTGTTTTACAGCGGAATACGAGGTCTGTTCAAAAAATACGCGAACTGACGTCATAAAACAAAATGTACTTTATTTAGAAGTTACAGGGCTGGGACCCCTTCAAAGTACTCTCCTCCCCAACGCACACACTTATCCCAACGGTGTTTCCACTTGTTGAAACAGTCCTGGTAAGCTTCTTTTGTAATGTCTTCCAGCTCCTTCGTCGCATTTGCCTTAATCTCAGGAATCGTCTCAAATCTTCTTCCTTTCACGGGTGTTTTGAGTTTGGGGAACAAGAAAAAATCGCAAGGAGCAAGGTCAGGTGAGTAGGAGGGTGGGGTGGGGAAGAACAGTGATCGAGTGTTTGGCCAAAAACTCACGAGTTCTGAGGGCTGAATTTCGTAGCAACGCGGTGCATCTTCAATTTTTCGGTTAAAATCTCGTAACAAGATCCAACTGATATCCCACACTCTTCAGCAAGCTCCCTGACAGTCAGACGTCGATTTTCCCGCACCAGGGTGTTGATTTTGTCGACGTGTGGGTCGTCAGTTGACGTGAAAGGACGTCCAGGACGCTCATCATCTTCAATGGACTGTCGACCATCCTTAAAACGTTCATGCCACTTGAAACATGCCGTACGATTCATAGCAATATCACCGTAAGCCGTGTTAAGCATAGCAAAAGTTTCAGTCGCAGATTTTCCAAGTTTAACACAAAATTTCACAGCAAGTCGTTGCTCCTTCAGGTCATTCATTCTGAAATCCGCCAAACGAAAAAATCGCATTTCACTTAAAACCGCGTAGCTAATACACAAATAAAGATATCTGCAATCGGGAAATGGCGTCGTAATCAGCTGATATGTGCAAACCTAGCGACACCAAGCGGATTCCCCTGGAACCAACTGGAGCCGCGCAATTCAAACAGTCCGCGTATTTTTTGAACAGCCCTCGTACATATATATAATCCCTACCCTTTCACTCATCTATCTCTTCCTTAGTTTCATTATTACCCAAATTTTAAGATACATCTTGTCTCTTTCAACTCTTCTGTAACATGATGTTACACTTGTTCTTCTAGATTTCAGATTATCAGACCTCTAGTTTTTTGTAGAAGGGCCTTTGTGTTAGGTTCACCTTTCAGATTACCATTATAATTTTCTAAAATATTGTCTTTAGAATATAAACACATATTTTGTTGGTTTTTAATTTACACATCATAGAAACAAATTTCTTCAAAATGTAAAAAAAGTTGCTGTTTAGTTGAAAACAATCTTTGTTTGGCTATTGTTGATGGAAGTAAATGACATCAGGTTATGAAAGCATTAATCAGCAAGTTTATATGCTACATTTATTTATAAGTGATTTTGAAAGCAATTCATAAATGTTTTATAAAGATGTTACCGAATTGAAATATACCAATATCAAACAAATATTAATTTTGTTGTCTGGATAAAAAAAATCAAGTGGAATTTTTAATTTAGAAATGCCAAAAATATCTTTTGCTAAAGATGACACAAATAACACTGCACAACAAAGTTCTTGCTTCTTGAACACTATTGGGTGTTCCTTACAGATATTTGGCTGCTGATCACGAAAATTACATCCAAATTTGCCTATCACGTACCGTTTCACCGAAATCTTTAGTTTCACCAGGACATTGCTTCAATGGAAAAACGATATCAGGGCAACTATAATCCATCAATGCTTGCTGACTACTATTGGACACTGCAAAGTGATGCACCAGACATTGAATGCAAACAAAAATCAAGAGCAAAACACTTTTAATTATGTTGAACTTAATGGCGTATTAGAAACAAAAACGCAATTAAATACGTTATTGCCGGTGAACAGTTAACTGTCTATTTCTCAGAGTTCCTACGTGATGAAGCAAAACCAAAACTATATTTGTGCATACCCACCAGGTACCTGTCACAATTAGCAAAAACTTTTCAGGAAGCAAAACTTTTCAAAATAATTGTTGTGCAGTGTAAACAGTCCACTTTGCTTCAGTCAATATAATACATTAATTATTGCCATACAGAATACAAAGACCAAATACATACCCCTAACAATTATTTTATCATACATTTTATTTTATACATATAAGAAATACAATTAATTTTTATGGCATAATTTTGCATTATCTAGTTATACAGTGGTTGATGTTAAAATCTGCCCAAATAAAAAGTGTTTAAATTGCAGGGAATAACGTTTTTAATATTCAGTGCTGTTGTATGCTCAATAACGTTTTGTACAAACCTAATCTAAAGCTCTAAAATCATTTTCATATATTTTTAATATTTATTGGAGTTCACAGATAATATTCAGTGCTGTTGTATGCTTAATAAGCCTTTGTCTCTTGTTTTACATGTTAACCTAATTTCAAAGCTCTAAAATCATTACATCAAGCAGATCATGATATTTATTATGTTACTACGGGTATTACCTCATTAATGTGGCAGTCCAAGAAAAAAGACATACATATTTGAAAACATTTATGAGTTTTCTCTGATGAGAAGCCTGAAAAGTTTGCTTTAATTCTTGTTTTTTATGGAATGTAGATGAATTTCAGAAATTATTACAAGAGATTATCTTTTGATCTACAAGTTTGAAGTTTAAAATATACAACACCATCTGATTAACCTTGATTTCAAACTTAAAAGTGATTTTTCATAGTTACTATTAAAATAAAATTTTATTTTGTTGATGTTTTCTAGATTAAACATTTTACCCTATAAAACAAACTGAACTACTGATATTAATGGCTGATTTTATTTATACACTGATAAACTGCATGATATACAAGAATACACATTGTATATAAATTTAATCCAAAACTGCAAAGATAACATATATAAAGTCAAAAGGCATAGTAAGAACAATTATGTTATTATGAATGATTACTTAACCTGACACAATTACATAAGTTTCCAAACAACAGGGTATAAAAGCTCACAATTCTACTAATTTACACCCAGTTAACATAAAAAAATAGTAGTATGTTTTCATTCTTACTATAAACTAGAGACAAATACCATTGCAACAATAAAGCTGTGGTAACTCAGTCTTTATATTCTTCTTAATAAATGTTTATAATCAAACAACTAAAAAAACGTTGATATTAATATTCTGAATGTTCTATGTATTGTTGAAAATCTTTTGTTATAAATAAATTTAAGAATTTGGATTTGGTCTAGCAGAAATTGTTCAAGCTAGGAATATTGAAATGGTACTTTTGGTTCATTTAAACAAGTTTCATACATCAATGATAATTAAAAAAAATAAGACTATTTCAGTTTCTTGCAAATATGAGGATATTAAGCTACAATAGCAAAACAAATAGAACATTCACAAATTGCTCACAATTCTGAATACCATGGTAAAAAATATCAACATTTTCTGATTATTTATATTAGGGCAAACTTTAGCATACTACTTATTCTTCATCTTTGGATAACCTAGAAAATTGTGAAAAAAGCACTGTATTATATTATTTCAATAACTTGTAATTTGACTAGACTATAAGATTTGTTACTGGTTTGTTTTAATGTCAAGTAATAACAACAATTAAAATAAATATGGATAGCTGTATGCATTCAGTGCAGTTTTCTTCCCCTAAAAACATGTAACATTTAAAATAAAAAAGCACTACTGTTAGGTACCTTCTCTCCCACTGTGTGGTTTGTTAATCACACAACAAATAATCAGTAGATTCCAGATTACCTAGTACTCATACATACAAACAGCAGAAGCTGAAGCAAATTAACCTTGTACTGGATGACAAAGGAGACAAAAACTGAATGTTATTTTATCATACAAAAAAATGACTAAGAATATGATGTACATATATGATTAGTAGATTATGACTTTAAAGCTTGTAGAAGGAAAAATATTTTAACAATAAGGAAACTGTACATAAAGTATATGCAAAATGAAATTATAATACTGCCAAATAAATCATACAAATTAAGTATTCACTATAGAGTAAATTGAAGTCTATAGTTACTTAGTATACAAGTCCAAAGTTTTTTCACATGTGTACTTTTTTTTACTCAAAGAGAACAAATGCTTCTTCAAATATAATTGAACATAATTTTTTCTTTAAAAAATTGTTAATGAAATTAAATGAAAACATTATAAATAAAAGCAGCAGTATCCAAAATTTTGAGAAAATTTAATCACAACATTCTTTCACAATAATTAATTGAATTTGCTTGTATGCCTACAGAAAAGATGGTCAATTTGTTATGTAACTTTAGCCATAAGCTTATAATATACACAGGCATATGAAAAGTTTGTACAATAGTGCCAAGAATGATAGCTTTGTACTTGTGGCAGACAAAATAGCATTATATATATAGGCAAATACTGATGTGGCAACTAGTTATTGAAATTAATATTACAAATGAGAAATAATTTTACTTTGTTATGCTTATATTTCATACTGTTACAGACTTAATTTACAACATTCTTCCATTTTAACAAAAATGCATCATATCATTACTGCAGTACATTTGTATTCATTTGAGTATATCAAAATATGCAAACTCAAAGGTTTGTTATTAAGTGCAAAACTGTATAATGGGCTACTTGTGCTATGTCCATCATATGTATCAAAACCCAATATTTAGCTTTATCATCCCAGAGGCTTATTTCTGAGCCACCAGTAGATATGCTGAAAAAAGTGGAAGATATGTTACATTGGTAATTAGTTTCTGGCATTATTGTATATCTCACAGAATTATGTTTTAAAACTATAATTTTAGTTTTATTAATTTGAATCTACTACTGTGATACAGTTAATTGTCAATTAGTCATGTTTGGTCATTATCACCCCATGCAAATTATTTAACTAATTATTATCTAATACATGGTACTTTACTTAGCCCTGCCCACAGTAGCTTCCTTAATTGAATGTCTGTCCATGTTGCAGTCTTTGTGAGGCTTTTGCAAAGTTTTATATTGTGGTAGTATGTATCCCATGTGTCTTAGTGGGTTAAACTTTTTGCATAATCAGTTGGTTTACCTGAGATTTTAATTACCTCGATTTGATGTGCTTTTTTTATTTTATGGGTAAAAGATGCCTTTTTTATTCTATAACTTTTCTTTTTTTTCGCATTTCTGTGTTTCATCATAAATTTTAGATGATATATAATTATTTCTTGCACATCTTCAAATTGCCATTTTGACTTTTATTTTATACAAAAAGGATTTACTGTCACTGCAATTCAGAGATACTTGTATGAAGACAGAGAAGTGAGTGATGACAAAACAAATAAAGCTGTAAGCAAAGAATAAGCAATGGAAACATTTGAAGAGTACAGCAACTGCAACAGATAATGAATAGGGGATTACTTTTGAGAAAGGCCATGAAGATACCAAAAAAAGTAAGCAGATTCTTTTTATATTAAAAAGAGTCCAGAAATTAAAATGGGAAAAAAAAAAAAAACTTATTCTTCAACATGTGTAAGAACTAGACATCACAACATAATCACTCAACTTCCTGGTACTAGAAACTATGGAAAACATGTGACTGCCTCCTTTAAGGCCTTTTATTTTCTGATAAACATAACCAGGGGCATAGATTTTTTTACACCAAATGGGGGGGATGATTTTTGCAACCACTTATGTGAACTGTTCAATTTGCAAATTGGTAAACTCCGACTACGTGAACCTGAAAGCTGTAAACGTGCAGTCACAGAGTAATCTTGTTGCCACGATACTTGCATGTATACTTAGGCTTACTGACTGATACTTATGAACTATCGCTCAGATCAAAAAGCTTAGAAGCACACCTATATTAAAGACGTACATTTCGGCTACTGAAAAAGCCTACATCTAGACTTAATTATGTAATTCGATTGGTAAGAACACGAGAATCACAAGAACAAACACACAATTTGTAGGCCTGTGATGCAATAAAACAATTCAATAGACCAAACTGTAGGGGGGGGGTGATTGTATGCATCATACTCCCCACTGAAAATGAAGGGGGGATGCATACTTCCATCCCCCCAGGATCTGTGCCCCTGAACATAACTAACATAATTGTGAAGAACACAAATATTTACATTACAAAATTAGTAAAAAATGTGATACAAGATTAACAACTTAAAAAGAAATGTGTGCCTTTATAGGCTTATTTATCTTGTTAGGTGTGATGAGGTCTTCAAAGATTTATGAACCAATGATGGTATGGGAACTGAAATGTTCTCTGTGTAACTATGCCATCAACAAGATTTCTATTTTCATTAAGATGCATATAATTTGAGGATGTTATGACCTGAGAGATACAAAAAACTTTGACAAACTTGCTCCTATTAAAGATATCATAAATGTACTACCAGGAAACTTTGAAAGAGTATATACCCTATTGGAATATGTGACTATCAATGAACAACTTAATTCCATCAGAGGTCACTGCAGTACCTTCCAAACAAGCTAAAAAATATAGTATAAAAGTCTTTGTTTTAGTAGATGCAAAGTCATATTAGTTGGTAAAGAATGAAATTATGTCGATGTTCAGCCAAATGGGCCATTTGCAGTGTAGAATGGTATGCAAGAAATTATTCAGCTTCTAGTCATGAAATAAGAGGAAACAATCAAAATGTTACCACAGCTAATTGGTATGTGAATATACCACTTGTAAGGTCTCTCCTTATGGATTATAAATTGACAATGGTTGAAAATTGTTGGGAAATTACAATTGCATGCCTTCCATACAAGCATAACAAAATTACAAGTAGCATGTTTGGTTTCACAGATCTTACTTTTGTTTCATATGCACTAAAATAAAAATAAATCATATCAAGATGCCATGATGCCATTAATGATACTACAGGTATCAGAATGCCTGAAGTTATTTCATTTAATACAAAATGGGGTGTTAATACATGTGGTCAACTTTGTGCTAATTACAATGCTTTCAGATAAACAAACATAGCCATTAGCAGTTTTTTCTTTAATTTAGTAAATGTTCCTGTCATCAATGCATGTATTATATACAACTTCAAAGTATCACATTGAAACAAAATGTTTTCAACTGAAAAACTATGAAGTAACTCAAGATAATAACCAAAATATACCTAGGAATATCAGGAAGAGAATTCACCTTCAACAAGGGCAGTCAAAAAAACTTTGCAGCCAGACTCTCAAGTAGAACCATTGAGATGAGAATACAAAATGTACCCAAGGAAAAGAGACAATCAATGTTCAACAAAGTGTCTAAAGTGCAATGCATTTATTTGCAAAGAACATACAATTATTATCTATGTGCAATGTGCAAATAATAAAACAGAGAAAAAAAAATAAATAGAAAGTAGCATTAAATGCTAATTTATGGACTGATTTTCTTATTTTACTTTGTGTATTTTAGCATTTTGAATTTTGTTTTTTTAACATTGTAAGCCATAATCTAAGACTTATTATTTTACTTTACTTTGGACAAAAAAAAAAAAAGCTTTATAATAATTTAAATACCATATTGGACTCATAATGATCCCAGGTGACCACATATATCCAATTTCACCACATGACTATTTTAGGGTTAAACAAAACTGTCAAACCAGGCAGCAAATTAATTAATTTTAGTAAATAACATAACTAAATAACTACAGGATGTTCAAAAGTCACTGTGCACTTACATATTTATCAACAGACATGTTTCAATACAGAATACAGGAGGTAAATATGAATGACAATTATAAACAATGTTGAAAGTGACCCCCGTTGGCATCAATACAGGCCTGGATCCTTCTTATTTTGTTTCTAAACACTGCTATCAGTTGTTGGCTTGAAATAGACTGAATAGACATATGATTACAAAACTGCACAGTGACTTTCCAAACATCCTGTAGTTTACAGATTGATTCATTTAATACTATTACTGGTATCTGAAATAAAACTGTCAAATACCTGTTTCCAAAGAGAGGACAATTGTATGTAACTGTTTGACTGTAGCTGCTTTAAATGCACATAAAATTTTTGTGAACCATACACTGTATACAACACACTAACATTCAACTGCTGAAAGCAGACTGTACTCTATACAGTGAATCAGCAATCAGTAGGCTAAACAGATTTATCGGTCACCTTAGTTTATTACACCAATCCATTAAGTTCAATCATAATTGATGTTTGAAATAAGACAAGGAGAGGTGGTTGCATTATGATGAATTTTAGTTATTTACTAGAAGTTTTATTTTTTTAAAGTATTAACATCTGAATATTTGATATTATTCATAAGAAACATTATGAAAAAATAAAGACTTTTTTCCATGTATTTTTTATGACAGCACATTTAAACCAATTTTACAGTCATACTCAATTAATGATCAAATCAATAAAGATTAAAAAAAATCTAATGGTGGAAATGTTGAGGCATGTTTAATAGCTCTCTAACTCCAGGCCAACTGTCCACAAATTTCCTACTTGCCTATGATCACATTCCCATGTAAGGCATAACATCATAAATCTACACACCGTGGGCAATAAAATAATACAATTTTTAAGTCTTAATTAATGGCACATAAGTGAAGTAAGAGAGTGAACAGACAATATTTGGTCATTTCTCTTTATATTATGTAAGAAAATCTAAATATGTGAAATAAAAATAATTCACATTTCTAAAACTTTACATAATAACAACCTGTGTTGTGAATGTTTTCTTATATTGTACCTATACTAGTAGAGGTTTACATTTTGATTTAAGAAAAGCTGCTCTGAATTAGTGGTAGCAATTGTTACCTATGTCACAACCAGATACAAAAAGAACACCAACATCATAATCTTTAAGCATGTTGCCCTTTTTAACAACATGGAGTGATTAGAAACACTTACAGACAAGATAAGAATAAAAATCCAAGAAATCACAAATAAATGAAACTAATGAGCAATAACAATTACACATATGTACACCAAACGTCAAGAAAAAAATTTGGTGAACAAACAAATATCCTCACACTATGTAAAATTCAGCACAATTTCTAAGCCGTAAAAATGTTACACAAAGAGTTTATCTCTTTTTGTTCCTATAAAACAAGCTTTTAATTTTACTTCATTATTCAGAACTAGGTACACAAGACCTAGTTACATTACCTAGTTACCTAAATTACATTAATTTTAAAAATGTTCCAAGCTTACAAAAAGTTAAAAAGCCATAAAATATTTCACTTTTCAATAAAGTTCACATTTCATAAAAAATAAAGGATTTTAAAGTAAAAAGTTATGGAAATAGAAAGGTTCCTGGTATTTTCAACCTGAATGGCATCTGATGCAACACATGAGTAAACTACCAGGATAGAGACCCTAAGGTTCAGACCCAGTCATCCTTAAATTCAAGCTAATGACCAGACAAAGTTAGCAGTTAACTAAAAGTAACCATTAAATACACATCTACAACCACAGATGAAAGCATGATATTTATTCAACAACATATCGCCACTCAACTCTTAAACCTTCTGATCTGTAACCTGGTATGCTGACCACTAGGCAATGTCCAGCCCTGAGACGAATGGAAATTATAACTTGAATAATTTACTAATTCTGACATTTACAAAACAAGAGATTACATATATATAAAATTAATGATTTAATCATATAAGTTATACAGTTGAAACACAAACAAAAGAAAGTTTATGCAAGTTTTAACTCTTTACAAATTTATAAGGCACAGTAGATAGTGGCTTACATAATACTGACAATTCAGAAGGATGTCATGTATAAATATATCAAATAAACAATAGCATTAACATTTTTATAATCAATATGATCTCTCAAATTCCTCTTCTGATAGATGTTTTATTAACTATTTTTTAAAAATAATTTAAAGTAATTTTACTTGTTCAAGTCAAAGAAAAAACATGGGAATCTAATATATAAAATAAACATACAGAGCAAACTTTTAAAACAAATTTTCATTACAGTATCTGTATATACCCATACATGCAAGTATATGTATTTTAAAATTTTCGGTGCTGACTGAAGGATGGAAACTATTATGTAAAAATGACAAACTACTTCAGAAAAAATATTTAATTACTTGAACCTGACATTTTGACTTATGACTTTACCAAGAGTCTATGAAAATCACAGGTTACCAGACTAATTTTAAATGAGAGTAACTGAAAACAAAACACAGCTTCAACTATACTTGCATCACACACACTTTTCCATTATATTGTAAATTTTCTCAGATTTATTCCTAATCCAGATGCCCTTCCATTAACAGTTACAATGACCTATTCTCAACTAGTTACTTCAAATTTGATTCAACTCTCTACAAGCAAAAGAAATACACCACAATGGGCAATAATATTGTTGTTGTTGTGACATCTTATTTTATGCATTTCTTTGAATCATCAGCTCTTAATCAATAGAATTTTGAAATCTTAAACCAAGTAGATGGTACAGATATAATGATGATATCTGTGGTACATGGAGTCATGGACTCGCTTCTCTTGGAATTGGATGAATTCCTTAATAGTTATCACTCCAACATAATACACTTAATAGCCAGCTATCTATACCCTTTCTTGATATCACAGTCACTATTGTAAACAGCAAACTTGTTACTTTTGTATATTCTTAACTTCATGTCAAACCTATTATTCAACATTATAACTCACATGAACCACCAGACATCAAACAATATGCCATTATTAGTCAACCGAATAGAACTGAGAAAAGCTGCAATACCATGGATGGTAAGTCATAAGCCAGGATCAAACTTCAAAAAATACTGATGTCCAATGGCTATCCATATAGTTACATTATTAAAACATTTTACAGTTTTGATTAAAAATATATTAACAAATGACATCAAAAAAGAAACTGCTACATCAAAACACTGTTTTGTAAATGAACATTTAACTAATTGTTTTTCTCAAGTGATTAAAAATATGGTTTGAATACCAAAGTAATATAAAAAAACCTGGTAGAAAACTGAAGGATATATTCACTCTTTCAGCCTTTAATAATGACAATACTTGTGAATACACAGTGTTTTGCAAAAATGAATGGCTTAGATAAGACTTTAATACTTAAAAATGCTGTCTATGAATTTACATCTATATAGTGTTCAGCCACATACACTGGCAAATCCAGGTGTCCAACACACGATTGTTTCAAAGAACAGATTTATTCACTGGAAATTTTGACAACAAAGAAACTACTGCTGAGCATTAATTAAAAGAACATATCACAATCAAAGGGACACCTTATACAATAAAAATTTTAGTAACCTGTGGCAATTTTCTTCACAGAAAATATAAAAAATCCCTTTTGATTAAATCCAGATGTCCTTCAATTAATATGCACAATGCTAAGCCCTTTTAAACTTTTATTATCATCATTATTAATTTTATCAAATTTAATGTCACTATTACAATTTTCTATACTTGTATTATCAACGACTCAAAACTGTTCAACTATACTTGTATAACAGACACCTTGCAGTTACACTATTGTAGCTGTATTTTGTTTTTTAATTACTGTCATTTAAAATGAGTTTGGTAATCTGTGATAGACCCTTGATAAAGGCATAAGCCAAAACATCAGGAACAATTAAAGTTGTTTGTTGTTTTAACATAGTATATACAAATTCTTTAAGTTTTTGCATAAACTTAAGTACCTAACATTATAATTTAGTAGATTTAAACAAAGACATAATTAAAAATATGAAAAAAACCTTTAACATCTAACTACAATTACAAAATTAATATATACACCTTTTAAAAGTATGTACTATTTACTGATAAAAATAATTTCCGACAGACAAAAATTATTTTTCATTAGATGAAGGACGTACTTGAACTTTAGGCAAAGGCTGGTTTTTAGTATAAACAGTTAACTTTCATACTTGTTGTATTCCTTATGTAAAAATCAGCTTTTTCTAAAAAAAATTTAATGTTTGAATAAAAGTAATTTCCAGATTCAACATCAAAATTCATGCAAAAAAAACCAAAAGCATATCAGCAAATCACTTTTTAAGTCAAGCTTTTCAAATTTAAGAGCTAAACAAATATGTACACACACACAGAAATCTTTATATCATTTATTTGTAGTGAAAGCAGATTAGCATCAAATCTATTATGCTAACAGTCACAAGGTTCAATACAAAAGAAATAATTGTACATGTAAATAACATGATTGTTTTTGTGAAGTTTCATCTCACATTCAATATAGTTCCAACTAAGTGCTACCATATTTAATCACAAACTACCCAAAATAAATAAAAGTTATCATTGTAAGAAAACTTTAGAATTATTTTAAAAATACACATTAAAAACAGTGAATTGTGTGATTTTATTTATCCTACAACCTTTGTTTTAACTTTAAATTAAAGTTTTTCTTAATCATTTAGTATGGACTTTGAAATCTTGTTTTTCAATTTTTATTCACTGTTCTGGAATTTATTCTTTTTGTCCAGTATCTTCATGAGCTCTTTAGACATATAATAGGGTTTTTCTTCTGATCCATCATTTCTTTCACAGTCTTCCACTATAAAAAACAACCTCTAGCTAATTATTTCAAGCTAGATAAAATATAATACAAACAAATCCTAACTAACTATAATGAACAGAAATATTGTATTTATCTGTCCATCTATGTACAATCACTACAACAACGATAAGATTGAATGAGGTATCAACATAGATTATTTTCCATATATTTGTCACCAAAAGTAAAATTATAAAAACAATGCCCTGATTATTTCAGTAACAGGTACACTGTGTAGAGGCTTAGCTCTATCTGTAGGACAAGTATAATATTTCTAAGTTTGTAAAATATCTCAACTAAGAAAAAATATTATAAAGTAAATCATTACACCAAAAATAGAGTCTGTCACACAGAGGGTCAATCACAATTCATGAGCATGATTTACATATGCTAATACAGTAGCACATTGCTGTAAATGCAAACTTTGACACCACAGGTAACATTTATCACAATGTATACTTTGGTTCAGATAAAATTTCTGACCATTAAAAATTGCTATGTTGCCATGAGAGGATATTTATATTGTAAGATAAGTCTTCAAAATCATACCACAAGCCAATCTAAAACCCTATCTCATCTAAAAAGTGAGACTCCAGTTAAAAAGAGCTAAATGGCCCAAAAAGTTATTGAGATTTATACAGCTTTCAACATATTCTGTACCAATAATAAGGTATTAAGCCAGACATCAAAACCAACAGCTGTTTCCATATTAAAGATAGAATAACAACACATATACATTCAGTCCTGCAAAGTAGGTTCAATGGGCTTTTGGTCTATTTCAACATGATCTTGAAAAGCAACTTAAATAAGGAGTGTGTGAAAACCTATAACACTGCGTAGCAGAAAGCTAACTTTTCCATGTTCTTTGCAGTAGGTTGTTATGATGAAAATTATGGTACTGGGTGCAAGTCTAATGGTCTTTCGTGTATCTAGTTTGCTTGAATGAGATCATAGAAGTTGATGTACATATGCAGCGGAGGGTTTATAGAAAATCTGTTACAATGTGTGGTTTAAAATGAACCTCTATATTTTTCATACAAGTTTGTTATGAGAAAAATAATAGCACTGTTCAGCAGTGAATATTCATAATAATCAGACTGATCACAACAAAAACTTAAAAGTAGTTCCTATGAACAGAAAAGAATCTGAGAGAGTATTTTTATAAAGTACAATTAACTCTCAGTATTTAAGGTTATTATTAAAATAATTATAAATATTACAGTTTTATTAAAAACAATCTAACAGAAATGACATTTATTATAATAACACAGAAATAACAAATCACCATTTTATATCAGCAAAACATTAATACTTTTGGTATTTCTATAAGATGATTTGAGATAGTTAGGTTTTATCTTATTTAAAATAAGTAAAAATTTACCAGTCTCTTTCAACATAACAACATTGCAATAGCTACAATCTGCCCACTTAACAGTAACAGCACCTGAAACTTCCTGTTTGTAATTAATTCTTTCCATGCTGTTGCTCCTGGTTATAACTTAAATATTATAATTTGCTAGAATGCACAGCTATTTTACTTGTAGATTCTACATTGTACTCTTATAAGCAAAGTGAAAAGCTCTGGAATGTTTATGGCTCCTAAAACATTAAAAAATGTGAAAGAAGGAAATAAAAAGACAAATATTAATCCTAAATGTCCAGCTTGAATTATTACAAAAACCTCAGTTATGGTGTTCAAAAACATCTAAGTTTTTCTTTTGTCTAATAAAATCCTAACCAGTTTGTGATTAACTTCCAGTATATGATCTTAAAAAACAGCATAGTTTTACTATCTATTTAAAGAACTTGTTCATTCTAGTTCATATATAATTTGCACAGACAAAGAGAGAGAGGACAACTTCATAACTCTTACAACATATTTTATCTTTTTCATACTGACCTTTAGCTACCTAGAGTCAAACAGCCCAATATGGCTTCTTTTGTAATTAGTAAGTAATGTTTCCTAATACCATAGTTCTATTTTGAGAAATCACTGGTTGTTCTTTATCTTTCAAACATTATATAATTCAATCATATATTTAAAGTAAGTAAATCTTTGAAACAACTTCTCATAAATATAGGCTGAAAAACAAACAAACATTTATTTGCTTGTAGTATTTACCCAAAGCTATAAGAGTGAAATATACACCAGATATTCATAACTTCAAGGTTTTAGGAGAGCTACTAGTTGAATGTCAAAATAATTTTATTGTTTCCAATACATATATTCTTAACTTGGATTAGAACCAAACACTTATCATATGCCAGGCAAATGCTTCACCAGCTGAATTAAAGGGTTAGCAACCAGTGCTTGCTAGTAAGTCACATTTTTAACAAATTAAACTACTACACCAATATATATTTGATGAACCTAATACAAACTTATTATGAAATGTGTACATATTTAACCTGAATATTTTGTTTAGGAAATCTTTTTTTTTTCTGTACAGGGTATGTGATGGTTAAAAGAAGACCTAATCCGTTATGCATGTGCAACACACACATTATCTTGCATTTTTAAAACAGTTATTTTTGATAGAGTCCACATGACTTGCTGACAATTATAGCAATAGCTTTAAAGATTATTTGGAAAATACCTTATTAAAAACACAAGAACACTGACTTTTTTATGAGATAAAAAGACTTTTCTTAACATCTACAGCTAAATAAAACTGTTTATTAGATAATGAGCTGATATTTACAGGAAGTTTTTTAGTCACAACATAAAATATCAGAGCAAAACTACTCACAGAAACAAAGGAATAAAGTATCAACTGCCATTCCATAGACACTAAAAAATCCTGAAGCTATGATATAGGAGCCAATGGTGATGGTCTGAAATAAGAAACAATGTCATACTGACAGTTTTGAATGTCATGCATAAAAGACAAGGCAGTAGTTAATACTTACCTTGTGGAAAAAAAAAAGACTGATATAATATTAATGCTCTTTAGACTTTCCTTGAGTACAGTTAAAAAAGATGGAAGAGAAAAAACAGACCTATTTTGTTCAACTTACAGTTCATTAATTGCTTTAGAAGGGGCATCACTAGCTACCAAAAATATTTAGAGCTTGGGTCCCGAGAAGCAGCTAGTACTTAAAATAATTAAAAGATTAAAGCAATATATTACAATTTATGCAAGGCCAGTATGAAATGCATTTGAGCCAATGCCTAGTGATACCCTTGCTTCAAAATCATTGTATAATACAGCTGAGGAAATAGTTACTAACTTTTCAAAATAAGTACACAAGAATTCATGGAATATAAAAGTTTAAATGTAAATTGAAGAGTTATACCAATGCAGTGAGTTTTGTTTCACTTGGGATGTGCTCAGGTGGGAAAATCATATTGGGTGAAGGATAGTTGTAGAAGCACAGCAATATTTTCAATTAAACTACTTTTATTATAACTCAATGAAATTAAATCTTTAATTTTACATGTAAGAATCATATTTCTCCTAATAAGCAAAATGTTTTCCTGTTTAGATGCCACATTACTAGTGGGCACCATACTTTTAAATATGATGCATCTTTTTCTTTTGGCTCTTCCCATTTAAATTCCACAGCCTTTTTGAGCAAGATTTTTTTATACAAGTCAGTGCATTTGGTGTTGAACCTATAAATGCACCCACAGAGTCAGTAATTTTAATATGGATTATACGTATGAAATGATGAAGTGGAGTTTTTAATTCAGGTTTATATAAGGCATTTTTTTTCAATTAATAGAACTTCATGTAATGACATTTTTTAAAATAAATCCTCTAATGTGTTGAACCCCTGTAATTTTTTTTTCATTAGTGCTTGAACCCTGGAGAACTTACAGAATCAACAACTATGAATAATTAATTTAAATAAAAGGAATTTATCAAGCATTAGTTTAATATAACCAGGGAAGCATGTCATCTATAAGATAACAAGAAACTGAGTAGATCAATTTGATACATAAAAGATAATTTGATAAGAGTGATTTAGGTTAAACTAAGATAATATGAAATGTATGATAGTACAAAATAACAGTAATTTACATGTAATTAGAACAACTGACCATATAATCATAAGATATCACTCAGACACATTTAAATATTTAATTCTACTATAAATGTAAGTACAATAGAAGTCTAAGATACTTACAATGACTGGAAGTAAATAGTAGTTCAAGTTGGTGACTCCATCAATCTGAGAAATTTCAACTTCACCACTGAAGATATAGAAAGCTGCTAAAGCTATAATTGAAAACCAAAAGTTCATATAATTTGTTCAAATCTGTATAGGTGGTATATATCAAAATACCAAAAATCAGTGCTGAAGAAACTTTATAAAATAAAAAGTTATAATAAACAATATATGTCAAAAACAAGTAAATGTAAACCTTATGAATCATTAAAATGTTTACAGATGTTCCTTAAAACCTGGAGGTAACACATTACTAAGAAGAATAAACACAGTTCACATTTGCATATCAATTTATAAAAAAAGTGTCATAAAAACCAAACAGCATTTACATTATATGGATATTAAATTTTAAAGATCCAAAACATAAAATAAACACAATTCCAAAAGCTAACCTCCTTTACAGGTTTTGTTGTTGTAAATTGCTATCACTCATTTGTGTTATAAATGCAAATATTTCATGAAATTCCTACTGATTATTATTATTTAATGATAAGTGATATTTCTGCAACTTCATTTGAATATATACAAGTAGTTTCAAACAGTTTTCATAATTGCCAAAATTGTGATGAATGTGTTAACATTCTCACTACATGACAAAAATCAGTGTTTTTATAGATATAGAGAGGTAGAAAAACATACAATAATATTTTCAATTATTTATTGACAGAATTAATTATATTTAAAAAAACAGGTGGCATAATTAAAGCATCAACTTGCCCCATGTACCAAGTAGCTACCATTTTGAACACCATGAAAATATGCACTAGATAGAGTAGAATTTGTTTTTGTTAACTGCTATCAATTGTTTGTGTTTATAACACCAACATTTCATAAAATCCCTGTTGAATTTTTTTATTTAATGACAAGTGATATTTCCTTCACTTCACTAGAGTATGTACACTTTAGGGTAAATAACAAAATGATTCATCTCTTATCAACATCATTAAGATAAACTGCATATCACAGAGCTTCATATAATACTGTCCTTAACTTATAATTTAGTTTAAAAAATTTCAGAATCAATTTTGAACATACACTTAACTCTTTAAGCAAGGGCCTGGTCCATGTACCAACCTCACATCCATTTTGTGCTTGTTATGGTTTTCATGCTATAACTCTTAAATTAGTATGCAAGGTGTTCACGAAATTTGGCACATTATTCGTAAACGTAACAGTACTTTCATATGCAAAATATCAGATTTTTTTATTAAGTCTTAAGGTTTTTTTAAGCAATGTTTTTCTCGTGACTTTTCTTTCACATGTTGCTTATCCAACATGAAAAGCAATTTTCATTTTATGGGTAAAAATAACTTTATTATCAGAAAACTTTCATATTTCACATGCAAAATCCTTAAAACATCCAGATAGCTTTTAAATAATTCTTAAGAAAAAACTTAAGAAAAAAATTTTACCTGTTATCTTCACTAACAAATCTCTGTATGATTCAGTCAATTTAACAAACATCATAACCAGGAAATAAAAATAATAATTAGAAAATAAATAGAAATTATACCTTTTTCATTCTATAATGACAACAAATTATAACACCAAAACATAAAGAGATTAAAATATCATAACATTTAAACATATTTATTATTTTTATTATATATTCACCTTTCAGCTGTGCCTAACAACACTGAAGTTACAATGATGGAGAGCATGTGCACTCATGTTACCATATCCAGTGACATACAATTGACTTTTAGCCTTTACAAAGTGACCTGTCTTGACTGTATTTTAGTGGACTAGTATTTTATAAAATAGAGTCACATTTCAATTATTGTGTGTTATTACAGGTATATAGACTATTACTCTCAACAAACAAGTTTTTAAACTTTTCTTGAAACATATAACAGCAAATAAATAAGTAAAGCAAACAATAACTCTTCCAGTTATAAAATTTGTATTCAGTTGCTGTTTTTGTAGTTAAGCTGAACCTTAAGAAATTTTGCACATAGAGGACAAGAAACAATTCTTTTTCAGGTTTTATATATATATATATATATAAAAATTTGTATAACCAAATAAAATCATAAATTACTATATCAATACAACAGAATTCTATTACAATTTATCAAGTTTAGTAACCATGCTGTATTTGGGTCTAAAAAAATGAAATTTCAGAGAAACTAACAACCCAACTTACCAGTATGAAGGTGTGGCTCAAAAGAAAGAGATGTTGCTTATTATACTTGAAAATAGCTGATAAAACTATTAGGGTGGCATTCTGAGCTTTCAATTGGTTAGTGTCATGCAATATACATATGTAAGTGCATATGAGGGACCATTTCTGAAAATGCTAAGAGGTAATCTGTGGAGTACCATTTTTGATTCAATATATGAGTAATATCTCAGCAAATAGAAAAGATAGAATGTTCTTATTTTAAACTTGAGTTTGTCAATGTTGATAATTTGAGTTCCTAATTTGTACAGACTGTGGACTTTATATTTTGTCATCAATCACAAGAAATTTAATTTGAACCAGTGCTTCATTCAACATATCATATGATACACAAAAATAAGTTTGTGTGTGTTTGTTTATTATATAAAAACTAAATTAAAAACTAATTAATGGATAATATAATAAAATGAATTACTATCCACAGTTTGATCCCAAAGTTAATGATACAGTTTCATAAAATAGTACTTCAATAAAAGTTTGAATGGTAGTCAACAAACATGATAACATGGTCTTTGACCTGTGACCTATCTGGAAAGGATTAAACTACATTGGCATTTAACTTGAACAAAACAATATCTTTCATTTTATCTAAAACACTGGCATAAACTTTCCAAACACCTCAAAGTGGACACATGCTAGATGAAAGAGAAAATTAACTCTCACCTGAAGCTCCAACAACAACCAGCTTCCCCAAGAATAACAAGAAGTCAGTTGTTTTGTCTAAAACTACTACTCTGAAATTTAAAAATATTATACAGAAAAAAATATTAGAAAATACACTTATACTTTTTTAATACAGAACTTACATCATTATATGAACTGTGTATTGATTGATTGATTTAGTGTTTTATGGCACAAAGCAGCGAGGCTATCTGCACCATACATTCGGTAAAAATGTAAAAAATAAATAAAAATAAATAAATAAATGTAGTAATACACATAAATGGAAATGAAGGTAAAACAAAAAAGTATAAAATCAATGTTGACACCTAGTCTACAATGTTAAGATAGAAGGCAGAGCATAAGAAGTTGTAAGGTATTTACTCTAGCAAAAAGGTAATGATCATAACCCGCCAGGAAGATTAACAGGTAAGTATAAAAACCACCGTCAGTCACCTGAAGTTGGTCTTTCCAGTCCTAGTTCTGGGTTATGAGTCAATATGGCCAGTACTAAAAAGTTAAGTAGTAAAAGTGTGAAATGATATGTGGCAAAAGTATAACAACAACTCGCCAGGATGACTAACGAGTAGTTCAAACGGATAGTTCAAACAGGAGCGTTAGTCACCTGAAGTTGGCCTTTCCAGTCCTGGTGTCGAGTTATTTAATGTTCTGGCCATTGTCCAATGTCAAATTGAAGGAGAGAGATTAAAACTGTAAAAAAGGAACCACAATTAAAAAGGTGTAATGAATAAATACGCAACACTTAAATGAGATTAAAAAGGTTAATGGCCATTAAAAAATTAAAAACATTATCAAGGTGGACAGAGTCACCATCACCAATAACTCTGTCCAATGTAACAGATTGACCCTGGGAAAAAATATGTTTAAAATATTGCCGTCGTTGAGAATTGTAACGATGGCAAGAAAGTAAAAAGTGGCTGATAGTGATTTGAGTGTTACACAAACTACACATTGGTGCATCAGTTCCAGATAAAAGAAAGTGATGAGTTAAAAAAACTGTGACCAATGCGTAGCCTAGTGAGAACAACTTCCTCCTTCCGAACTTTACGGAAGCTAGATGGCCAAAGTCCAATTTTGGGTTTGATTTGAAAAAGTGTGTTGTCACGTTGCTCATTCCAAGTGGACTGCCAGCTGGCACGGAGCCGAGCCTTGAAGACAACACCATAGTCCATGTACGGAATAGGCATAGGAGTGATGGTGCTGAAGCAGACATATTTAGCTGCCATGTCTGCAAGCTCGTTCCCGCGAATACCAACATGGCCTGGTATCCAGAAAAACTGTATTAAAGTAGCTGCTAATGAGAAATGGGCCAGTCGGTTTCAAATATCAGCGAGAATAGGATGTGAGCTAACATGTAGCGATTCCAAGGCAAGTATAGAACTAAGCGAATCAGTATAAATAGTGCAGTTGGAGTACTGCTCAGCTGCAATATGATCCAGGGCAAGAGATATGGCATACAGTTCAGCAGTGAACACAGAAGCTGTAGAAGAGAGTCTACGCGCAACTACTGACCCATAGCAAACCATAGCAGAGCCCACTGAATTACCTGATTTGGAACCATCTGTATAAATGGGAACTGAATGATTGTTTGAAAGATATTCATTGAATGAAAGATGGTACTTCCAATCTGGAGTATCTGCCTTTTTAGGTGACTGAAAGAAAGGTCACATTTGGGGCTGTAATAAGCCATGGTGGGATGGGCGACCTGTGGAATCTGCAATGTTATCCAAGGACAGACCCAATTCATCCAATTGCTCCCGGATGCGAAGGCCAAATGGAGCAATGACAGATCGTCTGTTCTGAAAAAGTACTACCCACCGAGGAAGGAAAACACATTTCCAGGTGGGATGCTTTGGTAAGGAATGAAGTTTCAAGTATATTGTAAAGATAGTTGCAAACGGCGAAGGTGTAGAGAAGGTTCATGAGATTCAATGTATATACTTTGAACTGGAGAGGTACGGAAAGCCCCAGTGCAGAGTCAAAGTCCTTGGTGATGAACGGGTCCAGCATCTTTAAGGCGAGGGTCTGGCAGAGCCATAGACCACTGATCCATAATCGAGTTTCGATCTAATAAGAGCACAATATACCTTTAACATTGAACAGCGATCTGCCCCCCCAACTGGTAGAAGAGAAAACACGGAGGATGTTCAGTGCTCTTGTGCATTTGACCCGAAGCTGCTTTAAGTGTGGTATAAAGGTCAGTTTACGATCAAAGATAAGCCCCAAGAGCTTGGTCTCCGGGACCACTGGCAGCAAAACTTCACCGATATGAAGTTCAGGATCAGGGTGAATACCCTGTCGACGGCAAAAGTGCAGGCATACAGTTTTGGAGAGAGAGAAATTAAAGCCGTTCCCCAGAGTCCACTTCCGTACACAATTGAGGGCGGTTTGTAGTTGCCGCTCAATATATCTCATATTTGATGACTGACATGAGATGTGAAAGTCGTCGACATACAGCCCATTCCCAACAGTGAGAGGGAGTTGTTCAGTGATGGCATTTATCTTTATACTGAAGAGTGTAACACTCAATACACAGCCTTGAGGGACTCCAAGTTCCTGTACAAAAGAACGGGAAAGTGTCGAACCCACACGAACTTGGAATCTCCTGTCCATTAAAAATTTTTTAATAAACATAGGTAGATGGCCACGTAACCCATATGAATGGAGGTCTCACAAAACGCCATACCTACATGTTGTGTCGTAAGCCTTCTCTATGTCAAAGAATATTGATACAAGATGTTGGCAGTTGAGAAAAGCTTCTCTGATAGATGTTTCAAGAGGAATTAGGTGGTCTGTGGTGGAGTGCTGTCGACGGAACCCACACTGGGTGGGCGAGAGGAGGTTGTTTGATTCAAGGAACCAAACAAGACGAGCATTAACCATCCTTTCTAATGTCTTACAGAGACAGCTCATCAAAGCAATTGGACGATAGTTTGAAGGAATCTTGAGATCTTTCCCTGGCTTAGAGAAAGGTAAAATAATAGCCTGGCACCAGGCATCAGGAAAAACATTCTCCTGCCAGATCTGATTGAAAACAATCAGAAGGACATCAAGAGAAGCAGGAGATAGATGGTGCAGCATATCATAATGAATATCATCAGGTCCAACAGACGTACCTGCAGACCGATGAAGGGCCATTTTTAGTTCCACCAGGGTAAAGGGACAATTATAGTCAAAGAAACAGTCAGTTCGAAAGGAAAGAGGTAATCGCTCTGCCCAAGTCTTGATGGCCAGGAAGGTGGAGGAACAAGCAGAAGTGCGAGATACCCGGCAAAAGCTTTCACCGAGAGTCTTAGCGATGTTCCGAACATCAGTCACCTCCTGACCATCAGAGAGTAAGATCGAGAGGGGATAGAATTGTAGTGTCCATTAACCTTCAATCCTGTCCCATATGATCTTGGAACTGGTGGTAGAAGATATACTGGTTGTGAACTTAATCCAAGATTCCTTCTGGCTGTGACGCCTTACCCACCTAGCATGTGCACGGCCCGCTGGAAAGCAACCCGGTTTGAAAGTGTGGGATATCTACGAAAAGTATCCCAGGCCCGCTTTTGAGCCTTCCGTGCTAAGTGGCAAGCAGGATTCCACCACGGACGAGGATATCGTGGAAAACGTGTCAAGGTTTTAGGAATACACTGAGCAGCTGCATGTGTAATACAGTCAGTTACCGCTGCTACACAGTCGTCTATTGATGGCTGATTTATGATGGCAGGATCAAGTTCTGCGAGAGCAGTGAAAGTGGACCAGTCTGCCTGATCCAGCTTCCACCGGGCACGCTGGTAGGGTGGCATCGACCACGCCAGTCTCTCTCAAAAGGATCGGAAAATGATCACTGCCCAGTGGATTACTGTCAACCCTCCATGAAAAATGGGAGAATAATGAAGGGGAGCAAACTGAGAGATCAATAGCGGAAAAGGACTGACTAGGTGCATGAAAGTTAGTGGAAGAACCAGTATTGAAAAGAGAAAGATTGTGATTAGAGAGCATCCGCTCTACAGATCGGCCCCTCTCATCAATAATAGCACTTCCCCAGAGGGGATGATGTCCATTAAAATCCCCTAGGATTAGCAATGGAGATGGCAATTGTTCAACGAGAGCATCAAGATCTGATTGATCATATGTCTATCCAGGGGACAGGTACAGAGAACAGTGATGGTATGACCCAAGGAAACACGGATGGCTACAGCCTCCAAGGGTGTGTTGAGTGACAAAGACAGGGTGGGCACATGCTGATCAACCAACAGTGCCACCCCTCCATGTACTCGACCATCACACAACCTGTCATTTCTGTACAGAGAAAACTGCCGAATGGAGACAGTATCAGCAGTTTTGAGAAATGTTTCTTGTAAAGAAAGACAAACAGGATGGTAGGAAGCAATCAGCGTCTTGATATCATCCAGATTAGAACGTAAACCTCGACAGTTCCATTGTATCAAGGTGGCCATTTTTTAAGAACGGGTAGGTGAAGTGGCTGGAGAACCCTTCGGTTTGCGACCACGTCTTTTTTCTTTACTGTCTCTAGTCGGAGGAGGTCTATCAACCTCCATGGATCCTGCTCTGTGTCGGGTGGGCAGGTTTTTATTGTTGGAAGGGGAATCCAGTGACTGAGGACGCGAACGAATAATTGTTTTGTCTCTTGTGGTGGGAGAAAAAGATGTATCAGAAGAAATGCCTGTATTTGAAACTGAAGGACGTGGATCTTGAAGTTTGTTGCAAGGTATGGGAGGAACAGAGATGGGTGTGGAAGTCGATTCATCAACCTTTTTAACCACGGAGGTCAAAAGGCTTTTCATTTGTTTTGAAAACGATTCTCTTGGAGGCACAGAGAGATCTGTCTGCACTCCCACTGTAGTTGTGGAATGAAGTGCAGCAGCATATGTCCGAGATGGAGTGGTGGATAGCAATTTCCGAGCCTCAGGATAATTAATGTTATGTATGGTTTTCAAACGCTGCACCTCTTTTTCCTCCAACATTTTGGGCAAGAATGAAAGTAAGAGGGGTGAGAACCATTGCAGTTGACGCAATGTGGGTTCATGTCACAGTCATAGGCATCGTGGTCCTTGCCTCCACAATGAGCACATGTCAGGGAACCACAAGATGTCTTTGAGTGGCTGGATCTCTGACATTGGAAACATCGAAGAGGGTTTGGAATGTATGGCCGAACTCTGCAAATGAGATAACCTCCCTTGATGGTGGCAGGTGCACATGGTGAAGTAAATGTTAAAACGAGGGTATTTGTTGGCAGTGTAACTCCATCTTTGCGAGTGGAGATGCGCCTCACTGCAGAAACTCCTTGAGTGGAGAGACCAGTGAGAATCTCTGACTCGGAAACGTTCTTCAAATCCCCTTTCAACAATAACTCCTCGTGAAGAATTCAAAGTACATGAGGTGTAACCTCAATAGGTATATCCCCAATTGCCTTTGAATTTAAGAGGAGTTAACTGTGTTGGGATGTGGATGTTTCCACCAATATGTCACCAGATCGAAGCTTCTTTACTGACTTTGGAGAGCCAGCAAGTCCCTCTAGTCCCTTCTGAATAAAAAAAGGGGACATTTGCCCAAAAGGTTTTTCCGAAAGAGAATGTAATATAAGAAAATGAGGTACATGTGTTACTGATGTTGAAGATTGCTGTTCAGAGTCTTCAAGACGTGGTCGCTTACCCATTGACTGTTTATTCACAATTTTATTTAAATTTTTTGGAGGATCCATAGGAAAAAGGAAAAATTTCGGTACCCACTGACCCCTACAAGGGGACGCACTACAAAGTCACGCAAGGACAATGCAGCAACGCCAGGGTTTTGTGAGCACTATACCCAAACACCAGCATCAGGCACAATGTCCACAACACCCGTTGAGAACTTCCAACACTGGTACTTGGTTGACTCTAGCCCAAGTGGACCAGCTGATTGACCCAAGGAAGGCCACCCAAAGGCCGCCCGTCTACAGGAATTCGAGGCCAAACTGGTGTGTTAGGGTTGGACCCCTCAACCACCAGGATCGTCTCCTCCCCTTCACGGGTCGCCACGCACGGCAAACACGTGGGTGGATGTTTAGATCCCAGAGAAGGTAACCAGATAGAACAGAACCTTCCCTGGGAGGTCCCCTCACCACGTACAGGAATCCACACCGAGGGGATGAACTGTGTAAAAACTGAAACCAAGCCAAATATCAGTACCAAAGTAAATGACAAGAAGTTTACAGCATTAACTACTTCTTAGATTCTTTATATTAACTTCTTAATAAATAGCTGCTTAATATACATTCTTGAAATTAGTTTTATACATTATGTTCTTTAGTTTTTTTTACTATATTTTAGATCTCTTTATTCTATGATAGGAGTCATGGTACATAACAGCAATTTGAAAAAAAGATAGAGGTTTATTGGAGATACAGTATCTAAAAAGTTGTAAGTATCTCTCCATTGACCCAGTGAAACTCCACACCAAATTCGGTTAAGATCGTCAACAGGAAACAAAGTAGTAGTGAGTAGTGCAAAAATGCTCATAAAACTATAAAATGCAAAACTAAAAATTAATGTTTCCCCAAATTAACATAATAAACATTCATCCCAAATTTAATGAAGATCTATTTTATGGTCGAGAAGTAGTAATAAAAAAATGCAAAAATGTCTATAAAAACTACAAAATCTGAAAATATGTATCTCTCCATGGACCAAATAAACCTCTGTATCAAATTTGATTAAGATCCATCAACAGGAAGCAAAGTAGTGGTAAAAAAATGATAAAACATCAATAAAATATGCAAATCTGAAAATCTGCATGTATCTCCTCCATGGACCCAATAAACCTCCACACCAAAGTAACGTCAAGAAATGCCAAAAGCTCAGAAAAACTGCAAAACACAAAATGGTAATTTGAAATTTGTATATTCACCCTCATGAATGTAATGAACCTTCATATTAAATCTGGTAAAGATCTATTTACAAGAGGCCACATAGTGGTAAAAAATGTACAAACATTCATAAAAACTGAATTTTTGTATGTACCCCATACAATTTTTTTTAATTTTGTGCAAAACTAGACAAGGGCTATCTGTGCTAGTTATCACCACCCATTGCAACTGGGCTACTCTTTTACTAATAAACAGTGGGATTTATAATACCCCCAGAACTGAAAGTGCAAGCACATTTGGTTTGATAACCAAACTCATAACCCTTGTATAACAAGTCAAGCACCCTAACCACCTGGCCATGCCAAGCCACCCAAATGGACCTAAAGAACCTTCATACAAATTTTGAATGAAGGTCCATCCATACCCTGCAACGTGGTCACATAGACATACAACAGGCAGTACTATTGTATTTACAGAAAAACAACAAACATACAAGATATTTTTACAATTAATACCTTTTTTATAAACTTTTAGATACATACAATTTACAAATACAACAGATGGGAAGACGTTTCTTAATATCTTAAAAACATTCATGTTTAAACAATAATTGCCTTCCATATTTTTATTGAAATGTTAGATATATTATCCCAGTAATAACATAAAACAATACTTGAAGTATTACAAAATTTGGAATGTTATTCAATTCCTAGTTGATGTACCTGCTCAATGCACAGGAAAGTGTCAACACTGGGAGTCTTAAGAGTGCATGCCATTTTTGATTGAGATAGGTGATAATAGTTTTTATACTAACATTAGTATACATAAACTATTGCTTAAAAATATTTACGAACTTAATCTTACCAAAAAAAAGTATTACTTAATGTAATAAATAAATATAGCTTTTGAAATGATCATGCAAAACACTTGCAGACATTATAAAATATTGATTAAAAGTTAATGTTTCAAGTTTTGAAAAAAAAGAAACAGAAAATAAAACCTTCATATTTGATAATTAATTTTAGACTTAAAATATTCAATGATTTAGAGCTTTATAAAATTATTCATCAATTTTAAAAGATATTCTTTCTCATAAAAATTTAAGACCAACCATCAGTTATAAATATGAAGTTCCAATTTGTCAATTAATATATAATTATAAAAGTTTAGTTAATTTAAATGTAAGTGATATTAACAATTTACCTCATGAATGTGAAATAGTTTATTTGTTGATAGATTTCATAAACATATTATTACTAGTAATTTAGATATTATAAAAGACAAAACATTATGTGAAATAATCAAAAGAGGAACTAAATACAGAATAGCAACAAAATGTAATAAAAATAATATTCTAAAAATCTCTTGAAAAAATATTGATGAATATTTTTTTTGAAACTTAATTGTATTACAGCTTATTCCACCTAAATGGTTTTTAGAATGGAAATTATATATACTTAAAAAACTAAAAATGAAATTATCCAACAAATTTTAAAAAATACCATACAGATTTATCATTTCATCAGCTAAAGAATAAGATTCAAGAACTGTAAGAGAAATATTATAGTTCCTATTGATAAAGCTAACTGTAACATTGGTATAATTCGTAAAAAGTTCCATGGAGTAATTACAATAAAAGAAGTTAATAATACACAAACTTTTAAACCTGTTAACCAATCCAAAAATACAGTAATTAATAATTTTATCAAAGCTTATCATAAATTTTCTTCTAAACATAATTCTTATTTAGATTTGCCATTTCTTCATGCTAATCCAAAATTACATAAATCTTCAATTAAGTTTAAATGTATTTCCAATACAATAAAAACAATTATCAAACTGGCTGCACTATTAAATAAATTATTTAATATTTTACTTCATAAAATAGGAAATGTAAGTATTAACAATAAAAGACGTGTTTTGGATAATAAGAAATAACAACCTATTTTAGAATGTCTAAGAAAGTGTCAGCATGTAAATAGTATTCAAACACTTGATTTTACAACATTCAAAGATTTAATCTTTGTTTTAAATTCATTAATAGAACAATATTGTTATCCTTTTGTAGAAAAGAAAATATAGTTCCAAAAACATAAGATATATTAAGTTTCTGATATTTTTGAGAAAAGAAGAGATGTTGACTTTCCAATTTGTGGTTTACCCTCCTTAAATAGTAATGTGTCATACCCATTTGTTACAAACATTGTAACTTTGCAGTTATTCAGATACTGTAAAATTTGTAATAAACTGCAATATTTTACTAATAATGTTGAAATACTGATACGAAAATTAATAGTTAATGGATTTAATAAAGAAATTTTAAGATAAAATTATCAAACTATTATGTAATAAATACAAAAATGTACCAAATAAATTCAAAGAAATTTTACTAAAAATTACTAATAATTATTTTTAGTTAAAAATAAGATCATTGGAGAACTTGGCACTACTTTATGCAGATGTACAGCTTGAGCAGCATATAAAAGCACAACAGTCTCAGTAAATTTAGTATACTGATATGGTTCAATGTCGTGTTATTTAGGACCTCTACCATACTGGGAGAAGGAATGGCAACTTCAAGACACAAGTTTCATCTTACCCCCAAATGGTAGTACCTTGTTTCCTTATTTTTATCTTTTTCTTATTTTTATTTGAAACCTGGGAGAGCAGTCACCTTCCCACAACTGTCTGCAGATAGTGGAGGGTGATATAGATGTTGCACGTTATGGGGTCGAGCACCCACATTTCACTCTCCTAATTTCTAGTCTAATTGTGTCTATTTCTTATGTGAGACTAGCAAATGAGAGGTTAAGACTGACAGATGGCGTATCCTCACCTCAATGTGGGTCTTACCTCTTCAGTTACCTCCAAAACCTAGGATACATTTTATAATCCCACATTGTAGCTTGTACCATAGAATATTTTTTTAAAAAATGCAGCATATTTTGTTTAATTTCAATGTGTTTTGTTTTGGCTAAAGAAATTATGGATATAATATATACATACATACATACATAATATATACACACAGAAGTTCCTGCTACAAGTTACAGCATTATAAGTCATTTCATGCATAAGTTACTGATTAATTAGGAAAAATTAATCCATATTATAAAAAGACAAAAAAAGGTTAAACAATTTTAAATGAATGCAACAGATAGCATTCAAAGCTTAAAAAAATTTCATACTTTTCAATATGCATATAATAAATTTGGATAATTTGTTTGTTCACACTGCTGCAATCCCTCTTCCACTGTACAAAGAAAATGTTGTAGCCTGTAACCAATATTGTACTTCCTATAATTAAATACTTTTAACATTAAACACCTAATAAAACAAACGTGTCTACGACGAATAAAACTGCAGCATAACTTCTGAATTACATATCGCTCATTGTGCAAAAATATCAAACTATTCTTAAGCTGTTTATAGAATGACTTCTCTACACAGTTTTTATATTTGAGCTATGATGGATGTATGAAAAAATGGTATCATATTAAATATTATCAAATTTTGAAAACTTCAAGAGTGAGAAACATTATGCAAGCTTCACAAGTCCTTAGTATGTTTTCATTTCGTGAAATGTTCAAGTATATTTGGTAATGAAAGTAAATCTAGCAAACTAGTATAATAATAATATGACACAGAGTCTGTACAAGTTTGTTGCATAATTCTTCCAAAATCATTTTTGTCCCAAGATATGCAAAAAAAATGTAACTTTTTACCAAACCCATTGGGGAACCTAGGGATTCCCAAAAACTCTCCTAAACCAATGGACTCATGAACTTCGAAGTGGTACAAATGCATCATCTTGGCACTAAAGTTTGTTCAAAGATAAAGCTTTTCCTTCTTAAGAGATACTGGGCATTTTGCAAAAACAGTATGGAGATTCCCTGAAAGTGGACCCTTAAGTTATAATTTTCCTATACTGAAAATATATTTTCAATTGACACTTACCTCTCTCACATAAATAGCTATTCTTGTTCAGTGTCACCCTCTATATGTAAATAATCATGTGACAGCACTCCACTAAGTAGAGCATGACATACTCTCTTGATGAATGTGACTCCCTCTATTCAATTCTACGAAATTATCACTTCAAGTTTTGGTGGACAAATGGAAGCACTGGTTTTCAGTGGGGAGAAAGGGTAAGATGAGGTAAGTACTTTTTGTACAGAGGTATAATCATTACCCAGTGTGGAAAGAGGTGTTGCAGACATGAGCAGAAAATTGGAGGGAGCATATCCATATTTGGATAATAATACAAACCACATAATATTGGTATATCAATCCCTTAAGAGTACATCCCTGTGAGTGGGAGTAAAATGATGTACCCCAAGGTGCAGAGTAGCTAGGGTATGATGTATTGTACATGGCAAGTCAAATGCATGTAAAACTTGACTGCTGGGAACCAATATCCATGCATGAGTAGGATAAGGATCAAACCATTGGTAGATCAATTATAATCCCAAACCTGGCCACTGGGAACCAAAATCCATGTGGAGGTAGGAAAATGGATCATACTGGTGGCAAATCAACTACAATCCAAAACCCTATCAACTGATAGGACTAAGAAAGAGGATCATACTATCTTCATCTCAAGTTCAGGTCACCTCAGGTCAGAAGGAATTTTGTTCCCTGATATATGATTGTGACACAGAATAGCAATGTAAGAAACTGATTGACCAATGTAGGAACTTGACTTCTGATATCATACAGATGTCTTCCTAATGTAAACCATCTTACTTAAAACCAAACTGACAGAAACTACCACTAGAGCATTAACATCCTAGGTATGATAAAATCATTGAAGGATGGCGTAAAAGGAAGAACCATATTAATCTGCAAGTGCCTCACCATCATGACCCACAACAAAGATAGAGGAACAAGAGTATAATTGACTGTGGAAATAGAGCCACCTCTAATACATGTGTGAGGATTTACATTGATTGGTTCAGTTCTATATCCACCATTTGAAACCAATATCCATGTGGGGGTAAAATGAGAGATCCCAATCAAAGGAGTGAACTGCAATTCTGATGGCTCAATCCAGTTGTATACAGTGGAGGATAATTAGTCATCTACATCAACAGAAAACCACCACCTTACTCTTAACTGGATGATTTTATCACTATGCATATATTTTATTATCACATTCAGGAGGATGCCTCCATGGTCCACCACTCCAGTGGCTTGGAACTAGAAAATGGTAAGGACTCCCATACTTCACTAGAAGAAAAAAAGGAAGAAACTGTGGTTGAAAGTCTGGAAAAGCAACAACACCTGAAACAGTCTAATGGGTGACCATGAATCACCTATTTTGAAAAGCAGACCACATCTGATTTTAGTTAATTCAAGGCATGGTAGGAAGGGCAGTTGTCCCCAAGAAGTCCATGGGTGAGTAAATGCTGGGATGGACATATTAATGAAAAAACATTATTGTTATATTGTGAGGACAAACTTACAAGTGATCTTGTGGAACACCCTGTCTCAGCAGTGTGCATGAAAATGAAAAATTGTTATGCCAACATGGCCTTACAATGCAGAATCTAGACAGTGTAAAAAGAAAAAAAAAACTCCTAAAAAAGATGAAATATAGATATAAAAGATAACACACCCAGTAACAGTCTCAATGAAGTCCAAAAAATGGCTGCAGAAGATCATAACCTGAAGAGAAAGATACAAACATATTCTGATAGTCCACATAACCGAATGAAGAATTTCCTACAAGGAACAATGAAAATGAGATACCAGGAAAAAAGTAAGCACCTGATCTGATAAATGAAACAAACTACAGGAAGTAGACGATAAGGGAATATACACCAATCAAATCAAAAGCCAAATCCAAATGATCAGAAAGGGAGGAGAAAGGCTATGAACAGAGGATGTCCACCAAAAAATGAATAGGCAAGAACTGGGACAAAGAAAGAAAGCCTTGTGAACAACATAACAACAAAGAGTACAGATTCAGATTAGTAGCCTACTTGGATCTGATTAAGGATGAAGATGGGAAATGGAAGAAAAATGGGCAAGAAGGAAAGTCACACTGAACAAGGAGGATATATGTGGAATGATACAGAGTAAGTGAAACATTGATGGCATATAAATCTGACTTATCACATCCACAGGCTAAGAGAAGAAGGAAATAAATCTTAAGGGATTAGTGAAAAATCTAGCACAAGCACAGCAGTTCAAATGGAAGCAATCTAGAAGGATAGCATGCTGAGATGGATGATGAATCTGGAAGGAACACAACAAGAATGAAACAGTTGGAGAAGTAAAAACTTTACAGTACAAGGAAAAATTAAAAGAGTGGGATAAGGCAGCTCAATAACCCAGAGTTTAGGAGACAGAAGACACATGATCATAGAACCAAGTGAGGAAGTCAATAATGTGAGTAACTATGAGCCTAGACGGTGAAACCCCCGACCAAAATATCAGTGATAAAAAATGTTCCACAAACGTTGATAAACATCCTGAGAGGAAGGGCAATTAAACAAGCTAAAAATGAAACTAACCTTTAGGACAAATTGTATCTATACACCAAGGATTGGATAAAAAATTAAGCATAAAAATGAAGGATAGAAAGGGTTGGATGAAATGCTTGTGAGAAGAGGTTGATGAACAACAGAAGTAATAAGAGGAAAAGGTAATGGAGGAGCAGATAGAAACTGGAGAAGTTGCAGGAACCATGACTGTGCCAACTAGTAAGGAGCAATCAGACGAACTTGACATGGAGTGGCATTGATGATCAAGATCACCTTGTGAAGAAAAAGAATGAGAAGATAAACATACAGGTGTTTATTGGTCCAATCTTAACTGAAAGTGCTAACAGGCAGAGCAAGAAGGTCAAGAACTTGAGTTCAAAATGGAAGTAATTTGATACTGAGAGATGTAGCATATACATCCAGGTGAGAAGTACCCCACTATAAGCAAAACCACCGAAAAACAAGAAAATTGAGAGACCACTCCATCAGATAAACGTTTTCTGGACAGGAGAGTTGATCTGCAACAAGTTTGAATGCACCTAGAACATGACATACAAAGGTATGAAAACAGAGCTTTTGGGCCTGGAAAAAGAATATCCAAGGTTTGACCACAAAGGGAACAAGAATGGAAACCACTTTGGTGACTGAGATAAGCCATTAGTGTAGAATTATCAGAATGAATCATGACCAGACAATTCCTGACAAGATGAAGAAAGTTATCCAAGGCATGACATACTGCCACGTTTCATGATGTTGATATGGAAAGATCTTTTTGTTGGAGACAAACAACCTGAAGCTTCCTGTTGATTGACCCATACCCCCAGCACTGAACTTATCTGTGAAGATATATAAATTCAGATGAGATAGAAGAAGTGGAACACCTGCCAATCTGTGAACTTTGTCTAAACACCAATGCAGATCCTATACAAGGATAATAGGTGCCTCCAATGGATCCTGTGCAAGATTACACTTGCTGTGTGGAGTCCCATAAAGAGACCACATTTGTACTCAACCGAAAGGGATAAGAGTTTTCATTGGAGACCACATTCCCACAAGTGAGAGAATCTAAGAAAGATAAAGAGCAGTAAGAGTGTGGAGAACTGAAAGCTCCACTAAATTAAGTCAAAAAGCAAATGGTTAGGATCAACTGAGATGAGTGTTAATAAAAATAATAAAAAACAGACAAGGTATTGGGTAGGTATAAGGAATAACATCTCCAGTTTGATTCACCAGCCCACACAAACTGCCCCCAGAAGCAGCTGATGAGTATGATGAGTGAATTTCTCTTCTGAATGAGTCAACAGAAGCCAATCATCCATGTCATGATGGAAGTGCAACTCTTGAGCATGTAAATGTCAGATGAATGCCTTTTCCACCTGACAAAAGGCAAACAAGGTCAAAATAAGTCTGAAGGACATGGTGCAAAATTGATAAACTACTCTGTGATGAATGAACTGAAGACAGCTAAGATAATGGGATAAGCATTTGCAATGTCTACCTTAATCATCCCAAAACCTGGAGAAGTCCATCTGAGGGTGAGAAAAGACTCCACGGTAAATTTGGATATAATCAAAAATCCATTTAAGATGGACAAACTGATCACAAGCTGCCAGTCTCCAGTTTTCTTGGGGTACTACCAACAGTTTAGAAAAAAAGCTAGAGAAACTTGACTGATAGGTTCAATAGCCTGCTGGAAGAGAAGATCTTGTATTGCCTTAGACAGATGTTGACTTGTGTAGGATTCTGAGACAATGGAAAGGAAACAGGTATCTCAGATAATGGAGAAGAAATTGTAGGACAAGTCAATTGGATAAAACCTGAATAACCTACATATCTGTAGCAAAACATTGCCAAAGAGGAACAGAACTGGATGAGTGAGTCCCTATTGGACACAAACCCTCCAGGTAGTCACCAGTACTGTTGACAACATGTTAGTTTATGTTGAATAAAACACTGAGACGAGGAACCCTCTAAAGGAGGAATAGCTAAAGACTGAGATGGATCTGGATGGGAAACAATAATTGGGGCATGTCTAGGCTCAGAATGAGACAAATGATTCACCAAAGAAGAAAGGGGAATGTGCTGTCACACCAACTCCACATGGGATTCCAATGTCTCAGGAATATTACTAAAAGCATACCTTTGAAGAAATGGGACTACATATGAGTTCTGAAGGTAAGGAGGTGGTAAACACACATGAGACAAGACTATGTTTCTTCTCAGGAGATCTCAATACCAGAGAAAGAAAGTGCGTAAGGTTAGAGTGGAAGAAAAAAAACGTGCCAACTTGAAAATAATCAGGGAGAGGTAATCCCTCAAAAAACCCTCAGGATCTCTGTCCTCAGAAAGGGGAAGGGTAGTAGACAAGTACTTTAGAAAAGTCAATATGGTAACACGAAAGTGGAAAAATTGGGCATGGGATCGATTTTAACTGTTGAGAGTCAAAAAACAAGCATTCAGCCTGATGGTAGGTGAAGGAAAATTGATCCAAAGCTCATGGAAAGTGAAGTACACTGGCAACCTCAACTATTTGAGAAACAAAATACTCAACGTGAACCCTAATATTTACGATAGGGGAGAACCAGATACTGAAAAAAAAGTGATAATATGCAACAAAAAAGGACGAGCATCATACAAAATTGGGAAAATGGATAAAATAGAAAATACCTGAGAAATCATGTCTAAAACTTCTGTACTACTCTCAGCTGAGTCCATAGTAGGGTCACAGAAAGAAATGGCAAAATCAGGTGTCAGAAAAAGACTGTCAGAATCATTGCCACCTCAAACAGGTTTGGTATGTTCAGGAGGAATAGAGATAAGATCAAGGGAGACAGTTTGATTCACATAATCATCAATACCACAAGAAATGAAAGCCAATAAGTCCAAAGATGAGTCATTCCCATCTATAATCTGTGTGGGTGTGCTAGTAGAAGATATGATATATGAAATGGTACCTTGAACTTCTGAAATTCATTACATAAAATTGAAAAGCAAACACAAGTTTGAAGAAAAAAAAATGAAAATCAGCCTCAAAATAAGAACTAAAAAATCAAAGTTTATTAAATTCAAAGAGCACAAAAATCATATTTACATGAGTGCTGCCAAATAAGAAATGATAGTTCAGTAAAATTGAATAGAGGGAGTCACAGGAGTTAGGAAAATATGTTGCACTCTTATTGATTGAAGCTGTTGCCTGAGGATTTGCATGCAAGTCACATGTGAATCAGACTGTTGTAAGGTATGTAGGAGCTCAAGCCTTGCAAACAAATTTTTTGGCATACAGAAGGCAATACTGAAAGAGAATAACTTTTTATGTGAAAAGATGTAATGTATCATTTTGGAATTGGGCACTGATTTACATTAAAGCACACAAATAAATAAACCTACAAATTACCATTTGTAACTTTGCAAAAGAAATTAAATTTGCATTAAAGTGGCTCTGTGAATGTGGGTCATTTATAAACTGTTCCTAAGGTCTTGTGAACTTAAAATCTGAGCCAAAAAAGGGCAAATTCTTTCAGAATTTTAAACTCCATCGAATAATAGAATATATTGGCAAAATGTGCATGTCAACAATAACTTGTACCAATATAGTTCACTTTACATGTTTTACAAATACAAAATAAATGAAAATTACAAAACAATTTTTCTTAGCAAGAAAGAAAAAATCTTACCTTACAATATTTCTCATTAACAGCAGGAAAGCATCTTTCGCTGAAGAGCAGAAATTTTTTCCATATACAGCAATCTGTTGGAAATGTATCAAACATTAACAACACTACATAATATGCCTCAATAAAGACTTAACATTACACAAGCATTCTTGTTTATCACATTACAGAAACCTTACCATTATGTATGCATTCTTGTTGATAAATCTAAGAAACTTCTCAAGACACCAAAAGCAACACTTGCAGCACCTAATGAATGAAAAAAAATTACTTGATAAAACATTATTGTTCAAAATCACTTTCAAAGATTACATTTTTAAAAAACTGTAAAAAACTCTGGTGTATCATCTCTCATAAAAAAATATTTTGGCACAAAATAATCTTGTCATATGACAAACATATACTGGATAAAACTTTGATTACCATACCATGTCTAGGATTAAAAATTCAAAATTATATATTACTTCCTTTCTTTACAATTAAATATATTAAGTTTACAAACTCAAATTAGTTTTCTAAGGTTTTTAAGTCATACAGTTACGACAGAAAGTGTTCCTTCCCCTGAGTCCCAAGTAGGTTTTTGCTAATAACTTAAAAAGTATCATAATTAGGCTAATAGACGTATGTTATAAATATTATACTAACACACATCTACATATATTTTTATGTAAATTAAATGACAAATAAACTGTTTATAAACAAAGAACCAAAAATAGGAGGAGTAGAAAGTGTTCGCACAGTTCAGAATGTGTGAAAAAACTAATATTCCCGTAAAAATTTTGTTTAGTTTGGCGAATAAACTACATTAGACCATTCCAGAACAAGACATTGGGTTGCTAATTATTGGAATTTAGCCAGTAAAAAATGTAATTCCGGCAATTTAGCGCCGTCTCCATCATTATCTGCTTGGTCATCATGATGAACAGGAAACAACTGTCCAAGTGATTTAAAAAAAACGAATTACTGTAAAATACAAGTCTCGCATGTCTCTTTCCAGTATTGCTATACAACTTAATGTGCCGAAATCTACTGTTCAAAGCATAATTGTCAAGTTTAATCTTATAAGATTAACTGCTAACTTCCCTCGTTCTGGATGCCCCACCAAAATTCCAGAGAGAACCAAGAGGAAGGTTCTTAGAAAAGTTAGTAGGAACCCTCGTTTAACATGTAATGACATATGGAAACTGGTAAGGAAAACTGGGGTTGAAGCAAGCACCTCTACAGTTACAAACATGTTACACTCTTCTGGGTTAAAAGCATGCCGTCCTCATATAACTCCATATTTAAAGCTTGTTCATTTAGAAGCACCATTGAGGTATGCAAGAAAGCATGAAGATAAACCCTTTACCTATTGGAAGAGTATTCTTTGGTCAGATGAGACTAAAATTGAGCTTTTCAGCCACAATGATGTTTGCAATATTTTCCATAAGAAGGGGGAACAAAATTTTCCAAAGAACACCGTCCCTACAGTTAAACATGGAGATGTCTCGATCATGCTACAAGGTTCCTTCAGCTCTTCTGGTGTAGGCAGCCTTCACCGTGTCAATGGAATTATGAAAATAGAAGAGTATGTTGATACATTAAGCACTTATATCAAGAATGATGCTCAGAACTTGTGACTTGGGTGTCGTTGGATCTTCCAGGACGACAATGACCCTAAGCACACATCAAAATATGTGCAATCCTGGTTGCAGAGGAACCATATAAGTGTTCTGGAGTGGCCATTGCAGTCACCTGATCTCAACCCAATTGAAAATGTTTGGTATGTGTTGAAGACCATGGTTCATCAGCATCATCCAAAAAACTTGCAAGAGTTGGAGGGCCTTCTGTAAAGAAGAATGGAAGAAAATACCAGTCAAGTACTGTCAAGCAATAATGGATGGCTATGAGGAGAGATTGTGCCAAGTAATTCATCTGAAAGGCTACACAACTGACCATTAAAGTAGATGCATGAACACTTTCTGCCCCTCCTATGTTTGGTTATTTGTTTATAAACAGTTTATTTGTCATTCAATGTACATAAAAATTTATGTTGATGTGTGTTAGTATAATATTTATAATATACCATACTTTCATTATCCTAATTGTGATACTTTTTCAGTTATGAGGAAAAAACTACTTACAACGCAGGGGTATGAACACTTTCTGTCATAACTGTATGTAATTAAATTTCTCACATCTCTTTCAAATTGAACACAATAGTACTTTGGATGGTCCACATATCTATTTTTATAATGTGTATTATTTCTCATTAATCTCTTTTCTTTTTAATCACTCAGATTATCTATGTAGGCTCTTTCTTTCATTGAGAAAACAATGTATGTTTTTTTTATATTTCAGTGTTTTGTTTGTTTTTAACTTCCACAAGCCTTTTAAAATTTTGCACAAGAAGGATATCAAATTTTCTTTTAGGTTTTCTATATGCAGTTGAATAACCAAAAAACAATAAATAACTACACTGATATTACTGAATTCCACTATAATTTATTAAGCTTTGTAACTAACATATATTTAGAGTTCAAAAAAATATGAAAGTTTGAGTAGACTACAGACACAACCTACTTCGTTGGAAACTTGGATTGAAACAACACAAGAACATGGCAGATTTTTCAAAGATTAAAATGGCTGATAAAACTACTCTAAAGATATTCTAGGCTGTTTATTGGTTATTCACATCATACATTGTATGGAGTTGAACAGGGCCAATGTGTTTGATTCACCACATAAGCCATATTTCAGCAAAATAAAAAGATACAAGGTTCTTCATTTTATATTCTAGCTTGTCAATATTAATATTTTTAGTTCTTAATTTGTACGAAATTATAGACATATTTTGATATCACAAACATCTAATTTTAAACAGTGCTGAAATCAACATACCACATGATTTATTATCATTATAATATTTAATATGTTCTTTTTAATATTTACTTTTAAACTAAAATATTAATTCATATATGATAATAAAGTTTGAATTATAATCTACAATTTGACTCCAAAGTTACTGACATAAATTCATAAAATAGCAGTTAAATAAAATTTTGAATGCAAGTAAACAAATGTGATGACATGGCCTTTGAACCCTGACCCATTGTGAAAGTGTTAATTTGTTTCTATCCAATAGCTTTTATCACTAACCTTCAGCACAAAGTACTTTTCAAACATAAAATTTTACTAATTTTATTTTTAAAAGAATGGTAAATTATATAAAAAAAATTGTAATGAATGATGTATTACCTATTTCAACACAGGTTTGATCCCACAAACCAAACTTGTAACCACTTTGTGCTTGTTATAGTTTTCATGTTATATGTTTTGCATAAGTAAGTGCATGTTCACAAGATTAAACAGCTTATTAGTAAAGTTTTTCTGAAGCTTTTTTTCTTACTGAATTTTGACTAACTAACATGCAAAGAAACATTGATTTTAAGACAAAAATACTTCTGAGCATCAGAAAATTTTCATATTTCACATGTGAAATTTTTATAACCTACAGGTAATTATAAAATGTTTTATATGAAAAACTTTATCTGTTATTTTCACTATCGAATCTCTATATGGGTATAGTTGATTTTATTGACCTTTTAAAAATTAGTAAATAAATATAAATATGTTTTTTTTTCATTCTATAACAACTACAAATTATAACAAGAAAAAATAAATATTTAATATAAATAGCTTAAATTTCATAACATTGTACATATACAGCACTGTGCAAGTGTTAGGACAACAAAATATTTTGTTATTATTTCTACTTTATGAGGCTAATTCTTTCATGCCATTATGAAACATAAATTTCAACACTATGGTAATGCTTCACTAATCCCTGTTCATAACTGAATGAGCCAAGGTGAAAATACTTATCATTCTTTAGATTGCTTTGTTTGGTCTGGTTTGTTTTGAATTTCATGAAAAGCTACAACAAGGGCTATCTGAGCTAGCCGTCTGTAATTTAGCAGTGTAAGACGAGAGAGAAGGCAGCTAGTCATCATCACCCACTGCCAATTCTTCAGCTACTCTTTTACCAATGAATAATTGGATTGACCATCACATTATAAGACCCACAAGGCTGAAAGGTCGAGCATGTTTGGTGTGATGGCCATTTGAATCAGGTTACAAGTCAAGTGCCTCAACCACCTGGACATGCTGATCCCATTCTTTAGAATTCCCATATACTTGTACCAAGGACATGGCACAAGAATTCTGTTTGAATAAACATACTGATCAAACTTAGGGTCTGAAATAAGTGTCACGGTATCTCAAACAAATTACTGCAGACTTGAAATGCTTCCAAAACCTTGTCAAGTACATCAAAGATCATGAGACTCAGACAGGAAAATTTGAAAATAGGAAAGGAGAAAACCTAAACACAGTGATACTTATATTAAGTATTTTCCTTTATACAGCCTTCAGGACAGAATCACAATCTAATAATCACAATCACAAAATAAATTATCATGTACCACATGACAGAAAATTGTTCAGACCTACAATATCAAGAAGACTCAATGACAATGGAATATATGGTCATGTAACAATTAAGAAAACCTTAACTTCAATCCCCAAATATTGTCAAGAGACTGAAATTTACCTAAAAGTACAGAAGCAAAGACTGTTGATGACTGGAAAATAATGTTATGAATGGATGAGTCTATGCTTGAAATATCTGGTTCCAAGTGTAAGTTGTACATTCAGTGGAAGAAAAGGTGAAAGATACCTCAATGTATAACACCTAACAGGAAGCATAGGGAAAGCAGTGTGATGGTTTGGAGATGTTTTTACGCTGAGATTGCATGAGATATTTGCAAAATAGATGGTGAATCCTCACAAGTACCATTAAATACTGATCCTTCATGGTATACTCAATGGTTTGAGCATTATTAGTAAAGGATTCTACTACCAAAATAATGACCCCAAACACTCATCCAATTTATGGAGAAATTACTTAGCTAGAAAAGAAGCTGTTGGAGAATTCAAATGGTGCAATGACCCACACAGCACCACAATTTCAACCAAATTTAGCAGATCTGGGATTTTTTGGATCAAAACTTGACAAATTAAAAGTTACTTGAAAATATATTCACTATGTTTGATTCAGTAAATACAGAAATATCTCAGCAGATAGAAAAGGCAGAAGATTTTTATTTTATATTCTAGCTTCTCAATATTAGTAATTTGAGTTCCGAATTTGTAAGAAAGCTCAGATTTTATATCTAAACATCACAAACTTTTAATTTGGACCAATTCTGCATTCAATGTATTACATCATACACAAAAATCAACATTTGAGTCTATTTTTAACATATATTTTTAAATAAAGAAATTAACTAATGTATAATACTAAAAACTGAATTAAATTAAAAATTTACAATTTGACACCAAATGTATTGACAAAAATTCATAAAAGAGTAGTTTACTAAATTTTGAAAGTAAGTCAATAAACATGATATGACAGTCTTTGATCTATGATGATAGGGTTATGACAAACACTTTAAGTGCTGCAAGGTATCACATCTAAATTTAAGACCATCTTGTTAATAAATAATGAAAAGCATAAAACAAATGCAGTGTGATTGTGATATTTATAATTGAATGGTTATATTTATCATTTGAAGTTAACAAATATATTCCCAACAGATACCCCTTCACACAGTTAAGCCATCTTCCTTGTGCATCTGCCATAGACAGTTGCATGCTCTAGGCTTGAAACAACTCTGAACTAATTTCATTTGATCAAGTATGAATTGCACTAATGTATGATGACCTAATCATACAACAAAAGCCCTCAACTCTACCATGAAACTATGGGACAGACACAAGGTGTGAAAAAGAAAAGGCAAGTTAGTGATGCAATATGATCTCATATGGTGTTTGCTCACTTCATATCTATTCTCAGTCTCTACAGAATGTACTTTGGCTGCAGGAGTAGAGCACAATAAGTATGCAATCTGGATTCATATCATGTGTGTACTCGCATCTACTCTACTCAACAGACACAGTGTGCAAGATGTTGAGGATGCATTGGTGTGATATCATGGTAAAGTAAGTGCTCACCTCAATCCAAGTGAACAGATTGTGGCTGCAGAAGAAAGGGAGGGTATTATAGTGTGTGCTCTCCTCAACTTTGTTGAACAGATTCAGGTTGCAAGAGGAGGGCACAAGTATCAGGAGTTATGTTAAAAGGGGTGGCTATGATGACATTCATTACGTCACCACAGACTCATTTCTCACTGTATTGTGACTCAACTGTATAGCAGCAGCTGTTGAATCCAATCAATGAGGACTCTTTGTGGCTCACCACCCTAACAGCTAAGAACTAATATATAGAAAGGGTCTTCTGTGTTCTACTTGATGAAGGGGAAAGAGAATTCACGTTGGAGAGAGAAGAGTCAAAGAATACTCAGATTCCTGTCAGACCTTCAGTTGGAAATGGCTTTTACTGTAGTCAGTGAAACAGGTCAACAGCAATACCTAAATTCTGAAAGCCTACAAGTAATGTCAAAGAAGTGAGAAGAACACTTTTCTGGTGCTGGCTTTTTCCAAGGAATAAGCAAATTCTGGATCAGATAACAGAGAATACCATACATACCATGAAATACCACAAGTTGTCTTACAAAACACACCATCTTACAAAGGACACTGGTGATAGAGCCAGGGTGGATGGTATAACATTTCTGTTATCCTGACTCAATGTGTAATGTTTGGTAAATATACCCATAGGAAAAAAACACCAGCTACCTGGTGAGATACTGCATCATGAAAAAGGAGATCTGAAAAAGAAATAGTAGATATTCTTAAAAATGATGGGGCATTAAAGAATCGTGACTGAAGGAGATGAAATAGCCAAAAGGTAAAGAAAATGAGACAATTATGTGAAAAGTATCCAAATGCTTGCCTGGTAGAGCTTGTCCTATGGTTTGAAAAGATATACAAAATAATGAAAAAAGTGCATACAGAACAGCCCAAACAGAACAAAGGAACCAATCTGTATCTCAGTGATGCAATAGGTGAGAGATGAAGGTAAAAGTCTAAGTCTGAAAAAGGAAAGATCAGTTTGGATAGAGGAATACAAAAGTTTGGTGGAAGACACTGTGAGAAGAAAGAGAAAACAAGTAAGGAGAAAAAGACAATATAGATGACAAGAAGTCAATGGCTGAAATAGGGCATTGCAATATCATGAAAAAGTTATTAAGGTTTCAGTAAGACATGGGAGTTCAGAGAGAGAGAACAGACAAGAATGAAAAAGCATAACAGATTGAAGTAGACAGCATAAAGAAAAAACACCTTGTGGCACCAGAAAAGGCAAAATGCCAGAGATAAGGCCTTTCAACAACTACAAAAGCAAAGACTAATGAACCATACAAGAACAGTCAAGTAAAAAATGGCAAAAAGATGGCTCACAGTATGATGGATCAGGAGGAAATGAGTGGTGGAAGGTACACAAAGACAGTGAAAGGGAAACCAGAACAAGACAAGAAAAATGCCAAGTAATTGAAAAGTTTGGTAAGATCTAAAATAAATCAGGTAAATTCCCAATGAAAGGATACAGGGAAGACATCCTTCTGTGGAGGAGGAATGCATGAGGGTGAAGCAAAAGACAGGGGATATTGGGGAGAGGAAGCAAGGTCAAGCTGGCCAAAAAGAACTAATAAATACAGGGGTGTGTAAGGTTGAAATGAAGAGAGAGGATATGAAAAAATGTGTTTTCTTACAGTAAAGCCATATCGAGATAATTGCTGAGCCCACCGAGGTAAATTTAACCCATGATTTTAGCATTGTAAATCAACAGATCTGCTGCTGTACTAGCAGCAGGCATATAAGAAAGGTAAGACCAGACCTGACTGAGTAAATAAATCAACAGCCGATAGAAGAAAGCCAAGAGTTGAGAAGGGTGGCAAATGTATTTATGAGGGGCCAGTCTAACCAAGAGCAAACCTCACAAAAGGCCTGGAATAGTAAAGACTGCTCAATTAAAAGAAAGCACACTAGCTGAGACAGGCAGTCCACCACAAAGATGTAAACTCCCATTAAATGAGAGGCAAGAAGATGACCCAAAAGTGCATGTCTAACAACCTAAAGAAAAAAGTTTGTAAACATGTGCCTCTAATAATTAGTGCAAGAAACAAATGTGGAATAAACTGAGTGAAACATGACCAAGTGCTCCACCAGTAGAGGAAGAAATTGAAACATGCCCTTTGAGTTGTGAAAAGGTCAACCATGTTGATGTAGATTTGAACATTTGTCCAGTGATAAATCATCTTATTATGGACAAACCAAAGATACAAATGAGATAATGGCAATATATGGATGTGGAGATAAGTATTGGTGATCTCCATTTCTGTCATTAGTAAGCTTGTGGACAAAATTCTTACTGTTGGGTGAGAAATGACTCAAACAGGGCAGTTGAACGAAGTAGTTCAGATAAGACAAATTAATAACAGGACTCCAGTCGGGATTACAAACTTGGTGATTGATGTAGAACAGATTTGATGGCCTGTTGAAACAGTAGTTCTTGAACTCCCTCTGAGAGATGCTGGATGGTCATGGGATCTGGAGACAGACAAAAGGAAAAGGGCATAGGAGACATAGGTGGTGTGGAGAAAAAGGTATCATGATTCCTTCTGATAAAACTTTAAGAACCCATTGATCCTTGATGAAAGATCACCAGTACTGAAACAAATTGGCAAGCCAAGCTCCCACTGAACTAGAAACCCATTGGGTAGTGACTGATAATGTTAGCAATGTGGTGTACATCACTAAAGAAAACAAAGAGACAAGGTACAATGAGAAGAAGGGACAGGTAAGGGATGAAAACAATACCAGGTACCATATTTGGCTCTGAGTAAAACATATGGGCAACAAGGGTGTGAAGGGTAGACTGTTGTTGTACTGATGCAACTTGTGATTCCAAAGACTCGAGGATTATGTCAAAAACGTATTGCCACAGAAAAGGGGCCATAAAAAATTCCCAAGACAAGATGATGGTAAATGAATGTGTGTTAAGGTCTTGCCCTGACCTAGAGGTCCCAACAAAAGCAGAACCACTTAGGTAAAGTCAGAGATAAAGTCGACAGATGTGGAGGAAAGATGAGAAAGGATATCAACTGAAAATCCCTCAGGATTTCACTGGAGAGCCTCAGATAGGAGATCGATGGAAGAAAGATAATGTAAAAAATCAAACAAGAGTTGTGATAACAAAATAATGGTGAGAAAATTGAGCATGGGTCAGACTTACAGAACATACCAGAGGCCACATCTCAGACAGCAAAATGAAACCTAGTATTTGCTGGTCCAGAAAATGACAGTCTGCATGATGATATGCAAAAGCAAACCGATCTGAAGCCAATGTGGGATGAGACATGCTTATCCCATCATTCAACTATAAGACAAATTGTTCAGCATGTTCCTAAATATCTATGGAGGGAAACCAAATTGGATGGGAAGATTGGTCATGTAGTAAAGAATGATGAGTTTCAGATGAAATAGGGGAAGGGGATAAAATGTCATACGCAAGAAAGAAAAATACCATTTTTGGCCTAAATGACTCCTCACACAGGACATGAGAAAGCAAGGCAAAATCAGTGGGAGAAAATATACAATCCAAGTCCTTGTTCATCTAAACAGTTTCAGTTTGTTCATGAGGAAGTGAGGCAAGGCATGAATACAGAGGTTGAGCTATCTAATGTTCAATAACTCAGTGAATAAACACTGACAAAGCCCCTAATTGGTTGCCTGAACCTGAGATACAGCACTAGTTACAGCTGTACCCCCAAAGTAGTAACATAAACTTTGGAATTCATATGGAAGAAAAGACACCTAATAATTGAAAGTATAAATAGCTGTAATACATTGGGATTAAAGTTGAAGTTAAGAAACAGTCTTAAAACAAACTAAAAGTGAAACAAATCAAGACAACTTTATGAGTATACAAATAAAGATTAACTTGAAACTTTAAACTAGCAAAAAGGAAAGCATCCAAGCACAAGTGCTGCCAAGTGAAAAGTCACAGTTTGGTACAGGCATTCACCATGCTCCTATTGGTGTAGAATTGATATATGATGATTTCCATGAGAGACATGATGGAATATTTCAATAAGAACAGTTACACTGTTGAGAACACAGAAGTACTTTACTGGAAATACATATACACAATTGCTATTGCATTATTGAAGATACAGAATGCCAAAGTAGAGAATTTTCCCAGATCTTTGAATCAAATGACAATACACAAAGTTTTAAGTGATTTTTAAAAGGTTTGTTTTGATACAAAGTACTTAAAACTTAGATAACACAAAACTTCAAATCATATGTACTATAATGTTAATTTCATTCACATAAATTGATAGTAAAGGTGTTTAATTACATTTGGAATGCAAAACAGTAATTTGTGCAGCAAATTGTCTACAGGGGCAACTGTTGTGAATAAGTTAAAAAAAATGATAGAGATTGGTAGCCAAACTGGTAGTTACACTTATAGCACTGATTAGAATTTAATAGCAATTATTTATTCATTAGTTAGCTAAGCTCATATTATGTTTTACTCACCATCACACTCCAAGTTAAACAAAAAGGTGGCCTTACTAACAAATGAATGAATATTTGGTGTAAAATTCTTATCAATGGTAGAGTTGTAGCTATCAGCTGGACCACAAATTTTTATTTCATTCCTTTATGTTACAAACTCAATCCATTTTTGACTGCACTGTTTCTTCACACCCAAGGTTTTTAATGATTAGATATCAATAATATAGATTAATGCAGCAAATCCTATCAAAGGAGTGAAATATTACCAGCATTTTATGACTTAAATCCTGAATTAAATTCCAATTCCTTTCACTACAGGCAATGCAGGAAAGAGCTAACTTTCACATTACATTTCACTTACCACAGAGCAAACTTAGCTACTTTGTTGTCATATTTTTTCAGTTTATGGTCAACATACTCTAGCATGACACGAATCATTCGGACAATGGCAATAATAAGAGATCCAAAGGCCACAGATCCAAGATGATAACTAATTATAAAGAAAAGTAGACTGTAGCAATATACCTGAATTGAAATAATTTATGCTGGAAAAAACATAAACATAATATTTATTATCATAATTCTCTTCTCTTCATTGTAACATGTCAATAAAATGTGATAATAAAGCATGATATATCATTGAAGATTGTAAAACAAACAAAAATTTCTATTTCAGAATAAACTGGCAATAAATTTTACCAGCATCATTAACACTTAATATGCATTAAAGAAACACAACAATCATACACTTATAAATTTATTATGTATATCTGGTACCTCTACTTATATAATACAATTTGTAATACAGAATATCCCTCTTTTTATGGTGTACTAAGCACTGCTTATTCCACACAGCAAAATCACTTAAGTTAACAATTTAGAAGATCCCATATTTCGCAATACCCCAGGTTTTATTCAATAAGTTTTGCAACAAATTTCTGACGTCTTAACAGTTCTCCAATACATTTGGTAAAAAACAAGTGAGTTATTAAATACATTCCCAAATGGTACACATTTTACCCTCAGAAACTAACTGAAAACATAACTGAAAGATATGTAAACAACATGCCAGGAGCTTTAAGAGAGTGACATTTTATTGATATAACCATTTCACAGCATTTGAAAAAAGCAACTCATGAACTTTGTTCCCTAACACTGGTGTAACTTGAGCTTTTTATGCACATTGTTTTACCTCTTACAAAATTGCTAAAATAAATATTAAAGTTGTCCTACCAATGTTAGAGCAAGACTTACCGTGTACACCTCCACAAACCCAGTCCAACAGCAAATGATGGAACATCTTTCGGCTTGTTAAAAGTCCAGTAGTATGATGCAAAAGCACCAGCCAGTGATACCTGACCAACTCCCACAATAAAAACATAGCCCAAAAGAGACCAAACAGATTGTAGACCTGGGCTCGGAATAAATTTGGATCTCCATCATAACTAGTAAAGATGCACATTATTCCATTCTGCTCCTCAGTTTCATCAAAATTCTGCATCAAGAAGGATAATTTCATTTATTCTTTCATTATTTGTACATCAGGCTAATGACAATAAAAATCTTAACAATTATAACTTTATACTGAAATAAATTCCATTAACTGACATCTTTTTCAGTAGATTGAAGAAAAAAACAACAAAAACCCCAAGGCTAATATTCTATTAAAACATAACCAACTACAAAAATACTTCAATAAAAATTTTCTAGGAACAATAGCACTCTTCTGTGAAATTGCAGTCTAACTACACCATAAGCAAAATAAACTTTCTTTTCAGGCAAAAAATGAAACATATGTGCTTTGTGTGCATGGTACTGTGCAAAAGTGTTAGGACAACGGAAAACGTCATTCCTTTAATTTTATGGGGTTAATTCTTCCATACCATTACAGAATGTACATTTCAACACTGTGGTAATATTTCACTGGTCCTTTTTGACAATAAAATGAGACAGGATGAGAATGCTTAACATTCTTTAAAATTCTCATATACTTTTAAAAAGGACATGATGTCATGAGAGTTCTTCTTGAACAAACATACTGATCAAACTTAGGGTCTGAAATAACTGTCATAGTATTCCATGCAGTTACTTAACTTGAAAGAAGCTAGCATTTATATGGTAGAATAAATCAATTTAATAGCACTCTACAAACAAACCTTGATAAAAACAGTGTTTAACACAATATATAATAAGTTTTGTTGTCATTTCATGATCCAAGAAGCATACAAATTTGTCAGTAGAATGAAGAATTCACATAAAAACAGGTAAGTTCAAAAACAGGAAAGGAAGAAGCAGAATACCTAAACTCAATGATACTGATGTTAAGTTGATTGATTGATTGATTTAGTGTTTTATGGCACAAAGCAGCGAGGCTATCTGCACCAGACATTCGGTAAAAATGTAAAAAATAAAATAAAAAAAAAACAAAAAAAATAAACGTAGTAATAGACATAAATGGAAATGAAGGTAAAACAAAAAAGTATAAAACCAATGTTGACACCTAGTCTACAATGTTAAGATAGAAGGCAGAGTATAAGAAGTTGTAAGGTATGTACTCTAGCAAAAAAGGTAATGATCATAACCCGCCAGGAAGACTAACAGGTAAGTTCAAGAACCACCGTCAGTCACCTGAAGTTGGTCTTTCCAGTCCTGATTCCGGGTTATGTGTCATAGCAGCCAGTATCAAAATGTAAAAGAAGTTTTAAAAGATACATAGCAAAATCGCAATAATGAGTAGCCAAATGTCCAGTAAAAAGATAAAAGTCAAGTAAATGGAGTAAAATTTGTAAAACTAATTGAAGATAAAAGCAAAATGGCAATTAAAACAGAAAATGGCATAAAAACCAATGTTGATATCCAGTCAACAAAGTTGTAAAGAACTACCTGTAGCAGAATGGTAATGATCACAACCCGCCAGGAAAACTAACAGGTAAGTATAAAAACCACTGTCAGTCACCTGAAGTTGGTCTTTCCAGTCCTGGTTCCGGGTTATGAGTCAATATGGCCAGTACTGAAAAGTTAAGTAGTAAAAGTGTGAAATAATATGCATCAAAAGTATAATAACAACTCGCCAGGACAACTAACGAGTAGTTCAAACGGATAGTTCAAACAAGAGCGTTAGTCACCTGAAGTTGGCCTTTCCAGTCCTGGTGTCGAGTTATTTAATGTTCTGGCTATTGTCCAATGTCAAATTGAAGGAGAGAGATTAAAACTGTAAAAAAGGAACCACAATTAAAAAGGTGTAATGAATAAATATGCAACACTTAAATGAGATTAAAAAGATTAATGGCCATTAAAAAATTAAAAACATTATCAAGGTGGACAGAGTCACCATCACCAATAACTCTGTCCAATGTTACAGACTGACCCTGGGAAAAAATATGTTTAAAACATTGCCGTCGTTGAGAATTGTAATGATGGCAAGAAAGTAAAACGTGGCTGATAGTGATTTGAGTGTTACACAAACTACACATTGGTGCATCAGTTCCAGATAAAAGAAAATGCTGAGTTAAACAACTGTGACCAATGCGTAGCCTAGTGACAACAATTTCCTTCTTCGAACTTTATGGAAGCTAGATGCCCAAAGTCCAATTTTGGGTTTGATTTGAAAAAGTTTGTTGTCACGTTGCTCACTCCAAGTGGACTGCCAGCTGGCACGGAGCCGAGCCTTGAAGACAACACCATAGTCCATGTACGGAATAGGCATAGGAGTGATGGTGCTGAAGCAGACATATTTAGCTGCCATGTCTGCAAGCTCGTTCCTGCGAATACCAACATGGCCTGGTATCCAGAAAAACTGGATTTAAGTAGCTGCTAATGAGAAATGGGCCAGTTGGTTTCGAATATCAGCGAGAATAGGATGTGAGCTAACGTGTAGCGATTCCAAGGCAAGTATAGAACTAAGCGAATCAGTATAAATAGTGCAGTTGGAGTACTGCTCAGCTGCAATATGATCCAGGGCAAGAGATATGACATACAGTTCAGCAGTGAACACAGAAGCTGTAGAGAGGATTCTGCACGTAACTACTGACCTATAGCAAACCATAGCAGAGCCCACTGAATTACCTGATTTGGAACCATCTGTATAAATGGGAACTGAATGATTGTTTGAAAGATATTAATTGAATAAAAGACGGTACTTCCAATCTGGAGTATGTGCCTTTTTCAGGTGACTGAAAGAAAGATCACACTTGGAGGCTGTAAAGAGCCATGGTGGGATGGGCCAACCTGTGGAATCTGCAATGTTATCTAAGGACAGACCCCATTCATCCAATTGCGCCTGGATGCAAAGGCCAAACGAAGCAATGACAGATCGTCTGTTCTTCCTCGGTGGGCAGCACTTTTTCAGGAAAACACATTTCCAGGTGGGATGCTTTGGTAAGGAATGAAGTTTCGAAGTATATTGTAAAGATAGTTGCAATCGGCGAAGGTGTAGAGAAGGTTCATGAGATTCAATGTATACACTTTAAACTGGAGAGGTATGGAAAGCCCCAGTGCAGAGTCGAAGTCCTTGGTGATGAATGGGGTCCAGCATCTTTAAGGCCGAGGGTCTGGCAGAGCCATAGACCATTGATCCATAATCGAGTTTCGATCTAATAAGAGCACGATATACCTCTAACATTGAACAGCGATCTGCCCCCCAACTGGTGGTAGAGAGAACACGGAGGATGTTCAGTGCTCTTGTGCATTTGACCCGAAGCTGCTTTAAGTGTGGTATAAAGGTCAGTTTACGATCAAAGATAAGCCCCAAGAGCTTGGTCTCCGGGACCACTGGCAGCAAAACTTCACCGATATGAAGTTCAGGATCAGGGTGAATACCCCGTCGACGGCAAAAGTGCATGCATACAGTTTTGGAGAGAGAAAAATTAAAGCCGTTCACCAGAGTCCACTTCCGTACACAATTGAGGGTGGTTTGTAGTTGCCGCTCAATATATCTCATGTTTGACGACTGACATGAGATGTGAAAGTCGTTGACATACAGCCCATTCGAAACAGTGAGAGGGAGTTTTGCAGTGATGGCATTTATCTTTATACTGAAGAGTGTAACACTCAATACACAGCCTTGAGGGACTCCAAGTTCCTGTACAAAAGAACGGAAAGTGTCGAACCCACACGAACTTGGAATCTCCTGTCCATTAAAAAATTTTAATAAACATGGGTAGATGGCCACGTAACCCATATCTATGGAGGTCTCGCAAAACGCCATACCTCCATGTTGTGTCGTGAGCCTTCTCTATGTCAAAGAATATTGATAGAAGATGTTGGCGGTTGAGAAAGGCTTCTCTGATAGATGTTTCAAGACGAATTAGGTGGTCTGTGGTGGAGTACTGTCGACGGAACCCACACTGGGTGAGCGAGAGGAGGTTGTTTGATTCAAGGAACCAAACAAGACGAGCATTAACCATCCTTTCTAATGTCTTACAGAGACAGCTCGTCAAAGCAATTGGACGGTAGTTTGAAGGAATCTTGGGATCTTTCCCTGGCTTAGAGAAAGGTAAAATAATAGCCTGGTGCCAGGCATCAGGAAAAACATTCTCCTGCCAGATCCGGTTGAAAACAATCAGAAGGACATCAAGAGAAGCAGGAGATAGATGGTGCAGCATGTCATAATGAATATCATTGGGTCCAACAGACATACTGGCAGACCGATGAAGAGCCATTTTTAGTTCCACCAGGGTAAAGGGACAATTATAGTCAAACAAACAGTCAGTTCGAAAGGAAAGAGGTGATCACTCTGCCCGAGTCTTGATGGCCAGGAAGGTGGAGGACCAAGCAGAAGTGCTAGATACCCAGCAAAAGCTTTCACCTAGAGTGTTAGCGATGTTCCCGAACATCAGTCACCTCCTAACCATCAGAGAGTAAGATCGAGAGGGGGACAGAATTGTAGTGCCCATTAACCTTTCGAATCCTGTCCCATATGATCTTGGAACTGGTGGTAGAAGATATGCTGGTTGTGAACTTAATCCAAGATTCCTTCTGGCTTTGACGTCTTACCCACCTAGCATGTGCATGGGGATGTTGGAAAGCAACCCGGTTTGAAAGTGTGGGATATCTACGAAAAGTATCCCAGGCCCACTTTTGAGCCTTCCGTGCTAAGTGGCAAGCAGTATTCCACCACGGATGAGAATATCGTAGAAAACGTGTCAAGGTTTTAGGAATACACTGAGCAGCTGCATGTGTAATACAGTTTAGTTACCGCTGCTACACAGTCGTTTACTGATGGCTGATTTACAATGGCAGGATCAAGTTCTGCGAGAGCAGTGAAAGTGGACCAGTCTGCCTGATCCAGCTTCCACCGGAGCACGTGGGTAGGGTGGCATTGACCACGGCCAGTCTCTCTCAAAAGGATCGGAAAATGATCACTGCCTCGTGGATTACTGTCAACCCTCCATGAAAAATGGGAGAATAATGAAGGGAAGCAAACTGAGAGATCAATAGCGGTAAAGGACTGACTAGGTGCATGAAAGTAAGTGGAAGAACCAGTATTGAAAAGAGAAAGATTGTGATCAGAGAGCATCCGCTCTACAGATCGGCCACTCCCATCAATAATAGCACTTCCCCAGAGGGGATGATGTCCATTAAAATCCCCTAGGATTAGAAATGGAGATGGCAATTGTTCAACGAGAGCATCAAGATCTGATTGATCATATGTCTCTCTCCAGGGGACAGGTACAGAGAACAAACAGTGATGGTATGACCCAAGGAAACATGGATGGCTACAGCCTCCAATGGTGTGTTGAGTGACAAAGACAGGGTGGGCACGTGTTGATCAACCAACAGTGCCACACCTCCATGTACTCGACCATCACACAACCTGTTATTTCTGTGCAGAGAAAAGTGCCGAATGGAGACAGTATCAGCAGTTTTGAGAAATGTTTCTTGCAAAGAAAGACAAACAGGATGGTAGGAAGCAATCAGCATTTTTATATCATCCAGATTAGAATGTAAACCTCGACAGTTCCATTGTATCAAGGTGGCCATTTTTAAGAACGGGTAGGTGAAGTGGCTGGAGAACCCTTCGGTTTACGACCACGTCTTTTTTCTTTACTGTCTTTAGTCGGAGGAGGTCTATCAACCTCCATGGATCCTGCTCTGGGTCGGGTGGCAGGTTTTTATTGTTGGAAGGGGAATCCAGTGACTGAGGACGTGAACGAATAATTGACTTGTCTCTTGTGGTGGGAGAAAAAGATGTATCAGAAGAAATGCCTGTATTTGAAACTGAAGGACGTGGATCTTGAGGTTTGTTGGAAGGTATGGGAGGAACAGAGATGGGTGTGGAAGTCGATTCATCAACCTTTTTAACCACGGAGGTCAAAAGGCTTTTCATTTGTTTTGAAAACGATTCTCTTGGAGGCACAGAGAGATCTGTCTGCACTCCCACTGTAGTTGTGGAATGAAGTGCAGCAGCATATGTCCGAGATGGAGTGGTGGATAGCAATTTCCGAGCCTCAGGATAATTAATGTTATGTATCGTTTTCAAACGCTGCACCTCTTTTTCCTCCAACCATTTTGGGCAAGAATGGAAGTAAGAGGGGTGAGAGCCATTGCAGTTGACGCAATGTGGGTTCATGTCACAGTCATAGGCATCGTGGTCCTTGCCTCCACAACGAGCACATGTCAGGGAACCAGGGCAAGATGTCTTTGAGTGGCTGAATCTCTGACATTGGAAACATCGAAGAGGATTTGGAATGTATGGCCGAACTCTGCAAATGAGATAACCTGCCTTGATGGTGGCAGGTGCACGTGGTGAAGTAAATGTTAAAACGAGGGTATTTGTTGGCAGTGTAACTCCATCTTTGCAGTGGAGATCGCCTCACTGCAGAAACTCCTTGAGTGGAGAGACCAGCGAGAATCTCTGACTCGGAAACGTTCTTCAAATCCCTTTCAACAATAACTCCTCGTGAAGAATTCAAAGTACATGAGGTGTAACCTCAATAGGTATATCCCCAATTGCCTTTGAATTCAAGAGAAGTTCACTGTGTTGGGATGTGGATGTTTCTACCAATATGTCACCAGATCAAAGCTTCTTTACTGACTTTGGAGAGCCAGCAAGTCCCTCTAGTCCCTTGTGAATAAAAAAAGCGGACATTTGCCCTAAAGGTTTTTCCAAAAGAGAATGTAATATAAGAAAATGAGGTACGTGTGTTACTGATGTTGAAGATTGCTGTTCAGAGTCTTCAAGACGTGGTCGCTTACCCATTGACTGTTTATTCACAATTTTATTTAAATTTTTTTGAGGATCCATAGGAAAAAGGAAAAATTTTGGTACCCACTGACCCCACCCACCATGGAGCCCTACAAGGGGACGCACTACAAAGTCACGCAAGGATAATGCAGCAACGCCAGGGTTTCGTGAGCACTATACCCAAACACCAGCATCAGGCACAATGTCCACAACACCCGTTGAGAACTTCCAACACTGGTACTTGGTTGACTCTAGCCCAAGTGGACCAGCCGATTGACCCAAGGGGGGCCACCCAAAGGCTGCCCGTCTACAGGAATTCGAGGCCAAAGTGGTGTGTTAGGGTTGGACCCCTCAACCACCAGGATCCTCTTCTCCCCTTCACGGGTTGCCACGCATGGCAAACACGTGGGTGGATGTTTAAATCCCAGAGAAGGTAACCAGATAGAACAGAACCTTCCCTGGGAGGTCCCCTCACCACGTACAGGAATCCACACCGAGGGGCTGATGTTACGTGTCTTCATTTATCCAGCATTCAGAACAGAAGGAAGACTGCCACTGAATACAAACACAAAATAAACATTCATGTACCAAATGACAGTGCCTAATTCTATAGTATGAAGATGACTCAATGAGAATGGAATATTTGATTGTGTAGCAGTTAAAACAAACTGTTACTTTGATCTCCAAATATTGTCAAAAGATTGATATTTGCTTTAAAAATAAAGTACAAAAGCTGGACAGTTGGTGATTGGAAAAGGGTGTTTTGGATGGGCAAGTCCAAGTTTATGGTATTTGGTTCAAAGTAAAAGTTGTATGTCTGGTGAAAGAAAAATGAAAGATACTAACTTCAGTGCATAGCACCTACTATGAAGCATGAGGGAAGTAGTGTGATAGCTTGGGAGTGTTTTTCTGCTGAGGCAACAGGAGACAATTACAACATAGATGAAATAATAGACCGGTGCAAGTGCTAGCAGTTACTGATCCAAAATATGTATTATTGGCAAGATTCCACTGTGAAGAAAATAATGATCCCAAACACTCGTCCAACCTACAAAGAAATTACTTAACTAAGAAAGAAGCTGTTGGAATCATTCAAGTAATGCAATGGCCCCACAGAACCCCAATTTCAACCCATTTGAGTAGATTTGGGATTTGTTACACCAAAAACTTGACAACTCAAAAGTTACTTCAAAAGAAATTTTATAGGAGTATCAGAGACATCTGAAGTAAAATTCCAAATAACACTTTAATCAAATATATTGTAACAATGTCTGAAAGAATGTCTGCAGTTATTAAAGCAAGAGGGAAACACACAAGGTATTAACTGTTTGCTGAACACAAGCACTTCCACTGAGTTTCAGTTGTACTAAATATAAAGATTAATAAAATTGATATTTCACCTAGGATTTACCTTGAAAGCAGTCTGAAATCTAACTTTTAACTTCATCCTGACACTTTTGCACAGTATCGTATGTGTTTCTGTATGTCTGTTTACAGGACTGACACGTTTATTAATAAAGATGCACAACTGTTAAAACAAAGCGGTAGCATTCCTTTATGATGCAGTTTAAATGATGCAATACAAAATCAAAATTATTTGTAGCATAAGCAATATTTTAAACAATCTTGCATAATTAAAAATTCTACTCTCTAAATATGGTGCCTAACAACTATCAAATTTAGACTGATGAAAAATCATATTTTCCCAATAATAAAAACAAATAACTCTTTAATTTCCCTACTTCCATACAGTTTTCCCTTCTTCCCATTTTGAGTTTATTAAAAAACCTTGAATTACATTAAAAATTTACCAATTTCAAAATTTGTTTGTAATTTATACATTCCAAGTGTGCACTTCTAGAACATTTTATGTTTTTCTAACTGAAATCTTAGTTTCAAAATAAAAATTAATGCAGATTAAAAGATATACATAAAAATTTCTTCCACAATTACATGAAGATAGAAAAGTAAATTATTTCTGTTGCAATGAAAACACCAAAATTCAGATATTAAAGGTTTGGTTTATTTTGAACTTGACGCAAAGCTACACGAGGGCCATCTGCACTAGCCATCCCTAATTTAGCAGTGTAAGACTAGAGGGAAGGCAGCTAGTCATCACCACCTGCTGCCAATCCTTGGGCTACTCTTTTACCAACAAACCGTGGGATTGACCATTACATTATAATGTCCCCACAGCTGAAACACATTTGGTATGACAGGGATTCACACCTGCAACCCTCAGATGATAAGTCGAGTGCCTTAACCACCTGGCCATGCAAGACTCATATTTAAGGAATCCAGGATCATAAATATTAAAAATAAGTCAGTTTTAACTGTTATTGAACAAAGTGAAGAGTAACAATCTTTTTTGTAAAACGTTTTAGCACTGTCTCACTTTTTCATATTTTTCCTGGTATTGCAACTCAGTTTTCTCTAGTTATACAACTAACGTCAAAAGAGAAATTAAGCATTTAATGAAAAAATAATAATTTAGGTCCTTTTCAATCATATAAATTGAGACTTAAAACTCACCTTAGGATCACACTTGTTACCTATTTTAAGGTCCAACTCTGTTGAACCATTTGAGGCAATCCTATATGATGGCCGGCCAGCTGAAGCAATGTACCTGTGATCAACTATTATCAAGGTCAATTATCAATTATTTTTAATACTTGTCTAGCAAAACTTTCTAGTAAAATTAATGAAATTCAGAGAGAACTATAAATGTATATAACACTTGGGACTATTTTTAATACTTTTAAGTAGCTACATTAAATGCTTTAAAAACACCATCCAGTACTTATTTCTGTAAGATTAATAACTATTGGGTAGTACTCTCATTTCAAAAAGCATTCCACATTTGCAATCAATTGGAAAAAATACATAATGTTTTATTCTAAATTAGTTATTTATTTTTTTATTTATTTTTCCTTGCTCATAAGTTTTCTGCAAGTTACAATTTTGATTTTATAATTTTTTTATAACCTGAAGGAAAGCATGGTCAAAATTGCACTTTGTAGCCAAAGATAGTGTTAAAAATAACTGCAAAGATAATTACTGCAATGTAATCATAACACATGTTTAACACTCTATAGCAATGCATTTCTAATTTTAAATCATATTCATTTAGGTTTATCATCTAAATTATTAGGCTTTTATGGAACTAAGTAAATACTTTACATTTTTCATAAACATATATTATTAAAATTTGATATCATTGAATTGTCTTCATCTGAAGTGTATTTTAGTTTCAATTAGAATTCTTGGTTTTCTGGAGAATTCATGTACTTATATATATAAATACAAACAAGCTGAAAATTTGAAGATAGTGCATATTTCCTGTTTCCCACATCAACCAATCAATGTGCACATTATCAAATAGTAATTATGCATGATGTCCAGAAAATGTGTAAAACTGTTTTATAGTCTCTTACATTATTTACATTATCCTGTGAATTAATTATTGTGCATAATAACCAGACAATAGTTGGATCTTCTACCATACAAATAAAAGCATACAATTAACCCTTTCCCTTTCAACCTGAATGGATCAAAGTGTGCATGTCACAATCTTTCACAGAGTTACTTTCAAAGTTTAATTAAACTACTTTATTATCAATCTGTATGATTAAACTTATTAGAATGTAGATAACACATCAATGTTTATTATTATCTAAGTTTTTTACTTTTATGAAAAAATATCAGTCTACCCTAGTTTCATAACTGTGATGTTTAGTATCTATGTCTTCCTCCTTCTCTGACTTTTAAACCATCCCTCCATATTAGAAATTACTCATAACAGTGTTGTCATCTTTCAGGAAAAGCATAATTTACATAGCTTCCAATCTGATTTAGTTACAGAGCAATATAACAAAGTCAGACCCCTTTTGTCACAGCCTCTCTTTCAGAACTTGCCAATTGTTCTTTTTGACATTTAGAATTGCATTAGTTACTAAAAATACAAAGCCGAAGTTTTCTCTATCTGTAGAGGTAGTTATATATTTTCCTTCCAGTTTCAACTTTATTCCCACAGGAAACATACTGATGAGTTTGGCTGAATTTTTAATGGCTTTCTTCTTCTTCTTCTTTTTTTTTTTTTTTTATACAAAAGTTAGAAAGCCAGGATTGTTATAGAACATTGTTTCTTTTTTGCATACTATTATTCTGTTTTCTTTGGTGCATTATTTAATACAGTAGCAAAATTATTGTAAAAAAAAAAGTGGAGTTACATTTCATTGAGAGTTGAGAGCAAAAAAGGAAAACCCAGATAAACACTATTTTTTCTTTTTCATGTATATTCTTTATTTATTATTACAAAAGTAATTCAAATGTCAAAATTGAAAACTTTAAATATTAATAATAATAATTTTACAAAATATGTATGAGAGTAGTTCATAAATTACGTAATTCAATACCATAATGCAAGTTGTATGTTCATCATATAATTTACAACTCATGTGGTACAAATAATAGTCAGACATGGTTTAGAGGGCAATAAAACAATAGAAATTAAGTATAAATAGATATATATCATTACAAGCTTTAACCTACTTAAAATAAACAATTGTGGTTTTCTGTTATAATCTGAAATCATTTCAGAAAGAAAACAGAGGAAGTTTATGAGTATTTTCCAATTTGTTTTCCAGTGGCTGTGAAATTATTCAAATCAACTGACTTCATACAGAATTAAGATAAAGAAAATAACACATAAAACAAGGATTTTCTCAAAGAAAATATACATTTATTTTGGAGATTTTATGGGTTATGTAAATAATACTTGACGATTTTTGAAGTATTTTTAATCTTATAATGAAAATTATTTCGTACTCAATGAAGGGAAACAAATGTTCAGTGTAAATAGAAAATAAAATTTTCCCTTTTTTTTTGAGTTTATTAAATTCTACTTATGGAACCCCTGAAAATCTCACTGGGACTCTTGAATAAATAAAAAAGTTGATAGCCTGGGATTCTTTACTGTGGGATCCTAGTGAGAACCCTGAATATCAGAGAGAATGTGCTCATCCTTTAGTAAAAATTAAAAAGTTCTTTGGATAAAATACAATAAAAATAAAGACTCTTTGATTATTAAACAGAATATACAAATAATTAATCAATAAAACTCATGATTTGTTTGATATACCCAAGTTACAACTGGTTACTTTGTAATAACTTATTGAAACATATACAAATGTACAAATAATCATTTCATTGTTTATTTTCAATGCATAAGTTATGATTCTTATTCAAATTTTTATAAATAGTGGGACACAAAAACATTTCAATGGAATGTTGAAAAAAAACAATAAAAACAGTTATGATTTTGAACAAAAAGAAAACTAAAATTATAAAAAAGTGAGTTCTAAACTTTTCTAATTTCTAAATCTTCCTAAATAAGTATTTTTTTTCAGAGAGACTTCAAATCTTAACTGTTAATTTCTATAACTCTATACATGATTAATCAATTTGACTGACCTCATGATCACTGCAAAATATTAGAAAATACATCTAAATTATCCTTTTTTCTTTCTGAAAAGACTGCATATTGTAACAGAAAACCATTACCGTTTATACTAACATTTTAAAGCTTGTAACAGTACATATCTATTTCTACTAAAATTTTATTACTTTATTACTCTTTGAACAGTGTCTAACTAAAACTCCCACCACACAAGTTATAATTAACTCAGTAAAGGTGTAGCTCATATTACAGTATCAAATTATATAACACACAAGCTACCTGCAAGCATAAATCCTGAAAAAGTTTCATTATTATTTTTTATTATTTTACCTAATAAGTTCCTAATTTTTACACTTTAATAATAAATGAAAATTCACGTGAAAAACATGAAATATAATTATTTAGGTTTTTTGTTTTATTTTACTGTTAAATGTCAATGAACGTTATGCCTACTTTTTTTATACTAATGGTACTACTATCATACTTCTTAATGAATTAAAATAATGCAAAGAATAATAGCATGCACAAACCAAACAATGTTCTATAAATATCATAATTTAACTGGCTTTCTAACTATGACAAAAGAGCCTCAAAATAATTCCCACACTTTTTGATTTGAACACTGCTACAGAAACTTTCAAACTAAAGGCAAAATAAACAATCTCCATACTGAAAACAATGTAATATAAATGTCAGTGTTTTGTTGGTTATAAATAATATAGTACAAAGTATCAAAGAGAACTACAGGCAAATTGTTAAAGAAAGGATGTGACAGGCAGACGTGGCAAGGATATCTGATTCTCTAGTTTATGACTTCACAAAGAAATAAAGTTGAAGGCTATAAAAATCAGAGTTTACCTCACTGAAATCTATATTATAATATGTAATGCGCATTACATTCTGTACTTCTCATAATGGTGGTAAATAAATCAGAGAAGAGAGAAAACCTAGAAAACAAATGTCAAAATTCTCCTTCTAGGTAGACAGAGGATTTTTTAAATATTTCCTTATAAAAATAAGAATTTAAAACTTACACAAAATTAAAATTTGATTCATTATCTATGTTTTGATGATAATAAAATAGTTTAACACTATGGTTACAGGCACTCGTTTTATGTATGTCACAAGATTTTACTTTGTTACACATGAAATTCAATTAAGCAATCTTACAATAAAGGTATGCCAACACAATTAGCATCAAAATTTAATTATAGCTGAAAGTTTTATACTACTTAAGTTTTAATTTTGTATTTCAAAAGAAACCTTAAAGAAAAAATTCTTAAACTTCAGTTTGATGCAAAAGTCCACAAAACTAAACTTCTGGATTTTGTAGTTTGAACAAGTCTTGGTGTTCACTAACCTTCCCTTTATACATAAAATCTAGGTTAATTTGTCTGTTTATACATTCTTCTTTCAAGCTACTTACAGTAAATTTGGAGAAAAGACAAAAAATTTAGAACTCTTGACAGATGCCACATTTACTTTCACACACAAAGTTGCTATTTCTCAGCCAATTATACTTAGTTGAGACAAATGTTTATAATCAATAGAAAGACCAACTTTTAAAATACAATCTTCCAGTAATCATTTAGAAACAGTTACAAAGAATTCCACAGAGAACTTGTCAAACTGGTCTTAATATTGTTTGCCCTCATTACCACTAACATGTTTCTCACTATAAATATGTTAGTTGGATAGAGAATTAAACTGTATTTAGATTTCAGTTTTATATTTTAGATAATTATGTGCTATTTTAATTTTAAAATGGATATTAAAAGGGTTTAATAACTTTTCAAAATATAAGCTAACCTGCTTCAAATCATCAGTGTCTTTGCATATGATACCTTAATACTACCCAAGAATGCCAGTTGGCGTGTATCACAATGAGTAATAATACTAAAGGACGGGAGAGGAAAATAAAACATTAAAAATAAACTATATGTGAAAAAAGTAAAAACTTACAATTAAGAACACAACTGAAAAAAAGATTTTATGGGACAGTAAAAAGTACAAATTTTGTTTAACTTTAAATGTTTCATTGCACAATACATGATGATAATTCTCAAAATATTCAAAGTCTGAGTGATAAAAACTACAATACAAACATAACTATTCTTTGATCAAAATAATCTCATTTTTTTGCACAAAATACTTGCATTATTTAATAAACTATTACAAACTGTTGTGAACATATGTTAAGAAAACTCAGGGTTTAAGTAAGTATTGCTGACCTGTGTATCTTTCTCCATACAAGAAGTAGCAAAATAGGTTCAATCCTGTAATCATAAGATTAATTAAATTTTGAATGTAATTCTGTAAAAGATTGTGATATGTGCAATTCGACCTGCCTGCGGAGAGTGTTAAACTACAGTTGGATTATCACATTGTAGAAGTACTATAAATTAAATCAGCATTTTTATTTCTCTTCATTTTAACAAACAGAAAATGAAATAACTTCTGAAAATTCATTTACAGAATAATTTTTCAAAACATACTTACTAATTCTTACATACACTCTTTTAAAATAAAGCAAAGGTTGTTCAAAGCATGTGATGATTTATTAAAAATATTTGATAAATACACACTATCTAAAAATAAAATAATATATAATTGTCAGATAATGACAAAATATGAACTACAATTCTTATTCCATCTTTTGTGACTGACTAATAGTAACCTAAAACATAGAAAAAAAAAGAATTGAAGTTCTCACAAGACATAAGCATGCAGCATTATTTTTTGCACATTTGTCAAAAGCATCACCATAGTGTAAAAGTACAAATCATAAAAGTTTATTATAATTAGTTTAACTTATGTTATCCATTAAAATCCTAAAATCTTAGTTCAAAAATTACAAAAGTTTACACAGTACTAAAATTAAAAATCTTAAGAAAATATTTAATACCAAGCTTCCCCACCCCCATGAGATTTTGTGAAAAGGATACATTGCAACTGAGCCCCAAAAGACAAATAGTGCAAACAAAAAGACATATGGAACGATAGGAAAAAACAGAGATGACATCATCGTGCCCACAGCCCTAAAATTACAAATAATAAATGCTGAAAAATTCATATTATCTCACACAATTTAAATATAATGCAAAATTAATGTTTAAACAGTAACATTTAATTGTCATATATAACAATTTATTATCTGTTCTTGAATATCATTCTAACAAACAGCTTTTCAACACATTTTTGCTATAAATCTATAGGAGTTGAACATACATTTTTAGCAATCCTTTCAACTTACTAACCTATCAATACATTCTTAAAAAGATAAAAACAGGTCTATATGAACAGTGTCTGATAAATAATTACAAGTTAAGCCCAAACAAGCTAAGTTTTCAATTACTAGAAATCTCACCAAATTATCCTTCAGGTTGGATTTCCTTATTCAAAAAATTGTACACCAATAATAAAATCTATGAACTTTGCTTTGCACAATGCAACTTCATAATTTACAGTAAAATTAGCATAATTGCACACACAAAACACTAGTAAGATAAATGTTATTTTAGCATAAAACAATTTGTACTTACATTTATAGATATTTCTGATAAAAAAAAGCTACAGAATATCCTAAAGTACTTGCATCTGATAAAATATTATCTGAAAAGACAGTTAAATCTACATAACTTAGGTAATAAGTATCTTCAATAGCCAATCCTTTAAGAAAATCAAAACTTCAGAATTTAACCTTACCTGCTTCCTTCCTTGATCAAAGCAATGGCAATTAAGATACGTTTTCGTAGAAATATCAACAGCAACAATAAGATGATAAGCAGTACTCCAGAAATAATTGCTATGGAAATTTTTTACCATATAAATCAAAGTTTAATTTTTATTAGAGAGAAAAAAAATATACAGTATTGTCACTAACTGTGGATATAGTATGTCATGAGCAGTTTTTGTAAGGCAAAGTTTTAACTGAAATTAATGAAAGTTGTCTTTTCTAACATATTCATTGAGATTTTTTAACATCATATTATGCAATTTATTTAGTTCTTCATATACAATTTTAAATCCCATTTTTTCTGTTTTAAATTTCAGGATTACAAAATCACACATAACAAGCTGCTACCTTTATTTCTTTTATTTTAAAGAATAAAAATATAAAAATTGCAAAAACTAAATTATCTCAAGTATGTCCCTTTGAAAATATATACTTCAAGTCTAAATTCTCACCAAAGGCCAACCAAGTGTCTCTCAAAGCTAAGTATGATTTCAGATTTGTGGTGAAGCTAAAGGCAGCATCAGATCCAGGTTGATTTTTCAAGGATATATATTTTTTAACACTGTAATAACACCCTAAAATAAAAAAAATATCAAATCTAATTTTAAAACTTACACACACACACCCAGTGTGTACAGTATTTATGTACCCTATAAATTATTTAACACTTTTACAAAAAGTAATTTTTGACACAAATTGCAGCTAACCCTGTTGCAATGGGTTCTGTATAATACACATAAATTCATATACACATTTGCACATATTAAGTATTTATACTATAGCTTTCAATAAAGTATGTATATCTTCACAAAATTTGGTAGATATTTAATAAAGATTGCAAGTTTTCTGTACACAAAAAATTAGATTTTATAATGAAGTATTATTACTGAAGATTTATTTGTCAAAGTATCAAGTCTTTTTTGTCATTAGTCTGAGTGCAAAGTGATTTTCATGTTATGATTAACAAAGAATTCTTCATCCCAAAAATCTCCAAAAACATTCCAAATACATAATTTATTTTTCAGTAAAATGTTATATTTTGTCTATTTTTTATACCTTAACTATGTGGAGTCTGTAAATTTGATTGACCTTGTAACCACTGTAAAAGCACAGATTGCCCTTTGTGTAGCTTTATGCTTAATAACAAACTACAACCACCACTGTATATTAAAAAAAATTATGCTTTTTTCATTCTAGAATAACTAAAAATTATTACAAGAAAATACAAATGTTTAGTCTAAATAGCTTAAATCTTTTGTTATATATATTATTTTTATTATATTAAGCTGGCTCACATTACAGGGTTTGCATTGACACATTGCACATGCACTCATATTTCTGTATCCAATAATATAAAACTGATCTTTTGTCTTTACAAAGTGACCCTGTATTTGCTGTCTTAGTGGATTAGTATTTTGTAATATTCAGTCACATTTCAATTTATTATTTGTCACATATGTATATAGATTATTACTATTTAGAAATAAATAAATTATTCAACTTTATTTTTCAATATACAAGAATAAATAAAGAAGCCCACAATTATTTCTTCTAGCTATGACTTTTGTATTCAGTTGTTACATGATATAGGTTGCTAAGCCTTTTACAATTTCAAACATAGGGGATATAAAATTAAATAGTTTTTTAGGTTTTTATATATAGTTGAATAACTAAAAAATCAAAGTACTATATTGATACCATAGAATTACACTATAATATAAAGCTTAGTAACTAAGCTGCATTTAGGTCTAAAAAAATAATAAATTTCGAGAAGACTAAATACACGACCTACCTCCTTGAAATTTTAATTTGAAAGCATGAAGTGGCCTTCTAAAATATTAAAATGGCTGAGAAAACCACTAGGGAGATATTCTAAGCTGTCAACTGATTATTCATACTGTATGTCATATATTGAAGTAAGTGTATATAAGAGACTGGAAAAAGGTAAATGGGACCACTGTGTTTGATTCAGTATATAAACTGTATCTCAGCAAAATTAAGAGACATGAGGTTTTTATTTTATATTATAGCTTGACGATATTGATAATTTGAATTCCTAATTCATACAAAACTAGACTTGGAATTTTTGCAACACAAACATTTAATTTGAACCAGTACTGCATTCAATATACCACATGACTCACAAAAATTGATATTTGGGTGTGTTCTTTTAAATTCAAAACATTACAATTTACAATTTGATACCAAACTTTTTGACAAAGATTCATAAAATAGTAGTCCAATAAAATTTTGAATGCAAATCAAAACACAATAATATTACCTTTAATCTGTGACCTACAATGACACATTTAATAAAAATAAATATCATTTTACAGGTATTTATAAAATCTAGGATTAAACTAAAACCAAATTAGATTAAAAATTAAACAACCTATAATTTAAATATGCATATAGTATATCAACAATATCCACAATAAGTCACAGTACACTGAGTACAGGTGCAGTTAGCTATTTTATTCGAAATTGAAATACAATAACATTTAATCTGTAAAACTTATAACCATAACTAGCTTTTCAAAAACAAATCATATGAAGGGATAGTTTGGACATTAATGAAATCATCCATTAGAACAGCTATCATTTCAAATGTTAATGTGACAAAAGAAGAATCCTGAAATAACAGTACTCATAATGCAGGACTTCACATGCAATGTCACATCATGTAAAATGCAATAAAAGGTAACTGTAGGTATCTCATACAAAAAGAAGGTGATGGTCCAACCCAGGTTTTGTGATGCTTCATTCACAAAAGGTTTTTTTTTTTCTGTAGCCAGAAGTTAAAGAAATTTGTGAAAAACACATATAAACCCAAAACTATGAGTATTAAAAATAATCTAATGTACTGAAATGTGATAACTGAACAGGAAACTGTGATAGAAATGATATGATGATAAATTTTGTTTAATGTGATATGTGCTATGTATATGACCAGTTATTTCATTTTATATGAGAAGATACTTCACCACAGATTAACCCAATCAACCCAAATCCCAAGAACAGATTGTCTTTAGAAATATATCAGCTACAATTTTTTTATAAAAAGAAAATAAACAAAAGAGCTAAAGAAATATACTGTAAAATAAAATACAAAGCAGAACTTTTATGTATATATCTTTAACTTCAAGTATGGTGAGGTCAAAGAAAGTATTTTGTTTAACAACTTTTATAGGTTCTTTTCTGAAAATGTCTTCCAACAAAATCTCTGTATACATACACAAGTTTGACTGAAAGTAACTCATAACAGATATTTGACAGCATGACACTACCAATTATAATAATGATGATATCTTTAGGCATTTAATGTTAAGTAGAATAAAGTTAGAGTCTTTCAAAATAAATGTATTTCTAGTTAACTTGAAGCCTATCTGTATGCAACATGCATCAACTTACCAAACCCCAACAATCCTGTGACACAGACTATGCTTAACCAAACCATCACTCCTGCTACTAAGCGCATAAGTAAAATCCAAATGAATGACAGAACCATTGAGACTAATAAAAGCCTGAAAAGAATAATAATTGCAAACTTTAGTTTCTTATGAATACAACTTTTAAAGTTAAAATGTATAAAGGATTATCATACAGAGGTTTAATTTCAAACACGAAAATTTGTATTTTTTAAAGTTTTTTTTAAATTAGCAGAACTTTCACTCCCAAATGTAGTATTTTTAATAAGAGTAGTATTTCTGAATAAATTGCACACTTTTTTTATGAGTATTAAACTGTTTAAAAGTAGCTGTAGTAGGACAAAATCTAGTTTAAAATCAAATTTTAAAGCTAACTGACACTGTTAATAATTTGCAATTTTAATATATTACATTAATATACAGACACACACAATTTAATAATAATTTACATACATAAACATTTAATTATAAAACAGGCTTAATTATAAGCTCAATATAATAAGCAGGTGAATGTTACACAATAAATTATTAACATTAAAAAGAAGGTTCAAATTCAAATACAATAATAGAAAAACATTATTAACAAATCTATAGCACACCAAATTCCTGTCATGCCACTATTGATGTTCCACAAGTTTAGTGCTTTCTGTTTCAATACATTAAAATCACTGCAAAGAAAACTGCTACTTGAATTCACAAAGCTACCCTTTAAACTTGTAAAATAAAATTGCCATAGACTTAAAGTGCATAATTCTTGAAACAAATCTTTAAAAATCTTATTTATGCTAACCTGATGAAATACTAAACAATGATAGATTGCACTTTTTCTCATTTGCTAATATCTCAATGAATTAACAGTTTAAACTAAGCTTTTGTTTTATTATTCATGTTCACTCTTATACATATGCATAAAATAATGGTTTGAATACAGTTACTCACTGATATCATTATATGTATTTTAAAACAGTTTCACATTTAGAGCAGTACTTAATTTTAGATTAATATATCAACAACATTACAAAATATACCTTTCATATTTTGTGTGCCATAAAGAACATTAATAACAATATTATTTTTACAGTAGTTAGGATGTAACAAGATAATACTTTTCTCTCAAATATCCATTATATTTTATGTTATGTTTGTTCAATTTTGAGCAGAGCTAAGTGAGAGCTATTTGTCCCAGCCATCCCTAATTCAGTAATAACAGACTAGATGGAAGACAGTTAGTCACTACCATCCACAGGTACAATTTTTCTAATAAAAATTTAGATTGAATATTATATCATAAGGCCCTCATGGCTGAAAGAAAGAACATATTTGACAATGGGTTTCAAGCCCTTCACACACAGATTAAAAACTCAGTACGATAACCACCAGCCTATGCTAAGGCTCCTCTGAGGAAAACCAAAATTGATCAAAATGGAATTTTATTAATATTTCTTAAAGAGCTGATAAGAAAATTAATATTTTCCTTAGTTGAAAATGTATTTCTGATAAATGCACACCTATCTTCATGCAGTGGCGCTTCCTCATCATGCATGTTTCTTTGTCCTCCACCTTTCATATTTCTACCTGAATAAGGAGTATACCCTGCATAAGATAGATGTGGTCTTCCATGAGTATTGTCCCTCTAGTAAGCCCTCACCACTATACCTTTGAGATTTTGTGCATGTCACTTGTTATCACCCACTTAAAAAATATGTTTTAATATGAAGTGTGATAACATAATCTTCATACAACAATAACCCTTCACCAACAGGAGGGTAGCACAACCTCAACATACATTAGATTCCCATAGGCACTTGCACTCAAAATAAATTTCATTCTTAAAGAAGACAAGAAATATGAGCATCTACAGTGAGGAGAAAGGTTGAGAAGGTGTTCAAAGAGGTACGTATCTATCATAAATATATTTCCAGACAAGGAAAAATTTATCTTTTATCTCTCTGCACATCTTAGGTAGAATACCACACTGATGAGATGTATGAGTTACTACAATTGCAAAAACTTTAAGTGAGCTCCCTTCAGAGGAGGCAACTGAAGAGAAAAGTACATGGAGTGTGACACCCTATAGTGGTGGGGATTTACCATATGGACAACAATTGTGGAAGATCACATCCATCTTATGAAATGGTATACTCCTTGCTCAGGTTGAAAGGCAAAGAGAGAAAGGTAAAGAAACCAATGTGTGACAGGCATAGACAAAAATGTTTATAACCAACAGAGCACTTGCATATAATAAGTCAATTGTACATCAGCTATAGTGTGGCTGGAGCAATGTTCAGACCACAGAGTCTGATATGCATTCTGTTGTATCTTTTACTCATCATACATAAAGAGACAAAGATGAAAATCCCTTTTTACTGCAGAAGAAAAACATTTTCTCTCACATTGCTTGTAAAACCACTGGAAAGTTGGCAGAGAAGTATAAGATGGAATGACCTGCATTACAATGTTGTGGACACCCATGCTCTACTTACTTCCCATTAAACTGTGCTGTTCACTTGGACTCTTGTTATAGTGGGATTGCACAATTAATGAGGAACTCTCCAAGTCAACCACCCCAACAGCTCGGAACAGAAAGTGGAAAGATGTGCTTACCTTAATGACCAGATGGAGAAACTTGCATAGCAAGACACAGAAGAAGTACCATAACATAATTAGACCAAACTACCAAAAAGGTCCTTTACTGAAGAAAATACAATGGGTACTTGTAAAACCTAATTTTAAATGATGGCATGTGAAAGCTAATGAAATAAGCAGACAAAAAATGGTATTAACCTATGTTAATTTCAAATTTCTCTCATTACAATGAAAAAATATTCCTCTAGAAACTTCCCAAAGTTTACCAGTCTGAAAGTAAAGTAATGAAATATTAAAAACAAAGTATTTTTATCTGTAAACCTAGCAGTGAAAGACTTAACTTTAAATGAATGTTTATAGATATTCTACAGATATTTGTAAAAATGTTTTCTTCACATTTAAGATTTCTTCTTATCTGATTTTTTTTACATAGATGAACTATTAATTATTTTTTAATTCATCTCTTCCTGGAATACTGAATCACTCAATGTTATTTTTAATTGCAATGAGTAATATGAAGCTTTTTCAGTAGTCTATCTTATTTCAAACACATCAAAGAATAGCAATTTAAATATTATAAAATTCTGTGCTTAATTCCTATATAATAAAGATAAAAAACTTACACAATCAAGATCCACCACACTCTACTGAAATCTTGAAAAATCCTTTCTCCAACCTGCCTTGCATTTAAAATCAAAGCTAGTGCCCTGCAGAAAAATTCACATCAATTAAGTAAACAAAATAATTTTCAGCAATGGAAAATCTAAAAAAAACAAAAAACAATGATGCTAAGTTGCATAAATATTTTTTTGAATATTTCTATTAACATGTTTTATATAATACTATGTTTTCATTGACATGGTTGGTGGCCTATATGACCATAAAAATTTAATTAATTAGTTATTTTTTGTATTGTTTTGTAAATGATTCTTTGATTATAACATGTAATTATGTGTTACAATCTACAATGGTAACTTACATGCTGGTAATTTGTTGATTAGTGTTTTGCTTGAAACAAAAACTTCATAAACCCAAACTTTGAACAGGAATGGGAGAAAAATTAAGACCTCCATTTTTTTTTTGGTAATTTATAACATTGTAAAGGAGTAAGCAGTACATCAGAAATCAAAACACACAATAACTGAACAACAGCTTATTTCATAATATAAGAGAAAAACAATTTCTTTGTCCAATTTAGCAAGTGATCATCTGTTTTAGTTATTTTCTTACACCGAAAATATATTTCTGATAGGAAATTCCTCCCACTCACAAAGTAGCTAAAATTCCACATTCAGTTTAAGAGGAGGAACTAGTGTGAGGGAAAAATTGACTCACTTCTGAAAGTATCCTAATGATAACTGTGTAGATGGATAAATCAGATCTGCATACCCAAAGAAGGAAACCACACCACTTCTGATCCAGATAATGAGATATACTCTTTCTCCATTTGTTTAATGTGGAAGAATTCTGGATAAAAAAATGACAGTAGCACATCTGAGTAAAAGAGTGTGGTAAGATAGTGATGCTAACCAGAGAAAGATGTAATTAAATCCCACAAGAAGTAGGTAAATGAGGATATATTGAATGGTGTAGATTTGTTAGGGTGCAATGGACTATACTAGGTAAATCAAGTACATCCAAAAACTCCTAGCATGGTAAAGACATCTGCATGAGAATAGGATAAAAATTATACTATCTTCACCTTGAACCCTAGAACCATGGAATTGATATTCATTTCAATTCCTGGGTATGACACAGGTTTAACTCTGACCTATGTAACTGGCAATGTGACATCTGATATCCAGAGGAAGACTATCACATGCAATAAACTCCAATGAATATGAAACACATTAGAACCAAAAGGCAATAACATCCATAACAGAATGAAAGACAGCCAAGGATAGAACTAAAACAATCCCATCTATCCCTGCTATGACTTACAACAGAGAAGTAGAAACTGAAGGAGAAATACAGATAACCCAAGTACTTATGTCAATTGATTTACTCTGAATTTAAAATCAGCCTACTGGGTACCAACATCCACACAAGGGTAGGATGAGGTCTCCCAATCAAGTGGGTGAACTGCATTTGGATATTTCATTCCACTGTACGGTTAACTAGAGATTGGAATATATTATGTTATCTACACTGACTGAACACCCTTGATCAACTCTGAACTGGAGGATTACAGCCATCTTATGTGGAACCCATCCAGCAGGGTGCCTCATGGTCAACCACTCCAACAGTTTGAAACTGGTAAGTAGTAAGGGCTCCACTAGAAGAAAGTGGGGGTTAAAAATGCACTTGAGAGCCCAGAAGAATATAGTGCAGATTTAGTGTTAGAGAATACCTTGGTCAGGTACTACTCTCCACAGAGTGGGATCCATGTATTGAAGGTATGAAAAATGGATCTCTGAAAGATTAGAGAACACTAATAAAGACTTGCATATTATCAGAATTGCACTAAAATCTAAAGTACAGTTATAGATGGAAGGCAAAAACCTGAGGAAGCTAAAACTGGAATATAATGTAAATAATTGAAGAGGAATGTTTTAGGGTTATGCCCAATTATATGGTTTCCTCCAAAGGTCAATGAAGGTGTGATAGGCAATGGAAAAGGTGAGGTGTCCAATTAAATGAGAATTAACACACAACAAAATACAGTGGAAAGGAAACAAAGATATAAGTCAACTGGATGAAATGACAAACCCAACTGATGAGGGCAAAGGGGAAAGATCACTGAACAAAGAAGTTTGCCACAGTGTAAAGAGACAGAAGCCAAGAAAGGAAGTTGTGCAGGCAATATAACAATGAAGACCATGCACAGGACATAAAAGTCTATCCAGATTGAAAACAGAGATAAAGATAAGAAATACAAGAAAAGGAAAAAGGCAAAAAGGAGGAGATACCATCATAAGCAACAAGGTTTTGGAAAGGAAGAAAGGACCTTGATAAAGGAGAAGATAGATGTGGTCGTAAAGTGCGTGTGTAACATCAGCGGTGAACAAGTGAGACTGTTGGTGCCTCCAAGTGAAAAGGAGAAGAAAATATGCCTTAAGGAACAGGATGGAATTGGTTTGAACAGAAATAAAGTAAAGAAACAAAGGACCACATTAATATTCTAATATGGAAGATCAGATAACTGATGAGGTCTATGAATCTGAAAGGATTAGATTAATAGTGTAAATGATTGTGAGAGAAAATCCCTATGGTAACAGAAAAGATGAAATGTATGGGATAAAGCTACTCGATAACTGAAGAAAACTGAAGACCTAGGTTGAAAAGCTACATGAGAAACTCAAAGATGTCACCAACAGTAAGATGAGCAGCAAGAAATCCCCAAGCCTGGGCCTATCTGCAAAAGACCTTCACTTTTCAATTATACACTTTTCCTGAGGAAAGAGGGGTGGATTGAGCCAAATGAAGGGAGAAACCAGAACACCTCAAAAACTGAACTAAAGCCAGGTTTTAATCTGAAAGATCTGATATGCAGGATGCAGAACACATGACTGAGGTTGACAATGGAGAATGGGTAATAACAGAAGTGTTACAGAATGGAATAATTTTTGTTGAAGTAAATGATGAAAGTATGGTAGAGCTGGCTAACAGTAAGCAATCAGATGGACTCAGCATGGAATTGCATGGATAAAGGAAACTACCAGAAAAAGCAATCAGATAGGAGGACAAATTCCTACATGTTTGTCCTGCTATCTTTTAGTACTGAGCCTAGGACAGTCAACTTATACTGTTAAATGTGCATTGTGAAATTCCCACCTATTCTTTAAATTTGTAGAAAATTCTCGAGTGTAAGAATCAACAAAACATGTTTTATGAAAGCATTAGCATGTCTTCAAATAATATTGCCAACTGAACTTTCAAGAACCTCACCTTAATGCTTATAAAAGGTAACCAATACAATGGCAAGAGACAGTTTTATATTCCTGTTGGTTTGCTACAGTTATTATACTATAAACCTCAGAAGCTATAACTATGATAAATGTTTATTAATCAAAAAAGTAGATATTTGATCAGGAAAGTTTATAAATTTTTAATACTACAAACCATTGAACTTTAGAAAATTAACTTTGGATGTTGGTATTTCTACAAGAACATCAGATATTTGACTCTGTGAAAAATCAGCTTGTAAACCACATGAGGCCAGCCAAGAACATAACTAGCTAGCTTCCTGTCAATATAGAATTAATTCTCTCATCATGAACCCTCAACAGCTGTCAAGAAAAGTGTGCAGGTGTGCCAACAAAGAATTAATCATTTCTCTGTGAACATTGATAAACAATTCAGTTCTAGACCAGATATAAGACTCAGTATTGTTTGCAAGTCTGTAAAACTTTTGTATACAAATCATTAGTTGTAATAACTATTTATAATAACTGTTATTATAAATTGTATTATTTGTATATTAAAATATATATGTGTTAAGAAAGAAATTATGTGAATCAATTTTTGGTAAATATCATAAATGTGATACATATTGGCACTCAATTAACTTCTAAATTAAAATTAAAATTTCAGACTATTTGAAAATGTAATGAAATAAAATGAAAACATAGCTTCTAAAAACTTAAGAAGCATCTAAATCCTCAAAAAATTTATCTGCAGAAGTTCAATCACAGATGCTCCAGCTTTCACTGTCAAATTGTTGTGGTAACTGTGGCTATCCTAAATGGTAGCCTTTCTGTAACTTTAGTTCTACAATGTTCAAAATTTATTTAATATTTTCAGACTAGTTGTCTGAAACAGTGTTCAGTTTTGATCACTGTAAATTTAAGACATATTAGCCTTGTATCATATCTCGAAATAAGTGAAAAGTGGCCCTCACCTACTGCTAGCCCAAATTTCTTATAAGAACTGAATGGTAATTTTGCAATCTTGCAGTTGATTGCCTAAAATTAAAGAAGCACTATCTCTATGTTCTGACTGGACATGTGTATTTGAATCTTAGAAGTTGAAACAGTCTTATCCTAGGTGTTATACCATTTGTAAAGTGGAAAAAAGCAAAACAGTATTACTTCAAGTTCAATTATTTTAGTGTATACAACATTTCTATTTTCCTGCTTGTATTGCAAAATTTAATATCATTTGTCAACTTCTACACTGGAACAATTCCATCTACATTCATTAAACATCAATGAGTCATTGCCAACTAGATCTTAGCATCATTCAGTTAGTGTTTGTGACTTATTATGTAAGTTGTATATCTTTACTTGAGAATAACACATTGGCCCCGAACTAACTAAATCATTGTTTAACTTTTGCACTTCAGAGCTACCTGCACTAGTAGTACCTAATTTCAATGTCACAAACAAGAGTAAAAACAGCTAGTCAACACCACACCAGTCTTATAATACATTCATGACCTACATGTGGAGGACAATGGAATTGGAACCACAGGACCTCAGGTCCACAGTAAAGCATTTTAACAACTGGACAATGTTCAACACTTGAAACTATTATTCAAAAATGGAAGAGTTTTCTATGATTTCACACTCTCATATGAAACTTGTATATTTCTTAAAACATAAAAAAACATTCCTGTGACTGAAGTCTCAAAACCCTATAATAAAATTCATTAAAAATATTTAATAGCAGGATGTTATTAAACCTTAAAAGATATTGTTCCAAATAACTTAAAATTTCAATTTGTCTGTACATTTCTTATTAAGCAAAAGACTACACAAGGGGTTATCTGTGTTTTGTCCACCATATATAACATAACCCGAGTTTTAATAGGTCTAAAGTCTTTAATCTGAAAAATGTGGGCACTATTAATATTTCAGTTGCAGAATAAATGGTCACATATTTGGTTTTAAATGTTAGAAGTGTGTTCAGGATATTGTTACACGTGGGTAAAAATCTTATTTTAAGAAGACATGAATACATATATTTTTATTATTTGTTTGTTTTTCTTACAGCAAAAATATGCTGGGCTATTTGCTGTGTCCATCAAAGCAAACCAAACCCCTCATTTTAGCATTGTAAATCTGAAGACCTACTACTGTCCCAGCAGGGGACTATATACTTTTAAGTAGTTAAAGACAGCATAAATAAGACTGCTGTTTAGACAATTGTAACTAATTTTAATATGTTCAAAGTAGTTTACCAACACAAGATTAACTGTATGATATTCCCTTTTAATCCACTACATAAAAAAAGATCATATATTAAAGAGTATCACAATGTGCAACATCTCAGTATTGGTATTAAATAGACAATTTAGACTTAGCTCATTAATATACATTTTACTTGATTTCACATACTTTCCAGCTTTTTCAACCACTGAAGTAGTTATGTTGTTTCCATTTTCATCTTTAAGACTGTCTTCTGATAAATCATCAATAACAGTTGATCCTATTTTAGTGAAAAGTTCTGGGATGCATCTTCCTCCCACTGTTAACAGATTAAAACTGAGTTTATCAAAGTAAAAATATGATGCTTAATTCAAAGAAAAATTCTAAAAATCACACAATCACTGTTTTAGTCAAACAGTACTCGATTTAAATTGTTAAAAACAAACTTTTGTTAGTAACTAGGGATAACAATCAATATTTAATAAAAGCTCTTTCTGGAAAGTACTGTAACTACACAAAATTATTTTTTAATCATTTGAGCTAAGAAATTTTAAAAACATTAACAAGACTCATACATTCCATATGACTATCAAATTTTTCAAATGGTCTTCACAGCAAACATTATTTAAACATTAATAAAAACTTCAGGAAACTCTGAATACTTTATGTTTTTAGGTTTACTTTATGAGGCTTGCAATAAATTACAAACACAATAATTTTTATTGATATTATCAATAATATTACTGATAAGTTGAAAGAGTTTCAGAAAAGGATATCCAAGTGCTCAAAATCACAATGTCATATAAAAAATGATTAATATATCCATTTCATAATACAAGAGTGTAATATACACTCTTACACAGGTTAAGGACACATAACTTTGTTAGTCCTCACAAGATATAATCATAGGAACACACAACACAATTAGTTTTTCCCTTGTTCCTGACATACAAATTCACTGAGTTAGTTCACTCTCAATATCATAGCAAAAGATTAATTAACTACATTAGTTTAAATTCATAACATAAAAATACAGAAAACTTAAAAAATCCACTCTTAAGCAAATAACAAAAATTAATAATGAGAACATTACAAAATATCTATATTAATAATAATATATAATTATACACCAGTTTGAGCCTAAGAACATTTAGTTTTACCAGAAATGAAGACAATGTTCATTGGTATTTAGACTGCTTAAAATCATTTTTATGGTTAAATTTAACAGCACAGTCTTGGCCAAAACAGTAAATTTTTATTAAACTCTTTACAGATAAAGTAATCAAGTTTCCTATTATAAACCACAACACTCAAAATAACATAGATATACTGCCTGGTTACTTTAATTCTAAAATATCATTATTCTTCATTTGATATCATTAATATTTCTACCTGTAAATGACTATTATTGTGGAGTTAAGTAGGTGTACTATATATTTAGAACCTCATTATAGATATTACCATTTTTATCAAGTTGAAGACTGCTACTAAAAACAGCTGAAAAACAAAACTGAAAAGATGAAAGAAAGAACTAATATTTAAGGAGTATAAAATTCTGAATAGATGTCAAATGTATGCCACATTTTTTACACAAATTTTCAAAACAACTTAGAGCATATTACCTATTCAGATCTAAGTATATTTTTTAAATTTACTCTCAAAAGATAAGTAAAATACTTTAATCAAGCATGATGTAAACCCTACTTCCTTTACTCATTTATACTATGGAATTCAACAAAGGCTCTCCTCATTCCAACTGTGCAATTACTTCATAAAACATTTGTAAATAATCAATCAAGGTATTATAGCACTGTCCTTAATTCCACACCCTGACCACAGCAGCAACAACTTTTAGTTTTTACTGTATTATTACTGATTATTGTGTACCACTTTTTTCAACATTTGTTTTTAATACTATGTACCCAGTGGAAATAAAATAATTATAATATTATTACTATTACACATTTAACAATTCTGGTACAGGCTATCTTTCCTCCAGTATTCCTTTCCAAGTTGTCAGGATAACATTGTTTCTCTCCTTTTTACTATTTCTCTCTTAAATTGCTTAAGCCAACAGGATAAAAGTTGGTTAATACTTTCTTTATAATATTTAGCTTGTGCTTCAAAAAGTTATAAAATTTGGTTTAATATTTTAGATCATGCATTTTCAGAAATTTTCTTTTGAAATGGCATGTTCAAAAAATATTAAAAATACTTCCTTTTATCTTATTTTTTACTATGTGCCTAAAATTATATAAATGTATCCAAAAGAGTTAATTATTTTCAATAAAACTATAATTATTCTATTTGTATACTCATTTTCTCATCTGTTCACAAAAGATCTTGTGTAGAAAGTAACTGTTAAAAAAATAAGAAAACTGGATGTTTTAAATATTACTCATTGGAAATTTCCATTTTATGTAACCAATAAGCTTTTGTTTGTTCTATTTTCCTCAATTACTGATATTTGTTATTTACCCTTCATATACTGAAGCAGTTATGAAGCCATGAAAATAGCATAACACATTGATAAACAGTAAAAGAACTGACTGGTAAGCACAAAATTTGCAGTTGTTATAGGCCTACTCTCACATAAGCAGTATTCTTCAAATGATATTGTTGTCAACTCCATTCATCTCTAACAATTAGTTTGTTTTTAATAACTGAAGTCTTTCTTTGTCTTGTTTATGTAAAAATAAGTTTACTAATACACAAATAATGAAGCTTATACTTTTACCTAAATAATTTAGTGTCACTGAAATCCTTGCTTCTTAGCCTTAGGTGGTTTGAAGGCGAAGGATACCTGGCCATGCACACCTGCCACCGAGCGGGTTCTCATTATCAGTGGCTAAAACTAGAGTTGCTGAAAATGAAATCACAAAGGAAAGGAAGTGATAATACTCAGTCCAGTCAAAGGCAAATGGATAAGTGTAGAATTGCCATGGAGGAAAGAAGATATCCATCAAAGGAAGATGCAACCAGATTGTGCAAATAATGAGCAAAGATGGTTTTAGAAGTAGTCCAGGTTCTAGCCTAAAATATCTCCTCCAAAAAAGACAAAGGTGAACAACTAAGAACATAGTGATGTAATTTGATCATTATTTGCACAATCTGGTTGCATCTTCCTTTGATGGATATGGAAGATGCAACCAGATTGTGCAAATAATGAGCAAAGATGGTTTTAGAAGTAGTCCAGGTTCTAGCCTAAAATATCTCCTCCAAAAAAGACAAAGGTGAACAACTAAGAACATAGTGATGTAATTTGATCAGAAGAAACACTGGAGATAGTGAACTTTCTGGAATAAATCCTAATATGCCATCTCAACGAGTTGATGAACCCAACCAGGAAAAGTGATGAAAAGGAAGAGTTCCAGAAAACAAAAACTCAGGAATGAGAACTGCACATAACACTAAGGAGTGAATCAGACAAAGAAGTTGATCAGATTGGAATGGGGTATAGGTGGGAAATGGAATGTAAGGAAATAAGTATGCATGCCAAACCACTTTGAGGGGTGAAAGAGGTCTTAGAAAGGAAGAACAGGATGAGATGGAGTGAGACAGAAGAGGAACAGTACAATATGCAGGTAGCATTAATGGCATAAATATCGTATTAATGACATCAGCAAGAAAGAAGAAGAATGAAATAGAACTTGATGGAGAGATGGTACATGAAACAAAGGGTCAAAGGAAGGTTGAGAAAGGGCATGAATGACCACACTGAAATTCCATTCAGGCAAATTCAAAGCAACATGGAGAATGCATAACTCAAAAGGATGGAAATGATAGTGGAAAACAAAACTTAATGGAACATGGAGAAATGGTCTGTGTATGACAAGGATACCCAATAGCTAGACATAGCTGAATCAGAGAATCCTTTGTCATACAAACAGGTGTGAAATTGGAAAAGACGAGTATTGGAAGGGTGGGAAGGACAGAAATTATGTTAAATAGACTAAAAGGCAGAAGGTAGAACACTGGCTTTGACAAACAGGTATAGAAGAAGGTATGATGAATGAAGAAAGGAAAGATGCAACAACACAAGGAGTCAATTCCTTAGATGAAACAACAGACTTGACAAAAGCTATGTGCAAAGATGAAGTTTGGTAAGGTTTGGATGAACAATGACCAATTTAGATTGACAGAACAGAGACTGAGACAAATGTAAGGATATGGGAGGTTGCACAAGGAAATGTTAAAGCAGGGGAAGCCATGACTGTCTAATCAGTATGGAGCCACATGTAGAACTAAACATATAGTAGTCTGGATTACAGAAAACAAATAAATTTTCTGTGAAACACACAACTGTCTTGATTTACCCTCAGTTCTACAATAATGTTTACTACAATAAACAAAACAAGCATACTGCTCAAGCTAATACTCTTTTTAATCATATGCTTTGGTAAAGTATTGGTCAAACACTAGATTTCATGCTACCTTCAAAAATCAATGGAAGGTAAATTACAGGTGAAACATCAAAATTTTACTAATCTTTATATTTTGTGTGTCTCACTTTTGCTTAATAACAGCAAACAGTCTTTCTGGCATTGTTGCAACATAGTTAATCAAACTATACTCTAATACATTACCATAAAAGGTCTATGGAAGAAGCTTGTCATATTTGAGTCATCTAATCCCAGATCTTTTCAAATGGGTTGAGACTGAGGCTCTGTGGGTGCCATTGAATCATTTGAATGATTTCAGCAACTTCTTTCTTAGCTAAGTAATTTCTCCATATGCTGGATGAGTATTTGGGGTCATTACCTTCACATTAGTATAATTCTTTAGCAATAATATGCAAACCAATGTGCATACCATATTGGATCAATACCTAATAATTTGCACATAACTCCTATCACTTCAGCACAAAAACACCCTCAAGCTGTCACATTGCCTCCCCTATGCTCCACAGAAGGTGCTACATATTGAGGCAAGTATACTTTACCTTACTTCCACCAGATGTATAACTTACACTTTGAACCAAATATTTCAAACTTCATCTCTTCCCTCCCTACCACCCTTTTTCAATTATCAAAGTTCCAGCTTCTGTATTTTTTAGCAAATGTCAGTCTCTTAACAATATTTGCAGATTAAAGTAATGTTTTTTCTTACTACTACACAACAAAATATTCCATTTTTATTGAGTCTTCTTGATACTGCAGATCTGGACACATTTCTGTCATTTGGTACATGGTCATTTATCTCTCTTGAGATCAGTGGTAACTTTCCTTCTGTCCTGAAGGCTGTATAAATGAAGATTAATAACATCAGTATCATTAAGTTCAGGTGTTCTGCCTCTTCCTTTCTTATTTTCAAATTTAAACATCTAGGTCTCATGATTTAGAATATACTTAACAGTATTTGGGAAGCACTTCAAGTCTGGAGCAATTTACTAAACAGTCCAACCAGCATCACACAAAGCTTTTATGCCATCTCTCTGTTCTACTAATAATTATCTATGCTTTTCAAGCCATGGCATTATCACAAAAATTAAAATATATTATTAAACTGTTTTTAATCAAAGTTTATTCTTGGAGTGCTATTAAATTTATTTCTTCTAGCATATATCAAATGCTAGCTACTTGCTGTCCTCTTTCTAAATACTTAAGACACTGCATGGGATACCATGACAGTTATTTCAGAACCTAAGTTTGAGCACTATGTTCATTCAAGCAGAACTTTCATGACATGTCCTTGGTACAAGTATATGGGAATTCTAAAGAATGATAAATATTATCACCTTGGCTCATTCGGTTGTCAATAGGGATCACTGAAGCATTATCATAGTGTTAAAGTTTACATTTATTAATTGCATGGAAGAATTAGCCCATTAAATGGAAAGAATGACAAAATATTCTCATGTTCTAGCATTTTGCACAGCATTCTACAATTAGAACTATCCTATTGCTGTTGATAATTTTTACATTCTGACCCCCTATTCCCAGAAACATCCAACTATGAACTTAAGAATACAACAGAATCTTTTCTGGATTAAACCAAACACCCAAAAAATTTTTTTTCAGTTTTTCTTATTTCCAATGAGAAAATTCTGTTAATTTTGTTCATCTTTGTAAATACTAGTAAATTTCTCATTTTACTTTTTTCTTTTTGATTTGTATTGAAGTTATACTGTTTTTGTTTATTTTTTGTATAGTTTTCACATTAGTATTGCTGATCACCAATGGCATTTCATAGGGCCTCCCACTCCAAATTAAATTGGCCTTTTAAAAATACAGCTGTGCTGCAACAAAATCATGAGGTAAAACGTGAACATCTATGTTTTAAAAAAAACAAACATGAAAATAACAAAATAATGTTTAAATTTTACTCAATAATATTGCACGTGATTTATGTGGTTTACCTCTATCACTTGATAATAAGAATCTGCACATTGCATATGTACTTCACCTAATAATTTAGTATGTGTTTCTCAAAATACAAAACCATTTGGTAACAAGCTTCACATTGGATTGTTATTTATCATTGAGTCATTTTTCATTTAGCCTACACTGTGCAAATTGTATTGATAGAATCTTTTATTTTTTGCAACTGAATATTTTAAAAATCCAACCAGAATCAAGAAGTTACATTTAATGTTTATGAAATAGTAAGGATTTTATTAAATGAATGCAAAAATACTCAATAAAAGGAAATTTGGAATCCCTTGTTATTTATTATTTTGAAATATTTACTTAGTGCATGATATCAATTACACTCAATTACTTTACAGTACTATTTGAAGTTTTCAGTACTAACAAAGATACAAGCTTTAACTGTTATCTAATGTGGAAAATGGTTTATCAAATCAAGTGTGAAACAAATCAACAAAAAGAGTCTTCAGTGTTACGCATCTTGTTCATGAAAAGACATGACACATGGATCTCAAATATATTCTTACACATTTAACAGATGAAAAAACACTGCAAATGTAAATAAGGAACAATTTAGAGTCATGAGATCTGGGTATCTGTGAATACATAAAATTCTGTAGAAGTGTGTACCACAACTATTTTTAAGTAAAAGTTTAAAAAAATTTCACTCGACTCTTTAAATATTTGCATTATCTTTCATTAACTAAGTTTTTGTTTCCATTCAATAAAACTGACTAGCATCCCTCCAACCACAAAGTGACTGACCATTGCTGACCAGTTATAACTGAATTTTTGAAGTTTTTAAATGTTAATGGTTAAACAAAACTTTACACTTCAGGCTTTATAAATATTGTCTTTGTGTTGATTTTCAGCATTTAACATGGTTTCTTCATGTACAGTTTTTACATCTTTATTAAGAGAATTTTTTTCATTTATTCTAAATTACATGAGGCTAATATAATCATAAAAAGAAGCATAATAAGTTCAAAATTTATAATTGATTATTTTCATTTTTATGAAAGCATGCTTAATATTGTGTACTGTCAGTAAAAATACTTACTTCTGTAGGCAAGAATTGGAAAAGAGACAATAATGACTACAAACAAACTACAATTGTAGAGACAAAATAAAACAAATTAAACTGGTTTTGAAAGATTTGACAACTTGCATATTAGTTTTAATACACTCTCATTCACAGCATACTAATTATTTTAGATTGTTAATACACTCTCATTCACAGCATACTAATTATTTTAGATTGGTGCAATAACTTAAAATTATGCAATATTTTCAGATAAAAGAAAATCTGTATTTTACAAGGAAAACTGCCTAACAAATTGTTGCTCCATAACCACTTAATATATTATTACCTTTTACATACAACTTTTTATTAGACTTAAGATATAAAATACTTAACCAATCTTTTTTCTTTTTACTGTCAACAGCTGAAGAGAGTTAACCCTAATTTTTATATAACCCTATTGCCACAGGTATCCTTTACTGTATAGGACACACAGTTTTAGTACCTCAGATTTAAAATTTTATTAATCTACTTTTTATTTGTGTTATACCAACTATAATACTATAAAACCTTTACTAATTATCTATATTTTAATTGTATGTAATATATCAGTTTATAATTCTATGAGGTGATATTTAAGAAAATCCTGAATTTTCCCTAGTGTAACAAATGACATATTTATCTATTATGTCATTTTCCCTATTTTATCCACCACCCCTTAAAAAAGTATGAAATTAAATGTAAATCACTCTCTATAAAATTGTCATTTCTCAGACAAACCACCTTTATTATAGTCTTCAATTATATTTAGTTACATGACAATCAAATAGAAAATCACACCCCACCCTGTCACATCTTCTCTTTTCATAGTTCATTAATAGTTTTCTCTTAAGTTTAACTATATATTACCTATAACCAATGGAAAGTCAAAGTTTTTATCTGTCAAATGACTTATTGTATAACACTATGTGCCTCGTGGGTTACTGTCAACCCTCCATGAAAAGTGGGAGAGTAGTGAAGGGGGGGCAAACTGAGAGATCAATAGCAGTAAAGGGTTAACTAGATACATGAAAATAAGTATAAGAACCAGAATTGGAAAAAGAAAGGTTGTGATCGGAGAGAATATGCTCTATTGAGCAACCCCTCCCATCAATATCAGCACTTCCCCAGAGGGGATGATGTCCATCAAAGTTCCCCAGGATTAAAGAGGGAGATGGAAACTCTTCAATGAGAACATCAAGGGCTGACTGATCATAGGTCTCTCCAGAAAACAGGTAGAAAGAAAAGAACAAACAGTGATAATACAACCCAAGGAAATAAGAATGACTACAGCCTCTAAGTGTGTGTCAAGTGGTAAAAACAGGGTGGGCACATGCTGATCAACCAACAGTGCCACTCCTCTATGCACTCATCCATAAAAATGGGCAAATGGCCACGTAATCTACATATATGGAGGTCTCGCAAAATGCTACATCTCCATGTTGTATCATAAGCCTTCTCAATGTCAAAGAATATTGATACAAGATGCTGTCGTTTGAGAAAGGCTTCTCCGATTGACGTTTCAAGTTGAATCAGATGTTCCATGGTAGAGTGCTGTCGTTGGAACCCAGACTGGGAAGGCAAGAGTAAGTTGTTTGATTCGAGGATCCAAACAAAATGAGCATTAACCATCCTCTAACAAAGACAGCTTGTCAAAGCAACTAAACAGTAGTTTGAAGGACTCTTGTGATCCTTCCCAGGCTTAGAGAAAGGTAGGATAATAGCTAGGTGCCATGAATCAGGAAAAGTGCAGCAGTATACATCTGAGATGAAGTCATGGACAGGAACTTTCAAGCCCTGGGTAAGTAATGTGTTGAATTGTTTTCAAATGCAGCACCTCTTTTTTCTTCCAACCATTTAGGGCAAGAATGAAAGGGTAAGAGCCATTGCAATTGATGCAATAAGGGTCTGTTTCACACTTATATGCATCATAGTCCTTGCCACTACAATGAGCACACCTCAAGAAACCACGACACGATGTCTTTGAGTGACCGAACCGCAGACACTGGAAACATCTGAGAGGGTTTGGAATGTATGGTCGTACCTTGCAATTAAGATAACCTGCCTTGATGGTGGCAGGTGAATGTGGTGGTGTAAATGTTAAAACGAGAACATTGGTCAGCATCATAATTCCATCTTTGCGAGTGGTGATACACCTCACTGCAGAAACTCCTTGGGAGGAGAAATCAGTAAAAATCTGACTCTGGAATGTTCTTCAAACCTCTCTCAACAATAACTCCTCATGACAAATTCAAAGTAGCATGAGGCATAACCTCAATAGGTATATGTATATCCCCAATCACCTTTGAATGCAAGAGGAGTTCACTGTGTTGAGATGTGGATGCTTCCACCAATATGTCAGTAATCCTGACCAACTATGGAGAGCCAGCAAGTCCCTTTAGTCCCTTCTGAATGAAAAAGGGAGATATTTGTCCTAAAGACTTGTCTGAAAGAGAACATAATACAAAAAAATGAGGTACAGGTGTTACAGATGTTGAAGATTGCTGCTCAGAATCTTCAAGCTTGGTCGTTTACTTATGGACTGTTTTTTCACTATTTTATTTAAGTTTTCATTTGGAGGATCCATAATAAAAAAAGAATATTTTGGTGCCCACTGACCCCACTCACCATGTAGCCCTATAAGGGGATGCACTACAATGCCAAACAAGGACACTGTTGCCAGGATTTCTTGAGCAATATACCCAAACACTAGCACCAGATACAATGTCCACAACACCAGCTGAGAATATCCAGCACTGGTAATTGGTTGACCCCAGCCCAGATGGACCAGCTGACTGACCCTTGGGGGGCCACACCCCAAGGCTACCTATCTACAGAAATTCAAGGCCAAAGTGGTGTGTCAGGGTTGGATCCTTCAACCTCCAGGATCCTCTCCTCCCCTTCACAGGTCACCACGCATGGGAAACTTGTGGGTGAATGTTTATATCCAAGAGGTGGTAAAATGATAGAACAGAACCTTCCCTGGGAGGGCTCCTCACTATGTACAGGAATCCACACTGAGGGGTTGTTTTTCAGGCCCAGTATTTTTTTTTTCTTTGTCCCCAGGTATGTTTTTGTACAGTTAGAGCATGTCACACAACATTTATATGTTTAATAACAAGATTTTAAGCATTTATAGTTGTGTGAATATGCTGTAAGAAATATGGCAATACAAAAATAAAACTACACTTAAAATTTAACGTAGAAAGATATTACTTACAAGGACTGCTCTTCAAGTAGAAGGGTGCACAGTTTCCACTTTTAACCAGACTTTCAATGGTCTGAAAGTTAAAATATAAAATTAACATGGAATATTCCTAACAAAGTACAAATCAAAGGAATATGAAAGCTAGAGAAACCAACTCTAAATTATTAGAAATTATGAAAAATAAGGGATAATCTACCTTACCTTTAAGTACATAATATTACATCATCAATTACTAAAAGATTAACTACTGAATAACCCTACTTGCATGGGGTCAATCCATTAAACCAAATCTGTACTGAAGAGTTGTATTTGCTATACTTCATATAATTTTGAATTTACTTGATATATATTTAGTAAACATTACAAACATATTGTACAATAAAAAAAAATTAAAATTTTTAATATGATATTTCTACTGAAGATTTGTCTCTGAATTTACTTTAGACTGTCTGACTCAGACTAGCCTAAATACAAGATTTTCATGTTGAGAATAAAAACACTTTTTCCAAATTTCCATATTTCATTTACCTAACCTCTAGAGCAGTGATTCCCAACCTTTTTTATGCCCTGCAACCCTAAAAAATTTTAATATGTTCTTGCACCCCTCACAGTAATTATTTATTTAAGAATAAAGGTGAAGGTGGTCAAATCAAATTTTTATAATTAGTTTTTAATGATATATAAACAAAAACAAAATATTTGGAAAAGAAAAAATATTACAACAAACTAAAAGTTGCATAAACCCTGCATGACCTACAAAAAAAAATAAATTTTCATCCAAGCATGAAATGAAATTTCTTTGAATTTGAAATGTTCAAATGTTCATAAGCCAATTTAAATTTAATGACCCTTTTGTTCCTGTTTATTTCTTACGAGTTTTTTAAAGCATGGCACTTTGTTGCTGATAGCAATCTGCAAGTCTGCCTGTGCACCCAAGCAATTTCTAGATTTTGTCTTGATTGACAAATGGGCACTAAATCCAAACTCGCACAAGTATGTTGTCATGAATGGGATGAGCACATTTAGTGCTTTTTCATAAAGTCTTGGAAACATGTCCACTGCCGAATACCAATATTGTTCCAAAGTTTTGCTTTCAAACTGCATTTCAAGAACTTGATTTGTGCACAGTTCAATAAGATCTTCCTTCAGTTCTTCATCATTCAACATATTCAAATTGAAGGAGTATGGATTCATAATACATTCTTCAGAAGTTTCTAGTTCTCCTCCAAAATATTCATTAAATGACTTTGATAGAATTTCCAAATGATCCAAAATTTCTTCACACACACATGGATTTAGGGACTCATCCTCACCTACCATTTCTTTGAGTGATGGAAAATTTGAAAGATTCCCTCTTTTAACTCGTCGACACCAAAGATATAACTTTTCTTTGAAAGCATTTAACTTTTTGCAGCATTTCAATATGTTTATGTTTTTCCCTTGAAGAGATACACTCAGGTCATTCATACGAGTGAAAATATCACTCAAATAGGCTAGCATTTGGTTGAATTCTTGCGATTCTATTTCTCTGAGCAGATCATAGTAAAATTCCTTTATAAAAGTTTTGATTTCTTCTCGCAGTTCAAAGAAGCAGATTAAAGCTCTCCCATGTGATAGCCAGTGGACTTCTGTGTGGAAAAGCAAAACTGAATGCTCACTTCCAAAATCTGCACAAAGAGACTTGAAGAGGCAGTGGTTCAGAGCACAACTCCTAATCCAGTTAATGGTCTTCACAGAAGTGTTAAGGACCTTTTTTCAACTTTGGAGGCAATGTTTTTGATGCCAAAGCATGTCAATGAAGAAAAGAGTGAGTACCTTGCAAGTGCAGAATCTCTTGTTTCATCAGTGCAAAAATTCCTTGCATAGCAGGGGCACCATCAGTACACACAGAACCAATAATTTCGATATCTAAATCATATTTTGCAAAGAGATATTTCAAACACTGGAAGACATCTTTCCCTTTTGTGTTGTTTTCAGATCTTCACAGAACAGGAAATCTTCCATTATGGCACCATCATGGACATACCTCATCAGTGCAATGAGTTGACTGCAATTTGCAAGATCAGTTGTTTTATCCAATTGGAGAGAGATTTTCAAGGGACTAGCCCTGATATCTGCAATGACTTGGTCCAAAATGTCTGAATTCAAATCACCAATTCAGTTTGGAATAGCATTATTTGATAACGGCACCAATTTAAGCTTGTTTAAGGCTTCTTTTCCCAGAACAATTATTGCCATTTCTATTGCACATGGTTTTATCACCTCTTTTGCTTCATTTACATTTGAAAGGACAGTATCACAAAGCACACACTGGGGTTTTTGCAGATCCTCAGTTGTTCCAATGCAAGTGAAACCAAACTTCACATAGTCATCATTCCATTTCCTTTTCTTTGACATAATGAAGTTTTTTTGCATGAACACAAAATCAACAAAGCACTGACTACCATAGCATCATGCATGGGTTTATATACTTTGCAAAACTTTCTAGAGCATTCTTGAATATATGTCACATGACATCATCAATTAATTCTGAATACTTCTGGAAGTTTGAGTCACGATCACATGAATACATAACATAAATAAATAATAGATACTTTAAAACGGTGTTCATGAACGTAACCTAATTAGTTGTGCAGAGTATTTAGGTCACGTCTATGTTTCGTGTGTTGTTTGTTTACAGTTGTACATTAAGATTTCAGTCTGTGCCACTGATGATAGAAATGATAGTTTATCGTAACAAGGTAAAAAAGCTACATATGCTTTATTAAGAAATAAAAATCAAACGTAATTTTTGAATATATAGGACAGTATCCTTAATATAAACAAAAAAAAATGAAATGTTATCTCGCACCCCCAAGTGGTGCGATCACCCCTGGTTGGGAACCACTGCTCTAGAGCCTATAAAATGAATGTCGAAAGTTTTTAGTTAAATTTTGTCTAATTTTCTCTACCCTTACACTATGCAGAGTTGTTCTATTTACTAAATTTGTAAGCACCACAAAAAAAACTTGCAATAAAACTATATTATCCTTCCTTCTTGCTTTCTAGAATAACTTCAAACTGTAACAGTATAGTATATTACATAACTTATCCTCAACAATCTCAGACTTGTAACAGTTTACATCTGTTTTCATTAAATTTTATTATTTTATTGCTCTCTGAACCATGTTTAGCTACCTCAAGTAGCAATAAATCATCCAGAGAGAGTGTGGACACTCTAGAGTAAACAAAATTTCAAGTTACACCAAGTCGCTTCTAATTATGTACATCCTTTGACATTCTTCACAGACCAAAACAACATTTTTTTCATTTAAGATTTTTATTTAATCCAATCTCTGCATTTTACTTTTTTTGTAGAAAAGAAAAAAATCAATAAATAAAAAATTTCCATTAAAAATAAATTTAGCACATGTTTAAGGACTAAGGCCAGCTCGCTCGCAGAATCTGCTCTTACTAACTGTAATGTTTTTTCACTAAGATGGTTGTCCAAAAATAATTTATGCATGTAGCTATCAAATAAGCATTATAAAGCACAAACAACATTTTAAACAATAATGTCCCAAACATACTATAATTTACCTAATTTTCTAACTGACCTATTAACACGGTTCAAAAAAATTTCATTACTTACCAAAACACAAACTTTGGTCTTGATTCATTTAAATATGCTTGGAAAATGGTGCCTTTTGTAATGATTAATTAAATCACAAGGATCATAATTATGGAGCTTACATGATAGCCTATTGGTTATAAATATGTGCCACTGACAAGTAAAATTCAGTCACTAGGTATTATTGAAAACATGAAGAATAAGAAAGAGCTTCTGTGGTAAGTTTAACAAATGTATTGATATGCCAGAAAATAAAGGAGGTGGAAATTCTTATTTCAATTCCTAGCCTGTAAATATCCATAATTGGTGTTTCGTCTTGTGTATATTCTGAAACCCATCTAAATATAAGTTTTGATTTTGAATTTCTACAAAATATTAAGATTTTAATTACTAACTATGTGTTTATGTCAATTTTTTTGACATAAACAAGTTATTTAATTAAACTGAGAATACAAGTCTGGTCATGACATACGCACTTTATCCAGAACCAATGCACATAGGGATAAAACATTAAGTACACTGTTAAATAAAAAAAAAGAAAATATAGATCTTTAACAATGTATTATTCTTCATAAGAGATACAAACACAAACTTCTCAATCCTATTAAAATATACATAAATAATATAAGAGCATATTGTCTAGAATATAACTATCATAACTGATTGATTTTTGTTTCCAATTTATTGCCTGAAGATTACCTGAGTATTTTTTAAACTTTCATTTTTACAAATCATTTTTTCCTTCAACTTCTTGATTTCATCTGTTGTCTTCAAGGAAATCACATCAGTATAAACATAAGGGTATGTGGAGAAAGTATTATTTGGACAGCTCGTGACACACACCTGTTGAGAATAAGTAGATTAATAAACCCAATTATTCACGTTTATAAACATTTAATAAAATGATAATAAAATATACATAATGACAACATGAAAGCAGAGAAAAGTGTCCTAAGCAGTCACTGAACATTTGTAAAAGAAATACAACACAAAAAAGCAGGAATAAAAAAAGAAAGCATATATACAAAAACAGAATAGCAACATAATTCAGTTATATAAATTTAACAAGTAAGATAAAAATGCATACAAAAGAATAAATGATGTCAGAGACATACTTAATTATAGATAAATAAGAATTATAAATTAGCAAACTTTATAATGTGAAGTCAGAAGATAATATTTTGACAAAAGCATTACTGAAATACAAGACAGGAGTAAAATTCTAAATTATAACAATTTATATAAATAAGTATGTTATAATGTTAAAAACATTTATAATTAGCCAACTTCTTAACACAAAATATAAGGTTTCAAAAGCTAGTAGTTAAAAGAGTGGCAATTTTATAATACGACTATATAATTAGTGGAAATGAATAAAAACCCTATAACTTGAGTACTTGTGGACCTTTCTCCTTCAGAGATATAACAGGAATGGTGATGTAATTCAATAAGAATTTAGTGACATCACAAAGGTCATTTAGTTTTCTAGGAAGTTTCTATTTCCTCATATACTGAAGTGTCCCATTTCTGATACAATGTAGCTGATGGCAAGAGTATATGTGAAAAGGCTTTAAATATGGCTAAATATATGATTATTTAAAACTTTATTAAGTGTTTAAGTAAAATAAATGCAATATCTGGAGACGAACTGGAACAGATATATTATACTATTCAATTTATAAAAACAAAGTACGAAAAATTATCTTAAGTAAAAAATAAGTTTTAGGAAATTCAGCTTTCATATTACTTGAAAAAATAAGCAAAGAAGAAAAATTGTTTTTCTGACAGAGATGAAACAAATGATTCCAAGATGCAGATTAATTTTGAAACGTTAAAGAGTGTTTAGATTAGCAACCAGTAAGCTTCTTTGATTTCTCTATCTGCTTTAGATTTGTATCCTGTTTCAATGCCAATGAGAGTAGCACTGTTAATGGAATGACTATTAAAGTGTTAAGCAATAGGGAGATCTTCAGTGTTAATAGTTGTTTGTGTATGTCCTATATATTAGAGATTACATTTTTATACTGTATAGAGTAAATGGTGTTTCTTGTTTCACAAATGATTTCTTTGGATATCTAATAGTTTCTTTCATTATGCTTGTCAAAAAATGAGTCAGAGGATTTTATGAACTTGTAGGCTTGACAATGGACTTTATTGGTGGGATGCAATTGACTTTTGTGTGATAAAGGATATCTTTTACAGTTCTGCTGTTTCAGAAGGAAATAATGGGAACTTCAGGAAATATCTGTTTAAGATGATTGTTGAGCTGTAAGGAAACAAAAATGTGTTTTATCAGAATTTGTGAAACATTTCAGAACTTACACTAATAGGTAATAAAAAAAGAAATTCTATTTGAAAGTTTAATATTGCTCTGATTTAGGATGTTTTATGCTGAGCGCTGTTAGTCTTCTCAATTTGTCTGTCGATTTCAGTATCTTTATATCCTCTCTGTAACATGATTTCTTTTAGATTCTTGGTGTGTTTCATCTAAACATATTTTCTTTATTCTAAGCACATAACTGTAGGTAACAGCTTTTATGGTGAAGGTACTGTGGTATTTCTGTAGGCTTTTTTTGTACAAGTCAGTGTGTAAAATTCCATCTTTTAGCAAAATAGTGACATCAAGATAGTTAATCTGGATAGGCAAGTAATCACAGGTAAACTCAATTGTTTTGTGAAAGGAGTTTGCATGTGAGATAAATTCTTTAAGTGATTTAAGACCAGCTGTCCAAATGAAAAAGACATCACCTGTGCAATATTTCTATGTTTGAGGTTTTATAGGGCTTAGTTGTGAGAGCTGTTTTTACTTTCAATATGACCCACAAATATATTGGCATAACTGGAAGCCATTTTGGTGCCCATTACAGTACCATTAACCTAAATGTAATGCTCATTATTGAATTTGAAGTTGTTCAGAGTTAAAACCAGGCTGGCAAGATTAGTTACTCTATGAGATTCGAGAGGTTTAATGTGGACTTTAGTTTGTTTAAATCCTTCATCATGTGGACTATTGGTATCAAGGGAAGAAACACCCATCACACAAAGAAGTCTGCTGGCAACTACCCATCAATATTACTATCTTCTACAGTGTTAAGAAGTGAATTGTATCCTTTATGTAAAAGGGGAGAGTGAATACATTTTACGTGTTGGTCAACAAAAGTGAACAGCTTTTCTTATAAAGTGCTTGGGTTATAAAGTTTTATTCACTTCTGTCAAGACTTCTCGATTGTACACATTTTTATAATATCACAACTGTAATAAGTTACGCTGGAGTAATAAATTTTAAGTACGCTTTGTAAGGAAACATTAATTTTAATTTTAAAGTAATTACACGTACATAAACACAGACTAGATTTCTACACTTACTGATAATGCATTTAGCCTAGTATGACAAGACCATGCTCAGCTGAGAGCATCAAAAGCCAGAATCAAAGGATGAGAAATGGAACAGGGTAGTTAAAAAAAAAAAATTTAGAGTTGAGAAGGGTGGAAAAGATGTTCATGATACACATGCCCAAACAGGAATAAATACAACAGAAAAACATAACAAGCAATAAGACAGATTCAATGGGAATGAGCCAAGAACAGCTGGTCCAATGCCTAAAAGCAAAGGGACACAGATTGGATACCCTTAGATGGTTTATGTTAGAAATTACCAGGGAATTTTTGGAGTGTACCATTACTGAGTATCCATGAAGAGAGATAGGAATTGAAAACACATCTGAGGGACAGTAAGAATTTCAAGCATGTTGATGTAGAATGAACTCTTGTTTTGAGTTCAAACACCAGGAGTTATGTCCTTGTTCAAATACAGGTCTTAACCCAAGAGAGACACACCTGTGAAAAGATGGAGATCCAGTAGGAAGAAAGGGAATATTGAATGTAGCATTGGCATGGTTTAGCCAACATTACAAATTCTTGAGTAAAAGAGCTTCACAACTGAAGACAAAGATCCCATGAAGAGATCCACTAGTGTCACAAGGTCTACTGAACAAAGCACATGTGTGCACAATCCAAAGAAATAAAGAGCTTCAGAGAAGTCAGAATCTGTTGAAAAGAATTAGAATGAGAAATGCAAATCCTTGTGATCAGACATTTCATGGCTTGCAGTCAAATAAAAGGAAGATGAGCCTGGGTGAGACAAAAGCTGAAAAAAATACCCAAATGTACCAAATATCATCTGAGCATAATAAAAGACTCTGATATTTGAATACATTAGGAAATGACACAAGTCAAAGGGAAAGCACAGAACTGGAAGACATGATTCCTATGAACAGAATATGGAAATAGTCTGGAAGACAAGACAACTGGGATGTGTCAAAAAATGTCTGACACATCAACCTCGTTAATCTACAGACTGGTTGAAAATGACCACAGGAGAGGAATGAAATTTTCTAACTTGAATGACCAGAAATTAGTTGTGAGACAATAGGATGATTATCAGACAACAGTCCTTTATTTCTTGCAGGGCCCAGCATGGCCAGGATTTTAAGGTGCTAGACTCATAACTCAAAATCGTGGGATTTGAATCCCTATCACACCAAACATGCTTCAGCCAAAGAGGCATTAAAATGTAACAGCCAATCCCACTATTCATTGGTAAAAAACAGGTCAAGAGTCAGCAGTGATGACTAGCTGTCTTACACTACTAAATTAGGGATGGCTAGTGCAGATAGCCCTTGGGTAGATTTGCACAAAATTCAAAACAAACAAATCTTGAGGACCACAAATAGATGAGAGTAAAATCTGGTGAAGGGGTTTACACCCTGTCAATGAAGTATTCAGTCAAAAGACCTGATACAGTATCCTTGAGATGCTGCAGATACAGGGGAGGGTAGAGAGGAGAAAGGGAAATGGGAAGATTTGAGAAATGTGAAAAAACTATGAAAGAGAATATGAAGACCAACATCTGGTAAAAAGAGAGAGAGCGAGATGGGTATTCACTAGGTCCAATTGAACAGGAGAATCAATTAAAGAAAGGTAAAGAACTAGCTATCAAACAGAGTGAGAATAGTAGGAATAAACTGAGACTGTCAAGGAATAAGAGTTGAAAAGCAAGGTTGAGAAAGACACAGAATGTGGAAAGATGAGAGGACAGGGGTCTTGCAACTTCAGCTCAGGTCTTCAGCAAAACATGAAAACCACCAAACATTTCTTGTCAAAGAAAGGAAGCCTTATTTAGACACATACAAAAGAAGTAGGAAAGTGTACATTATCAAGGAGCTCACTTTGATTCCACAACAGTACCATCAAGTAAAGAAGAACAGATCTGAAGAATAAAAACAGATGAAGCTAGTAAAGAGAAGGTAATAAACATCTCCATAGAATCTTACTAGAGCATGATGAAGAACCCCCAACAAAAGATAGAGATAACACAGAATGGGTGGTGAGAATTAAGATGAAAATTGGAAACTTGTGAGAATAATAGAATGCACACAGTCCATTATAAAAGCAGGCAAAAAAGGATTCAAAGATTAGGAATCTAGGAAGGAAAGTTATAATCATTGTAAATCAAGACAAAAAGTCATGATTGTGAGGCATGTAGGTACAAGAATCAGTATAAACTTCAATAAAATGTGAAGGAGGAAAGATAAATCACAACAAAAAACTGCATTCATGGAGAGTATAAAATGAGAAAGGTGATAAATAATGAAAAGAACAAACCTGAGAAAGTATATCCAAAAAGAGTTTGGAAGGTTGAGGCCATATTTATATGTAAGGCATTACCCAAAGCAAAACAGATTAAAATTATCATTCAGCTAACCATTCACAACTGAAAAGAAAGATCATCATCTGAATGTATGGAAGGAGGAGACTTTATAAGTATGAAGTAATTCTACAAGTCATTGAATAAAGGCTATAACATCTCCAAAAGTTATGAGCTTCCAGAAGCCATAGAAGAAATTGGGCCTCTGCAACTTTGTCACTCACACAGGACAAGAAGTCACTGTCACTTGAAAATTTTCAAAAATATAGCTTTTGGAGTAAAAGTTAAAGAAAATGAAAAGCAAACTTTTGTTTAAAAATGCAAACCTCATTAAACTGGACACAGACAAGAAAATGTGAACTCATATGTTCAATATAATACCAAGGAAAAGAATGAAGTTATTATGAGTACAAGTGCGTATAGGAAGCTACCAAGTACAGAGGTTGGATTACCATCCTAGTGGTGAAGGGCTTTGCTATTGAATCATGATGATTACATTATCATTACCAACACAGTTCAGTTCATGTTAAACATATGAACTTAGGAGAAAGTTAGGTCATGCAAATCTTAAAAGCAAACACAAGAAGAAAATACTTGGAGATTTTGTCATCCTTCTACTGGTAGAGGATTACTGTTGCATAAAATACATGAATATAGGTGGAAGTTAACTCAAGGCAAGTGGCATGCAAATTTCACAGGCACTCGCATAAATGAAATATCATTTCTGTGCGAGAAACTCAGAAAAATTTAAGTTTCTATGGCTTTACGGCCTAATTACTTTGGGAAACAACTAATACTTTAAGTTTTTATAGGTTATTTTCACAAAATAATAGGAACACTTTCAAAATATACTATATTTGTTTGAATATAATGGGCATTTTATTCATTAAAAATTTATCAAGCACTTAGAATGCATTCAATATATATTAACAAATTTAAATATATTTATACTGCTAATCCACACCTATTTTTCCAACATATTTTGTGAATGATAACATACATTTTCTAGAAATGCTGCATTTTGATGGTATGTGATAATAACTCTCTATACTGCTATGGGATAAGTGAGAATTGTTACCTGTTTTCTTTCATTTTCATTTCTTGAAATAAAATGATCAAGAAGCTAAGTCTTGTAATTGTTTAAGATTAATCTATATATACACATACAGAAATGTTTGCAAATACAAAAATAGTTATCACTAATTTACATTTCATATTCAAACTCAGAGTTAGTGCAGCTTCTTTACAAAGCAAATGCTAAAGAAAACTTGCTTTTAGCAATTTTACAGATAGTCTAACATTGTGACAATGTACATTTGCTGGTAGCAACTGCAAAAATAAAATGACTGCTTGAACATGCATCATTCTTTTCATCAAAGGGTTACTCTGATCACAGTACTGCAGAATTCTAGATTTGTATTATTTATGGAAATAAGGCAATAATTGCCTCCATGTTTTGAAGATTAGAATGTTTATTATATTTGGCAGCATATTATATTCAGAAAATAACATCAGATTTAACAGGTTTTACACATTTATTAGAAAACCTGATTTAATATTAGCAAGATAAATACTGAAATTTAAAAACTGTTTGTTTAATGAAATGTTTTAATGAGAATAAAAGGTTAATGACATTAGCACATTCCCACTTTCTATTTATTTACATAGTCATATTTGAAACCCACCTGTGGAGTTGGACAGCCTTGCAGAACAGATGATATACCTCGTATGCATTTAGTCAAATCAAAGAAAAACAAGTAAGGCTTGTTTCTGAAATAAATCAAATTCCAGTGTCATATAGAAATAATTAAAAAATTATAAACTAACAGACATGGTATAATTAACATCAAACAAACGATACAAAATGAAAAACTTAAAACCATATGCTCAAGATTCATGGCCTACATGCATGAAAGGTAAAGCACAACAAAAATAACAAATAAATATTCTTACTATATCAATACATAAATAAAAGGAACAACAATAACTAAATAAAACATTGTTTAATTAAGCAAATGGATCACACACAATCTACAAAGATGTCAGTAATAAAAAAAGAGGTGCAAAATCTTGTTTTTCTTTAAACTCACAACACCATAATCTGTGAAATGTTGATGGTCATTAATGCAAACTCAGAACTGTTAAGTTTAGTTACAAAAACATAAACCTTTGAAAGATGATTCAATAAGTAAAGTGCACACAGCTGACTAATGACAATGGAGAAAAACTCAAAATTTTATAATCAAAAGCAAAGAAAAATTACTATAAATATCATAAACACAGTTTATGAGAATAATAATAAGGGCTTCCTTAAAAGAAAAAAGTAAAACTAAAAAGCTTGCATTGATAATAACTGAAATCTTTTTCCACTGAATACAGTAGAATGGATCTGTATATCATGTTTTATTTTTTTTTTGGAAGGTCATATCAAGATCTAAGTTTAAATTCATGAATAATATTTTCATGCTCATTCTTTAATAATTACTGTAAACACTTGATGTTTATAAACTTCAATTCCATGGCAGCATGCAATCATGAAAATTCATTAAGAATCTTTCTTCTCAATGGAACATAGTTAAGTTATACCCAGTGCACACTAGTCCTTATTTATCTTGTACTGAAACTAGATATGAGATAAATAGTTGTGGTCAGATCTTAGATTTTGTATACCTAACTCCTGATACCCAAGCAGGTTTAGGCATTTTGTCGATAGTAGATGCAAACATACATATTGAACTTGTGCCACAGGTCTGAATTACCACTTCATTATTGTATAGTATTAAATTAGGTACTTCATCCATGTTTTGTAAATTATAAGGATGCACAGTTCAATGGCCACTGCTAATCTTTTAAGGGAATGCAGCAAGAGGATATGGGAACAATGGTTTACCCACCCAATCCCCACTAAATTTATTACTTGAATTGTGACTGCTGTTTCTGTCATTGTATGACCACCTGTGGCATAAAGGTACAACACAGTAGGTGGATGGTTTATTTAATCAACATAATGACTATATTTATTGCAATTAACAGGTTTCCCTTTACTTAGTATCAGTGAAAATTACTGTATTTAGAAACTAGTATAAGGCAACAGTAGGCTATTCTATTCTATTCTGTCTATCTGGTAGTTATTTTGATGAAAAGAAATTTCTGAAGAAATAATTAATCATCATGGGTGCTCAAAGAATAAGCAATTTTCCTTCCACCCACTCAAAGTATTAGTGAATTTATATTGTATTAACTAATGTTTTTACAGGCCAATTGTGAATCAGTTGGGAAGAGTTATGGTTAGAAATAAAATGTAAGAACTTAAGTGAGGCAAGAAGTCAGCAGGAATGAAGGCAAGGTAAGGCAAGTCCCTTGCATACAGTGTAGAGGAGAAGAAGAGAAGTCAATACAAAGAAAACATCTAACAAACAGGCTGTGACAGGGTTTGGCAGAAATCAGTAAATCCAAATGCCATAGTTGGTAGCTACATATATTTAATGCTTGAAAAGCTTTTGTGTGCGGGAGATAGGTGAACCCAAAGAAAACCAACTTTCACTTGTCAGGAGCAAATGAAAATCCAATTAGTGCCCAGATAAAGAATAACTGAAAGTTAAGGTTTTGAATACATGAAAAATACTGCAAAGTTAAGTAAATATATGTTTTTTATATGCATAAGTTCTGGTAAACAGTTGTTATTGGAGATGAGGTTACATCAGGATACGTATCAACACCATGACTGTTGGGTGGCAGCAGTTTTATGGAAGTTAGACGTAAGAGGATTATACTTAATTGATTTATTTGTAGTATTTTGCAGCAAATTTAACTGTTTATTCTCATACTATTGGTAAAGATATGCATTTTTCCACACAGCAAGCTAGTGCATAGTTGAGTAGATGGTGAGTCAATCGTGTGATTAAATTTTGTAGTCTAAGTAGGTAGAATTGTTTCATGTTACCAGATACCATAATCCATTATAGGTCTAATGAAAACAGTGGACAAGATGACACAATCATTTTTATATAAGATGAATGTGTACATAGAAAGATACTTGTATAATATTGTGAGATAATCCATTAATGGGAATACTATTCAATATCTGATCCACTGAAAAAGACTGATATAAACTTTCAACAAACAGTACAGTGCAATGTCTATTTGTAGGTATGTGTCCCATCCCTAGTTGAGACTAAATAATGCAATTCCAACCCAAAACAGTTATAGTTATGAAAATAAAAAAGCTGCTTATAGGGGCATAACTTTGTTTTTTTAACTCTCTTGATACAGGCTCAATCACTTCAACCTAGTTTCCAACCTCAAACTGACCTGAAACTTTCCATATCATAACTTTCAATATGTTTTGTGTATTCAAGAAATTTCACAAGCTTTCAGTAAAAATTAAAAGGATTTTCTAATTTGTTCTCACACGATTCACATTTTAGCTGAATTTTTAAAGATTAGAAAGCCAGAAATATTAATGACAATTATAAGACATTGCTTGCTTTTTACATGCTATTATCCTGTTCTTAGGTGCATTATTTAATTAAATAAAACTTTTGTGCAGTAGTACCATTAGTATAAAAAATTGGGTTAATTTTCAACAACAGTCAATGGCAAAACAAAAAGATTTATTTAAAAACTACTATATGCCTTCATCTATTATTATAAATTAAAATAAGATGTAAAATTTAGAAACTTTTTAGGTTTGATTAGGTAAAATAAAAATAATAAAAATGTTGCAAAAGGTCAATTTTACTGACCTCATACAGAGTTATGATAAAGAAAATAACAGACAAAATACACAGTTTTAATGAAAAATTGACATTTACATGGTTTTAAGGGTTATGGAAATGAAATATGACACTGTTTAGATGGAAAAAGCATTTTTAACATTAAAATGATAATCACTGGGTAATCATAGCAGAAAACACTAACACCATATATTCATGGGGAAATGTTCAGATAAGAAACACTTGTCATGTTTATTAAAAGCTTGGAAAATTTTGTAAAGATACACAAATCATAATATTTTCAACAGGTACTAACTTTCCCTTTCACTCACATATTCACTATTCTAGCTCAGGTTACTCTATATTTGCGATATTTTTTCCCATGCCACGAGCCTTTCACTCCTACTTACCCCCTTGGTTCACATGGTTCAACTGATTCATGCATGTAAATCATCATGCAACAAATCACCATCAAAGACACGCTTCACACAAAGATGACTACGAAAAGAGCACATGTGATCAGAATTAAGTACATATACATTACCCTCATATCAAACAGACTGGAAACATCTCAAATACTGTAACATCCTTAACATAAAGCCACTGAGAAGTAGAGGAAAAAAAGAGGAGGAGTAACCAACAAGTGCACCCACCATGACTCACAACACAAGGACCAGGGACACTCTGATTACATGTGAGGACTTATGTTGATTGTCTCAACTCTAAATCCAACTGCTAGGAATCAACATCCATGCAAGGATGAAGGATTCCAATTGAAGGGGTGGACTGCATTTATGCTGGCACACACCATGTGTGAAGACATCATACTAATAGGTTCAGCTTTATACCCAAAATACAACTGCTTGGAGCCAACATTCATGCAGTGGAGGTAGGATGAGGGATCTCTACTGACACAACATGAGTGTGGGCAATATGTTGATTGGTTCAGCTCTAAATCACTGGGAGAGCTTCAGCATCCTCTTGGATAAATCTGTGCAGAAATGGAGCACCCATTTTGAATACATTTCATTATCTACACCCACAGAACACCACTGCTGTTCTCTGAACTGAATGAAGTTATCATCGTTAATATTGTATATCTCTCATTCAGGATATCTCCATGGTCCACCACCCCAGTGACTTGGAACTGGAAAATGGTGAGGACTCTCTCACTGCAATGAAAAAAAAAACAAAACAGCAGCGGAATATAGTGCAGAGGCCAGAGGAATATTCATGCTAGAGACAGTATAATGGGTGACCATGAAACCCTATTTTGACAAGCAGATAAAAATTTAACTTATTCTATCTAGGGAATGGCAGAGCTGAAAAGCAATTTCCTTTTTGCTTTACCCATAAAGTCCATGGGTTAGTATGGTCCAGAACAGGTATACTTATAAAGCAAATTCATCATGAAGAATAACGTACATGTGATTTTTTAGAATATCTCATCTCTACTTTATGTGATTGTAATGAACAGCTTGCATTTTGTGGCCATAAAAATTATGAAAAATGAAATAAACATGACTTTTAAGCACTGGTTTTAATAAAATTCTAAGTGATGGAAGTATACTTGAACAGGGACCATTTGCCAAAGAGTGAGATTGTGGTCAAAACCTGACACAGGGCCCAGAAAAATAATATATATATAAAAATGAAAGTATATTTGTTCAGTTACAATCTCACCAAAGAGGAAAAGATGTTGACAGACTGAAGATGGTACCCCAATGGGGAAGAAGAACAAATGAGGTGTAGTACAAGTGCTCAACAGATAAAGTACCTCCAAAGGATGACAGGTTTGAGATTCAAGCAAATGGGAAGATTCCTGATCAGAGTGAGGACACCGGAATTGGTTAGAGGAAGAAGGAAATAGAAAATAAAGGACCAATCAAATAATTAGTTGAACGTAACTGAAAGAAAGAAAAGGAAAAAAAAATCATGAACAGAGGATTGATGTAAGGGAATAAAACTGCTGGAAATGAAATCAATGGAAAGAAATCTTGAAAGTAATGAAGCAACCCAGAACACGTATGGAACAGAAACGACCACTGGGATCCAACCAAGAATGAATATGGGAGATAGCAAATAATAAAAATGACAAAAAGAATATTGCGTATGAGCCCCCAAAGGGTAGGTTAGTAAAGTCAATTCTGAACAAAAAGAGCATACTGAAATGAAACAACCAAGAAATCCAGATATGTGCCTACTAGGAAGGATCAAACACAAAAACATGACCCAAAGTGACACAGACGATCAAAATCACCTAGGAAGAAGACAGATAGGAGGAAAATAAAGTCAGGTATGAATATGTGTAATTTTGTATGAATATCTTGACAGTGAGGAAGAATTTTAAACTGGAAATCAAAAAACAAGAGGTAACTTGGAATTGAGAAAGCACTCAAATGCTCCCTATAAAAGAGTACCCCACAAAAAGCAGAGCCAATGAAAAGTTGAAGATTAAGAGACTCATTTTTGAGAAAAATAAAAGGCAATCTACAACTAGGATGAAAACACCTTGATCATGACAAGTCATAACTTTATGTGTACAGACCATTGTCTTGAAGCTTCCTGCTGATTAAGTCATGCCCCCAACTTAAAAGATGAGCATCAGGAAAGACAAACAAATCCAGATAAGGTAAAGAAAGTGGTAAACTTGAGGATGTGTGGAATATGCTAAACCAAAGATGCATATAGTCAAAGGAGGAAACTCAAGAAAAGAATACAAAGGAACCATAGCAAGAGACTATGGGTCATGCAATCTTCTTAAAATATCACAAATGTACCAGACCTAAAGGGAGAAGTGTTTCCATAAAAGCCACACAACCCAATGTATCATAATCTTTCTAGCAGGAAGATATTCAACCATAATGGCATGAAAAACAGAAAACTACATCAAAAGCAATCAAGAAGCAGAACTAATGGTCCCAATGTAGGTGGATGTGTAAAGAAAACACTCCCCAAACAGACAAGAGTATTAAATGAAGGAACAGAAAAAACTTGTACAACTGGAAAATCCAATGACCAAAGCTGCTTGAGTAAGAAGCAAATGAGTATGGTAAGACCATCCCATTCAGGAGGAGCTGACTAAAACCAGACATCCAAATAAGATCAGGAAATAACAAATTATCTCACAAAAGACATATGGAAGTGAAACAGGTCTAAATTTCAAGGTACAAAAATGGTACCATATTACATGTTGAAAATAAGTCTCTAAGATAGTGTTCTGAAAAATGAAAACAAGTGTGTGTACCATAAAAATACTCAGTCTTGCAAAAACTGTCCACCTGATTGCGATGACATACATACATATAGAATGGAGGAACCAACAGGTATAACATATAAAAGAAGGGAAGGTGCCAGACATGGAACCTGCATTAAGATGGAAATAGCTCAAAATGCAACAAAGGATCAACCAGAATATAGAATATATCATAGCAGATGCTCCAAATGATGTTACATGCACAAGAGTTGCCAAAAAAATAGACTGCCAGAGAACTAGAGCCAGTCCTTATTAGAAGTGGGTAATAAACAAATGGTAAAAAACAACCCCCCCCCCCAGAAGAACCCCCCAAAAAAGAAGACACACATGAAGGATAAGAACTCAAGATGGCAAACACCTTAACATGTAGGAAAGAGGGAAAACGTCCTGCTAAAATCCCCTAGATATAGGTGGAATGACTAAGAAAGGAGGAAAATTGGGAAAAATGATAAAATGCACAAGATGAACAGAAACTGCCCACCATTGAAGCAATATATTCTAAGTATAAAGAGTCAAGAAGAAACTCTGCCTGATGGTACATTAAGGTAGGTAGGTAGGTATTTCATGTTTATTTGCACAAAGCTACTAGGCTATCTGTGCCAAATAAGATGTAGTATACTATAATGGTATATGGAAGCTAAGGTAAAAATACAGAAAATATCTAAAATTAAGACCCGCCAGGGAGACTGAAGTATTAAGTTCAAACTTGCACTCAGTCACCATAAGTTGGCCTTTCCAGTCCTGGATTCAAGTCAAAACAAAATTAAAATGTGTAAAATCATGTTCAAGCAGTGTACAGTCCAATAAAAACTTAAAAATATAAAAATGAGCGAGGTGGCCAGTATCACCTATGACATTGGCTAATGTCAAGGGCAAAGCTACCTTAAAACTGTGTTCAAAATGGCATCATCGTTCTTGGTTGTAACAACGGCATGATAATAAAATATGTACGATTGTGACCTGAGTGACACGCAGACCACACATTGTTGCATCAGTACCAGATAAAGGGAAGCACTGAGTTAAAAAACTGTGACCAATGCATAGCCTAGTCAAAACAACTTCCTCCCTTCAATCTTTACACAAAAAAGATGGCCAAATAGCTGAAGAAGGCTTGATTTGAAAAAGCTTATTATTTCGTTACTCACTCCAAGTTGACTACCAAATGGTGTATAGTTGGGTTTTGATCACTGAACCATAGTCCATGTATCGAATAGGGATGGTGGTGATAGAGCCAGAGCAAATGGAATTTGCCATTCTGTCAGCTAGCTCATTCCCTGGAATACCAACATGACCTGGTATCCGAAAAAACTGGACAAGGAGAGATGGGTTGGTTTGTTGATATTGATAAGAATATGATGATAACTAACATGGAATAATGTCATGGCCAACAGACAGCTGAGTGAATCAGTATAGATCGTATATTTCAAAAATCGCATAGTTTCAATATGATTCAGGGCAAGAGAAATGGCACACAACGTGGTAGTGAACACAGTAACTGCAGAGGGGATTCTGCGTGCTTCAACCAAACTGTTAAAAACCATGGCAGAACCTACAGAGTCACCTGATTTTGAACCATCCATATGTATGGGAATGAATGGATTGTTTGAAAAATGTTAAGCAAATAAGGAGTGATATTTCCAATCGGGAGTACAGGCTTAATTCGGATGACTCAAAGATAGGTCACAGTTGGGGATAGTAATTAGCCATGGTGGAAGAGGCCAAACTGTTAATACTGCTATGCTATTCAAAGACATATCCTATGTTTCTAATCATGCTCAAATACGAAGGCTAAAAGGAACAATCGCATATTTACTATTATAGAAAAGTGTGGACCATTGAGAATGGAAAATACAAACCCCAAGTAGGTTGATTTAGTGTTTTATGGCACAAAGCAGCTAAGCTATCTGCACCAAACGTCTGGTAAAAAAGGTAAAAATAAAGTAAATGTAGTAAAATTCATAAAAAGAAATGAAGGTAAAACAAAACAGCACTGAAAAACATAAAAAGCATAAAACCAATTTTGATATCTAGTCAACAATAATAAGAGAGAAACCAGAGTAAGAGAAGTTTTAAAAGACTTTTTGTAGCATAATGGTAATTATCATAACCCACCAGGAAGAATAACAGGTAAGTACAAGAACCACCATCAGTCACCTGAAATTGGCCTTTCCAGTCCTGGTTCTGAGTTATGTGTCATTATGGCCAGTATCAAAAGGTAAAATAATAAAAGTGTTAAAAGACAGGTAGCAAAATTGTAATAATAATTTGCCAAACATCTGGCAAAAAGGTAAAAGTAAAGTAAATGTAGTAAAATTCATAAAAGGAAATGAAGGTAAAACAAAACAGCAATTAAAAAGATAAATGGCATAAAACCAATGTTGACATCTAGTCTACGATGTTAAAAGAGAAACTACAGTAATACAAGTTATAAAGGACTTTCTGTTGCATAATAGTAATTATCACAACCCGCCAGAAAAACTAACATGTAAGTACAAGAACTACCACCACTTACCTGAATGTGGCCATTTTTCAATTTCAAATCGAACTAGAGAGTTTGTGACTCTTAAAAGGTAACTACAATTAAAAAGATTAATGGCCATTAAAAAAACTCAAAACTTTATCAAGGTGGACAGTGTCATCATCACCAATAACACTGTCTAATGTTATGGACAAACCTTGGGACAGAACATGTTTAAAACAGTGCCATCGTTGAGAGTCGTAACGATGGCAAGAAGGTAAAATGTGGCTTACAGTGATCTGAGTGTTACACAAACTACACACTGGTGCATCAGTTCCAGATAAAAGAAAATCATGAGTTAAAAAAACTGTGACCAATACGTAGTATAGTTAGAACAACTTCCTCCTTCTGAACCTTACAGAAGCTAGACGGCCATAGAAAAATATAGGGTTTTATTTGGAAAAGCTTGTTGTTGCGTTGCTCACTCCAAGTCAACTGCCAGCTGGCATGGAGCCAAGCCTTGAATACAGGACCATATTCCATGTATGGAATAGTCACAGTGGTGATAATACCAAAGCAGAAAAATTTAGCTGCGGTGTCAGCAAGTTCATACCCCCAAATACCAATGTGGTCCGGTATCCATAAAAACTGGATAGAAGTAGATGTTAAAGAGAAATGGGCCAGTCGATTTTGAATATCAGTGAGAACAGGGTGTGAACCAACGTGAAGCGATTCCAGGGCCACAAGAGAACTAAGCGGGTCAGTATAAATAGTGCAGTTGGAGTACTGCTTAGCTTCTACGTGATTCAGAGCAATCGCATACAGTTCAGCAGTGAACACATAAGCTGTATAGGGGATTCTGTGAGCAACCACCAAACCACAACAAACCATGACAGAGCCCACAGAGTCACCTGATTTGGAACCATCCGTATAAATTGGAATGGAAATATTCTTCGAAAGATGTTCAGTAAATAAAGGATGGTACTTCCAATCGGGAGTATCTGCCTTTCTCAGATGACTTAAAGAAAGGTCAAATTTGGGGACTAATAACCCATGGTGGGATGGGCTGACCAGTGGATTCTGCAATGTTATCCAAGGACAGACCCAATTCATCCAATTGCACCTGGATGAAAGGCCAAAAGGAGCAATGGCAGATCATCTGTTCTGAAAAAGTATGGCCTACCGACGAAGGAAAATACATCCCCAGGTGGGATGCTTTGGTAAGGAATGAAGTTTTGAAGAATAAAGTAAAGACAGTTGCAAACGGCAAAGGTGCAGAGAAGGTTCAAGAGATTCTATATATAAGCTCTGAACTGGGGAGTTGCCAAAAGCCCCAGTGCAGAGTCGAAATCCTTGATGATGATTGGGGTTCAGCATCTTTAAGGCCAAGGGTCTGGCAGAGCCATAGACCAGTGATCCACAGTCGAGTTTCGATCGAATAAGAGTACGATATATCTTTAACACAGAACATCGATCTGCTCCCCAACTGGTGGTAGAGAGAACATGGAGGATGTTCAGTGCTCTTGTGCATTTGACCAATAGCTGCTTTAAGTGTGGTATAAAGGTCAGCTTATGGTCAAAGATAAGCCCAAAGAACTTGATCTCAGGGACCACAGGCAGCGAAACTTCACCGATCTGTATGTATAGGAATAAAAGGATGGTTTGAAAAATGTTCAGCAAATAGCAGACAGTATTTCCAATTGGGAGTGTCTGCTTTTCTCAGATGACTTAAAGACAGGTCATAATTGGGGACTGTAAGAAGCTATTGTGGGATTGGCTGACCAGTGGATACAGCAATGTTATCCAAGGACAGACCCAATTCATCCAACTGTGCCTGGATGCAAAGGCCAAAAGGAGCAATGGCAGATCATCTGTTCTGAAAAACTATGACCTACCAAGGAAGGAAAACACAACTCTAAGTGGGATGCTTTGGTAAAGAACGAAGTGTCGAAGCATATAGTAAAGACAGTTACAAAAGGCAGAGTTGCAAAGAAGGTTCGTGAGACAACGTATAAGACCTGAACTTGGGAAGTGCAGAAAGCCACAATGCAGAGCTGAAGTCCTTGATGATAAATGGGGGGTCCAGCATATTTAAGGCCAAAGTTCTAGCAGAGCCACAGACCAGTGATCCATACTAAAGTTTCAAATGAATAAGAGCACGATATATCTTTAGCATAGAATATCGATCCACTACACAAGTGGTGGTAGAGAGAACATGGAGGATGTTCAGTGCTCTTGAACACTTAACTTGTAGCTGCTTAATGTGTGGTACAAAGGTCAGTTTACAGTCAAAGATAAGCTCCAAAAACTTTGTTTCAGGGACCACAGGCTGTCCAACTTCACCAATTTGGAGTTCAAGATCAGGGTGAATACCCCTGTTGGTGGAAAAAGTGCATACAAATGGTTTTAAAGAGAGAGAAATTAAAGCCGTTTGCTGTGATCCACTTCAATAAACAATTGAGGGCAGTCTGTAGCTGCCACTCAAAATACCTCGTGTTTGACATGAGATGTGAAACTTATCGATATTGAATACGTTTGCAACAGTGAGTAGGAGTTCTTCAGTGATGGCATTAATCTTTATACTGAAGACTGTGAAACTCAAAAGACAGCCCTGAGGGACTCCAAGTTCCTGTAGAAAAGTGTGGGAAAGTGTCGAACCAACACAAACTTGGAATTTCCTGTCCATTAAACATGGGTAAATGGCCACGTAACCCATATATATGGAGGTCTTGCAAAATTCCATACCTCAATGTTGTATCATAAGCCTTCTCAATGTCAAAGAATAGATACAAGATGTTGTCATGTGAGAAAGGCTTCTCTGATTGACGTTTCAAGTCAAATCAGGTGGTCCACGATGAAGCACTGTTGTCGGAACCCACACTGGGTAGACAAGAGGAGATTGTTTGATTCAAGGATCCAAATAAGACAAGCATTAACCATCCTCTCTAAGGTCTTATAGGGACAGTTTGTCAAAGCAATTGGACAGTAGTTTGAAGAAATCTTGGGATCCTTTCCAGGCTTAGAGAAGGTAGGACAATAGCTTGGTGCATCAAGAAAAATATTCTCTTGCCAGATACAGTTAAAAGCAATCAGAAGAAAAGCAAGAGAAAGAGGAGATAAATGGTGCAGCATTTCATAGTGTACATCATCAGTTCCAACTGATATATTACCAGAACAACGAAGGGCCAGTGTGAGTTCCACCAGTGTAAAGGGACAATCAGCTCGAAAGGCAAGAGGTGATCGCTCTTCCCAAGTCTTGATGGCTAAGAAGGTAGAGGAAGAAGCAAAAGTGCTAGATACCCAGCAAAATCTTTCACACAGAGTATCAGGTAATGTTCGGGGTATCAGTTACTTCCTAGCCATCAGAGAGCAAGATCAAGAGGGAGACAGAATTATATTGCCCACTGACCTTTCGAATCTTGTCCCATATGACTTTGGAACTGGCCGTAGAAGATATGCCAGTTGTGTAATTAATCCAATATTCCTTTTGGCTTTGACATCTTACCCACTGAGCATGTACACGGGCCTGCTGGAAAGCGATGCAGTTCAAGAGTGTATGATATCTACAGAAAGTATCCCAGGTCCGGTTTTGAGCCTTCTGTGCCATGTTGCCATGTGGAAAACATGTCAAGGTTTTAGGAATACACTGAGCAGATAATTGTATAACACAGTCAGTTACTGCTGCCATACAGTCATCTACTGACGGCTTACATATGATGGCAGGATCAAGTTCAGCAAGAGCAGTGAAAGAGGGTTAGTTTGTGTGATCCAGCTTCCACTGGGGCACATTGGTAAGGTGGCATTGACCACAGCCACTCTCTCTCAAAATTATAGGAAAATGATCACTGCCTTGTAGATTTTTGTCAACCCCCCATAAAAAATGGGAGAATAATGAAGGGGAGTAAACTGAAAGATCAATAGCAGTAAAGGACTGACAAGGTGCATGAAAATAAGTAGAAGAACCAGTATTGAAAAGAGAAAGGTTGTGATCAGAGAACAAGCGCTCTACAGAGTGACCCCTCCCATCAATATTAGCTCTTCCCCAGAGAGGATAATGTCCAAAGTTCCCCAGGATTAAAGAGGGAGATGGAAACTGTTCAATAAGAACATCAAGAGCTGGCTGATCATAGGTCTCTCCAGAAAACAGGTAGAAAGAACAAACAGTGATGATACAACCCAAGGAAATAAGGATGGCTACAGCCTCCAAGAGTGTGTCAAGTGGTAAAAACAGGATAGGCACATGCTGATCAACCAACAGTGCCACCCTTCCCTGCACTCGCCCCATCACACATCCTGTCATTTCTGTAGAAATAAAACCACTGAAAGGTGACTGTATCAGCAGGTTTCAGGAAAAGAGATACAGGATGGTATTAAGCAATCAGTATTTTGATGTCATTTAGATTATAACATAAACCTTGACAGTTCCATTGTATCAAGTTGGCCATTTTTAGTTATGTGTAGGAGAATTGGGTGGAGAACCCTTCTGTTTATGACCACGTCTTTTTTCCTTACTGTTCTTATTCGAGTGAGGTCTATCAACTTCCATGGATCCTGCCCTCTGCTGGTCTTTGCTACTGGAAGGGGATTCCAGTGTGTGCCAGGACCAAAGGATGTGCATCTTGGGGTTTGCTGGAATGTATGTAAGGGACAAGAATGGGTTTTAAAATTGATTCATCAACTTTTTTAACTATGGAGGTCAAAAGACTTTTCATTTGTTTTGAGAACAATTCTTTTGGAGGCACAAAGAGATATGTCTGCACTCCTACTCTAGTTGTGAAACGAAGTGCAGCAACACATGTCCGAAATAAAGTGGTGGACAGCAACTTTCGAGTAATGTTATGAATCATTTTCAAACACTGTACCTCTTTTTCTTCCAACCATTTAGGGCAAGAACGAAAGTAGGATGGGAGAGAGCCATTGCGATTCATGCAATAAGGGTCCATTTCACACTCATAGGCATAACAGACCTCATCACCACAACAAGCACAGGTCAGGAAGCCACATAACATCTTTAAGTGACCGAACTGCTGACACTGGAAACATTGGAGAAGGTTTGGAATGTATGGCTGCACCCTGCAATTAATATTACCTGCCTTGATGGTGGCAGGTGGATGTGGTGATGTAAATGTTAGAACAATGATATTGGTTGGCATTGCAATTCTATCTCTGAGTGTAGATACACCTCACTGCTGAAACTCCTTCAGTGGAGAAACCAGCGAGAATCTCTGACTTGGGGATGTTCTTCAAATCCCTCTCAACAATAACTTCTCGAGATTAATTCAAAGTTGCAGAAGGTGTAACCTCAATAGGTATATCCCCAATTGCCTTTGAATGCAACAGGAGTTCACTGTGTTGAGATGTGGATGTTTCTACCAATATGTCACTAGATCAAAGCTTCTTTACTGACTTTGGAGAGCCAGGAAGTCCCTTCTGAATGAAAAGGGAAGACATTTGCCCTAAAGGTTTGTCTCAAAGAGAATGTAGGATAAGGAAATGAGGTTCATCTGGTGTTACAGATGTTGACGATTACGCTCAGAATCTTCAAGACGTGGTGATTTACCTATGGACTGTTTTTTCACTATTTAGGTTTTTATTTGGAGGATCCATAATAATAAAGGAATATTTCAGTGCCCACTGACCCCATACACCATGGAGCCCTACGAGGAGATGGACTACAATGTGAAACAAAGACACTGCAGCAATGCCAGAGTTTTGTGAGCACTATACCAAAAGACCAGTATCAGATACAATGTCCACAACACCTGCTGAGAACATCCCACACTGGTACTTGGTTGACCCTAGCCCAAGTGGACCAGCCGACTGACCCAAGAAGAGGCCACCCCAAGGCTGCCCATCTACAGGAATTCAAGACCAAAGTGGTGTGTTAGGATTAGATCCCTTAACCACCAGGATCCTCTCCTCCCCTTCACTGGTTGCCACGCATGACATCATGTGGATGGATGTTTAGATTCCAGAGGAAGTAAACTGAAAGAACAGAACCTTTCCTGGGAGGTCCTCTCACCACATACACAAATGCACACCGAGGAAAAGAAATAGACATGATAGTGTAAAAGTAAGTAAGAGTGTTGTGACAATAATTACATATATATGAGATGTAATGTATTTAATAATGAAAAAATAATAATAATACAGTTAACCCAATTTATGAAATACCAGTAACATGAATTACAGATAAACCTAAATAATGTTTAATCTTTGAAAGTAGACAGGCCACAGTTCACTGGGCCCCCAAACTTAAGTCCAGGCCCAATAAAGGTCAGCTCATTGGACAATCAATTTCCTGACCAAGTAAAGCCACATGGAGATCTGTGTAAATGTGCTGATAAAAGATATAACCCCAACGTTGTAACTGAGAATTCACAATTCAGAATGAATACACAAATATAATTGCATTGACAGAAAGAAAAAGTATTAAGCTCTGTAACTGGGTAGAAATATAAAATAATTCCACCTCAAAATAAGTTACAAAAATATCACTTCTGTATAATAAATAGCAAACTTATTGAGAGAAATCGATACAAAGATATAGAAAAACAAACACTTAAAGACAGCATGAACTTAACATCTGAATATGAGCACTAACATACAAGAAGTGATAGTTAGGATGAATAATATAAAGGAAGTCACATGGATTATGTGAGGGGGGATTGCTGCATGATGATTTGCATGCATTAATTGGTCATATCACAGGAACTGAGAGATGCATAGGAATGAAAAGCTTGTGGCATGTGAAAGACTTTTACTAAAAGAAGATAGCAGTGAAAAATAATAACTATGTATATGTATGGAAGTTAGGAATCTTGTCAAAAAACATATTAAATGTTTTGGTATGGAAACTCTGAAGGTCAAGTTGGGGTCACAAATTTACACAATTCAACTAAGCCTGTATTGAAAGAGTTAAAAACCAAATAGTAATATGGGGATTTTTAAACAATATATAATACAACAAAGAACTTTGTTTCAATTAACATTTTTATAGTACACCTTTTTTATAAAAATGCATTCTGAATATTGAAGAAGAGTAAAGTTAATCCTACATATTTTCTTTCATTGAGATAACTTTTGAGAAAAACTTACACATTTAAAACAATACAACATATAACAGAACAAAAACACTGTAAAAGTTGTGGCCACAGTCTTTCACACACATATTTTGCAAATAACATTAGAAACAGCACTCTAGTTATCTACAACAAAAACAGTTATGGTGGATGTATTAGAAAATCATTGCATTTACACTTATTAATAACAAATCATGGACAACAATTAACAAAATAAAAAGAATTCCTATAAGAAAACCTACTTTCTGCTTCTTTTATGTGCTATTTGATCAATTTTAAAAACTATTGTTTACTTACTCAAATTCCCCTTTTCCACAAATTCTACCTTCTGAATCTGTTGGATATAGCAGCTGTCTGGGATCTCCATGCTTATATGCTGTCAGAAACAAAAAATGAATAATAAAGTGCAAAAAATCTGATTCCTTTAAAAATCATGCAAGAACATTTGTACTTAAGAAACTTGAGCAATTAATTTTTCTATGATGAAAAGTCTAACTCATGAAACCCACCCACTCAAATACAAAACACTTTTCATGCTATCCTCCTCATGAACTGGTATAATTAAAAGTTGAATTTTAAGTTATGTAAATTGCTTTAAATATATCATTTCAAGTTATTCTGTATGTATGTGCTTACTACAGTACAGAAGACAGTTTTTACTATTCACTTAATATTTTTAAAGTTAAAATGCTCACACTAACTTACCAAACCCTGCAACAACAATCCAACCAGCAATGAAAGCAAGGAACAAGAAGAGGCATAAAATATCAGTACAGCTTCTAAAAAAAAGAAAAGAAATTTTTATTTCTTGATTATTATAAAATGAGAATGATCCATAGAACACAAAAGAAAATGTTCTGTGAGATAAAATGCTCTTTCTAAAGTACTTGTTTCTTATGTTAAAAAAATGAAGAAATGTTGATGCATTAAATATACATTAAACTAAATAACTGCTGCATCAATTATTTGTGTTTTTTATCACTGCAATAAACTTCAAGTTCTATTTACCATTCCATAAATCAAAAATAATTTCACAGAATCTTCTAATTAATATTAAGAATCAAGAACAGAATCAATATAAAATAAGTAGAGATATAATAAAACAATTAATTTTAACAGTGTATCTAAAATAGGCTGGTATTGATATTAACAGTTTTATTGATAAAGCTGAAGGTTAACCTGAAGATGAACTAGGAAGGTCTAAACATTGTTTTCTGCTTATCAATAAGTGTTCATACCCATATCAACCATTCTGAGAAAAAATTTCTTTCAAGCAGGTTTCTTGTTTTCTAAAATTAACAGTTCTTTTCACATGTCAGACATACAGGTTTTGATCTATATAACGTCATTCTAAGATAAGACCTTTCTTTTTTAGCATTTTCAAGTCAGGTTGAACTAAAATTCCACAAAAAATTTTATGAAAAATTTAAAGATTTAATGATGATATTGCAAGCTTTTAACTCCAATAGTATACAGTATCAAAATTAGTCTTTTTGATAGACATCCACCTTGGAAGATGTATGTGTGGTACTGTTTGTTGACATACCCTTTCAGCCTCTTGGCCGAGATCAAACACTGCTTGTTCTGTTCTTGGTTATGCTTCCATTCTTGTTCTTTGCTTTCAGAATAGATATGAAGGCCATGAACTTGGTGTCACTGAGATAATTCTCATTGACTTGATCAGTGGTACTCTACTGCTTTCAGTGCAGCTTACTCACTCACAGTTATGCTGGACAGATCAAACTGTAGTTTCTAACTGAAATCAAGACTTCAGTTAACAAAAGTTCCATCCAGCTATTTAGAAAGCTTATTCACCAATCTTCAATCTCTCTTTCACTTCTTTGATTCTCATTAATTAAGACAGCAGCACAAGTATAACTTTTCTCTGCATATGATTCCCTGGCAGAGCTTGTTGCACATCACTGACAGGTTGTTGGTTGGTTGGTTTGGCATTTTGTGGCACAAAGCAACTAGGCTATCTGCACCAAATATCCGGTAAAAAGTTAAAATTAAAGTAAACTCATTAAAATTTGTAAAAAGAAATCAAGGTAAAACAAAACAAAGTTTAATATTTGAAATCAAAACAATTAGCTTTAAATCCAATTTCTATATTCAGTTTACAGCAGAAAGAGAAAAACTAATTAATACAAGTTGTAAAGGACTTTCTGTAGGATAATTTTAATTATCATAACTCGCCATGATGACTAATGGATAAGTTCAGGCATCAGCAATAGTCACCTGTAGTCGGCCTTTCCAGTCCTGGTTTTCAGTTATTTGATGTCACAGCAGCAATTTTCAAAAAGTAAAGTAATACAAGTTTTACAGACTTTCTGTAGCATAATTTTGATGAGTATAACTTGCCAGGATGACTAACAGGTAAGTTCAAACATCAGTGTTAGACACCCTAAGTTGGCCTTTCCAGGCTTGGTTTTGAGTTATTTGATGGTACTGCTATTTACTGGTATTTTCTAATTTCTAATTGACCCAGTTATACTTCAATTTTTAAAAAGGAATCACATTAAACAAAAAGGAGTAATTTATAAATAAAAACTTAAATAGCATTAAAAAGATTAATGGCCCCTTAAAAAACTAAAAACATTTGTAAGGTAAACAGTGTCACCATCACCAATGACACCATCTAACACTGTGAATAAACCTTGGAACAAAACATGTTTAAAATGGTGCCGTCGTTAAAGAGTTGTAACGATGGCAAGATAGTAAAATGTGGCTAATTGTTACCTGAGCGTCACACAGATAACACAATGGTGCACCAGCAGTCCCAGATAAAAGAAAACAATGAGTTAAAAAACTGTGACCAATGAGTAGTCAAGTTAGGACAACTTTCTCTTTCCGATCCTTATGGAAGCAAGACAACCAAAGTCCAATGGAGGGTTTTATTTTTATTCGTAAAAGCATGCTTTCACTTGCTCACTCCAAACCAACTGCCAACTGTCACGGAGATGAACCTTAAATATAGAACCATCATCTGTGTATGGAACAAGCACAGCAGTGATAGTGCCAGAGCAGACAATTTTAGATGTGGCATCAGTGAGCCCATTCCTTCAAATACCAACATGGCATACTATCCAGAAAAACTGGATAGAAGTGGATGTTAAAGACAAATGGGACAGTCAGTTTTGAATATCAGTGAGAACAGAGCAAGAACTAACGTGAAGTAATTCCAGGACCACTAAAGAACTATGCGAGAAAGTAAAAAGAAAGTGCAGTTTGAGTACTGCTTAGCTTCTACATGATCCAGAGCAATGGCATACAGTTCAGCAGTGAAAACAAAAACTGTAGAGTGGATAATGCATGCAACCACCAAACTACAACAAACCATGGCAGAGCCCATACAGCCACCTGATTTTGAACCATCTGTATAAAGAGGAATGGAAGGATGGTTCGAGTGATGTTCAGCAAATAACAGACAGTATTTCCAATTGGGAGTGTTTGCTTTTCTCAGATGACTTAAAGATAGGTCAAATTTGGGGACTGTAAGAAGCTATTGTGGGATGGGCTGACCAGTGAATACAGCAATGTTATCCAAGGACATACCCAATTCATCCAACTGTGCCTGGATATGAAAGCCAAAAGGAGCAATGGCAGATTGTCTGTTTTGAAAAACTATGACCCATCAAGAAGGAAAACACAACCCCATGTGGGATGCTTTGGTAACAAAGTTTTAAAGCATATAGTAAAGACAGTTGCAAACGGCAGAGGTGGAAAGAAGGCACATGAGACTATGTACAAGCTTTGAACTGGGGAAGTGCAGAAAGCCCCAGTACAGTGCTGAAATTCCTTGATGATAAATGGGGTTCAGCATCTTTAAAGCCAAGGTTCTGGCAGAGCAATAGACCAGTGACCCATAGTCAAGTTTTGGTTGAATAAAAGTACAATATATCTTTAGCATAGAACATCAATACACTCCCAAGTGGTGAAAGAGAGGATACGGAAGAATGTTCAGTGCTCTTGTACATTTGACTCTAAGCTGCTTGATGTGTGGTATAAAGGTCAGCTTACAGTCAAAGATAAGCCCCAAAAACTTTGTCTCAAGGACCACAGGTAGCACAACTTCATATACACAGAGTTCAGGACTGAGGTGAATACCCCATTGCATCAAAAGTACATGCAAGTGATTTTAGAAAGATAGAAGTTTAAACCCTTTGCTGTAGTCGACTTCGGTGAATGATTGAGGGCAGTCTGTAGGTGCCTCATATTTGACAAATGACATGAGATGTGAGAGTTGTCAACACAGAGCCCATTTGCAACAGTAAGAGGGAGTTGTTCAGTGATGGCATTAATCTTTATACTGAAAAGTGTGACACTCAAAACACAGTCTTGAGGGACCCCAAGTTCCTAGAGAACAGTGTTGAACCCACACAAACTTGGAATTGCTGTCCATTAAAACATTTTTTATAACAACAGGTAAATGGCCAAGTAACCCATATAAATGGAGGTTTCACAAAATAACATACCTTCATGTAGTGTCATAACCCTTCTCAAGATCAAAGAATATTGATACAAGATGTTGTCATTTGAGAAAGGCTTCTCTGATCCTTCCCAGGCTCAAAGAAAGGTAGGACAATAGCTTGGTGCCAGGCATCAGGAAAAACATTCTTTTGCAAAAATTGGTTAAAAACAACCATAATGGCAAGATTAGCAGGAGATAGATGGTACAGCATCAGGTCTGACCAATGAATTACCAGATAATCAAGGAATTGGAGCATAAAGAAAGAAAAAGAATCACAACCACAGACCATACAACAGAAGTTTAGAAGACAGGAAGAACACTGCAACCGGTAATCAGCATGAAGTTGAGACAGAAAAGACAGCATGAATGAAAATAACAAGCAAAGAGGAAAGCACAAAAGAACACCAGAGAATGGAGGCTCATGTAGCAACATATAACTGATAAACATGCAAAGATAACTAGAGTAAGAGAAAACACAACACATACCCAAGATATCAGAGTGACAAATGATAAAGAAAGCTGTACCTGATCAGTGATGGAGAGAGAAGAAACAAAAGTAACTTGATGATGACTGAAAGGGAAAAGTCAAAATAATCTAACAAAATGGTTTACTTAAAAAATGTCAAAAGCCCTGGTCAGCAGCCGTGAAAAACAAATCTTCACAGAAAAAAGTGATAAATACTACATGAAACAAAGATCTCCAATAGATGTTGAAAAAGAGCATGTCATGCAATCTAAATATACCAGTTAGGTGGAGTGTTCACATTTTGTAAATTTAAGTTGTTTTTACAGACAGATATAAAATGTTCGCTAAATTTGCTGTTCATTTTTTTTTCATTTCATGATGTAAGTTAATTATTAATCCATATAATTTTGCACTTCTTCTGGTAAAGTATAACAGATGGCATGCAAGCAAAGATATAAAGAAAAGTTAAGCCAGAAATTAAATAAAATAAAAATTTTCCTCAGATTTTTCTCTATATCATATTTTGTCTTGCTCCAAAACCTATTTCAGTAGATGCAAAAAAGTATAGCGTGATATTTAAAAGTATCTATTAGTTTTTTTCAATTCACGCACTCTGATCTACAGTTCAAATTCTCATCAAGTTTCCATGTAGCAAAACCTTCCCTTACTTGGGGCTTGATTGTCACTGCCCAAATAAATTTATGTATTAACCTGTGATTGAGGTATGGGTTTTACTCTCTAATAACCTGGAAACTAGTTTAATTGACCATGCTGAGGGGGCAATTAAGATTCTAGACACTGAAAGGCATTCAAATCTCTATTTAGTATATAATAAAGGAAGTACAGGAAAGATTTGTTTAAGAGATCAATACATGAAACACGTTTTTTGACTTCCATACTGGATGTTGAGTTTACAATTTTGCAGTTCTTAAGTATATGGCATTTTCCAATTCCAGTCATTTTTAACACTTTTACCATACACAAATATATCCTCAAAAAAGTTCAACATAGGAGGATAAATCATTTTTACTGTTATTCTGAAATAAAAGCATTTTACACAGTTTTTTAATGCTTATTTCCTTTAGGTGACATTAAATGTTTAGGTTCTAATGGGGTACATTCTTACAACTATAAATAAAATGCAGATATGCTTATGCAAAGAAATGCAAATTAATTATAAAAGAATAAAATATTTTCTCTAAAACATTTCATCATGACAAGAAAAAAAACATTGATATGCCCTCAAACTGTGCTAGGTTCAAGCAAGAAAAAAAAGAATAAGAATCCCAATATCACAAACCTTATATTTATACCTACAGCACTCATATTCCATGCCAATTCACCTGGAACTTCCCACTTCATGTCATTTCCTTGAAAAAATTTAAGCAAATCAGAAGAAAAAGAACAACAAAACTGTAGAAGTTGGTGTGCCAACCTCACACAATACCACAGTTTGTCTGCACCACCAAAAAATATTTTTGGTGAAGTACAACTTTCTACAAAGACACTGTTGTAATCCCATTGATCTGCATCCCAATATCAAACATAGTAGTTCACTAAGGAACATAAACAATGAAAACCCCAAGGAACTTGCAGCATGGACAGGCAAGTCTGTGAAACCAGGAAAAAAGTGGTGTACTTCATGTGTTCAGAAGGACTCAGACTTTGCTAGTACAGAAAATGATGATGCAGACATGACTGGTTGGGAAGAATATAAACCACTTCAACAGCTAGCACAGATGAAGCAGCAGCTATGTCATCACTGTATACTTCAAAAGTGGACAGCTTCAATGAGAGTCTGAAATCTGCTGGATTTTCTTCTCTATATTGGAGAAAAGTAAATGTTCTTACTAAGGAAAAAGTTTGGAGCAAATAGAATTTGTCTTTTTCAAGATAGTGTAGGGTAAATAACCCCTCAGAAACAAAATTTCCTGTTCTGAAGCTATTTAAATCAGAGTATATCTTTGAATATTACATGCAGAAAGATACAACTTGCAGGTTTGATACAACTGGTGATACTACATATATTCAAAATTTTGTTTGAAAATATCAAAAAGTGACCAAGATATCAAATTTGAAAATTGAGCAATATCACACTTGGGTATGAAAAATGAATACCATTCATTGAATCAACTTGCATTATGATTCTATTGGCAGGAAACAGTTTATTGCAAATGAAGTATTATTTATAGGGTTTTACTTATAATCAGTAAAAATCTCAGCTCAATACATTTAGATTCCAACATTCTGTAAGCAGTTGAAGTCGCAATTTCAGAAAGAAAAAAAAAAGAAAAATCAGTTTCATAGCCATTTTTAGGGACTCACTATTAGCTAATGGCTGTAGGGATATGGGTATAGAACAAATTTTTGGCCCTACTCTTGGGATACATTACAAAAGAACAGTATTCATAGGTTTGACAGCAAAAGTCATTGTTTTACAAAAACTTGAAAATGCAGAGATTTGCAATAAAAACAAGGTCAGATTTTTGCTTGTGAGTCGCAATCTATAAAAAATCATTTAAAACTCTACTTGGAATATAGCTTTAGGTTTTTGCATGGCTGAATAAACCAAAATGAAGTTTTTGCTTCAATATCTTCAAGAAAATCCATGACATGAACTGGTAAAAGTTTTCTTTTTCTGGGCAAGTTGGCCTGGAATGACCCTATAGCCATGATGACTTGTAACATATATACAAACTTCAATTTTTAACAATATAAGATTCAAGAAATGGATAAATTCTACACTTTCTTTTCTAACACTCTCAGAAATACAAAGTCAACTAAGAAGGGAAAAAATGTTAATTCTACACAGCAGACACAGTAGTTTGTCCTAGTTTATTTTCCTTAGTCTGCATGTTTTTTTTCCAATTTCCTATTGTTTTTTTTAATTTAAATTCCACAACACAGTGTCTATGTTTTTGTTTACTTTTATATTCTTAAGTCAATAGTTTAGTTATAAAGGTTTTTTTAATCACATTTTACTTTTATTACAAGCAATGTTGCTTTAGTTTATTTGTATACTAGCTTATGGGTTGGATTTTATTATTATTACAAGCTTTGCAGCTTTAGTGGAGTCTTCAAGTTTATTTGAAAAATAACTTATGGGCTGGATTTAAACATTTTATTCAGCACCAATTTTGTTGCTGAATAATAAAAACTACATATATTTATTTATCATTCACATCTAAGTGTTATCTTATATTCCATTTTAATTCCTTTTAATTATTCACACAGAAATCTAAAACCTTTTAAAGTTATCCAAACTTACTTACAACTACTACTAGTCCTACAAGTGAAGACAGAATTATGACCAAATTAAATAATAAACATAAAACAATGCAAACTCACCTGTTTTTAACTGGTCCTCTAAATTCTGGATCATATGTAAATGGTTCCCCTTTAAAAACAATACAAGGATGGAAAAAAAATTAAAAGATTAATACAATAGTTCTTGAAAACCTTTCGACATTTCAAGATTTTAAACCGACTTTCATGAGTACTTAAACAACTCTGCCACAAACCGTAGGTGAGAAATGTATCTAACATGAAAAATATTGTTACCTTATTCAAAATCTCAGAATAAAAAAAAATTACTTCCTACTTTAACAAAAGACTCATTTTGAATTCAAAAGTATACATCTATAAATATTATATATTAAAGTTAGTAAATTTATATCCAGAGAAATTAAGAAACTTTCAAGAATACTTAAACAACTCTGCCACAAACTGTTGAAGAGAAATTTATCTAACACGAAAAATATTGTTACCTTATTCAAAATCTCAGAATAAAAAAATTACTACATACTTTAACAAAAGACTCATTTTGAATTCAAAAGTATACATCTATAAATATTATATATTAATGTTTGTAAGTTTATATGCAGAGAAATTAAGAAACTTACAAGACTATAATTCACCAATAACTTTGAATCACGTTCTATAAATGCTTCTTCCCTATATTTAAGTCAACAAAAATACAGTATTGACGTATAATCTTACACTTGAAAAACAAAAAAATAATAATAGGTGGAATTACTGTACCCATTTTTCCATATAACCTCTTAAATGTTTCAATCATATACACTGTAATTAATTACAGAATAATAAGCTGGTAATAAAAACTTTTGTACCCTAAAAATAATTTGAAATAACAGAAAATATCCATTTTAGCAACTTCTGGAAAGCTGTTTATGAGTTACAATTATTTATATTTATGAACTTTCATTAAAAGCAAGAAAAATTTCATTTCATAAAATAAAACAATATTCAAAACTTGTATTAAGTTTAGTAAATTCCACAAAGAATTTACCAATGACACAGAGCATAAGACAATGCATATTAGCCCACATGTCTAAACTAATAACAAATATTTTTTTAATGTTGTTCATGATCAGCAAAATGTTGAAACAGGGTTAAGCTTACAAAGGGATGCAGAGAGCAAGATTTTTGCTTGAAAATGATGAGATGGTTGAGCTTATAAACTTCCTCTGTTACCTCAACGTAGAATATATGTAATGTTCCAGCCTTCAGCACTATGATAAATATTGAAGTTTACCTGAATAATATTGACAGTAATCCTCTGAAAAGTTTGGGATATTAAAATTAGATAAAGCACCAGAATGAGTCAATGATTAACTCAGGGTTTCAAGGAGAATCAAAGATAAGATATGTGAGCCACTTGCATTTCTGGTAAGTCAACAAAAACCTATGGAGAGTTACTAGTTACTTATCTGTAGAGGAGGTAAAAAAAGATTCCCTGGAAGTTGTACACCAGGTTGTCCTGCTTCTGAGGTGAGGAAAATTCTAAACCTTGATTACAAAAACTTTACAAAACCATTTACCAAAAATATATAGCAAAAAAAACTCATCATGGATTCACTAAGAAATCTTGCTTTGCTACACAGTTAATCTAAGGGCTGGTATTACTTATATCAATGACTGAAGGGGCGTGGAATTGGTGCTTAGATGTCTAAGAAGCTATTGACAAGATGCAACACAGAATATTATTTAAGAAAACAACATCTGTTGAGGAGAAGGAAAAACTATTGATATGGATTTAAAGGTGGCTGGGTGAGACAAAAATTAAAAAATTGTGTCTGAAGGAATTCAGTTACACTGAATCTTTATTAATAGTGATGTGTCTCAGTAGTCACTGTCTGGAGCTGCTACTTATATTAATGATAATGATACAGGTAAATTAGCAAATAAATATTTGGTAATAATAGAGGTTTAATTAATAAGAAAAGCTTACTGATACCATTTCAACTCTTAATACTTCCAGATATATTAAGCAATGTTTGTGTATTACACATCTGGCAAACAACTTTAACCATTATTAATGCAAGCTGTAATGCACTTGGGTTATTATAATTTGGATTACACTTTTAATACAGATGGAAACCCACTCAATAACATACCTGCTATATAAATCACTCAAGTCATTACAACAGTACTTAATTTCTACTACTAAAGCTAATAGAATTTTATTTTGTAACAAGGAACTTTGTATTTATAGATATACTGATTATAAGGCATATATGTTTTATGCATGTGGTAAAAACTGCAAAACTTTTACAGAAAAGTTTTATGATGTCACTCTAAACATACATATGATGAATCTGGAATTACTAGCAACTCCATGCACAGATCCATGTATATTTACAATTAAACAAACTCCAAAGTACAACGAAACATTTAATAAGTTAATGAAATTAGAACTGTTTTGACATTTAACGTGATCACTATTTAACTTAAACCTACACAAAGCGCCTAGCGAAAATAACTTTTTATTACGAGCAGCAGTTCTAGCACTAAAGTTACGTTTAATCAACAACCTGAGCCTTTGTGATGTAATTTAAGCCTACATAACATATAAAAATTACCTAAGGTTTCATACACAAAAATAGAAGTAATTTACATATACATATAAATATATATATTAAATTATATTATCCTCAAATATAAACGGCATTTTCACTTGACCATTCTGTTTACAAGTTTATATACCAAATCATAACTTCAGATGAATTACTCAATTTAACGCCATAATTTTAAGTCGCTATATGGAATGTTTATTGTGTATTTATAATTTATTAGTTTTATCATTTTACGTGAATGTTATGTGACACTAAAACTTGAAAGCTGTAACATTGGAAGTGGAATCGTTTCACTCAGACAAAAGCCTTATCATTGTACTACATTGTACGGACAATTTGGAAAAGACTACGTCTGAACAATCAGTGAATATCAAATTTAAAGTTAAGATTAAATTAGTCTTTTAAAACTAACTTACCGTGATATTGATTAGTTAAAACTTCCGTACCTTTCGCCATTTAACTTAAGTTGTAAGACGTGTTATCCTTTATTTACTGTTAACTAGTCTTATAATATTATACCGTCTTAGCTATTCTTTACTAAAAGATAAACCGTACTTGTATCTCTCGTCACAAATACCAATATCACATAAATATCATTTACATTTCATAATCAAATTTTTGACGATATTACCGAGTGAATCAAACCAGTAGATGGCAGAACATTTCCTTTATAGAAAAGTATGATCATTATGAATTATAAATCGCATGATTCATGGAAAATCAAAGTACTGAATAAACTTATTTTTAAATATTTGTCTGCAGAGTTAAGAAGAATGCCGAAAACAAACCTGATAAATTGCGTCTATCTAAATTTCACTTGAAAATATATGGATATTTATTGTTATTCTCTCCTTGGCTTTGTTTGTTTTTGAAATTTCGCGCAAAGCTACACGAGGGCTATCCGCGCTAGCCGTCCATAATTTAGCAGTGTAAGACAAGAGGGAAGGCAGCTAGTCATCACCACCCACCGTCAACTCTAGGCCTACTCTTTTACCAACGAAGAGTGGAATTGACCGCACATCATAATGCTCCCAAGGCTGAAAGGGCAAGCATGTTTGGTGCGACTGGGATTCGGACCCACGACCCTCATATTACGAATCGAACGCCTTAACACACCTGGCCATGCCGGACCAGTTCTTAGCTTTGTGTTGAAGCATTTTCATTTAATTGGCGACAAAAATTATTAAAAATGGGTACCAGACACTCCAACTGGGAAGCAAACAAATCTACTTTGACTATTTCTTAAACTTTTATTCTATTAAATGCTAAAACAGTTGGGTTTTCCCCTTTTCTTATTTTCATCTTTCGAAGCTCTACTCAAATAAATGGTTAAGTCTAACAACTTAAAATGCATAATTTTTTTTTTTTGTTTATTGGCCTTAAGATTTTAGCCAGCAGTGTATACATATAATAGTTTGAGTCACCTTAAGAAATATAAAGTGTAATAGGAAGAAGTTTTAACTTAACAAGTTTGTTTTTTTTAATTTCGCACAAAGTTACTCGAGGGCTATCTGTGCTAGCCGTCCCTAATTTAGCAGTGTAAGACTAGAGGGAAGGCAGCTAGTCATCACCACCCACCGCCAATTCTTGGGCTACTCTTTTACCAACGAACAGTGGGATTGACCGTACATTATAACGCCCCCAGAGCTGAAAGGAGCGAGCATGTTTGGCGCGACGGGGATGCGAACCCGCGACCCTCAGATTGTGAGTCGCACGCCTTAACACGCTTGGCCATGCCGGGCCAACTTAACAAGTCTTTCAATCTAAAATTGGTAAAATCCAAATATCTCCTTGGGACTTTAAAGTTATAAAACAACCGGGGATGTTCGAAAATTACTATTTCTTATTCTCATGCGAATCTTAATAATTGGCTAAGAATACTTTGACGATAGAAAAACGGTCCGGCATGGTTTAGTGGTTAAGACACTCGACTCGTAATTTGAGGGTCGCGGGTTCGAATCACCGTACCACTCCCATGCTTTCCCTTTCAGCCGTAGGGGCGTTATAAGGTTACAGTCAATCTCATTATTCGTTGGTAAAAGAGTAGCCCAAGAATCGGCGGTAGCTAATGATGACTAACTGTCTTACACTGATAGTCTTCATGAAATTTTGCGCGAAATTAAAAAACACGGCAGAAAAATAATTGAAATAATAGTGAAAACAAATAATAGAGTTACCACGAGTGATAAATTAGCATGTGCATATACGAAATGAAATACCAAAGATCAAGCAAGCGAGAAGCCCAAAAATATTACCGTACATATCATCTTCTAGTGATCCGAAAAGAATTCGCTAATCCCATCTTTTAGGAATATGTGTATATGATATCGATACCCATAATTTGAATGTCAGAAGAATATGGGAGAGTTTCGACAAAAAAACAACAGGAGAAAACTTTCATTGTTTGGGCGTCGAATATTATTCCGAGAGATATCTCAAATGTGAAGTTATACTATAAGAAAAAGGCATTTTTGGTTACGCAATACAAATGTTAATAAGATTCAACACAGACACGTCGCACGCCATCATTCTATCGTTACAAGGTACAAGATTTTGCCAAGATAATTATACTTATCAGTTATGAAGTAGAAGTTTCGAGGTAGATTAATGATTCTCTACTTAATTAATGGTATTTTATTGATTATTTTATGACATGAGTTAGCAGTGAACAGTACTGTGTAAAGTGTTAGGACAAAGTCAAAGATTAGATTTCAGGATAATTTTAAATAATGATGAAAGATAAATCACATACGTCGTATGAAGTAAACACAATGGAAATGCTTGAGTTCAGCAAACAGCTTATGCTTTATGTGTCCCTTTTTGCTTTAATTGCTGCCGAAAGTCTTTCAAGTTTTGTTGCAATATATTTAATCGATATATCTTTGTAATTTTAATCCAATTGTATCTAATACACTCCCATAAATTTTTTTTTAAAAAAAGTAACTTCTGATTTGTCATGTTTTTGATCTATCAAATCTCAAATCTAATCAACTGGGTTGAGATCGGGCCTATGTTGGGGTTATTGCATTATTTGAATGACTCCATGAGCTGCTTACTCACCTAAGTAATTTCAGCATAGGTTGGATGAGTGTTTGGAATAATTATGTTCTTGGTAAGATAAGTTTTACCAATAATACGCAAACCATTGGGAATAACACAACAGAACAGTATCTGATCGTACCTGGGCCGGTCTTTATTCAATTGATTTTGAAAATATCTCCTGCCGCCTCAGCATAGAAACATCCAAGAACCATCACATTCTCTTTTATATGCTTCATTGTAGATGCTATGCATTGAAGTAAGTGTCTTACACCTTTTTTCTGCCGAATGTATAACCTACGCTTTGAATCAAATACCATAAACTTGGACTCATCCGTCTATAACACTCTTTTCCAATCATCAGCAGTCGAGTTTTTGTACTTTTTAGCAAATGCCAGTCTGTTGAAAATAACTGAAAATGGAAATAAAATTTTAAACTGCTATACGATCAAATATTCTATTTTTGATTGGCCTTCTTCATACAGTAGATCTATACATTTTTTCTCATTTGGTACGTGGCTGTTCATCTCATGTTTAAGGCTTCCCAGTGACAAAACAGTATATCTGCAGACTCATACCGCTAGAAACGAGGTTTCGACATTCTTAGTGGGCAGAACACAAAGAGCCCATTGTGCAGTTTTGTGCTTAATTCTAATCAATCGGTCTCATGCTTGAGATCGGTGACAGTCTTCTTCCTGTTCCAAAGGCTCCATAAATGTAGATACTTAACATAAGTATCACTTAATTTAGGTATTCTACCTCTTCACCTGTTTCGGTCTCACGATCTAGGATATACTTGACAGTGTTTGGGAAGCATTTTACGTTTGCAGCAATTTGTCAGAGAGTCCAACCAGCACCAAGTAGATTTTCAATGCCAACTCTCTGCTCTGCTGATAATCCTCTTCACTTTTTGAACCCTGATATGACAATAAACAATTATATACTGTTTAAAAAACTGTTTTTATCAAGGTATATTTATAGAATGACTTTTAATTTATTTATTCTAACATATACTGGTACCATACGCTAGCTTCTTTCTATATAGTTAAGACACTACATGCGACAATTCTTTCAGACCCTACGTTTGATCGGTTCATTCAAATAGAACTCTCATGATGTGTCCTTGATACAAGTATATTCAATTCTAATTAACGATAAATATTCTTCCCCTGGCTCATCCAGTTGTCAACAGGGATCAGTGAAACATTACCGTAGTGTTGAAATTTACGTAATGTAGTGGCATGGAAGAATTAGCCCCATAAAATGAAAAGAGTGACAAAATATTTCATTCCTAACACTTTTGCACAGTACTGTGCACGCAAAACACGTATCTTTTATTTTTGCCTGAAAGAAAAGTTTGTTTTACCTAGAGTGCTATTTATTTGATTGTGCAACTTCACGAAAGAGTGCTAATGCTCCTAGAAACATTATTTTTATTAAAGCATCTTGGTAGTTGGTTATGTTTTAATAGAATATTAGTCATGGAGTTTCGTCTTTTTCAGTCTACTGAAAAAGATGTCAGTTAATGAAATGTATTTCAGTATAAAGATATAATTGTTGATAGTTAATATAAATAATGAAATAATAAATAAAATTATCCTACTTGATGCAGCATTTAGATGAAACTGAGGAACAAAAGGATACAAATTTATTTCGAGCCCAGGTCTACAATCTGTTTGGTCTTTTTTGGGCTGTGTTCTTTATTGTGAGCTTTGGTCAAATCTCGTTGGATGGTGCTTTTGCATCGTAATACTGGTCTTTTAATAAGGCAAAAGATGTTCCACCGTTCACTGTTGGACTCGATTTTTGGAGGTGTGCATGGTAAGTTTTGCACTTGCATTAGTAGATAATTTCATTCTTGCTTTTTAGTAATTTTGTAGGAGAGAAACATAACATGCACAAAGAGTACAAGTTGCACTAGTGTTTTGGAACAAAGTGTGTTAATCGTTGCTTTTAATTCCATGGTACGCAAAGCACAAATTATGTAACTTAATATTTTGTGTTTAATTAGAAACAGAGTGGCTGTTTTGCTGTCTTTTTTATTTTTAAATAAGTGTTCAGACATATTAAGTGTGATAATGTTATCGTATTCGATTAATGGTTTGATATATTCTTTGCAGAACATTATTATAGTATCTGGTTTACAGCCATTTTGAATCACTTCTATTTTCCTGAAATAATTTAATCATAGGCTTCACTTAACGTAAACTACATTAAAATGATTTCTTCATGTTTATATTATGTTAAATGTGATACAAAGTAATTTAGTTGACTTAGTAAATATAATTGGGAGATCGTATAATTTTAGTCTTACCTGAGATATGTTTTTCTTTCTCCTTTTGGAATACATTAGCCTGAATTTTGTTTGGGTTTATCGTAACATGTCATTTTTCACACTACGAGGTAATGTGATTAAGCAAATTGTAACGTTTATTTGAAGCAACCAGAAGGTCTCGTGACATTTTCCAACCTATTATATCATTCGTATGTCAAGATGTGTGGAAGTGTGAGAAGAGGTTAATTTAGAAAACACAATGTCGTTTACGAAAATAATGTAAAGAGCTAATGGCTGAGCCCTGAGTGACTCCTGCATGTACCATAGATTAAACTGGGAGTAGCCTTGTTGACGTTGATCTTGAAACTATGATTATTGAGGAAATTGAAAATTCAAATTCCTAACATGTTGAGTTTAAATAATTTTAATAACAGTTTGTAGTGTCACACTCAGTCAAAGATATGTCTGACGTTAGAAAAGCCGTTAAGATGGATTATTAAAGATTGAAACATTGAAATACTGATTCTGTTAAGCTGACTACATAATTAAACACTTTGTCGGTTATGACGTGAGGCATTCTGAATGCTTGATATAATATTATTTTACTCTATCTATCAAATAAATTAAGTGGATAGTATGTTTTACCAGCAGTTTCATGATACTATTAAGTAGGTTGATATATTTGTGATTAATAGGTTGGGAAGTTCCTTAGTTGATTTGGGAATTAGTTTTATTTGTAATTTTTACAGCTTGTTGTATAATACTCCAATTTGTGAGATATGTTATAAAGAAATTTTAAGCTATGATAAGAAATTATTGAAAATATATTTTAAAATTTTGTCATCCCTAATTTAGCAGTGCAAAACTAAAGTGAAGGCAGTTAGTCATCACCATTCATCGCCAGTTTTTGTGGTACTCTTTCACCAACAAATAGTGGGATTGATTGTAACATTATATCGCCTTCACGGCTGAAAGGGCGAGCATGTTTGGTGTAACAGGAATTTGAACCCGCAACCATCAAATTACGAGTCGAGCACCCTAACTTCTTGGCCCTCTCCTGGGGCACTGTTTTTAAGGTATTTAATGTTGATCTTAACTTTATCTTTTTTTATTAGTCGAGGTTAGTGTGATATTTTAACTTGGGTTTATTAATTAGTGTTAACATAAATGGTATAATATTCCGGAAATTTGTAGACGATCACAACCTAATCTGCCTTAATAAAAACCAACCACCACAAACTCATATTTGCGGATCAAAAGATATTTCGGATATAGCTTTAGTAATCCCTAATATTTTGCATAACATGTCTGATTTCGTAGTTCAGGAACACATAGGAGAAAACTATCTTCCTATTTCATTCAACTTATATGGTTAAAACGCCTCAAAAGCAGGCTACTTAATCAATATGTGACTAACTAACAGGAATCTTGATGCCATACCTATAGACAAAAATAATCAGGATTGTGGGACAGAAAACGTAGATAAGTATTCTGTTGTTGTTAAGAAAAAAATTACACGAAGAGCTATCTGTGTTCTGCCTATCGCATGTATCAAAATCCGGTTTCTAGCGGTTTAAGTATGCAGACATACCGCTGTTCCCATAGGGCGGCTGTAAATATGGTATGGAAATAACCAATGTCATTCAATTAAATCTGCTATTTCACCAATAGAACCTATATAGAAAAAAATCACGGATCTTAAATACAGGGAAAGTTACACCAAAAATGTAACATGTATCATTGAAAGTTGTCATAAACGGTATATATTAATTTCAGGTCCCCGCCCGTGATTGGCAAACCAAAGCCATAATTAATACGGCACGCAACAAAATACACACTTTTATTAATGAATAATAGAATATAAAGTGGGAGAATTTTGTACGTCAACAAGTAACTTTAAGAATTAATCAACCTTTTATAAAACATTTAGATCAGTGTATAAGCCATGACAACTTAAGGCAGGGATGGCGAACCTTTCTGAGAATGTGTGTGTTTTCTAATACGAAATCCAGATCGGGCTATCTGCTGAATCGACCGAGAGGAATCCAACCCCTGATTTTAGCGTTGTAAGTCCGTAGAATTACCGCTGTACCAGCTGGGAACTTGAGAGTGTGTGCCCAAATTGGAGATAATATTTTAAAAAAATACTCTCGCGTGACCATGGTAATTTTTATCAGCAGATTATCATTTATTATTAGTTTGAATTATTTTAAATGAAACAGCTTCCTGAGTTTCATGTTATCAATAACTATAGTAATTCACAAGAAATAAAATTAATGAATTAGTAACAATAGTAATGGGTGTTTTTAAGGAAAAAAAGGAGTCCTCTTGCTTATTTACGTTTATTCATGTTTCACTATTACCAGAAAGCATTTTGTAAAATGATAACATGATGAATTTGATGTTATCAATAACTATAGTAATTCACAAGAAATAAAATTAATGAATTAGTAACAATAGTAATGGGTGTTTTTAAGGAAAAAAAGGAGTCCTCTTGCTTATTTACGTTTATTCATGTTTCACTATTACCAGAAAGCATTTTGTGAAATGATAAGTTTTGGTTCATATTATGAAACATAAAAAAGAACAACGATGACAGGAAAATATTTTTACTAGTCGATGACAGATATTTTATATCAGGCTTGTATTTGGTTGTTTGAAAGCTATGCATGCAACATTAGTTTCATTAATTTCATTTCCTATAATTACATTTAACAAAGTTTATCACTGAAAATAATGACTTGCATAAATATGTCGATGAAAATACGGTTAATTCTGCTATTTTGACATTTTCAGACAGTCCAAAGTTTCAGGAACAGAAAATGTAGAGTTTCAGAACCTAAGTTTCTGCAATTTTCTGCGTTGTTCCAGTCACTAACTGATCTCTTTCTATATTTTCTAGTTCATCTTTTAAGTCGACAATTTTTTGCCTCGAAATTGAGTTGCTTTGTAAATCAATCAGTTGTATTTCAAAATTATCCAAGTCAATTCACTGCAACATTTCTGAATTCAGTTTGTCTAAAGTTACATTGTTTGCATACTTTATGAATTTTGCAGTTTCTTCAAATAATCTGAAATTATTAAATCTCAAAGAAAATTGTTCAAAAGTTGAATTAATGATCCTTTAAAATTGCATTTTCAAACTCCGAATGTATATTTTATCGTGAATTTCAAAATCTTTCATGTGTGTTTTTAGATTTGGGAAATATTTAAAAGTGTCATTGTAAATATCACGTTTAAAATTTTTCTCTTTTATTTCAAAAGCTCTTATGCAATCAAACATAACATCAGGTGCTTTGCCAGATCCGTGTAATTTGGTGTTCAACTCATTTAAGTATGGGAAGAAATCTGTAAAAAACCCAAAAACCCATCAATCTACAAATCCACACAACATCTGATAATTATTGACAAGAAAACTTTTCATTTATCAAAAACAGATGAATTTTATTCAAACACTCAACAAATCGTTTAAGGTAAAACCTCTACTTAGCCAACGAACATTGTCGAACATAAGTAGTCCTGTGTACACCGAATTCACCTCTCTTAATAAATTCTGAAATTCTCTTTTTTCAGAGCATGCACAGAAATGAAATCTACTACCTTGGTTACATTTTCCATTCTTTTAAGCTTCTTAAGATCAGCTTTTGTACACAAAGCCTCCTCGTGATATTACTATGAGCGCCTACCAGTGGATGCTCAACATGTTTTGCAAACAGATTTACAAAGCCTGCTTCGTTATCAATCATGCTGGGTGCATCATCAGTTGTCACGGAAACTATTTTTTAAAGATCAACCTGTTGACTGAATAATTCGTTGACCACTGCCTTACATGTTTCAGCCCACGTGGTATATTCAGGTAACATTACCAAGTTAACCAGATCTTTGCAGAATTCATCACCCTTACAAAATCGAGCAATAATGGCTAGCTTATCTGACGAAGTAACATCAGTGCTCTCATGAAGAAAAATGGAAAGGAATTTACATGAATCATTATCTTTTGTTGCTGTTCTGCTATGTTTGTTTCCATCTTTGTATTTTATCTTTTACTGTGTTTCTATTCATTGACAATTCCTTTATGCGCTGCATAATTTTTCTTTTTCTGGAAAACCGTCATAAAGGAAAGAAGCACATTCTAGCCATTATTCTTTAATATACTTCCCAGCACTAAGTGATTTTTCCAGGTTGAGCAATGATCTTTAAAATATCAAAGCAAGTAAAAACTGAGTTGGAACCACCTGAAACAAATTTCATCAAAACATTTGACTGCATGTTATTGTTGCTGACTTCTCGAGAAATGTGTTCTTTTTGTCCTTGCTTACTCTTATCACAAAGCCTTTTATGAAGTTTCATAATACCGCTTTACAGAGGAAGTCCTGCACACCGCTGTTTCACAACTCTTTTCATCATGTCAAATCTTTCAGTCCACTATTCCTGAAAATCTCTGCTGCTGCTCCTTCCATTTGAATGTTTTTTGTTTCTTTGCTGGTTGAACTGACATTCTGACAAGCTGAAAAGGGTAAATACAATTTTAAAACATCTCACCAATTAAGTTAAATACGACAATTTCACTTAACGTAACAGCAGGTCAAAATTTATTTCATTGATATAAAAATAAATCTATAATTAACTAACTGACCAAAAATATACACATGACACACCAAATAACATAATAGTATAATTCATATATTTACTGCGAAAAAATAAATGCATATTTACCGTTATTATCACTAAATACGCCAGGTAGTTAAGGCACTCGACTCTTAATTTGAGGGTCGCGGATTCGAATCCTCCTCACATCAATATTGCCAACCCTTTCAGCCGTGGGGGCTGTGAGGGTCAATCTCATTACTTGTTAGTAAAAGAGTAGCCCAAGAGTTGGCGGTGGGTGGTGATGACTAGCTGTTTTCCCTCTAGTCTTACACTGTTAAATTAGGTACGGCTAGCGTAGATAGCCCTCGTGTAGCTTTGTGCGAAATTCAAAACAAACAAACAAACAAACAAATCCCTAAATACCCAGTATTTACCCACAAACAACAGAAATAATAAGCAGAGCGAAGCCAATATCAACAGTTCACTTCTATTTTTACTCAAATTGACGTGGTTTGGTTTGTTTTGAATTTCGCGCAAAGCTACATGAGGGCTATCTGCGCTAGCCGTCCTTAATTTAGCAGTGTAAGACTAAAGGTAAGGTAGGTAGTCATCACCACCAACCGCCAACTCTTGGACTACTCTTTTATCAACGAATAGTGGGATTGACCGTCACCTTATAATGTCCCAACGGCTGAAATGGCGAGTATATTTGGTGTGACAAAGACTCGAACCCGCGACCCTCGGATTACGAGTCGAGTGCTTTAACCACCTGACTATGCCAGGCCTCAAATTGATGTGTATACAGGGTCTGGGAAATTCGAAACATGTCATCCAATGTAACATGTTCCTGCAACTGCAAATCTGGCGCCAAAAGGGCGTGAAACGTCTCCTGTGAACACTTCTCACTGCTCCCGAGTTAGAAAAAATCATTCGTTGGTGCATTTGGCAGTAATTATGATCATTATATATATATATATTTATTATGGGTTTGCGTTAAGGTTTAAAGGATTAAGAGGTCGCATTTCATGCCGCGTGCCAGCAAAATTTTTTCGTGTGTCATAGATTCGCCATCACTGTACTAAGGATTCTAATAACATTATATACTAGCTTGACAAAAGTTACGTAAACTTGGAATTAATGAACGGTTATCTTACGGCGTGAAAGTTTTCCCTTATATGTAATTGTAAAAAGATAAAAACGTCCGTAAAACTGCAAAAGGCAAAATATGAAACCGCAAATTTGCATGTATCTTCGCATGGATCTAACAAATATTCATGCCGGATTTGATTAATATCCATCTACAGGAGGGAGGGTTAGTGGTAAAAATCGCAACCTGATGATTTATATGAATCTCACCATGGATCCTATGAACCCCATTCCAAGTTTTGTAAAGACTCATTTATAGGGGAGAAGTGGTAAGAAACGGGAAAATACCCTAAAAACCGCAAAATACAAAATTGAAGCTTTGTATGTATGTCCCAATGGACCAGTTGGACCTCCATACCAAATTTGGTAAAAATTCATCCACACTCTACGAAATAGTTTCATGGATATGAAACCTACAATACTATTATACTTAAATAGATAATAATTTTCTGCCACCTTAGACACAAAAAAACAACAACAATTTATTTGCCAAATATCTCTCAAATTCATGTACTACACCACACTTAATGAAATTAAGCTCTCAATAATTTAAAACGGTAAATAGTTATATTCAACCTATTCAATTACAGCAAAATAAATACTTAAGAATAGTATACAGTCTATCAATATATAATCACAACACGACCTTTAAAATAGTCAATTAAATACTATTAATTAATTTCTGAATTGATAATTTAGCTCAAACTTATATCTTATTACTGGTAACCGTATTTCTCTATCTTGTTATTTCAATCTCTGGCTGCTACTCCAAAATTATAATGCGAGTTCCTTTTTCCACTGAATTTTAATACATTTAGTGTTGTGTAATCAAAGATATCTTTTTCTTGATAGATAAGACACTATTTGTGTAGAATATTAGACGCCCAAATAGAGGAAGTGGGTTTCTCTTGGAGTTCTCCCATTTCACTTCCACATTTAAATTGTGGCTATTCAGCTTATAGATCTCTAACCCAAAGCCGAATTCTATTCGGATCACTAGAAGAAGACGTCTAGTATAACATTTTTGGGAATTTTGCTTGCTTGACCTTTGTCATTTCATTTCAGGCAAGAGAATGTATATTTATATGTGTAAAAACGGCTCGTTTGGGTTGAGAAAATATTTTACGTAAGAATGTATATTTATCACCCATGTTAAGTTTATTCATTTATGTCACCTGCTGGTACAGCGTTAAGTCTACGGAGTTACAACGCTAAAATAAGAAGTTTGATTCTCCTACGTGGTCTTATCAGATAGCTCAATGTGGCTTTGCTGTAATGAAATACACTCATTAATTTATTTCTCTTTATATATTTTGTTTTTTAATCTTATTAAAATCCTTTGTTGCCAATAATACATATTTATTCAATTATTAGAATGAAGAAAATGAACATATTAAAAATCCATGGTTGTTTGTGAACACTAAAGTCCTAAGTGGAAATATAGATCTGAAACTTTTAAGTCGAGACACGTGACAAGATAAATATAAAAGAGTATTATTACTCTCGATCTTATGGCTAAAATCGTAGTGTAATATCTGTTATTATCAGCTTAAATATCTGATATGACTCACATAGGTGGCCAGGATATTAAAATTATTTTTGTAAGTCGATGGTGTGCTTGCTTCCAAGTGTTAGCCCAGTGTTACAGTACTTCTGGAATAGACCCACTAATTTTCTAGTAAAACAATATGGTAAATATAGTCTTTATTTAAAGAACACAATTGTCCATTCTTTCTAAGAAAATTTGTTATGATCAATATCTGTTGTTTATTCTGAGGTTATCCTTCTTCAGCCACAAGTTTAGCACATGTATATCACTTTACACAAAGGTGTCCCTTCTCGCTTCCAGCACTGCAGCACAATCGGTATTTTCAAGCACTAACACAGGCATTTTGCTGGAAAACTTCCACATGCTATTAAAAAATCTGGGTACTTGGGGAACACGTACAGAACACAATACCAGCAGTACTGTATGAGTCTGCCCGTTCCTCGTTTCTCTTTCCAGAAACTTCACTACTAGAAAAAATATTTCCATGTGAAAAATAAAATATTCAGAAAAGCATTAATGAAAATAGCCCGGCATGGCCAGGTGGTTAAGGCACTCGACTCGTAATCCGCGGGTTCGAATCCCCGGTAACCAAACATACTCACCTTTTCAGTCGTGGGGGCGTTATAATGTTACGATCAATCCCACTATTTGTTGGTAAAAGAGTAGCCCAAGAGTTGGTGGTGGGTGATAATGACTAGTTGCCTTTCTTCTAGTCTTATAGTGTTAAATTAGATACGGCTAGCGCAGATAACCCTCTTGTAGCTTTACGCGAAATTCAAAACAAACCAAACCAATTAATGAAAACAACAGCTCACTATTTCCTCTAATAATGCTATACAGACCAGTGTCCAGAGTAAACTTCATAACTCTGTCAACAATTCGGATGCAATTTTCGCAGTAATGCCTTTCTAATTGTCTCACTTTGTGTCAAATAACACTTGTGAATGTTTCTTTGTAGAGTGTTATATATGCATGTCACACTTCGCATACACGTAATTACAGATGTATACTTACACATACTTATGTTTCAAATGTGTTCACGTAACCACATGCACATATAGCTTTCAACAGTTAGCATCAGGCATTTGTGTTGTTAGCACAGAACTTGGAAATAAATTAAATGACTTTAGAACTCTAGTCGGAATGGAAGATTTAGATATAATGGGAATTACCAAAACATGGTTAAATGTAGAAGATTTTGGTAATAGATATGTCTTTGAAACAGACCATTATAGGTTAATAAATAGGAATAGAGTGCTAACGAGAGGAAAAGGAATGGCGTTATACGTAAAATATAAGTTACATTCTGTTGAAGTTGAGAATATTAGAGATCACTGCAAAGAGATTAAATCCATTTAGATTTCTGTTAGTAGGTATGAAGGGAAAAAGTAGAAAGTGGGCATTTGTTACAGACCACTAAATGATACTGATGAAATTAATCAGAAACTTTACAGTGAGACTAAGATTTCAATTGTTAATGAAATAAAAATTATGGATAATTTTAATTCAGGCATATAGATAAGGAAATGTTAAAGTCAAATCATGAAGAAGAAAGGTTTTTGCAAATTGTTCAACGTATTTTTCTTCACCAATTGGTCAAAATACCTTCTAGAAACAATGCTGTTTTAGATTTATTCTTACCTTCTAACATGGAAATGGATGAGAGAGTGTAAACTGGGAACATTTGAGTTTGATGATTTGTTGCATATGAAGATCAGAAATAATGTTTTGACTAAAGGAAATTTTGAAGGAATGCAACAAGAACTTTCAGTTGTGAAATAGGTAGCTGAGTTATTTGGATACAGTGACGAAACAAGTAAACGTTTTTAAAAAGTGTCAGTAGTAAAAAACAAATATATTCCTCACAGGCAGAAAAAGATGGTTTCAAATAAAATACAGGTTGGCTCACAAAGAGTACAAGAGAGAAAATTAAAGAAAAGCATTACAAATTTAAGAAATTTAAATTGACTAGTATTGTAAAATATCAAGAAATTTGGTCGAAGAGAAAATTAGAATATCGAAAAGGATAACTAAAAAACAATTTGGATGGAAACATAAAAATTAATAGTAAGGATTTTTTAAGTACATTATGTGTAAAAAAATATTAAGATGGAGACAGGACCCTTGAGGGATGATAAAAGAAGGCTTGTATCTGATAACTATAAAATGGCTAGACTATTAAATTCTGCTTTTTCTTCTGTTTTAACTAGTGAAGACTTAAGCAGTATTCCACATCTAGAACATTTGATGTATGAAAACAAAATCTAACAAGATAATCACATTAATTCTGTGCTTGTTAACTATAAACTGGGAACTTTAAAGCTTGATAAAGTTCCTGAACCAAGTAATATTTCCTAAATGGTTTTGAAGGAAGTTAAAGATTGAATATGTGAGTCACTTGCTATTATTATTTATAATTTCTTGAATAGTTGTCATGTGCCAAAGTAGTGGAAGTTTGCAAATGTTACTCCTCTTTTCAAAGGAAGTGTTGAAAATTGTCCCAGTGATTATAAGCCTTACATCAGTTATGGAAAAAAGTTTTGGGAAGTCTGATAAATGATATATTACAAAGTCATTTAACATACCTTAGAATTTTATTGGATAGTCAACATAGTTTCAGTAAAGGAAATTCTTGCCTTACATATATTTTGATATACTTTGGAAAGGTCACTTCTTGTGTTGGTGAGGTTTTTAGGTTGTAAATTTGATGTACTTAGATTTTCATTAAGCATTTAATAAAGTGCATATAAAAGGCTTATAAGCAAATTTTCTCTGTAGGTGTGAAGATAAGTTAGCTAAATGGATAGAAGGGTGGTGGGTGGATGAAAGCAGAGGTTTACTATAAATGGAGTTCAGACAACCTGGACTAATGTCAGGCGCAGAACTGGCGCTGTGGGATGAACCAAAAGCCGGGTTAGGGCGCCCGATGCAAGACGCCCATGTGATTCAAATTTACCCAGACAGTGCCCAGTCCAATCAATCTGAAAACGGTGCCTGAGTCTAAACCTCTTCAAGTCACCCTGAAGGATAAATCAACTTCTACTGACAAGCCCTCTACCATCTCGAATGCCAGCCAAGCCCAATTGTCCAGGAAGCATAAATCTTCCCAAACAATAGAGGAATTTCCTAATAACACATCTTTGAAAGTTCAGACTCATATTTTACCGCAATCAAGCCCATCTCAGACCGATGATGACGACCAAGATAGTGACCTAGATTCTATCCCCAATTTAAGTATAATAACATCTCCGTTTGGAATACACCGTCGCAATCCAAAGTGCCTAAATTCCGCTATGCTCCGAAAAAAGCTGCATCGCCTCTGTGTCAAAGAACAATACCTATACCCTCATTAAAACTTTGTTACAAAGTTCCCTGCTATTTAAGGCACGATTAGGATAGACTATTCGGCGCCCTGACCGTGAAAGTGGGTTTTCTCGGGGCACTCCCGTTTCCCCCCACAGCAAAATATTTGGGTATGCCTATACCCAGGCCCTGAAAAGAGGTACGTCTTCCTATCCCGAACTTCTCCTGTATCTTTCTACACTCCTCCACTTTATGTACCGCCCCTCCCTTTCTCCTCCGACTTCGTTTGTCTCCTGCACGACCATATCCAACTAATCTCAAAACATGCTCTAGAAATTACCCAATGATCCAGTTTGCTCATAGAGAGGTCTTGAACCCTCAATCATGCGCGAGGTTGAAGAGAAACAAAAGTTTCTGAGCGCCCCTGGTTTGCCTTAGGGGTCCCCTAAGGTCTTTAAAACCAAAATTACTGTCAAGTCTAAATGAAATAAATAATGGACTAATGTCACAAGTGGATTTTAACTCAGGGCTCAGTCTTAATACCATTGTTCTTTTTTATTTACATCAGGGACATATGTGCAGGAATGGTCAATAAATTACTTAAATTTGCTGATGATATTGAGGTTTTAGGTGTTGCTGGTTGTGAGAAGAATGTTTCTGCTTTACAAAAAGATTTAGATTATTTAGTGATTTGAGAAAATTAATGACAGATGATAGCTATGATAATTGCAAGATAGTGCATTTAGATTATCATAATTTGAATTATAAGTATCATAAGGATGGGTATAATCTCAATAATGTTTATGAAAGAAAAGGATCTTCGTTTAGTGGTTGCTCACTCTTTTAAACCATCTAAGCAATGTGTTGTAGACAGTGGTGGGGAAATAGATTTTAAATTGTATCTACAGAAATATTAAACACAAATCTCAAAGTTAACATTTTATTGCTATAAGCCACATTTGAAGCGTTGTGGTCAGTCTTAGGCTCCTTACTTTAGGAAAGAAATTAAATTATTGGAAAGGTTTCAGAACAGGACTGCTAGAATAGTGCCTGGGTTGGAGAGGTTGTCATACAAAGAGAGATTAAGATCTTTGAAATTTCTTTTCTTTTTTCAAAATAAGAGTCAGAAGGGATATGACTGAGGTGTTTAAAGTTGTTAATAAAATTAATAGTGTTTATGTATCACCTTTGTTTTCTGTACTTGATGCTGAGAAAGGTAGAACAAGAGAAATACAAATACAAATTTTGGAAAGATAAGAATTATCTTCAGCTGAAATAGTTTATATTTCTCTAACGGGGTAGAGGGCATTGTGTAGCTTTGTACAAAATGCAGAATAAACCAAACCAACAAGAGACAAGTTGATTCATTCTGTGTCTTGCCTTAACAGGAAAGTAAGTATAGGTAACCCCAGTGAAATAAGATGTATTTCACTGAAAAGTCGTCTATTCAACTTTCTGCCTCAGGTAGCGCCCAACCTTCTCATTGAAAATGGAAGATTCGTACACATATAAATGTACAGGAAAATAATTTCTTTCGGAACTGCCGCTATTTAAATAAGGGAACATAATGTTGGCAAGTGAAATCATCCAGAAAGCAAGGGATACTAAGTCATTTCCATTGTTGCCTTTGAACCAATAACCGTTCGAATTATTAGTTATTGAGTGGACATCTCGATGCAAGATCAGACACTATAAGATACTCGGAAAGCAAGAGTTACTTACTTTTTTCAGTTATTGGTGTTTCGACTTTTCAATTAAGTTTTCAAACTACTAACTACCATCAATAGTTTCGCAAACAGTTTATCACATTTACTCATTGCAGCAGCTATTTCCATTCGGCTGCTGTCGTTGTGTTGCAAATCACTCTTTTCTATTTTTGTTTTGACAAATACACTTCCAGTTCTTGGTTAGTTTCATCTTAACTCGTATTATCTGTCTCATTTTCATTATAATTTATATCTTTAACATTTTCAACAACAAATACATGATTTTCACTTTCACTACTTAATGCTTTGGAACATCATAGCTGAGTCCATAGTCATCTTTTGAATTGTGAAACACTTTTGATCATGGAACTCAATTTACTTAAAGCGGCAGTATTCGAAAAATTTATTAAAAAGAGTACTTACATGAGAATGTATTTCAAACTGGATGTGCAATAGTATTCTAAACGTAAAGGATGACTCGATATAATGCAAAATGATAAAACCCTGTGGTATAGTATACAGCACATTAGTTTGCTTCATACATGTACTGCATCCCATTAAGTAATTTTATCGTTTTCCCTATGACAACATTTAAGGGAAAAAACTAGTCAAAAATGTTTAGTGAATATATAATTTTCTATGTAAAATTTTTAAGGATATAGTCTCCATAAATAATTAATTCCAGTATTCATTATATTTATGCTTAAATATTTTTTGTGCAACTCATTCACATATATATATCATTAACGTTTATATAACGCACAAAGCCCTGCACTTGCATTAATTACAAGCAATTTGATACACAAATAATTTCAGTGTTTATTTATTGGTTAATTTGACCGACAAGTCTAAAGGTAAGTAATAATAATAATGACTAAAGATTTTGAAATGGAATTCTGGAAAGGCACGTAGGAAATCCATCAAATTCGTAACTAATTAATAATTCTCCATCTGTTTCTGATTTGTTGCAAGATTTGGGAGAATTGTTGAATGATTTTAATTAGGTACGGAGATGAAACTGATCTGAAAACAATGTCACAGTAGAATTAATAAGCAAAATGTAGTTGTGAATAACACATACACGAGATTTCAGTTCCTTTACTATTATATTTTTCACTTAACTTCAACAATATATCTTTCAAAATCTGGTGTAGCATGAAAGTAACAATATAAAAAAAAGATTTAATTAAGTTGCATTTCTCATATACATTTAATATAATAAAGTTATTATATATACATTCAGATATTTTATTTGGTACTGCTTCAAAAAATCTAAAATATATTGTCAATAAATATTACTTATGAAGTTGTAAATTAGGTGTTTTAGAACTAAATTCTGTTGAAACCTAACAGTCAGTAAGAACATAAAAACTTGCACTCATACAGTAAACTTAATGTTGTAATTTTGTTCTTTCATTGGCGAGTTTTTTATTACTTCGTGAAAATAATTAAAAGTCCAGAATTATTTAACGACAACAAGTTTATTTTCTCCATAACCTTATTTAGTGTAAAATGTAGGTCTCGTTACTTTGTAAATGACACATAAACGAAAACATCTTGCCTAACGTAAAACGTAAACTTATTTATACAACGTTACGACTAATTGACCAAATAACTGCAAAGAAATCACTGACGAAAACACTCTTTGTACGATGAACTCTATCCGTGCTTCACTGATTCAGTTTCCAAGGTTACTAAGTTAATCAACTTTCTCATTCATATCAATAATTTTATATTTGTTCTAGATAATTCGTTAAGTCTTTTATTCATTACTATTCCCTTCTTTTCTAGGATTAACTTTATCTTAACGTGATGCGTCTTATAGCTAACATCTTAAATTAGAACACTAAATGTTCAACTTATAACACCGTCCCTTTCCAAATTGTGAAGCTTCTTGAATAATCCTAATATAAAAACAAAACAATACACTGTACTATTCGTTCACTAAATCTGTTTGGTGGTTTTTCTCTTTCGAGAACCATACTATTCAGACAGGATGTCATCTTGTCCTTGTTGCCACTAGCCAACCAGTCACTGGGGTCTGTACCTTCAGTATTAGCCGTGTGAAATTTTTTACTGTTTTGGTCTGAGACATATGATATAATGGAGAATATTTCTTGGTTTTCTCTGAGCAAGTTATGTAACAGCCGGCAATGACCAGTCGTAAAACCTTCAACATCAAAGAACATCACAAGTAATCACCCTTAGGGAACGAGATTGGAAGTCTGATGTTAGTCACGTTCATGAAGACAGCTTACCATTTCATTTATAAGACTTGTAAGACTTTGTTGTATACCAAAATATTTCATATTATGTTTTGAACAAATTCACGTTGATAAGCATTTTTTTCTCAAAATAATCACCAGATATTTCCTACTCTCCTTCCATACTTTGTTACTAAAAGCTTTATCATTCCTATGGAGGTAGCCAATATTACACTTCTTTTACCGCAGAGTATAAATTTAAATAATAGGTTGAACAGTCACCTAGTTTTTATATTTCTATTTAAAGAAGTATGACGTTTCGATCTTGCGTTCTTCGTCAGATCATACAGCTGATGACTAATGACGATGCTCCGATTTAGATTCAACGAGATTAGTGAACTTATATCGATAGCTCCTGACGAAGCTGTAATACCGTGATTTCGAGCTAATAAAGTTATATTTTAAAGATATAGACAGTGATTTTATTTACGTTTATAGAAATGTCTCGTAATAAAGTTTACTTTGCATTGTACAATGTTAAGGATAATAAGCTACGAGGTAATAAATGTTTCAAGCGTAACTTTAAGGACATATTGCCAGAAACTGTAGTGAATAATAATTCATCCAGTGATTTTATTTATGGGAAACCTTGATTATGTGATCAGTTAGCTTCACAGTATACGGCCAGGAAATTCCTCTGCACTACAGGTCAATTAATATGCTAGAGGTTGAATTTGCCATAACAACAAAAAAGAGTAGTCATTGTACCGCTAAGAAGTAAAATATTCATAACAAGACTCGTTAAAAGTAAATTCACATCTAGTGACTGTGCTGTAATAGAGCTAGACGTCTTGGAATATCCTGGTAGATTAATGATTGATAGAAGTATCATGAATCTGAAAAGTAAAGAATCTTCATTAGAGTAATGAACACAACATTCCATACAGACGTGACTCTGTATAGCGTCACGTAATTTATCATAAATACGAGGCTTCCCTGAACAAAATATAAACATAGGCGACTAAACGATCGCAACTCAAGTAAAGCTCAGCAAAATGAAGTCGAATGAAAATTCAGTAAGAAAAAAGTCATGAAACAGGAGATTAGCCAGTATGCGAGTGATTAATCTTAGTGGGTAATATTTTATAGTGATTTTCACAAAGATAAGAATAATAATTTGTTTCGTTAAAGGGTGTTCTAAAGTAATTGAACCTCTCAGTGCAGACTTTGAAAGGAAGATAATAATTTAAAGCTTGAAATATAACTGTAGTATCCCACAGAGTAACACGAGTGAATATATCGCAGATTGTACAGTAAGAAGCAAAGTAGAGAAAAATAGTTTGTCGTGTTAATTGGGTTCCAATGTAGTTGAATCAGACTTTGTGGGCTTTTAACAAGAAAAATGAATATTCTATAGTGTAAAAAAAATTTTGTACAAACGTCCAACTTGTTTTGAAAATATTTATTTTAAAAGAGGATTGTGTGCCATTTATCGTTCAAATTTATCGCCAACAAGTTACAGACACCTGCTGTGAAAGAATGCAAATTCACATATACTAAAAACCTAACATACATCAACACACTTAATTGATGCTCTATGCATATATTACAATTAAATGTAACATATATACTGTAATAAAACTAGACTCAGTCTGTTATAAGTACTCTTCTATTCATAACACAGTTACATTAATGTTTTTTGTTCAAGCAATGTAAAATATTTTGGGCCATTTGCATTGCATACCAATTATTTATCACAATGACACTGACAGCTCAAGGAGTTTGGACTGAAAAAGCCACCTGTAAACGTTTAATCTCTCATATAATTCTGAAAATAAGCCTATTGACAGCATTAGAATATGTTTACAGATAAGCTATAAGGTCAATTATCAGATTAGACCTAATTGAAACCATGTAAATTAATTAAAATTATCTCTCTCATTCATTAAAAAAGTGGTATATTTCCTAAACTTCTACCTTGACACTCAGCAATAGCATAAAAGGTGAATGTACATATAACTTGGCTCTGTAGACAGTGTATGTTTTCTCAACCCAAACGAGCCGTTTTACATATATATTTCTCTACAAGTGGGTTTTCTCGACATCACTGAGTGTATGTTTTGGTAGTATCTCTGTATAGCCTAACTGGCCAACAGGTGAAATTAGAATGTCATAGATATTCTTTGATAGATTATTTAGGCAGAGTATTCATGATGAAACTTTGTAGAATGGACGGCAACTGCCTGTTGTGGAGACACAAGTGTAAAGGACAACGTTTTGAAAGTCTTCCTCCTTTCGTCTTCAGGTCAGTGTGTGTGTAGGTGTTGTCAGTCTTCTATAGTATCCTGGTTGATTGTGGAGAGCATGTTTACATACTTGTGTAATGTAACGCCCTCCACCTTCAAGGTTTTTTGTTTGTTTACACTATGTATAACAGTCAGTATCATAATTCTGTGTTCCCTTCATTCTTTCAGATCGTGATTTAGATGGGCAGTTGCCACTCTTAGTTTTTGCACATTGTCTTCCAGTTCAAATTTTAATACAAAGCAATGGCAGTTGCATGTGCACATGCCTCTCAATGATATAGATAATTAGTGTCCGATCAAGAGTTATTTATATTTATAATACTGATACTCTTTGTAATTTCAGTTATCGGTTCAATATGAGAATAACAACAACAAAAAATTTCACAAAAACCCTAGTAGTAGTAGTAATGAAACTACGGAACCAAAAAACAATGAGAAACCAAAACATTCTTAAAATATACTAAAACGTATAGTTGAAAACTATCCTTTCTGTCAAAGATCTTAAGCCTTCCAATTTCACGATAAATGAACTAACGCCAGAAGTGTCGCAAGGCCCTAAAACCCGCCACTCATGCCCTCATTCTAGTTGACAATGTCCCAAATCCCAAGTTGGTGTTTGCAAAAATAAAATACTTATCAATATCATATGGAAACACAGCACATTTTCTAGCCTATGTGCCTCAGCCCCAATCTTTCAAGCACCTGGTAAAATTTCTTGCTAATGCCTTGTACACTCAACTTACTATAATAAGGCACACTTTTACATGTTTATGGGCCTGCCTGAACTATGAAAGTGTGTATTACTAAATCGGAGAACGAATCATAATATAATTTTATATTTCTGAACAACACTGTCTACTCAGGCAAGAGTTAATAACAGAATCAATTTTTAATCGAATCGTGTGTGTATTGGGTCCTCGGTCCATGTTGTATTTGCCACACATAGCCTCTGAGTGTTATCGTTTGTACTTGAATTTGAATTCCTTATCACAAAAATAACCAAGTCAGAGTTTCATTTGAAGAGATAATGTGAAATTCACTCCAGACTCTCATAACTTGAAATGAACAAAGTTTTACTGGACATAAATTACACGATATATAAAAGTATTTCTGTTAAGCTATTAACAGTATAATTATTGTTACTTCAATGACATTCAACATTTATTTTGCAGTCGCCAATATGAAACCTTAAGTCTATTGTATCTTAACAGTGCGGTAGCTATTCTGATAATAAATTTAAAATAAATAGCTTAATGGTTTTGTTTGTTTTGGAATTTCGCATAAAGCTACTCGAGGGCTATCTGTGCTAGCCGTCCTTAATTTAGCAGTGTAAGACTAGAGGGAAGGCAGCTAGTCATCACCACCCACCGCCAACTCTTGACCGTCACATTATAACGCCCCCACGGCTGGGAGGGCGAGCATGTTTAGCGCGACGAGCTTAATGGTCATTTTGTTATTACACCCGTGTGGAAATGGTTGGTTGTACCACTTTGAATTTGGTGTCTATAGATACGGTAGTGTTAATGTTAGTGAGAAATGAAGCTATGATTTAGTAAGTATAGGCCCAAAAAATGACAATACAATAAAACACAGTTACACAGTACTTTTGTTTGTTTGTTTTTTAATTTCGTGCAATGCTACTTGAGGGCTATCTGCGTTCGCCGTTCGTAATTTAGCAGTGTAAGACTAGAGGGAAGGTAGCTAATCATCACCACCCACCAACGAAGAGTGGGATTGACCGTAATATTATAACGCCCACACGGCTAAAAAAGCGAGCCTGTTTGGTGCGACGGGGATGCGAAGCCGCCACCCTCAGATTAGGAGTTGCACGCCTTAACCCACTTGGCCATGCCAAGCCATAAAGACTACTCTTTTATATTATATGTAAATGAAAGGCTGCTTTGCTCTAAATCTGCTATCAATAAACTTTCTATATGAGTTTTTTTTTTTAAGAATGTTCTTCCTGGGGTGCTGAACACTTAGTTTACAAAATAACATAATATAATGTATAGGGACAACAAAGGCCCCGTTGGTCTGTCTAGGCTGTCCTATACTCCAAACCAAACCAAAGCTAATAAATAATTTTTAAAAATTAAAGTCAGCCCTTATTCATGTATCTATTAAGCTTTATTTTAAACTCACTCAGTTTTACTGTCTCCACAGCATCTAAAGTCAACTCTATTTTAAAAATAAAATCGTCTTAGCTGAAGATGAATTCTACCTTGTCTAAATCTACTTTTGCGTCACATAGTTCCATAACTCTCACTTTGAAGTATGAAATATGTTGATGCATCAACATTAGTAAACCATTTTAAAATATTAAACACTTCAATAAAATCGCCTTTGACTATTCTTTTTTTCAAGAAAATTTTTTAAGAATCTTAATCTCTCTTTATGTGGCAGCCCATCCATCCCAGGTACCATTTAGTAACCCTCCTCTGAACCATTTCCAACAATTCAATGATTTTTCTGAGGTAAAATCCCACAGATTGATCACAACACTCCAAAGGCGGCCAAACCGGTGATCTATACAACAAAATTATAAGCTCTTTAGACTGAGTTCAATATTTCTGTAGATACCTCCTAAAATTCTATTTGCGTTATATTAACATTACCAACAGCTTAAATGGCTCAAGGGAATGATCAATCAGTAAACCAAGAACCTTTTCTTTTATGACACTGCTAAGATTGATCCCATCCAAATTGTACTTATAATTCAAATTATAATAACCAGCATTCAATATCTTGCTTTTACTATAATTAAAACCTATCTGCCACTTTTTTGCCCAATTCACTAAATGATCTAAATCATTTTGAAAAGCAGAAGCATCATCTTTACAGCTAAAAACACCCAAGACGATAATATCATCCACAAATTTAAGTAATTTATTGACCATTCCTTTATGTATGCCATTATTATAAATAAAAAAGAGCAATGCCCTAAGACTGAGCTATAGGGCACACCACTTGCAACATTAATCCAGTTTGACTAAACTCCATTTATAACTATTTTTCTTTCTTCCATCAGCCACTCTTCTTTCCAATTAATTATCTTCACAACTATTGTGACAAGTTGTTTACAAACCTTTTATATGGCATTTTGAAAATCCAGATACATCAAATTTACACCCTTACCCTCATTTACATATGCAGTAGGTTTTTAAAGACATGTCAAAACGTTTTGACTATGCAATAAAATTCTAAACATTGTTAAATGACTTTCCAAAATTTCTTTTTATCAGACTTTCCAAAACCTTTCCCACAGACTAATAATTACTGGGCCAACATATATCTATTTCTTTGAAGACAGGAGTGGCATTAGCTTATTTCAAATATGTTGGTATTTGTCCACTATTCAGGGATTTATGAAATACTGTGGCACGGGGCTAACATATCCAATTTTTGATCTCCTATAAAACCTCCGTAAAAATATTATTCTCTAAACTTCCCAATTTCATTTTAACAAGCTTGGAGTTTATACAATTATCTTGTTCAACTTTGTTTTCATCTATCAATTGCTCAAGATAAGAAATACTGTTTAAGTCTTTATCAGTAAAAACAGAAGAAAAAGCAAAATTTATTAATCTAGCTATTTCATAATCATAAGATACAAACCTTCCTTTATTATGATTCAAGGGTCCTATTCCATCTTAACATTTGTTTACTCCTAATGTATTTTAATATTAAAGATTTTTAAAGTTTGGTTTCAGCCAAATTGTTTTTTAAACATCCTTTTGGATATACTAATTTTCTGTTTGATAAACTTTCTTGATCTTCTATAAAAACAAGTTAATTTAAATTTCTTAAATTTGTGATGCTTTTCTTTAATTTTATCTCTTGTACCCTTTGTGAGCAAACCTGGTTTTTATTTGGAGCTACTTTTTCTGTCTGTAAGGATTATATTTGTTTTGAATATTAAATTATTTTCTTTAAAACTTTTTCACATTTCGTCAATGTATCCAAATAACTCAACTGCCCAATTCACAACTGATATTTCTTGTTGCATTTCTTTAAAATTTGGTTTTTTGAAATTTGGAACCAAAATATTATTATTTATAATTTCCATATGCAGCAAAACATTAAACCTAATACAGCAATGATCACTGCAACTTAGGTGTTCTCCAATTTCCACCCTCTCAAAAATATCTATATTAGAAGTTAACAATAAATTTTAAATATCATTATTTCTAGTAAGTTTCTTGACAAGTTGGTAAAAAAAAATCCATCTTGAACAGTTTCCAGAAAGCTTTCTCTCTCATGGTTTGACTCTCGCATTCCTTGTAGATAAGTTTGAAATTTAAATCACTCATAATTATGACTTTATTAACAGCTGAAATCTTAACCTCACTGCAAAGTTTGTCATTAATTTCATCAGTTTCATCTGGTGATCTGTACCGAACTCCTACTAAGAGATTTTCTTCTAATATACACTAACAAAAAACTCAAATGAATTCATTCTCCTTGCTATCATCCTTAATATTGTCAACTTCAACAGGTTGTATCTTTCACTTCACATATAAAACCACTTAATATGGACAAGGTAGTAAAGATTGGAAGATGGGAAGTGGTTTTATATGTGAAGTGAAACGATGTAGTTTATAGAAATACCTCTAATCAAAATCATCTACATTTATCCATATTTCAGTTATTCTTATTATAACAAAAGTTTCTATTCCTACCAGTACCCTAAAGTTATTTATTTTATTTCTTATACTTCTATCATTACAATAGTAACAATTAAGCATATTGCTATAACTACTTTTATACTGATTTTCTGTGATAAAGTGTTCTCTATATCCCACTTTTATTTTATTTAGTTTATCTTAGCTCTCATTACTATGTATACAGTTCTGGTCTAAAACTTTCTATACGGCTGAGTTAAAAGCCCTTGCAAACATGCCAAACCCCCTCCTATTTAATTGTAAACCATCCACTCCAGAAAGCTTTCTCTTCCCATTGAACTGATCCACAAGTCCAAACAACAAAATCAAAACAAAATACTGACAGTTGTTTAAGTTTAAAATTTTCCATTCCCTGAGGAAATATAGATAACCGGGGGTGCTCAGAAAGATGAACTTTCTCCTTGCTCCACTCTTGATTTAAGAGTTTGTTCGAGCGACCCGACAAAAAAAAAACATACGTGAAGTGAAACGAGATCATTCTGATGAGAGATAAACTTGGTTTGAGACCATTTTTGAATTCTGTGAGATTAATTCAGTCGGTGTAGCAAATTTCAGCCTTGTACCACCATCACTTTTAGAGCTTTAAGCAGCCAAAGTTGCCCGAAAATGAATTCGCCAAAAATAAAAATAACTTAAATTTTGCAGAGCTGCAATTGAGAAACTATGAGAGATATTGATCTAATCTTTGGCAGTTTTTCATTATGTGGGTAGATGAGCACATGTGAATTTTTTCAAGGCATTTTGAGGAGGTCACCTGAAAAATTTTCCAAAATCTGGATGATTTGACATGAAATGACCCTTATCTATCCCATTCTACCCAAGGGTATGAAAACCCGGTTTCTAGCGTTGTAAGTCCATAAACGTAATGCTGTATCACACAGTACATGTTAGAAAGAAATAAAATCATGTGTAACTTTACACCGTGAAAATGTACATTACATCGTTATAAAATAATGTTAATACTTGTTATATAAATGTTTTATTTAGGACAACATTCAGATTGAGGTGATGCAAATGTTAATTTATTAATAAGAATTTCCGAAAAGATTGGTTTGTTTTGAATTTCGCGCAAAGCTACACGAAGCTTATCTGCACTAACCGTCCCTACTTTAGCAGTGTAAGACAAGAGGGAAGGCAGCTAGTCATCACCACCCACCGCCAACTGTTGGGCTACTCCTTTAGCAACGAATAGTGGGATTGGTTGTGGCATTATAACGCCCCCACGACTGAAAGGGCGAGCATGTTTGGCGTGACGGGGATGCGAACCCGCGACCCTCAGATGACGAGTCGCACGCTTGGCCCTGCTTTAACCACATCTTAATTAAAAACAGATAATTCCTACGAAGTTTGTCGTACATGTTAATCGGTAAATGCAATATTTCACGTTTACAAAGGTATTTAATATGTGGAAGTACAATTTTTATATACATTTGTACTTTCTTATAAATGACCAAAAATGGGAGATATAATAAAGTGGGTAAGTTACCAGATTTGAACACAAAAATAACAGCAAATACAAACAGCTAATGTTTAAGCTCTAGCACAAATATATTCAGTATCTTAGTTTTCTGTATAACGCTCGAATCTCGTGTTCTTCCATTGAATTTCTTGCAGGAACATATTAACATATCGATATTTTATGCAAAGAACGTTAAGCCCCCAATATTGTTACCTACATATATTCATAAAATATGGAAAACACAATCGTCGTTGTTGCTTAACAATTAACATAAAAGAGACACAGATCTGTAGAACTCAACGTCTTCATTGAGACGGAAGTATGTGTCATGCGTCCCATGGCAAACTATGGTGTGGCAGAGAATGACCTCGCATTGGAGGTCCACCAGTTGAACCAGCTAATTGCCAGGAAGAAAGACAAGGGGCAGGAAGTATCCACACCATTGGAGCTTGCAACCATGCTGGAGCCATACAAAGATGCCTTCATGGATCTCCACAAACTCGTATGCATCGCTGTGACCCTGCCTGTCACTTCAGCTGCCTGTGAGAGAAGTTTTTCATGTTTGAAGCTTTTCAAGACATACTTGCGCAACAGCAGTGGTAACAACCGCACCAGCAACCTTGCTGTCACATCAGTAAACTCCAGGAGAGCAAAACAACTCGATATTGATACTGTTATGGACATATTTGCTGCCAATCACCAGAACAGGCGCATTGTTTTGAAGTAATATTGACTATAAACACAACATGATGAAAGATAGTTAGCCTGATAGTGACCTTACTTTTCCTCAGAGTGTATCAACTTCACATGGGATAATTCGTTTCTGCTATGTAAACTATATCTTTATATTATATTTCTTTTAATTTGTAGCTTTACTCTTAATGGTATATTAAATGTTCAATCTAAGCTAATCTTGATTTTCTTTATTATGTATTACCTTGGGTGTAATTTAGGTGAACTTCCTCTTTTACATATGTGCATATTTTTATGAACAGATTATATATTATTTGTAATAATGAATTATTAATCAGAGTATGAGTTTCCGATGAAATCTGCATTGAAAACGCAGTTCAAAATAGCACACCTTTCTGAAATGTACCTTGGTATTTACATTATTATAATTTACCATCTATACTTCATATTCATGGCATTTTGGGAAACCCCTCCACAGTTTACCTCAGCCCCCCCTTAACGAAATATCCTGGCGCCGCCATTGAGCCTCAAAAACGTTGAAGAAAAACAGTAAAATTTTAGACCTTCTATAAGAATGATTAGGTTGAAAAACTTTATAATACATTTCATATCCTCCAGGTTTGTATAAGAAAGTCCTTTCTGTAAACCGGTATTTTAAAGTTTTCTTATGAATTTAAGTATTTATGACGACCAAATGAGATGCAATTTTATATTTAACCATCTAGTAGTTGTAATTTCTGTATTGGATTATACATAAATGTTTATTTTCATACCCAAATTACGCACATTACTAATCTATAAATTTACTTTAAAATGTTTTTGTTATACTTTGGTAATTTTAATACCTAGGAATGAAACTATTTTTTTTCTAACTTTGTAAACCCAAAGATTAACTTATGCGATGCAATTAAAACTTGGCATGCTTACAATTGGTTTAAAGTATTTTTATATTTATTTCCTGTTTGACCATGTAAATTTCAGCCACTTGACCAAGGTTCAACCAACATGTTTTTAAAACTTGCGATTATTTTCGCTAAATATAAGCTGAAGGTTCCTTGTTGTATTTTTAAATTTAAAACTGTTGGAGGGCTTAAATATAAATTATAGGGGGGACAAAAATTCAACCACTTTGTTCAATTATTTATTAACTTACATTGTTTAGCAAAATAGAGAAACTAGCACACTGTTTGTTGGCCTTAGAATAACATTCTTTTTATAAAAATGTTTTATCATCTATTTAACTTGTTTGAAAGGGGTTGTGTAACTGTGTGTCGACAAATTCATCAATGTTTGAATATATAATTTTATTTATTATATTAATATAGATAAAGGCGTTCCTTTATATTGGTTTATTTTGGTTTAAGTTGTTGTATAAGTAAGGCTTCTTTAATTTTAAATGTTGTGTTTATTTGACTTTGTTCGAAAACGTGTGAAATTAAACAAACTTTAACAACAGAAATTTTTCTTCATTACACTGGTAGCAATCTGATAAAATGTAATGTATGGGGAAATTGAATAAAATACTTTTCAAGTACAAATATAGTAGAGCATAAGTCCATTAAATGAAATATGCTATATGTAATACTCAGAAAAAGTCTCAACTTTCTTTGTAATACTCAGAAAAAGTCTCAACTTTCTTTGTACTCCTTAAAGTCGCAACGGGGAAATCTTATTACTTCAAGTTCAGTAGCTACACAAATTTAAGTCTTAAGACTTAAAATACAAGTACAGAATTAATACTTTATACTAATTTTCTTTAAGCTAAAAATATTTATATAAATTTCGTAATACTACACGTAGATTGCTTCATAATAGTGACTACTATGGTAAAATATATAATAACCAATTACAGTCAGTATCAGGTAGTGTTACACAAAAGCTAATATGGAAATTTAGGAATTAAGAATGCAAGAATTTTTTGAGGTTATTCACACAGCAAATTGCTATAAAATCGCCGTGATGTTTAATTTTCTGAAAACCAATATGCACCGTATAAACATGCATACAACAAATAAATTTTGTAATTTAGTCTGAAATTGGACAGCTGCGATAGAGGTGTAAACTTAATTTTCTATTTAACACAATCACCAAATTTTTCCTAATGATAATGTAATTTTTACGTACTTTTTGTGCTTATACATAATTCAGAAACTTATGGTATTATTAAGTAAAAAATTAGAAATACATTTCACACTTGTTATGGATTTGGTTGACAACTCCTAACAAGCACTATAAACATTTTGTGTTCCAAAACAAGGGCTAACTTTTAGAAAAATTCACCAGTGGGTTCAAATCAATATGAAACATAAGTTTCAGTAACAACAGCGCCACTTGAAAATAATATAGCGTACGTAAAGTCACAAATATTTCAAATCAAAAGTGACTGTCAAATTTTCACCACTTACTGCACCAACATAGAAACGGGAAAATATATATAAATAATATTGTCATAAAGTCATATCCAGTCCTGTAAAGTTTCATAAACAACTTTGAAGATTCCATTTCACCAAGCTTCTCCATGAATGAATGAATCATCATTTTGAAACAATATTTGATTCTAACAAAAGAAGTTATGTTTGCTGAAAAATATAGTATGGAACTCTGAACAATTTTTTTTTTCAGTATTCACATTTAATATTAGGATAAAACAAGTATGAAATAAACAATCTTTTAATGGTGAAAAAAATTTCAGTCTGATTAAATATTATGAAAGAACATATACTCTATGTTTCCTTGGTATCATTAAGGTACAAATCTACTGGTAAATTGCTTATTGACTGGAAATATTTTGAAACCACAAAGTCTGAAGAGATACAAGAGGTTTAATTGTTTTTTTAATAGTCTTTTTTAACTCTACCATTTACTACTTAGTTTTTGTAGTCATTTAATATATGTATTTAACTGATAATCAGCAATACAATAAAGTGATTTCCACAATACAAACCACTTGTTTTATTTGCTTGTGTAAATATAAAATATTCCCACATATACAGTGTATTTACGTACTTTTCTTTATAGTTTCTATTACTTCATTAATAGTCTGTATATTAACTGCTGATAAAAATAATCTGTAAATTATCACTCTGCTGAATACATATTTGCATAAACAAATTAAAATAGATAATTTCCATTCTCTGTAACCCTCAAATAAAAGTAAGAAATTTTATTATACTTCTATAACTGGAAAACATTTAACTGATAAATTATAGAATCTTAAATTGAGCTTGAATTAATTTAATTGGAATACATATATATTTTCATCTATGTTCACGGAAAACAACTACTAGGAATCAATTCAATTCAGGACTAGCTCCAAATATAAGATGTAACCACAATCTAGGGCTTAGCTTCAAGAGTTAGAAGTAACTGTAATTTTAGTTTTAAAAATTAGAAGCAAATTTAATACAAGAATGGCCTTGTGGGTTAAAATTGAATTTTCTTCATGGGTAAAATCATGGATTTAAAAGTAAATAATGGAATGACAGTATCAAGAATATTGTGCAAATGATTTCTAACTTCTAAATTTAACTTAGGGAGAGAAAAAATTCTTCAAATTTCCAGTTAAGAATTACTTAGCATTATTCTATGTTTAAGTTGTGTAAATAAAGATTAACTACAAATACACTAGAGAAAAAAATTAATTATGGTTAAAATGGAAATTTATGGAAAGTTATTTGTACCACCTGATAAAATGTCTCAAAAACATAAAACATCTTCCTGAGCCAAGCAGACTGCCCATATAAAGTATATAGAAAAGTGTGTGTGTGTATAAACCTCAGTCACAGATAATGTATGTTTATTGAACCTTTTTAAATTACTTATTTGATAATAAAATGTTTCACTCTAGACCAAACACAAGCAGTTTATTAAAACTAAAACTGTCCAAAATGCCAAAACACTTAATACACTGAAAGATTACCTTTAATTTAAAAATAGCAGTCAAGATAAGCAGATAAAAATTACTCATTGTTCATAAGACAATATCTATGAAATATATCTAGTTTAAATTACATTTTTTAAAAAGACTCCAACATATAGAAGGATAAACTTACATGCACACAAACACCAGAAACCATAGCTTCTTTACACAAAACCTTGATAAAGGTCAAGTTTCCTTACAGCTTATAAAAACTTTTTCTCATGAGAATATTATACTTTGACAAGCTAAACTTTAAAGTGTTGAATTACAAGAAGTATGACATAAAATATTAATATCAAATGGCAAAGTTTTAAAATAGAGAAAGAATGAAACTAAGTACATTTTTCATCTCTTTAATATCAATTTGTCCTGTAAGCCATGCAGGCCTCAAGATTGTAAGCTGAAAAACATGACAACATAAAATATTATCTTTTATTCCTGCAATACTGTAATATTTTGAGTAAACTATTCACTTTAACTTTCATTATTAATAACCCAAAGACTTGCAAACTGACTGCATCTTGAAATGGACAATGTAAAACCAAAAATCTAACATACAAAAAGAATAGCTCATGGAGTCTAGTTTGAATGGCATTCTTTTAAAAAGGTTCAGACATATAGAAGCATAAACTCAGACACACACACACACACACGAATACATCATTATTTCTTCACTATCACATATATCTTGTAACTAACATTTAACACAATTATTAAAATATCTGGGAAAATTACAGGAGATGGTTAAATAAGATATGACTAAATATATTTTCAGGATCCAATGATCATTTTCTACAGTGATTAATGAAATATAAATGGAAATTATACAACATATTACCAACATAAAATATTTAGTACTGGGAAACCAAAATAGCAGTATGAGCTTCTTCTGAACATATGCATGTTTAATCTAAAGGACACTACTACTACTATTGCATTTGGTGATATTCCATGGGATAAACAGTAGTAGTCCAATACTAAGAACAATAAATATAAAACCTTCCAGCTCAGAAGAATGTGAGATTGTACCTTGTGCACAAAATAAACTGGCAACAAACCCTACTACATTAAAACAAGAAATGTGCATTATATATAGGTAAGAGATTAAAACAAGAAATGTGCATTATATATAGGTAAGAGATATATGTTCTGAAATTTGATGCTACACGACTATATTTAGTACCATGAAAAAGTTTGTTTTATGGCAAATTTATTGAGGAATCTTACTACTACCAACTCTTAATTTTGAACTTTCAGCCAAAAGTAAGGCAACTGACTGGCAGCACCCATCACTATTTTTGGCTATTCTTCTATAACAAATAGTGGAGTTGACTATTACTTGTATAACATGTTTCAATCTGGTGATAAAATAATTTCAAACAACAGTATAACTATTTGACATGACACATTTAGAAATGATTTCTTAAAGAACAAAAGCCCTATTTAACATATTACTGTTGTATATGTCTATCAAGATACAACAACAGGAATTAAAACTTAAAAAATATTAGAAAGTGTAAAAATTGAATATATAAAGATTAAGTTTATTGAATTATTTTTTGGGGATAGCTTCTTAATCAGAGAGGCAAAAATTCAATTTTTAAATTTTTACAGTAGTACCAGAATATATAAACATCAAAATTACCATATTTACATACATTTCTATTTTATTTGTACTATATAGAGGCTTTATAAACCTAGTAATTTGTGTTGTTACACTTGTGTTTTCCTACTTTTCCTCAATGCCAATCTATCATGAAGTGTATGATTTAAGGAATAGTCCATAATCAAGAACGTCACACTAAAAACTGAAATACAAGAAAGCTTTAAGTTAAATTCATGATGACAAACTTTAAATTGCATGTTTTGATAAGTTATATTGCCATATTCTACAATTCTCACTACATTATAATCAGTAAAACATTATGATAGATAAGAAAGAATTACAAAATATCCAAGATTTAAGAAACATTAAAAGTTTAGATTTCAATAAAAAACAGCCTTCAATTAGATGACTACATCAATTTCTGGAAAATAAAAACTTTGTGAAAAGCACTACATGTGTGGAAAAACAAAGCTATATGAAACATATTTGAGCAAAACTGCTTTCTTAGACTTTAATAGAGTAACTCATAAGGTGTATTTACAGACTTATTTCTCTTGAATGACTGAGTATTACTAACAAGTACAAATCCTTCCATTATACTAGCACAACTATTTGTAGCTTTCTAAAATAAAAATACAACAGGGAAATTATGTCAAATGTTCTTTAAATTTACTAAATTTTATTACAGTTATCATGCAATGAAAAAAATCACTATTAACAGCTTTCATCACAGCAATAAATTAGACACTTTTCTCCTATAACTCTTAACATTAATTTCCTTAAGAAAAAAAATACCAGGGTTTCATTAAAAGTTGGGTAACCCAACAGTTCTGTTAAAGGATCAGAAAAAGGAGGGATCAGCAAAAATACTAATAATTAAAAATCAAACTAGTCTTACTACTTATAAATGGAGGTACAAAAGTATATAGTTAAATAATATACATTATGACAAAAAAATAGCTCTGGTTATTTTACCTTAATTAATTTTTACATGACAGGAGCTACTTAAAAATGCTAACAGTCTTAAATGTTTATAAAGTTATAAAACCACAGGACATACAAGTTCCAATATCACATAATAATACCAAGTAGCAAAGGTCAAGGCAGCTTTAATGACTTTACTTCTTCATAAAAGTAACAAAATAATTATTCATAAAGTAACTGGAATTATTTTAAAAACTGTTTATATATGGGATGTTTGTAAGTTTGTAAAATACATATACTGAATAATGTGTACAATTTTCTTCACAGTTTATGTATTTTGAAAAGCTGCTACAATGGAACAAGGTAATAGTTAAATATAGAAATGAAAAGTTTGGAGATTTCAGTATAAAAACTTGTCTAGAAGATTATGTAATAAAAAACAACAATTAGCCATTACATTTATGAAGTATTATAGATATCAAAAGAACTAATAGCATCATTAACCACTGGAACTGGATTGTTATGTATATTTGATAACAAAATAAACAGTACAAGAAATCTTAGAGTACAAGTTTTTTTCACATACAATTTATAGTTTCACACACCTTGCACATAATTATGCAATCATGGAGTTTATATTTTCATGACATTCAACTAATATTAACAAAAGTACTAGTTGCTAAATACATTTTGCACAACAATTATATCAAAGAGTCACACTTTTCAATACTGACCATACTATAGTCATTTATAAAACTGTGATGCATAAAAATTATTTCACAGTAGCACTGGTGTTTACTGCAAGGCTATCTTATTTTAAATTAATGAATATATTTATATTCTGATGATTAAATATTTTTCACTAAGAAGTTACAAGCAATTTTGAGATACATTTATAACTAAGGACCACATACCACCTTCAAAAGTTTTCTGAAGTACAGGGAACCTTAGTTTATTAGAATTTTTGACTGACTTCTGAACCTGGTAAAATGTAGTTGACTAGAAACTTAACATTTTCTTAAATTGAAAATGTATTTTTAATAAAACGTACCTCTTCTCACACTACATCTATTACTTGACTGCCAGGGTTTATTCTTTTGCTGATCTGAGCATTGGTCTGATTTTTACTTGCTTGCTATAATCCTTCATATTCCACTTTATTGAATTGGGTAATATTTGTCTTGTGACACTAAATTTATGTCAATGTGCCATCTAACCTGGTTCTGTATATAGGCACCTCATTCAGAAACCATTATCACTTTGTTGAGACTGAATCAATGTGCAGTCTGCAACATCAATTCATGGGTGGAAGGGAAAGGCAGTAGAATACATTTTCAATTTAAGAAAATGTTAACTTCCAAAACATACTTCTGCTGATGCTACAGCTGGAACCTCACACTGAGAATGTAGCAGGGTTAGTGAGGGTATTATACATACAGAAAGCACCTGCATAGATCATGGGTGTGTCAGTAGAAGACTGGCACCTACTGGGGAAACTATAATACATTGAGAACAGGTATGCTTTTCACCCAGAACTTAATTCATGTACTGTGCATGAAAATTTACACAATTTATCATCACTGGTGATCAGGACTTTTTTCCAAGAATGTATGAAATTCACTCTAATACTCTAGATGAAAAGCTATTGTTCACCACCCCAACTTGTAGAAAGTGGCATGGTAAGTATTTCCCACCTCCATTAGTAATATCTGGGTGGGGTTAATGCCTGTTGGGGAGTGCTTGGAAACAATACAATAGGGAAAACAAGTTTTCAAATTTTTAAAGGCAAACCTAATTTATTCAATCCAATGATCAGCAAGGAAGGGGCAGGTTCCCCCTCTGCATTACTCATGATAGTTTAGTAATACCAACCATTTAACCTCTAGGTGGTCTTATAGAACATTTCATTGCTACAAAGGTTGTTGCAACCTAGATAAAGTATATTAAATTAGTGATTGTTAGTGCATAATTCAATTTATAAAATCACATCTGTCTGGGCAACACTTTTCACAGAATGGGATCCTGAAAAACAAGGTAAGGGACCCTGAAAGATGAAGAAGAGACAAGTGTAGGAATGAAAATCCTCATTCTCTGTATAATCTAGTGGAAGTGGTTAACTATGGAAAGGTGGTTGATAAGGCTACATTATACAGGGTGATTGTGGAACAGGTAAAACCCTTGCCAAAGCACCATATCAAAAAAACAAATTATGTTTGGTACTTCTAATCAAAGTTGGTTCAACCTTCTTTCAATACACAATTGTAGATATAATTGTCATTTCCACAGATAAATATCTGTTGGTGGACTAAGCAGAGATGAAATGGATACATGGTAACCTCAAAAATTAAAACCCAGTAACAGTAGTTGATGTTCCAATGAATGGCCAATCCACCAATCATTAGTGTTTCAAAATAAGAACCAATCCAACAGCAAACCTTGTAATGCAGCATCTATTATGTTGGAAGAATCTGTTTGGGTGGAGACAACTAATGCAGTCATCATCTGTGGAACACAGTAAGTTAGTACAGTGAAATGATAGGAATGATCTAGAAAAAGGAGATCCAAAGTTTGAAAACAAGGAAGTGTCCTCTAATGGGAAATGTAAAACCCACTGTAGAATTACTGGAGTCAAGCCTGACAATTTTTCAATTAATAAGCCCAAACCATAAGGCATTGCTCTTTTAAAGAGCAAGAAGGACTAAAATGTTATATGGGTAAGCCATGTCATCTATGCATACACTGTGGAATTCCTGACTGTTGAGATATGTACCCCATCCCTGAAGTGAGAAATTTGCAGTGAGATGGATCTCTGGATAAGGAACCCATATCTTAGTATTGTCCCTGAAGACTGAAGAATGATCCTGAATAGGGAAACAGGGAAATATAGGTAATCAATGTTTATGATCCCTTGTTCACATAAATACCACTGAAAAGACCTCTTCTGTGTTTGTTCCACAGGCATAAGGGATTTGAATGATGCCCACATTCTCTAAAGAGAAATAACTATCTGGCAGAGGGTGAAGGAGAGGTAAGAGTCAGATTTGCTGTTCCATAGTATGGAACTAGATGGAAGTCATTCAAGCTCCATTGAGATATATAATGAAATAAAAATACCCAGAATGAGGACATATCAAGTTGGAGAAACAATAGATCTCAATGCTCTGATAATGATGCCTGCCTTGGTTGTTTTTGAAAGTAGAATTCAAGTGTGATGTTCTGATAATTGATGAGATGGTGAAAGCAATAACCAGTCATTTATTGAATGGTGTATGCACAGGGCTAGAGAATACAGATGATAAGAAAAGGATCATATGATTCATCTGAACCCATATTCTGCTGATGATAGTCTGAACATTAACCCAAAAATGTACTTGATGTTTGTGCAAAAAAAAATAGTGATAGTAGCAGGATACCATCATTATGGCAATGTACAGATAGTAGTTGACTTCACTGAAGTTGGACATCCACAATCCTAGTTAAAGGTGCAAACTCAGAACCAGGAATGAGTCACCTGTGAACCTAGGAAATCTAGGAGCTTTTATATATGAAAAAGAGTGATGATTGGACACCAGTCTCCTGTTTTCTTAGGCCCAACAACCAATAAGAATAAATCCCTAGGAAAACTAGCACAACTCTCTCTCTCTGTACACCCAGATCAAAGAATGTGTGGGAGATGAAATTCTACAGGTTGGGTAGACAATGGTGGTGAAAATGTGAAATATATGACTAATCCTGACTCATGGATCTGTAGTGGCTATGTATCTGTGATTAAGCTTACCACACATCCAGCAGTTCTTGGAGCCAGGTTCCCACAGATCCAAAAGTCAACAAATAATCACTGATTCCATTGGCAACATTCCAACCAAGCAGCAGAACCCTTGAATATGTACAGAATCTACCCTGTTTACCAATGTACTGAGGGGCTAATGTCAGGGTTCAGGATACCCAAATAGGGGTTTGAAATACGACCCCCTATATAAGCCAACAATCAAACCAACATGCATTCTAACAATGGTTCCAGTTTGTTATCAATGAGTTGATTATTCTGAAAATCTTCCAACAATGTTTAGTGTTAGGAAAACAACATATTGGATGCTAAGAGTTATAAGTTCATAGACCCACTTCAGTCTCACCAGGGAGACAATGACCTTATCAAATTAAGTACTAATTCCATCTTAAAACCCCTAATTTTGAGAAAAAGATGTATTACTTGAGTTTTGGAAAATGCTTTCCATGTGGTATTGGTGGACAAATTCATGTAGTTCTGACAACTGTGGTAATTTAAAGAAATAGCTGCCCTTTAACCTCACTGAGTAATAATCCTCTCTGCATTAACTGTGTCAATGGATATAAAGAAAGCTAAACATTCACTTCTAGACCTTTCAGCTATCAAGTAAGCTGCAGTTTCAAGAAAAACTGGGGAAAGACCCAAAACATCCTACTCCCAATAGATCAACTGAAGAAAATAATCAAGAGAAAATTATCCCAATGTGACCTCATTCTTTACTTTTAAAGACTTTTCTTTGGAACAAGATTTTGTCATATATATTTGTTTTGTTGGAGCAAAGGAACATTGGCCTATCTGCTCTGTGTTCACTATGGAGAACTGAGCCCCAGGTCTCAGTTTTATACATTCATAAACTTACCATTGTCCCACAAGAGGATTAAAAACTCAAGACAATAATAGAAAGTGTAGGAAAATGTGAATCAATCTCAAGAATGTCCAGGATTGCCATCAATTGCAGCATCAGTGTTACAAGAGAAATGCAACAAAACCAAACATGTCTCTATCTCAATATGCAGTAGACCACTTACAGTCTCAACCAAGAGTGACCTCTTCACCAATCAAAAACACTTTTCTTTTTCAGAAAAATCCATTACATAACATAAAGAATACCTAAAGGATCTCTGAATGATTTTAGTACAAAGAAACCCATTACTGATGATATGCCGAGAAAGTAATAACATTATTTGAATGAGGTGCTTGTATACAATACCAAGACATATATTGCCAAGAGCAATTAAGTGGGGTATAAAAGACTGGAGCAAGAGAGAAAAAATCGGACCAATACTTTGATGGGCAGTAGCTGTATGTACATTTTGGAGCTTTCAATAACACTATTTAAACAAATGTCATCACTGGTATAACAAGTTGTGAGAACTTAAATTTGTACTCTGTTAATTGCTTTATGTTAATTTGTATAAAATTATCAGCTTTAAAATATTAAGTTGTGGCTTCGTTATTTATTTAAGATGCTAATGATCATTACTGCTTGATATATAAAGGAATCTTCAAAGCAAGTTAATTTCTTCAGAGAACAATTTTTTTCTACATTTTTTTTCCATAAAAGTATAATGATAAATCAAACAAGGTCTGTCAAACTAGCATACAAATATTTCAGGCTGAGTTACAATATTTATATAAAGTTTATTTTATAAAGATACACTTTCTTTTCTTCCTGTCTATTTTTATTAGGTAAGCAACAAAGAATATGTTTTACAAGGATTCAGTTGCTTCTTCTTGAGATTATTACACTGTGACATAAAAAGATTACTGGCAGTTTCTGTAATGCATCAGAATTAAAGCAGAGAAGTGTGATCAATGAGATGGTAACATCTTTTTCCGTGATAAATCTAAAATAATGATCAAATACAAGTAGAAAGATAAAATCTAAATTTAGCAGAGAGATATCCATGTAATGAAGTTCAGAGCTTCTACACTGGTGAAACTAGCCCAAAGGTGAGGCATGAGAACTTGAACCATATCAGTCTAAAAGAAAAAGAAGGAAATTCTGTAACTAGATGAAAAATATTTATGAAATGTTAAGAAAGGAAACTTCTTGAAAAATGTTTCTGAATAAATCTAAATACATTTGTTATAAAGCATAAATAATATGTACATTGAATACAATTAAGAAATCTACAATAATAAATCAATACCTACTTTTGAGATACAAGTCATTTATACATCATTAATTCTATTGTGTAAAGGCCATGTCATTGCATTTGTTGACTTGCATTCAAAATTTTATTGAATTACTATTTTTAGAAATTATGTTAATAACTTTGGGTATAAAAACTGTAGATTATAATTCAAATTTTAGTACTATACATTAATTAATTTCTTAAGTTAGAAGTAAACATTAAAAGAATACATCTAAATACTGCTTTTTGTCAGTCACAGAATGTTGAATACAGTACTAGTTCAAATTGGATAATTTTATGTCAAAATATTAAGTCTATAGTTTCATACAAATTAGGAACTCAAATTACATATATTAACAAGGTAGCATATAAAATAAGAACCTCATATCTTTTTATTTTGCTGAGATATGGTTTATGTACCAAATCAAACAAAGTGGCATTGTTAACCTCTTTTCACTTTTGGAAAGGGTCTCTTATGTATACTTACTTTAAAATATGACTTGTGAATAACCAAATGACAACTTAGAATGTCTCCCTAATGGTTTTTCAGCCATTCAAATCTGTTATAAGGCTTCCTTGTTCTTTCAACCCAAGATTTCAAGGAGTTTAGTCATGTCTTTAGTTTGCATGAAGTTTTATACTTTATAAATTCTAAATAAATTTTGGTTACTGATCTTACTAAATTGTAGTGGAATTCTAGAGAATTTCACATTTTTTTTAACCTAAATATAGGCTGGTTATAAAATGTTTATCAAACTTCATTAAGCAGCTACAAAGTTCAAAGGTCATAGCTAAAAGAGATAACTGTTTGCTTTACTTCTTTATTTACTCTTCTATATTTTAAAAAAGTTTAGTAACTTATTTCTAAATAGTAATAATTTATATACATACTTAACAAACAATAACTGAAATATAACTGAAAATTACAAAATGTTACTAATCTACCAAAACACAGCCAAGACATGGTCACTTTGTAAAGACTTAAGGTCATTTTTATATTACTGGAGATGGTAACACGAGTGTATGTGAGCCGTGTCAATGCAAGTTCAGTAATGTTAGCTAGGCATGACTGTAAGGTCTGTATAATAAAAATAGTAAATATATATAAATGTATAATGTTATAAGGTTAAGCTATTTATTATAAACGTTTGTGTTCTTGAGTAGTCATTCCAGAATGAAACAACATAATTTATATTTATTTCCTAATTTTTCATGGTGGTTATGAGGTCAGTCAAATTTACAGACACATTGTTAGGGCAGAAAAAATAACAGAAAAAATACCTCTTACTAAAAACATACTTTTGAATTGTATTTAGGAGTTTTAGAGATTACACAAATAATATGTGACATTTTTAGGATGAAGAATAATGTTTTAATCATAACATGAAAATCATGTTGCACTCAGACTAGTATTGAAATATTCAATGTTTTCACAAACAAATCTTTAGTAAAAGTACTTAATTACAAAAACCTGATTTGTTTTGTGTACAAAACACTTCCTATCTTTACTAAAAGTCGACCAAATGTTCTTTTAGTACACACACTGCATTAAAAGTTATAGTATAAATAATTAACATTTGCAAATGTGTATACAAACTCGTATATTATACAAAGCTTGTCATGAAAGGGTTAATTTTGTTTGAAGTGTTAGAGCTTATTAAACAATTTAATATATGATAAACAATAATTCTTTCATTTGTATTTTACAAAAACTCATAACCTGTTAGTAATCCACTACATATTAAAATCTCAAATGAATACAAAACTTTAGGAATAATTAAATTACTTATGTAACTGAATTTAAGGTTTTCACACACATGAACCAGAAAAATTATTCACTCAATCCATGTACAAAGAATTATACAATCTATATGTCTTGTATAACACAATTACATACAACTACAGTAAATGATTTTAAAATATTTAAATTATGATTATTCATATGTACTATAATAACATGTGTGTGTATATATATATATATATATATATACATTTTAAAAAATTAACTTATTTTAAAACTAATAAGTGATTTGTAAAAAACAACTAAAATGGAAAGAGAGCTTGCTAGTATAATAATCTACAAATATAAAATATACTTCATAAAAACAAACTGTAACAGCAACATGAAAAGAAACAACAGTAATTAAAAAAAGCACAATAATAATAATAATAATTATACATATTATGCATAAGCACCATTTCCAGCAAAAACATTCAGTCAATGCACCCATCAACAAGTAATGAAATAAATTTATACTAATAAATTAATCACTGAATGAATCATACTTCAGTTAAGCTTTAAAGCTAAAAAATCAGTAACTTTTATTCAAATGATAAGGGAAAAAATGAACACACTATTATATTTTATCATAAGTTTTTTAACAGCTGCAGCCAAAACTTATTTCTATATGTTAGTCCTAATGATAAAGTCATATATCATTCTGTTTACAGGCCATGTATGATTGAGAATTAGATGATAAAGAAATATAGATAAACACGTATCTCAACTAAATATTTGTACTCATAAACCATTGTGTGTTTCTTTATCGTTATCTACTGAACTGTATACCCATTAAAAATAAACAAATATAGATTACTACATTAAAGTGCATGCATTTTTGCAAGCTTTTTTTCTCTTTAATTTTAATTGTTTACATATTAATAGAAAAATTGGAAATACCTTTTATTCATATGTTATCAAACTGTCTTTCAGATGTATGTCATAACTGTGAAGCTATTATTTTATATAGCTTCAAACTGAAACTTATTTTTAACAATAAATAACTAAAAAACCATTATTTAACTTTGGCATTTAAAAATTCATATCCATGCTTTAAATTAGAACTTATGACTGAAAAACAGCATATACAGTTTTGCTTTAAAAAACATACAAAACGCTTTGCTTTGAGTCAATAATATGATGTAACCATAACTGATGAAGCAATTTCTTATAAACCATACATCATCTTAGTAAATAGAGTTTTTTTTTTAAAATAGAAAAACTGGAAATATGATGATTGGTTTGTTTTGAATTTCATGGAAAGGTACATGAGAGCTATCTGCACTAGCTGCTCCTAATTTTGCAGAGTAAGACTAGAGAGAACCCACTGCTATCTCGTAGGCTACTTTTTTGCCAACAAATAAAAGTATTGGCCATCATATTATAATATCCCCATGGTTGAATGGGAGAATATATTTGATGTGAATGGAATTTGAACCCATAGCCCTCAGATTAAGAGTCGAGTGGCTTTACCTGGGATGCTGTATTTAAGGTATTTAATGTTAATCTTAACTTTATCTTTTTTATTAGTCAAGACTAGTATGATATTTTAACTTGTGTTTTTAGTTAGTGCCAACATACATTTTAGCATCTATGCTAACTATTTTGTCATGACAGACATCAGGCTCTGATAATATTCTAAAAATTTGCAGACGATCACAACCTAATCTGCAATCTGCATTGACAAAAATTAACCACCACAAACCCATACTTGCAGATCATAAGATATTTTGGATCTAGCTTTAGTAATTACCAATATTTTACATAACATATCTGATTTCATAGTTCAAGAACACATGGGAGAAAACTATCTTCCGAGATGCATTGATGTAGGTGGAGAATGTCATAAAATAAATATTGCCAGGAGCAACTGAGTGGAATATAAAAGTCTAAAACAAGTGAGAAAACATCAGACCAATGCATAGATGGCCAAAGGAAAAAACCTTGCAGCTGAGTGTTTGTTTATTTTTGAATTTCACACAAAGCTACACGAATAGTAGGATTGACTGTAACATTATGCCTCCACAGCTGAAAGGGCAAGCATGTTTTGCATAACTGGGATTCAAACCCACGGCCCTTAGGTTATGAGTCGAATACCTTAACCACCTGGCCACGCCAGGTCAAAATATGATGAACAAAAATTATAAATCAATAAAATGTCTCAAACGTTTTTTAATTGTATAATTGTCACACACATGTAAAGCATTCAAAATTAATTATTACCTCTCTTTTTCCTTCCTAACTTGTAGCTGATAATCAAAATTATTTTAAATTCCCTTTATTTTGAATTTTGAGATAAAAAGACTAATAACTTCTATGGTATAAAAAACTATCAACTTAAAAAAACTGATAGTCTTTGATTTGGTGCCAAGTTTTAAACCTAAACCAAACTTGATGAAGGAAAGTATTAATCCTTAGAGATGACATTTGCTTTGATGAATCCCCAAAATTAGTAAACCACAGAACACAGGATATACTTATAAAGGCAATAAAATATATTAAAAGCTACTAGAGCCTGATGTCTGTCAAGACAAAATAGTTAGCATAGATACTAAAATTTCAAAATATAAGCATGAGAATTTGTCAACCCAGGCTTGTGTACTAGTGAGATAAATCATAGTGTAAAATACATGTAAATCAAGTTTCAAAAGTTCTAAAACAAATGAGGTCCTAATACTGATCAAAATGCTCTATAAAGGTATTTCAAACTTTATGCTTCTGACTATATCTTTGGAAGTACTTATTTTTCTGGATTACTTATACAAAAAAGGTATTTCTACTGAAAAATTACAAAAATAAGCAATAATTTTATGATTTACAACTATGCGATATTTTAATAAAACACATTTTAAGATATACACACACATACATACATACACAGTCAAAAAAATTTTAATTCTTTTGAAATGAACAACAGCCAAAGATAATTTTGATTTCTTGATTGAACATATTCTCATATGTTATACACTTTCTATCACTATGGGCATACAGACAAATTCTCCACATGAAAATGTATAAGAACTGCAATTTACAAACTGGTTATTAATTCCCAAGGCACAGCTTATTGTGAATACTGCTGCGGCACATTGGGCAACTGGTGAGTGGTTTGACACAAATCCAACAGCAGCATACATGACCACATGGCAAAAAAACCACAGCACTCTGAAACAAGATAATATGAAGTAATGTTAGTGTTTAATAAGGCTGTTAAGTTGTTATGAATTGACAAAAAATGAAGATAAATTTTGTTAAGAATATTTTTTAATAAAATGAAAATGAGGAAAAAAGCTATTTTCAGAGTGTAACTTTACCATATCTGCAATAATTTTTAATGGTAAAGTCATAAACACAAGTAGTTACAATGAATTCAATTACTGAAATACATTAAAATGAAAACTTACTGATTGTACAGATTTACGCTAGGGATACATATCATGTCACCAATTACACATCCTCATTTCTAACAATTATTACATCACTCTTAATCTACATGTACAAAGAGTACATACTAGCTCACTGATTTATAAACCAATTTCTTGAGAAAAAAAACAAGTGTGGACAGACTTGGATTCGTGATAATGTTTTGTACAAACCTCATTTTCTAGACACACAACACACTCTGTATTGGTCCACAGTTTTAAATCTTGATCTACTAAAACAGGTGCAGATGGAATGGCAGGTTCTAAAGCTTCATTTTCTTCAGCAGGAGGGGCAGAGGGCTCTGCTGGAGCTTCGATAGCTTTGGACGGACTAAAAAAAACAAATTATGGAATTAAATAAAAAAATACAATGAATCCTTTTTTTTTCAATGATTTATTTTAAGTCAGTTGTAAAAAAGTTACTGTATTTTTTACTCTTAGAGCTTCAAAAAGTTTAACCCTCTCACTATGGACTTATTTGATGTGACTGACTTTTTAACCCCAAAGTAACCATCAAGATTTCCATACTCTAACTTTTATAATGTTTTGTGTATTTTTACAAAATTTGGCAAGATTTCAATAGACACTAGAAGTCTTTTGTAGAATAAAACAAAAGATAATATTTGGTATGTTATTTTTCTATCTAATTCTGTATGCATTCAATCAGTTTGACCAACCTTGTAACCACAATAATAAAAAAAAAGGATTAATCTACATTACTTTTTTTTTCTAGTTAGGTAGGTATATATTCAATGTTTATTGGCACAAAGCTACAAGGCTATCTGTGCCAGACAAGATGTGGTACAGTATAGGTATAGGGCAATGAAGGTAAAAAGTAAAATATGTAACATTAAAAACTGCCAGGAAGACTGAAGCAAGAAGTACACCCTTGCTGTCAGCCTTTCAAGTCCTGAGTTCAGTTCAAAAGAAAAAGAAAAACTAAAATGTGTAAAATTAAGACATGCCAGGAAGGTTGAAGCATTTGCAGTCAGTCACCTGAAGTTGGCCTTTCCAGTTCTGGGTTCAATTCAAAAGGAAAATTGAAATGTGTAAAAAAAAATTGTGTGAAAACATTAAAATGTGTAAAAGAAATCATGCTAAAACACTATGTAGTCCGATAAAAAACCTTAAATTAAGTGTAAAAAACCAATGGCTCTTAAAAATGTAAAAACGTGAGTGAGATGGGCAGTGTCACCTATAACATGGGCCAAAGTAAGGGCAAACCTGCCTTACAAATATTTTTAAAATGGTGTCGTCGTTCTGGGTTGTAACAACAGCATGATAATAAAATGTGGATGATTGTGATCTGAATGCCACATAGACCACACGTTGGTGCAGCAGTACCAGATGAAAGAAAGTGGTGGGTTAAAAAACTGTGACCAATGAGTAGCCTTGCCAAAACAACCTCCCCTCTTCGATCCTTACAGAAGCAAGAGGGCCAAAGACAAAGAGAAGGTTTGATTTGAAAAAAGCTTGTTATTGTGTTGCTCATTCCAGGTTGCCTGCCATCTGGTGTACAGTCTGGATTTGGTAACTGGACCATAGTCTATGGGTACTGGGATGATAGATCCAGAAGAGACAGACTTTGCTGCTCTGTCGGCCAGCTAATTCCCACAAATACCAACACAACTTGGTATCCAAAAGAATTGGATGGAGACAGATGAGAGAGAAAGATGGGCCAGTTTGTCTTTGATATTGATGAGAAGAGAGTGGTGACTATCATGGAATGATTCCAGGGCCAATAGACAGCTGAGTGAGTCCGTATATATATTGTACAATTTGCATATTGCATTATTTCAATATGATTTAGGGCAAAAGAGATGGCATACAATTCGGCAGTGAAAACAGAAACTGTAGGGGTTAGTCTGTGTGCCACAATTAAACTGTCACAAACCAAGGCTGAGCCTACTGAGTCACCCAATTTGGAACCATCTGTATATATGGAAATGGAAGGATCATATGAAAGATGTTCAGCAAAGAAAAAGTGATATTTCCAGTCGGGTGTATCTGCTTTCTTCAGATGGCTGAGAGATAGGTTACAATTGGGGACAGTAATTTGCTATGGTGGAATAGGCTGATTTGAAGAAACTGCAATGTTATTCAAGGATAAATCCAATTCTTCTAATTGTGCCTGGATACGGAGACTAAAAGGGACAATGGAAGATTTTTTGTTATTAAAAAGTGTGGTCCATTGTGGTTGGAAAACACAACTCCTGATAGGATGCTGTGGTAAGGATCGAAGTTTGGAAGCATACATTAGAGACAGTTGCAAAAGGCAAATATTTAGAGGGGATTCATGAGATTCCATATACAGACTTTGCACAGGAGAAGTACGAAAAGCTCCAATGTAAAGCCAAAGCCTCTGGTGATGGACAGGATCCAACATTTTCAGTGCTGAGGTTCTGAGAGAACCATAGTCAAGTTTGGATCAGACAAGAGCACGATAAATTTTGAGCATGGAGTATTGATCTGCTCCCCAAGAAGTAGAAGGGAAGACATGGGAAATGTTCAATGCTTTTAGATATTTGATACAAAGTTGCTTGATATGTGATATAAAATTTAATTTACAATCAAATATAAGACCTAAGACCTTTGTCTCAGGGATGACAGGAAGTACAACATCATCAAGATGGAGTTCTGGATCTGGGTGGATTCCCCGTTTGCTACAGAAATGCATACAAACGGTTTTAGGGAGTGAAAGTTTAAAACCGTTTATCATGGTTCTCTTTAGTGTCTGACTGATTGCAGTTTGTAGCTGCCGTTCAATAAACCTCATGTTTGATGACTCACATGAGATGTGAAAGTCATCAACAAAAAGACCATTTGCAACTGTAGGGGTTAGCTGTTCACTGATGGCATTAATCTTTATAATGAAAAGTGTGACACTTTCTAAAAAAAAAACAGTAACAAGATGTTGTCGCCTTAAAAAACCTTCTTGGATTGATGTTTAAAGGTGAATTTACTGAGACAACTTGTCAAAGCATTTGGGTGGTAATTCAAAGGAATCGTTGGATCCTTCCCAGATCAGAATATGGAGTATGATAGCTTGTTGCCAAGCATCAGGATAGACATTTTCCTGCCATATCCAATTAAAGACAGCTAGGAGAATAGTAAGGGAGTTCTGGGGAAGGTGGCGTAACATCTCATAATGTATATTATCAGGTCCGACTGATGTATTGCCAGACCGATGAATTGCAAGTTTGAGTTCCATCAGTGTAAGAGGGCGATTGTAGTCAAAAGGAATGGCCAGTTGAAAAGAAAAGAGGCAGATGCTCCGCCTGTGTTTTAATGGCTAAAAAGGAAGGGGATAAGTTTGAAAAGCTAGATACATGATAGAAGAAGTCCCCAAGAGTATTGGCAATGTTCTGTGCATCTGCAACTTCATCATGGCCATCAGATATTAAGATAGAGAGGGGGGTAGAAGTATATCTTCCACTCACCCTCCAGATCTTATCCCATATAACTTTTGTGCTGGTGGTTGAAGAAATGCTGGAGGTGTATTTAATCCAAGATTCCTTCTGGCTTTGACATCTAACTTGACGAGTGTGTGCACGGGCTTGCTGAAATGCAATGCTGTTTGAGAACGTGGGGTATCTTTGAAATTTATCCCAAGCATGTTTCCGAGTTTTTCGTGTTGTAGAACAGGCAAAATTCCACCATGGGCGGGGATGCTGTGGGGAATGTGTCGAGGTTTTAGGGATGCAGCAAGTAGCAGCTTGTATAATACTGTTGGTTACTGCTACTATACAATCATTTATGGATGATTTACATAAGATGGCAGGATCAAGTTCCGAGAGAGTAGTGAAAGAAGGCCAGTTGGCCTGGACCAACTTCTACTGAGATACATGGGTAAGGTGGTACTGATCATGGCCAATCTCTCATAATATGATGGGAAAATGATCACTACCTCGTGGATTGATGTCAACCTCCCAGGAAAAGTGAGTGAGTAGTGAAGGGAAACAGACAGAAAGATCTATAGCTGTAAATGACTGAATGGTTGCATGAAAATACGTGTAAGAGCCAGTATTGAATAGAGCCAGGTTGTGGTTCAGGAGCATGTGCTCTATGGTGTGCAGTCTAATATCAATAAGGGAGCCACCCCAGAGGGGATTATGCCCATTGAAATCTCCCAAGATTAAAAGGGGGGTTGGCTGTTGCTCAATGAGAGTATTGAGGTCTGATTGATTATAATGCATTTCAGGTGTAAGGTATAGAGAGCAATTAGTGATGGTACAACCGAAGGAGAGATGGATGGCTACAGCCTCTAAGAGTGTGGTCAATGACAGGGACCGGGTGGGCACATGCTAATCAACCAGCAATGCAACTCCCCCATGTCCCCGTCCCACACATAGCCTGTCGTTCCAGTATAATGAATAGTGTTGGATAGTAACTGTATTTGTAGGCTGTAGAAATGTTTCCTGCAAAGAAAGACATATGGAATGATAAAAGTCAATCAGATCTTTGATGTCAGTCATGTTTGATTGGAAACCTCGACCATTCCATTGGATTAGTGTGGCCATATGTAATTATTTCAGAGGAGAAGACAGTAAAGAGCCCTTCTACTTGCAATCACATTTTTTTCTATGAATCCTGCTATACCTCAAATGGTCAGGTCTGAATTTATCGGTACACATACTAATGATTGAGGGTGCAAACGAGTGGTTTAATTTTTGGGGTATAAAGAGAGGGAGACACCATGGAAACATCTTGACTTGAAGAAGGTGAAGTTCGGCAATGACTGGAAGGTGTGGTCAGGACAGAGATGGAAGGAGACTGATTGGTGAACTGTGTTGATTTTGGGAAGTGTTCCATTAATATTTTCTGGTGAAGACTGTGTAGGGAATAGGGTAAGGTCTGTTTGGACTCCTACTGTAGTTGTAGAACAGGTTACAGCAGCATAAGTTCTGGATGGAATAGGCATTAATAATTTTTGAGCCTCTGTGTAAGTGAGATTGTTAACTGTCTTGAGACATTGTACTTCTTTTTCTTCTACCCATTTAGGACAAGAGGTAAAATAAGAAGGATGTTTACCATTATAGTTTATACAATGTGGTTCAAGTTGGCGTTCGGTGGCATAATGGTCTTTACCACCACAACAGGCACAGGTCAAGGAACCACTGCAAGATTGTTTTGAATGACCAAATCATTGAAAATGGAAATATCATACAGGATTTGGAATATAAGGTCGCATCTTACAATTCAGATATCCTGCTTTTATTGTGGTGGGAGAATGTGGTACTGTGAATGTTAGTATTAGAACATTTATTGGTTCCAGAATTCCATCTTTTCAAGTGAAGATTCAGCATACTGCTGTGACACCTTGGTTGGTGAGAGCTGTGAGGATCTCCTATTCAGGGACAGTCCTTAAATCTCTTTCAACTATAACTCCTCTGGAAGTATTCAAAGTGGAATGAGAAGTAACCTCAATGAGTATGTCCCCAAGGCCTTTAATGTTAGGAGGAGTTTGGAATGCTGTGATGAAGATGTTTCCACTAAGATGTCTCCCGAATGTAGCTTTTTTACCAATTTAGTGGACCCAGCAAGCCCTTCTGAATAAAAAATGGGGACATCTGCCCTAGAGGTTTGTCACTTAAGGAATACACAATTAAGAATTGCAGGACAGATTCATGTGGTGAGTTAGCTGTGAGATTCATCAATGTGCGGTCATTTTCCAGTAGTCGGGTTTTTCTTGATGGTTTCAAGTTGTGTTATTTTTGTTTTATTTTAGAAGTATCCATAATAAATAGAAAGTTTTGGTGCCCACTGACCCCACCCACCAAAGGAGGACACAGTACAGTGCCTTAAGGGCACTGCAGTGATGCCAAGGTTTCGTGACCACAATACCTGAACACCAGTGTCAGACACAATGTCCACAACAACCGTTGTGGATGTCCTATGCTGGTAGTCAGTTGACCCTTGCCCAAATGGACTAGCCAATTGATCCTGGTGGGGCCACCAGAAGACTGCCCGTTTACAGGAATTCAAGGTCAAAGTGGTGTGTTAGGGTTGGACCCCTCAACCACCAGAATTCTCTCCTCCCCTTCATGGGTTACTAAGCACAGAAAACATGCAGGTAGATGTTTAGATCCCAGAGGAGGTAAACTGTAAAAACAGAACCTTCTCTGGGAGGTCCTCTCACCACGTACAGGAATCCCCATCAAGGTTTTTTTTTTTTTTTTTAAGAAAGACTATAAATAGTAACTGGACATTATAATATTTTAATCTAAACAGCTCAAAGTTTGTAACATTACACATGTGTTTGTACTGAATTTTGTTTTAGTGCACTTTGATGTGTGTCCAACTAATAATACCACCAAGTTATAAATCACCCAGTGAAGGCATACTTTATGTTAATGTATAGAATAATGTAATGTACAGCTTGCTTAGAAGTATATTTCATGAAGAATTTATATCATTATTATTTTATTATTTTACCTAATCTAACCTAGAGAGTTTCTAATTTCTTTATTTCAGTTACTGTTATAACAATAAATAAATAATGCATATGAAAAAAGAGAAAGAGAAAATCATAACTTATCTGTTTTTTTAATGATGGCACAACAGTTGTTAACCCTACTGCAACAGGTATCCTTTACTGCACATGACAAGGTTTTAGTACCTTACATTAAAAGATTTTATTATACTACTTTTTATGTTATACCAATTACGAAAGCATAAAATCTGAGCTAAAAATGTGTATTATAATAGGATACAAATTTTAAGTTCATAAGTCTACAAGGCAATGTTTAAAAGAGATCCTGAATTTCCCCTAGTGTGATACACATGAAACATTTTTTCTTGGTATTTCATCTTCCTTATGTTATCCACCACTACTCAAAAAAGTACAAAATTAAGAGTAAATTATCCTCTATAAAAATAATCATTGCTCAGACAAATGACACTTATTGTAGTCTTCATTTCTGTTTGGTTAGAGATACTAAATTGAAAAAAAAAAAAAAGACTCCTCATGCCACATACTTTCTTTATAATTCATTAATAGTTCTTTCTTATGCTTATTTAGATATTACCTATAAACAATAGAGAATCAATGTTTTTATGTATCAAATGGAATACTGTATAATGTTATATTCTGAATGGTTAAATATCAGTTTCACTCAGAGTACCAACACTGCTCCAGTGGGAAAGTTAATGACTAGTTTAGATGAATTTGTAATGATTCTTGCCACACAGTTAGAAAGCCAGAGAGGTAAGGGAATTTGTCAATTTTTTGCATGTTATTAGTCTGTATTTACTGCAATACTATGATTAGTATAAAAAATTAAGAGTTTACTTTCTTCAACAATTGAGAAAAAAAGATCAGTTAAGTATTTTATTTCTTGATTTTTTAATATTTATTCTTTGTGTAATTATAAGAGTAACTAAAATGTAGAAATAGGAATCTTTTTAGGTTAAGTAAATTAATGATAATAATATAATAAAAATGTATCATGAGGTAGGCATGCAAGTCATTTGTACTTGCTGTAGTAGCTTGTAGGTAATCTAATTTGATAGCTTAACACAAGCTAGATGTGCCCTCAGTGACTTATAATGATGCAGACAATCGTTAGACATGGTTCAAAGGACAAGAAAAAAAATAACATGTAATTATAAATAGATGAATACTGTTACATAGAGCTAATTAGGATAAATGAATGTAGTTTCATATTACAGTTTGAAGTCATTATAGAAATTAAAAAAGGGTAATTTAGATTTATATTGATTTTTTTGGTGATTACAAGGTTGGTCAAATTGATTGACTGAATCCATTTTGGGATAGGGTAGAGAAAATAACAAATAAACTATAGAGTATGATTGAAAATAAAAAGTTTGATATGCATTTAAATTTTTTTAGGGATAATAGAATGGAAGTTTGAGATTTTTGAGATGAAGGAAAGTATTTTTAATTCTAACGTGAAAATTACATTGTACTCAGACTATGCAAGACAAATATTCAATATATCCATAGAAAAATCTTTATTTTAGTTTATTATTATGATTTTTCTGTGTCTCAAAGTCTTAACTGAAAACTTCCAAATTTTGTGAAGATATATATTACATATTGAAAGTTAGAAGTATTAAATCTATAAAGACTTCAACCCTTAAATGATGGCCATTATCAATTGATATTTTCTCAGAAAAAGCCATCATCAATTGATGATTTCATGCTTTGCACTCAGTACAGCTATCATCAATTGATGATATCGGCTAAAAACAGTTCGTAACCCCCTCACACCATAGTGCTGTATCTACTCAAAGCATTGTGCCTGAGTAATTTTCTCAGTATAAATCATGGAGCAGAAAAGGAAGAGCTCATCAGCTAAAGGAATGAAGCAAAAACGTTTTTCATCAAAAGATGAAATGGAAGGATTAGCACATGATAATTATTCCAATGAAGAAATCTTTTCACATTTTTAATCATCATCAAATTCAATTGTTTCAAGCTCTGAATATGATTTAGATAGTGAATCAAAATCCATAAGTAAATTAGAATCAATTGGTTTCCAATGGGTACGGTGTCACAATTTTGATCCATTTATTCATTCTTTTTATAATAGAAATGCTGGATTCACAGATAAATTTAGACTCATGGATGAGTCTAAAAAATACAAATTTTTTACTTCTATGTTTGAACAAAATATAACGAGTCAAGCTGTGAAAAAACAAACAGATATTAGGAGTTTTATAAATCCTTGAATTTTGAAAAAAGTGAACATACTGACTGAACATATTTTCATATTTTATTCACTTTCTATCACTATGGGCATACAGACAAATGCAGGAAGACTTAAACAAAATAAGAAAAGTAAAGATACAACTACTGAGGAAATGTACACCTTTTTTGCTCTGGTGATGCTTATGCCATATGTAAAAAAAATGTGTTGGCTGATTATTGGAAGAATAATCACCTTATAAGAACTTCAATTTTTCCTAAATACATTACTCTAGATTGATTTAAAAAGATTCTTAGATATTTGCACTTTGCAAATAATGAAGAAGAACAGAGTGCACATGATTAATTGCAAAAAGTTCAACAAGTGTTTACAATGGTGAAGAATAAAAAATAAGGAATATTTTTCTCCATTTCAAAAATTAGTCATTGATGAATCTTTTATTCTTTTCAAGCAACACATTCCAAGTAAGTACCATAGATTTGGAATAAAGACTTTTGTATTATGTGATTTTGAGACAGGAATTGTAATAGATATGATCATCTATTCTGCAAGTGACGTAGATGTCCCTAAAGATCCCAGATTAGGATTTTCAGGGTCAGTTGTAAAGCAATTGATAAAAGACTACCTTAGAAAAAGTCACATGTTATATAATAATAATTATTATACAAGTCTGGAATTATGTAACTTTCTTTTTGAAAATAAGACTAGTTTTTCTGAAACAGTTACAACTAATCAGAAGAACATGCCTAAATTTGCACCTCTAAAGAAGGGAGATGTTAAGACCAAGAAGCAAGGGAATATTTTATCACTTCAATGGAAAGACAAATGTCCTGTTACTTTGCTTAGTACAGTACATAAAGGTGAAATGAAATACAGTGGAAAGGATGATTATGAAAGTAAATAACCAATAACCAAACCTGATATGGTTTTAGATTATACATTAATATGAGGCTAGTTGACAAAACTGACATGCAAATTGGACAAATTGATTGCCTTCGTAAATGTGTGAAGTGGTGCAAGGATCTCTGTTTTCACCTAATTGATATCTCAATTTTGAATTCTCATAACATGTATCTAGTAAAAATTGGCAAGAAGTCATCAATGAGGCAGTGTAGTTACAATATAATTTACCAATTATTGTAAATGTATGGAAGGGTGACAAGACCTTTCCAAGGAAGACATAGCCTTACTGTTTCTGATAGACTTGTTGGAAAAGAGGTATTCCATCCTCAGGAACTATAAGAAGTATACAAAGATAATGCTATGTATGTTTGCATAAAACAAGAAAAGAAGAGAAGCAAAAGATGGTGACTACCTTGTGTAAAGAACGTTGAGTAGCACTGTGCATTGGAGAATGTTTTCATGATTTTCAAACCCTAAAAATATTTGAATTTGTAATAAATAAGTCTTTATTATGCTTTTCCTTTGTTTTCTCTCATATTTTGTTAAAATTCATAATAAAAATGCTAAAGATTATGATTAAGTATTTTTTTTCCTAAATGTTTTATATCTGTGGTGAACTGCTACCTTCAACATTCCCACTGTTTAAGGGTTAAATGAGTACATAGAGGTCATGTAGTTGGTCCTATAGACTGAAACCATGTTGATGGAATTGAGCTTCTCAATATGGCCACTGCAAGAGAAACTTTCAAACTAAAGATAAGATGGGCAACACTCTATACTGGAAACAATGTAATATGTTACTTGATAGATTAAACTTTGGCTTTCTGTTGGCTATAAACAATATAAAACCTCAGAGAGATGTATTGGCAACTTGAAAAAGACAGGGTGTGAAATGTGGGCATGGCAAGAGGGATCTAATTTTCTCATTTATGGCTCTGTAATCAAATAAAATCAAAGGGTATAAAACCAGTGGTGGAATTCAGGGGTTCAGGGGTTCACGCGAACCCGTTCTTAAAAATTTTTGAGCTTAGCGAACCTGTTGATGGCTTCAATTATACCATCGAATTGTTGATGTCTAGGAAACATCTCCTTGAGAGAACCCCTTCTTAAAATTTTTGAATCCCACCACTGTATAAAACTTATGCTTTGCCTGAGTAATATTTGCATTGAATAGGATAGGAATAAACATAACTCATAAGAATCTTGGATAAAACATTTAAAGTTGCTCAGTTGTGATTATGAAACAACCAAAAGTAAAGTAAAATGTGTACAGTAGAGTTTGAAAATAACTATAAGTAATTAATACAATTAAATCACCTGTATTTTTCTTCTTCTTCAATATCAAGCTTTTTAACTTGCTTTCCTTTCATCTGGTAGTCAAAAATTGCATTCATTATGGCCATTCGAACAGTGCTGTTGGTTACTCCCAGCTGGTAATAATAAAGATATAAGCATACCAGAGTATTACAATCAGTGACTGTCTTATATAGTTTTGTGAATAAATTATTGCTAATAATTTTAGTTGAATTTCATTCTTTTTTATTATATTTTTACTTTATTTAAGCATAACATTAAAACTAGAAAAAAATAAATTTTGACAAACCACTACAACAGAACATTTCACAACTAAAATTAAGAAGTGTCCTTACCTAGAAAACCTGATATTATTTCAGCTCCTTCAAATTGTGAAATAACTTCCAATATCCAAATTACATGAGTTTTAATTTAAGTACCTTGTTACTATTCTTGCAAGAAAGTAACTGATTAGTTTAATTTTACATTTATTTTAACAACACTAAAGGCTATAAAAAATTGTATTTACTTGATCATTATCAAATTAACTTTTCTAGCCTGCTAGCGTATCATGAGTACTTCACATAAAAAATGGGTGATATGCTATCTATACAATATTTAAAAATACATATTTTGAAGTATATTATTTTTTGTACACAATTTCATTTTGTACAAAATGAGTTTCAGTATCAACATGTATATAAAACTGCCAACATAAATAATTTCTGATATAAATGAAGACTGTCGGCTAAACACATTTACAAAAATAGTTAATAAAGCCAAACTAAACACTTCAACAACAATGTAACTAATCAAATAATAGTTTGTTTGTTTTTTAGTGTCATATAGTACTTACTTTACTTAAATCTTTTTCAGACATTTTGATAAACTGGTCTATTGTGACGTTTTTAGTAGCAAACAGGATAATATAATCTTGGGCTCCTGCATTCATAATTATTTCCTTAACTACTTGGTCCATTGCTAGTTCCTTTAAATATTCAAGATACTTGTAATAAATAACTGTTTCATTTATTATCATCACATTTTGAAAACATAATTTTCAGTGACATATTAATATTTTTAAAAAATAAAAGAAAAGGTTTTTCACTAAGCATAAAAGAATTCAAAATTAGGCAGCACTAATTCAATTACTTTACCTGTAATTTAAAGTGTGGAACTAATTCATTGTTCTATTTTGTTTTTTTTAAGGTAAAGTTTTTTTTCTGTAGAAGTTAAATAATGTTTGTCTGCAATGTAGACAAGTGCATCATAACTTGGTGGCCTTAAAGTAACAATAGCAAAATATTCACCTTATACATATAGATGTTCTTTTTAGTGTTACATGTAGTACTTACTTTACTTAAATATTTTTCATACATTTTGAAAAAATGTACGTATTTATGTACATATACATAAATGAATGATAACATTCTTCTATGTGTACCAGAAAAGAACACTTTAAATCAGTTTGTTAGAAAAAATGGTAATAGTGTAAAATCAAATAACTTTATCACATTTGCATTTTAATAGATATTTTAAATTAGTAAAATTTACAAAAGGAAATTCAGGTAAAACAAAACAAAGTTTAATTTTTGAATTAAAAAGACAGAAATAGCATTAAATCCAATTCTTACATCTAGTCTACAATGGTAAGAAAACCACTGAGTCAAAGTTAGCTACAGTAATAAAAGTTTTAAAAGACAGTTGTAAAGGAATTTCTGTAGCATAATAGTAATTATCATAACTCGCCAGGATGACTAACAGGTAGTTCAAACATCAGTGTTAGTCACCTGTAGTTGGCCTTTCCAGTCCTGGTTTCGAGTTATTTGACATTATGGTCATTTTCTAATTTCAAATCGAACTAGAGACTCTGTGATTCTTAAAAGGAAACCACATTAGAAAAAGGTTTAAAGTATAAATTAAAAAAAAAGGTTTAAAGCATAAGTTAAAAAAATTACATTAAAAAGAGTAATGGCATTTAAAAAACTAAAAACTTTATCAAGGTGGACAGTGTCACTATCACCAATAACACTGTCTAACGTTACGGACAAACCTTGGAAAATACACGTTTAAAATGGTGCTGTTGTTGAGAGTTGTAACGACGACAAGTAAAATGTGGATTATTGTGATCTGAGTGTTACCCAAACTACACACTGGTGCATCAGTTCCAGATAAAAGAAAACAATGAGTTAAAAAACTGTGACCAATGCGTAGCCTAGTTAGAACAACTTACTCTTTCTGATCCTAAAAGAAGCAAGATAACCAAAGTCCAACAGAGGATTTTATTTAGAAAAGCTTATTTTCACGTTGCTCACTCCAAGTTGACTGCCAACTGGCATGAAGCCAAGCCTTGAATACAGAACCACAGAACCATAGACAATGTATGGAATAGGCATAGCAGTGATAATGCTAGAGCAGATACATTTAGCTGCAGTGTTGGCGAGCTTGTTCCTGCAAACATCAACGAGGCATGGTATCCAGAAAAACTGGATAGAAGTAGATGTTAAAGAGAAATGGGCTAGTCGGTTTTAAATATCAGTGAGAACAGGGTGTGAACTAATGTGAAGCAATTCCAGGGCCAGTAGAGAACTAAGCGAATCACTATAAATTGTACAATTTGAGTATTACTTAGCTTTTACGTGATCCAAGACAAGATCATGTAGTTGCTTGATGTGTGGTATAAAGGTCAGCTTATGGTCAAAGATAAGCCCCAAAAACTTTGTTTCAGGGACCACAGACTGTCCAACTTCACTGATTCGAGTTCAGAATGAGGGTGAATACCCCGTTTAGGGCAAAAGTGCATGCAAATGGTTTTAGAGAGAGAGAGAAGTTAAAGCCATTTGCTAAGGTTTACTTCAGTAAACAATTGAGGGCAGTCTGTAGCTGCTGCTCAATATACCTCATGTTCAATAACTGACATGAGATGTGAAAGTCTGACACAGAGTCCGTTTACAACAGTAAGAAGAAGTTGTTCAGTGATGGCATTAATCTTTATACTGAAAAGTGTGACACTCAAAACAAAGCCCTGAGGGACTCCATGTTCCTGTTATAAAGAACAAGAAAGTATTGAAACCACACGAAAATGAAATCGCCTGTCCATAAAAAAATTATTAATAAAATTCGGCAAATGGCCATGTAATCTATATATATGGAGGTCTCGCAAAATGCTACATCTCCATGTTGTATCATAAGCCTTCTCAATGTCAAAGAATATTGATACAAGATGCCGTCATTTGAGAAAGGCTTCTCTGATTGACGTTTCTAGTTGAATCAGATGTTCCATGGTGGAGTGCTGTCGTTGGAACCCACACTGGGAATGTATGGCCGTACCTTGCAATTAAGATAACCTGCCTTGATGGTGGCAGGTGAGTGTGGTGGTGTAAATGTTAAAACGAGAACATTGGTCAACATCATAATTCCATCTTTGCGAGTGGAGATACGCCTCACTGCAGAAACTCCTTGGGAGGAGAAACCAGTAAAAATCTGACTCTGGAATGTTCTTCAAATCTCTCTCAACAATAACTCCTCATGACAAATTCAAAGTAGCATGAGGCATATACCTCAATAGGTATATCCCCAATCACCTTTGAATGCAAGAGGAGTTCACTGTGTTGAGATGTGGATGCTTCCACCAATATGTCAGCAAACCTTTCTGACCAACTATGGAGAGCCAGCAAGTCCCTTTAGTCCCTTCTGAATGAAAAAGGGAGACATTTGTCCTAAAGGCTTGTCTGAAAGAGAACATAATAAAAAAAAATGAGGTACAAGTGTTACAGATGTTGAAGATTGCTGCTCAGCATCTTCACGATGCAGTTGTTTACCTATGGATTGTTTTTCATTATTTTATTTAAGTTTTTATTTGGAGGATCCATAATAAAAAAAATATTTTGATGCACACTGACCCCACCCACCATGTAGCCCTACGAGGGGATGCACTACAATGCCAAACAAGGACACTGTTGCCAGGATTTCTTGAGCAATATACCCAAACACTAGCACCAGATACAATGTCCACAACACCAGTTGAGAACATCCAACATTAGTGCTTGGTTGACCCAAGCCCAAGTGGACCAGCCAATTGACCCAAGGGGGCCACCTATCTGCAGGAATTCAAGGCCAAAGTGGTGTGTTAGGGTTGGACCCCTCAACCACCAGGATCCTCTCCTCCCCCTTCATGGGTCACCATGCAGAGGAAACATGTGGGTGAATATTTAGATTTAAGTGGAGGTAAACTGAAAGAACAGAATCTGTCCTGGGAGGTCCCTGCAAAATATGTTATGATTTTCAAATTAATTTCAGCTTAAAGATTGGTACTTGACCTCAAAGGACATTTGTAAATATTCTAAAACATAGTAACTACAAACAAATAACCTATTTCTATAAAAAAACAAACAAACAAAAAACAAAAGAAATTGATACATCTATCCAAGCAATTTCAATATGTATTCTGATAAGTGTATGGGTGAATGTCAAGTATTCTGTTTAGTTACTTTTGTCTTTACTCCAACAACTTTCAACACTGAAGAAAAAAAAAAAGAACCAGTCATACTCCTGTGATGGTAGCATGATAAAAGACCAGAGTGCAAAAACTGTGACCTAGTGTAAATGGCATAGTTTAACTATCACATGTACACATACAGATTTGGTCATTTTCTCTAATCTTGCAACATTATATAGCTGTTAATGTACTATGTCTACCTTCATGGAATTTGGTGGGCTTTTAATAAGTAATAGCAATGACCTACAAAACATTTGTGGTAGTTTTTCATGTACCTTTTGCTTGAATGTTCCTTATTCTATTGTTTACAATCACACTATTAAAGCCAAACTTTCTTGTATGTATTGTGTGTTAGATCAATAAATCCTGATTTATTTGAAGATTTATGTGGTCACACAAACAAACTATTGTATATGTAGCTTTATTTAATAAAACTTATTATTGATATTAACTATGTATTTGCTGAATTAGAAAAAAATCAGATTTTCTGTTAAAGTATTTTAATGAAAATTTATCTATAAATTTATGAAGCTGTTAATGAGACAGTCCGAGTGGAAGATGATTCTTCAAGCTAAGAATAAAAGTACTTTTCTACATGTAATTTTAAATTTCATTTGCATTTTCATAATTTCCTAAATGAATATCAACTTCATCTCTTACTATCTCTATCTTGATTGACTATAATAAAATTATCAATGTACAAGGAAATTAAAAACTGAAAAATATGAAATGAAATGAAAAATGATTGCACATTGTAATAAACAATTACAATTATTTATCTTAACTGCCTTAACTTTTCCACCTGCTTTTAGTTTTATTGCTTTTACAATGTTATTAAATGTCTCTCAGTACATTTGTTGTGAAACACAAGAAACTACAATAAGGTGCTTTAAAGTAAACAAAAGCTAATGTTACATCATGCAATCCTATACAACCTCAATTACATTAGTGTTCCAAACTAATAAACATGGTGAATGTTTTAATTTTTTACATTTAAGTTTTATTATTTAACTTAAATTTCTAATTTTTAGATTTTAGTTAATTTTGTTGCAAGATGAACAATAGCAACAACAAAAAAACGAGTTTAGCACTTAGCTTATTTGTTAAAGAATGTACATCAGACTACTTCCCTCACACTGTGTTGATTGTCCACAAAATAAGTCATGTAGCTTTAAAATATATATATGTAGAAAAGTATATCAGGTAGTAGATTATAACGTACTAAAACTACTACATTTTATATGGCTTCCTAAATTAATAACAAATAGGTAAAATTCCATTACTTCTTTGATAATTGCCTTAACTAAATATATCTACATTATGTTGTAAATTATATGACATTCACTATGAAAAAATAAATTACAGAATGTAAAAGAGCAAGTAAACTGCAGTTTGATCTTTCTATTGGTTATAAATGTGTGTGTATATACATACTTGATATGAAACACAGTTTAGAAAATACATTAAAGTTATGAAAGTTGGGAAGAGTGAGGATTCTATGTTGGACAACTGTATACAGTGTATAACAGTTTTTATGTTTAGTATGAGTTTTTTTCATTTTAATTTTACTACTTTATAAATTTGGCCACTTGAGGTTAACAATAACATTGAATAATTAATAAAAATGAGAACAATAAACAAAATTTGCAGTGTACAATAAAACTTAAACTCAATAGCTCTGTGATAAACAGAGATTTGTTCATCTTTTACAACACTTAACTGACTGATGATGTTTAATGTACAAATAATTGATTAGGACATTTTGATAATCACTTAATTGCTGAGCTCATTAATCTGTTACATTCAACTAATTAATTATTCTTATGGGATACTTAGATAGTTGGAATGTTAAAAAATATTAGCAAGAGTAAACACAAATTCTGCTCAGTTCATTATATTCATGAATAATGGCAATAATAGACTATCAAAGTTGAATAGCCTTGGATTAATAAAAATAATTACAAGAAATGATAAAGTAAATATTTCTATTACTTGGATAGTTGTGACAAATGAAAACATTAATAATCAGAAACACTAATATCAATTAGCTCATTATTTTTGTGACATGAATTGTTTGATTAATTGCTATTTTAAATAACACTCATCAATGTTTATAGATAACTGATTATATCAACTAATGGATTTAATCACCAGCTGTTGATGAAAGGCTAATACTTTTATCATCTTGGAAAAGATAAATAGATTCGAAGAGTAATAAAGAAAAAGGAAAATTTTCTCAATTTTTTTGATGTTAGGGATTTAGAACATCCATAAACACACATTTGTTTTTGGGGATGGGGATATTTCAAATTCAAAGATTCTGCTCTTAAAAATTCTAGAATAATACATTATTTGCATGCTTTACATACTACAAAAATTTTGAAACTTACTTTATCTATAAGGTCCTGAGGCTTGCGATCCAGTAATCTTTGAAACTGAATCAACCAATAATCTTGAATTTCACCTGCCTGCCTCTCTTCCATTTCATGCTGCCAACAATACTTTGATATTACTATATTCCAAACAATATGGAACATTAACTTTCAGTGTTATTTGTGTACTAAAAAAGATGCCTCTTCTGCATGAAAAATGTTGACAATTCTAATGAAAATATTATTGTAATTAGACTTAATGAGTGCAATATCACAGTAAATTAAAGCAAAATCAGAGTGAAAAAAACTATCTGCAGACCAGTAAAAAACACAATTTAGTTCTTAAAGTAGTACGAGGGCAATTAAATTTTAGTGGAACAAAGCTGTAACCAAGTGTATGAAGGCAGGTTATAATAGTCATAAAAGTTCATAGTGTTCTCCATAAGAGTCACATGACTAACAGCAAAACCTTTTTAGAATATCATAAACAATAATCTGTGCCTTAAGACATAGGTTATAAAATCATTCATAATATAATAAAATTATAAATTTCAAATAATTGTTTCAACCAAAAATTTACATACTTTACCTCAATTGCCTGAACCTTCAAAAGCAAAGATAATTCACACTAATGGAATTACATCAACATATATTGATATAATTTAAGCACAACATGTAACTTGTTTCTCCATCTAGGCTATCCCATTTACTAAACAAAACATTACAATAAAAATAGAAGGCTTAAAGCCAACCCTTACCATTCAAATATTTATCAAGCCCTCCCTTTAAACTTTCTTAAAATTACTGTATCAACTATATCTAAAAGCAACCCATTCCATTAAACTACTCTGTTACAAAAATATCTAATTCAATTTTATTACTCATCAGGATCTTTATCAACCTACCCTCAAACTGAAATTCTTTAAGTAAGATTATAATTAATTAATCTATGAGATCTTGGGCAAAATCAAATACTTCAATCAAAAGGATTTGACTCCTAAGTAAAAATTTTTTATTAGATCTCAAATCAGTTAAGAGCTAGAAGTTTGTACTTAGAAAAACAAAAACTCAGGGTCATTCTACAAGCCACTATGCTGTAGCTAAAAAAATACTACATCAGTGTTGTCAATTCCCTTACTAATCACAAGCACCTCAACCAGATCCCCTCTAATTCTTATTTTTTAAAGAGAAAACAATATCAGAGATCTTAACCTGTCCTCAAATAACATCTTTTCCATCACAGATGTCATACTAGTACCCTCCTCTATACTTTTTCTAAAAATGTAATGTTTTTCCTAAATTTAAAGGTCCACGACTGAACATAATACTCCAAAAGTGGCCTAACCAGTGATGTATATAATGAAATTATAGCCGCTTTACAGTTGCATTCAGTACTTCTGCAGCTAAAACCTAAAATCACATTTGCCTTGCCACAAGCAACACAGCACGCTACTCGGATAACTACAGACAAAAAACAGAAGAAAATGGTTCATGTATCAAATCTCATATCTCCTTCAAAACCCTCAGGAAAATATGTGGTCAAGGAACGTTATCAGTATTTAGCAAAGATTTAGCCTGATAAAATTTTAGTGGATCAAAATGTTTCCCACAAACAAGTTCTTATCAGATAACTGAACAAACTTCATACATTTTATGACTTAACATTCCTCCATTTAAGGGTTTTTAAAAAATTGTTCAATAACAATTATTTCACTAGACATTTCAACCTTTATCCCTCAAGTTACTTGAAAAAACTAGAAATAGAATCACTATCTAATCATCTTTATGTATGAGAAGAAAACAATTTAAAATGAACTTTTAATAACTGTTTATTTCAGTAAATACTGATGTCTCATGAAATGATGTTGAATTCTGAAAGTTCTACTTAATGTACATTTGAGTGTTTAAAATGAAAGTAGTCACGCCTTAAGTAAGTAAAGTTCAGTGTCTCTTCTTTTTTTTTCCCACTATCCATTACATTTAGGTTTGCTAAATCAGCAATACATTTTGATTTTCTTTGGAGCTGAGAATTTCTTTCTTCTTAATTTATGTCTATATGAGCTTCTTTCTATACAGTCTAAGCATGCCATTTCTTCACTTTTGATCAGTGCACTGTCAGTAAACCAGGTAAAGTCAAAGCTGCCGTCACTACTCAGCCTTGATTAACATTCATGGGACTCACCAAAACAAGTTAAGGCAACTACAATGCAAATAGAATAAACACACCTGATACAAATGCAGCTGCACAGAAAGAGCAGACTACCACTAACATGTCAAACAAACAAACCTTGACAGTGACATCACTGAAGGAGTCCCCAATGAGTTCAGGCAACTGGACTTTACTAAGGGAGTAAAAGTAAGCTTTCCATGTATATTATTTTCACAAGTCAGATGACTACCCACAGGAGACACAATCATCAAATGCTGCAAACCAAAGGACTGTGTGAGACTATTTAAGCCATTGCCTGCATCTGCTATCAAAGGAAGCAAGATCACCACCCATGTTTCTGGGGTTCCACAAAAAAAAAGACTTTCTTAGTTATCAGTAAAGTTGCAAGTGACATCTACACTGAGGAGATTAAAGAAAAATTCAAGCAAACCAACATGTCGCCCACCATGATCAAACATATATCTTACAAAGTAGGTACATTTACTCCTTTAATTAAAATTTCACTGCAGAATTCAGTGTAATTAATCCACTGCCCTATATCCCATTCCTAAATGACATACCATTTCCTAATTTATATGGCACTCAAGCTTCACAATATACCAATGACATTGCAATTTTGAGCATGTCAAGTAATCTGTTAGCTGCTGCATGTAAGATTAAAACTTCTTTGAATAGCATTACAGATTGGTGTGATAACTGATGTGTCTCCCACAGCCCTTACAAAACTCAGGATATGGTATTCTACAGATGTTTTAAGTGTAAAAAGAAAAAAATACCAAAAATTAAACTAAAAATCTATAGCATGCAAATCATTACAACAAAAAATGTTAAATTTTTAGGCATCATATTTAATTCAAACTTAATGTGGACTAGTCATATAAAAATGTTTGCACCAGAATAAGTCAAAGATGATGTTATCTCAGAAAAATCAGAGGAATGTTAGAAATCTATAAAAGGTATGTACATAATGTTGCTAAATATGGCAACTTGGTTTTATGCAACATGTCAGACAACCATTTCATAAACTACAGACACAACAAAACACTGCATTATGTACAGCCTAGAAACTACTGACATGTACACCCCTCAGTTACTTTAAAATGACCAATAATTTCATTCATTAAAGACCAAATACATAAGTTAGTCAACATCTTTTATGATTAGAAAAGCAGTTAACAGAAAACCTCTCACTAACAAATTCATCACTTTTTTCAAGCCCAGTGATTCATGTCACACTGTCATATCTACCTAATTAACTATATAGTTGATGATTATGTGTATTATATGTATTACTTATCCATTATATTTAGTTCTTCAGCTCAGGATTTTCTCAGGGTACTTCAGTTTTTCTCCAAAATCAAAATTCATGGGAATTTGTACTTTTAAATCCCAACTTACTCTTTGTGATACTCACACATCAACCCAAGTCCACTTCTTCAAGTGGTCTACGTCCTTCAATCAATCATCCAGATTTTTTTACTTTTTGATTGCTCACCTGGGTTGTTGAACACTTGTATATGCAAATACATTTTTTAAAAATTAAAACATTTTTCCCTTTTTTAATTTTTGTTTTAATATATTACTATTATTATTATTTATCTCTGTTTAACTTTTTTTTCAAGCTGCTGTCTCAATACTAAGCCCCCCAGATAATTTAAAATGTGAGTGGTGTGAAGAGAAAGAAATTTATGAAAAGAAGCTTGAGGTCAAACTGAAATCCCTGCCATTGATTTTTTGTTTTTCCTGTTACTCTCAAATTAACAACAAGTGTAATAGCTTAAATAACCATGCATTATTATGCCAAGCATAAAAACAGTAGTTATGCTAATGTCTATATTTAAGGAAATTGTACACACATTAGGTGGAAAATATCTGTGTAATTAATCACAGGATGACTAAATATTTTCATAATCATAGTCATTTTATAAATAAAATTTATATTGCTTTTACTAAAGTTAAGATGAACTTACAATTCTCTTTATCAGTTCTTCTTCTCTTTTTTGTCTTTGTTCATACAGTTCTGCTAAAAGCTGGGCTAGAATTGTCCTTTTTTCTGCCAGTGTGTTCTAAAATATGTAAATTTTCATAAAATATCCATAGTACAGAAATTATATTTTTAGTTTCAGTTGCTAGATTTTATTGTCAAGTTGTTAAATTTATTCGTTAACAATAGTCTAAATTAGTTGTTTATCTAACTTTTTATGCAACTTTCATATACTTTACCATAATGAGAAGAAATTAATAGTGAGTAATCTACTGCACTGACCTAAATAATTAATTAAAAAATACAATAACAGTAACTTTTACAGTATGCAAGTTCTGACTTCTGTAATTACAATGTTTAGACCCTCAGTAATGAGTCATCATCAGATAAATTCTGCATGCAATAAGATAGCTGAATTCCAGAGAACATTAAAGATCTATTAGCTATTATTGGTTTGTTTTGAATTTCATGCAAAGCTATTCAAGGGTTATCTGCACTAGATGCTATTGCATTTTTGAATTAATAAAGAGAAATTTGGTCGACAGTGTTTCCACAGACATATTCTGACACATTTTTCCCATTTAGTAGATACCAACTGAATTCTATTCCATATATATGAGATAAAAGACAAATGTTATAACAGTAACACAACCATGTGGCAAAGCAGGTCAAAACACTGTATATGTAATTAAGGGAAAATTATTAGTGTAGTATGTGTACAGCACTCTCTCATTTTCTTGTAATACATAATTCCTTAATTAAAAAAAAAAAAAGCTTTTATTCAAGACACACTATATATGGTTAGGAATAAGCACAAATTCAACCTTAAATGTTATTTTCTGTAACAGGATTCAGTACACAGCATAATGGTATTCTATGATATCTCGTAAATCTAGTACTGCCATATGACCTGCCACATAAAGCAGAAACACTTTCTGGATAACTGGAATCCAATATCATGATTGGGCAGTTACATAGGAGAAGTGGATTATGAGGTCAGTTTTGGAATTTCCAAAAATGTTATTTCTGTCTTTGAACAGTTAAAACTTGCTGTTGTTGTCCTGCATTTTTAAATGTTATAACATTTCATTTGCCAAGTGAAAATGTTTTTAAAAGTAAAGTTTTATTTCTTTAAGTAAAATTTATTTTAACCATACAGGAATGAAGCTGGTCAATTTGACCAACATTAAAAGTGTAAAATTATATATACCTTAGAATTTCATGTGTATGTTAACAAAATTTAACAAGCTTTTAGTAAACAATAGAAGTCTATTATGCACAAGAAACAGATTTCTACTAAAGATTTGCCTGTGCTTTTCCAGAGTCTTTACTGAATTAAAGGTGATTTTCATATTAAAAATAAAATACCTCTTTCCATTTCACAGCTATCCTGTTTCACATGCATAATCTCTAGAACCTCCCAAGTGAATATTAAGCATTCTGTTGTTTGTTTGTTTTTCAGTAAAAATTTAAATCTTAATTTCTTACTCCGAAGACTAATTGTAGATAAATCAAGGTACAATGAAATAAAATGAATATTTTTTTCTTCTGCACTGACTACATTACAAATAAAATAGTCCCAATTTATTTATCTTTATGTTTCCAACTGTTAACCTTTCATATATCTGTTTCCTTTTAATTTTATGATTTAATTCTCATACTTTGTACCACTGGACCAGTAGTCCTTGCATTAAAAGCAATAAATCACAGTATGAATCCATCTGCTGTTTCTCACAGAGATACCATAAATAACATGTGATCTAATATCATATATTTCAGCAGATCTTAAGCTAAAAAGTTTGTAATTTTTGCCTTTTAGCTACTTTTGTAACGTCCTATTTGGGTTTTCTGAGCTCTAGCAAAACTATTTGACATTTTCTTCCAGTTTTTTCAAATAAAATGTATCAATTATCTTCAAAACAAATGCTTTAGAACACAAAAATTATATCAAGCACTAGAATGGAATGCCCCCAAACTACTGTAATTTATTAGGCTTTCTAAGTAAGCTATAAATAGGTTAAGAATATTCCATGCTGTTCAGAGTACTGAATCTGAGTAATATAAACTAAGCAATTCTTACTGAGTTAAAGATAATTTAGGGAAAAGTGAAAGCACAATTTTAAGATTTACATACAGAAATATCTGCTATTTCCATTTGTTACAAATACATCCATCAGTCATGTAAAGTTAATTAACAAACAATCTCAAAAGTCAGAGACAGAGGGGCAGGGATTCTCTGGTGGTTTTGACAAATTTATTGGTATCGTAACAAATAAAGGTGAGGTAATCCCATTTTAGGTTCTTTCTTGTAATTATGTATACTTAGTGTTTATAATTGACTTGAAGTCACAGTAGCCTATTTTGTAAATTAGAAAACTTTCAAACATTACCAATTAGCTATTTTGAAATGCTTGTATGCATGCTTTATGAAATATTTTTATTATTCTTTATTTTTCTTAACCTAATTTTGCCCAACTTAAAGTCTCCTACTTTTACATTTAAATTAGTTTTATCATAACAAATAAAGAATACACACGAAAAAAAGAAATAAAGTACTTACTTGTTTTTGTTTTTTTGTTGTTAAGTGTTGATGATGCTTAACATTACTTTTTTATAATAATGGTAGTACTGTACTAGATAACTTTTTATTTAAGTAAATAATGCACCAAAGAATACAGAAAAAATAACCTGCATAAAACAGACAATGCCTTATAACTAGCACAATGTTTTGGCTTTTTAACTATGGAAAAAGAACCATTACAAATTCAACTAAGCTAGTCAATGTGTTTCCCATGGGAATAAAACATGAACTGAAATTGACATTTCTCTGTACAGAAAACAATATAATGTAGTACATTAGTCGACAGATGAAAACTTTGGCTTTCAATTTTGGTTATCTGGTCTTAAAAACCAGAGAGAACTATTGGCAATTTTTGAAAGACAGTAAATGACAAGTGGGTGTGGCAAGAGAGGTCTGATTTTATATTTAATGGCTCTGTAACCAAATAAGATTAAGGCTATAAATATTATGCTTTGCCCAAGCGGCGATAACATTATAATGAATAAATTATTTTACATTTCATACTTCTTGAAAGGGTGGTAAATAAATTAGACAAGATGACTAGAGAGAAAATGTCATTTTCACATTTGGGGTAAATTCTGGATTTGTTTTATAATATTGCCTTATAAAATTAATAATTAAAAATTTAGATTATTAAAATATGGATTATCAGTTATGTTTTTATCCTATACTTATTGGTATACTATGAACAAAAGGTAGTTTAATTAAATTTTGAATGTAGCTTACAAAACCTCTTCATATACACAGTAAAGGATGCCTACAGCAAGGTTTTCCTTTACTGTCAGTGATAATATTTTACCCATCTATTGGTGGTATTACACATCAACAACTTCTACCCAAGCTGAACTAAGCACCGTGAAATAAAGTGCTATTTACAGTTCTTAGTAGTGTTTATGTTGTTTTGTATCAAATTAAAATAAAATAGTTTATTTTATTAGTTCATATAATTATTGTAGTTATTCTGATAATTAATTAAATAAATATAAGTACAGAAATAAGATAAAAAGTCACAAAATTTATGTAGATTCATTCTTTCATTGAACTGGCAGGGTTTATCAAAATAATCAAACTGTTTCCTTTTAACATATTTCAATTTGTTCCAACATAAACATGTCAGTGATGTAATATACACTGGGTTTTATGTATTTTTTCTATGAATTCTTTTGTGAGGCTGTTTTATTAATGTACTAAAATTTGTATGATCAAAACATCTTATTATATAAAACAACTTGTCTCTAGGTCATAATTTGTTAAGGGCTTTTAGTCAGTACTAAATCGTTACCTCATGACATTTAAGAAGATGAGATAAAGCCACATCCACAAACTTTGCACTGCATTTATATTGGAACCCTAGCAACTGTTTAATATAATCTGCATAGCTGCTTTCAAAAACTGTGACAATTAACTGTAAACAAAATGATCAATGCAGACAAAATAATATTTATTCATGAAATTTTCATATTGACATGTTAAATGTACCAGAAAGTATATAGATATTTTAACAGTGTGGATATGTTTACAGACCAGTGTATTTTTCTGAACACCTAAAACGTATTTAAAATAAATAAAAACTTACCATTGCAACATTAACCTTAAGGTCCTTTTTCTTCAACTCTACTCCAGTAAGCTTGGCAAGCTCTTTTTCAATCAGTTTAATCTTACAATCAAAGAATTAAAGGTGTTAAAATAATAATATTAGTGATATAATATTAAAATAACTAATTTTTGAATTGTATTTTTATACAAGATTATATGTTTATCTTGCCAATCACCAGTTTCATTTGTTTTGGCATCAAAGCCAATTGAATGGAATAAAGTCTTATTTTTGTAAACTACCACTTTTATTAAAATCTATTAGACTATTAATAGCTTAATGAAGTGATGTTTGTCCAGTGAACTGTAATATTGTAGCAAATGTGCAGGTTTTCAAGCTGTATTTTGCAGTCTCAATATTCATATCAAGAAAATCATGAAAACTGTTTTATTTACCTGTCTTATTTAAGTGGACTAAAAAATTTAAATAAAAGATGTCTTTTTCCAAAAAAAAAAAAATCAGTACAGCTATTTTAATTTTGAAGTTATAAAGTAGATAATATGATCTTAATGATTCTGAATATAATTATTCACAGTAAAATGCAATTCTGCATGACGGTAATGTTTTTCATCTTTACAAACATATCAGAAGGTATAATATGATAGGCTCATTGATAACCACATGAAATATTTTCTGGTGTACATACAACATAACTGCAAGTTAACTTTACTTTTTTTGCTACAGACCTTAATTACTCTTGCCTGTTTTACCAATAAATTGTACATTACTAAGTTGGTGTATTTACATTGGACAACAGAATCCTTTTCCTTCCTTTACATTACTTTATGTAACACAAATTTTGTTCCTGGATAGTATGTCATTTCTTAATTGCTTATGTTTTAAAGGTACAGAAAATGCCATTATTCCCTTCAAACTTTGCTTTTGTGACCTGGATAATGAAATTTAGAAATTAACCTATTTTCTATGTAAAAACGGGCAAATTTGCACATTTTCATTTATATAAGGTCTGAATAAAACAACATATGAATTGAGATTTACATGTATTTATACTAAAGTTATACAAAAATGAACAAAAATGTTTAGAAGTGAGTAGTTTTTCAGGATTTGCAACTGTAATGTAAATCACTTTCATGTATCAGCCCCCAAATATAGTCTCCCATCGTGTTTTCGTTATATGCTCCTTCGTAGCAGCATTCAAAGTCAAGTATATCTTGGTGGAAGCGCTCGCCTTGCTCCTTTGAGTATGCTACCATGTTCTCCTTGAATTTATCAAGATGAGTATCAAGATTTTCAGGACATCCTGCAGCCCATTTTGCCATAATTCTTCACCAAAGCTTCAACCAGTTTCACATAATTTTTGGCCTTGTGATTGCCTAAGAAGCCCTGAGCCACTGCAACGATGCTGCCCTAAACTTTTTCTTCCTTCCTACTGAGCTTCCTGGGGAATTCTGTGCACTCCAGGATCTTCTTTATTTGTGGTACAATGAAGATACCAGCTTTGAGCTTTGCCTCAGACAGCTTAGGGAAGAAGTCTCGAAGGTACTTGAAGGCTGCAGACTCCTTATCAAGAGCTGTGACAAATTGTTTCACAAGACCCCAATTTTATGTGCAATGGTGGGAACAACACCTTCTGGAGGTCCACTAGTGGCTCACACTTGACATTGTGCCTCCCTACTCATCATACATTAAGGCTTCTAGCAAGGTCTTGACACTGTTGTATTCCTCTTTGAGGTGCACTGAATGAGCCAGGGGAAGGGATGGATATTTATTCCCGTTACAGAGCAGCACAATTTTTAGGCTTCTGGATCAACTATCATTGAAGAGGCACCACTCATTTGAATTACAGGCAATTCCAATTGCCTCACACAAACCAGATACACTGTGGCAAAAGCAGAACTCATCTTAAAGAGTGAAGTTCTACAACATTCTAGAAAGATCTTGGAAATTCTTTTAAGTTCGATAAATCTCTCTATCAGCTACTCAGCACTGAATCTACCTGGAATGTTCTGGAAAATGGGTAAATTTGAAAATTTCATTACCCAGGTGACAAAAGCAAAGCTTGAAGAGAAAAATAGGTCTTTCCATTTACTTCAGGCATAAGCAATTGGGAAATAACACTTTCTGCCCAGAAACAAGAAAAAGTAAAAACTTTTGTTGCATAGTGTTATATTTCAATAAAATTAATCAAATCTCTCTAGTTACTTTATGTACTACACTTACTCTCTGAGTTAGTTCATTGTGTCTTTCATCACGCTTCAGTTGGAGGGTTTTGAATGCCTCTTTTTGGTAATGTTCCTAAAAAAAAAAGGTATCCAAAGGTAGTAATTAAAAGTCAGAGAATAACAAAATTTCATTTTATACTTTTGACCTCACAGGCAACATACTTAATGTGAATATAATAAGAAAGATTACAAAGATAAAACATTATTACAATGAAATCAGAATATTGCTACATTAATAACAGAAAAACTAAAACTCAACAGAAGAATCTAATACAGTTAAAACCCACAACATTTGTCTGATCAATCATAGTCTAAAATATTTAAACACAGAAGTCCTTTATAATGTTCAAGTACTTATTCAAACAGTTGTTATACTATAATTATGTTTAAAAAGTTATCTTAAAACTGATAAACAAAGATATTTAATTTATCTTCTAATTGATGGAGTTGAGATTAGTTAGAAAATGAACATAACATGGATTACCTCTTTCAGTAGTTCAGACAATAAAGCCTGCTGATCTTGGTCTCTGCTAGTCAAAATTTCTTGAATTTTCTCATCTGCTGCATAAGGACTAAAGTAAAATGAAATTAATTGAAGTTATAGTAGTGATATTCAATTCAAGTAATTAGACCAAGACTCTTATGTTATTTACTTAGTTCTCTCTTGTGTGACCAAAGCTATCCCTTATACTGAAGTAAAAATGATAGATGCAAAATTTAAAGTTTATGAAGTGCTATTTCAACTGGGTTCACTTAGGATTGACTGATTACATACAGACTTGTAAAACTTAAGTATGTAACGAAATCAGTTTGAAAGTCTACAGTTTCTTGTCCAATAAGATCATGTTAGGCTTTATGATGATAGTTTAATTGATTTGGAAGTAGACTGTGCAACTCTCATGAAAGTTATTTACAAAAATGAAACAAGTGAATGAAATTGTTTGAAATTTGACATGAATTTTCTTAAAGGTATGTAGTTTCAAAAAAACACTTATTTTTTTCTACAATTTTAATAAAAAAATTGTATTTGAAGTACTGATTTGCATTTGGACTCCAAATGATCATGCAAGATTATTTTTAATTTTGAATGTAAAGATATTATTTCCCATCTTACAGTCTTCACATTTCATATGCATAATTTCTAGAACCTCCAAAACAAATAGCAAAAGTTTTTAAGTTAAATGACTATATGGTATTTTCCATTTTCTTTACCATATCACTATCTCCAGCTTTTATCATCAACATACAATTCATTGAAATGTTTAAAATTATGAGATTTAAATATGTATTTTTATATCTACATTGAGTAATTGTAATATATCTTCTTTGAGTCATAAACATAATTTCACCTTTCTTACCTTTTCATGTATAGTGTACTTTTATTATTTTATTTATATTTTCAATTCTTTGCTTTTCTTATTTATGTAAAAACATCACCTTATGCTTACAGGTCATTGTTATGTACTGTTTAAGACAGATGCATTAGCCACAGGCAAAATATCTGACACACACCCCATGTTTAGTTTTGACAGGACAGGAAAGGAATGAACAAATAAACTTAGAAAAATCATTAAACATTCTGAATATGAACTTTACAGCACAAATTATAATTAATTAAAGAAAATATAAAAGTGAAACCTAAATGAAATTTAACTGTCTATCAGTTTAATATGTACAAAGCAACAAAGTATAGCCAAATGATAGGAGCACTGTTCTCAACAATGGTCTTAGTTTATTTTATACATCACACATACAATCATTTCCTGCAAACATTTCTTGCCATAGTTAGACAAATAGCAAAAAAATATGTTCTTTCTATTGATTATAAGCATGCTATTCAACTTAAAATTGTTGTTTAGCTACACAACTTTTACTTTGAAAGAGGGCACAGTTTATATTTTTCAATGTCTTTTTCAGCCCTAGTTTTTGGAATGTAGTTATAGCACTTGTAAACAAGCTCTATATTTGTGCTTAACTAACTGAAGGAAGGCAGTCTACTTTCTCACACTTGTCTCACCTATATCAACCCAGTTGTTAAAATTGGCACCATAACATAGTTTATGCTACACTGTGATACAAAGTTTCTTGACAAAACTAAATTCATAACTTACTTTATGCTATTAGTATTATTCATGCTTTTATTTCTCTGTATTGATATTATTTCCTAAATATTGTGACACATATCGTTTTCTCTATTTCTTATAAAGTTATTTTATTTTTATAATAATTGGTTAACATTTCTTATAACTATTATCACACTTAAGTCTTTAAAAAACATTACACTTTATTTTTTTATTTTTTTTGAAAAACCATTAAATTAGCTACACCCAACATGTAGCTCTTCACAACTATTCATGCTTTAGAAGTTCCTTATTTACTCCTGCTTACTTGTAAATGATACATGTTTATAACTAACAAAAAGGCTCTTTTGTGAACTACATGATTAGGACATTTTAATGGATGAAATAAAAACAAAACAACAAAATCATATAAAAGTAACTGTAAAAAGTCAAGAACCCTAGAGCTTTAAGTTAAATGATTGTAAGCATTACTATTTGCAATAATTTTGATAAAAAGGTATTTTTTGATTTCATATTCTTCAACTTTAATCACAGATGACTTTGCTACAATTAGTTAGGCCATACAAAAAAACATAAAGTTTCCTTGAAAGACATTTTGGTATTCATTTAGAATATTCTAAAAGTTATACAAATAGAATAAGAACTATAAGATGAAAATTATTTATACCTAATATGAAAGTTATGTTATATTGAGAGTCAGATTAAGTAAATTCACAAACAAGTCATCAGTAGAAATACTTTATTAAAACTTTTGTTTGCCTACAACATGCTTGTAACATTTACTTAACACATTTTGTTAAAATGTATGTAATAAATTTTGAATTATTGTAAACATTGATTCTAAAATACCAGTTTGTTTTGTACTTCAGGCAAAGCTACACACGGGCTATCTGTACTAGCTGTCCCTAATTTTGCAGTGTAAGACTAGAGGGAAGGCAGCTAGTTATCACCACCTACTCTTGAGCTACTCTTTTTCCAACAACTAGTGGGATTGACTGTTACATCATAATACCCCCATGGCTGAAAGGGCAAGCATGTTTGGCATGATGGGGAATCAAACCCATGACCCTCAGATTATGAGTTGCATGTGTTAACCATTGGGCCTCTACAATACTGGATCAATACAATGGTCTGGCTTTGTGCATATAGGGTTAAATAACACATGGTTAAACTGACTATATTAAAAAAAAACAACTTTTCTACAATCTGAGAATGATATTCTCTTATATCAGAACATAAGAAACAATATACATGTTAAAAATTTCAAGTTTAACAATGTTTTCCAGGAGAAAAAATAAAAGGGAAAAGTGAATGCAAAATCAATATTTCTCCTATATTATAGAATATGAAAATCAATACTCAAAATGTTATTACTGTGATTTTCTCAAACATTTAATTCTTTCTGTCTGACTGGTTTTTATCTATTAATTTTCTCTTAAGATCAAAACTAACATAAAAAAACACCTAGCACATATATTCACTAGATTGTTTTATTTGTAATTTTCTAAAATAGTTTGTGTATAAACAATTTTGGTTTACTATTAAGTATTTTCATCCTACATATAACATATACAAAACTATATTAAAAAACACTACATCAGGCACAGCTAATTATATATAACAGCTGTTATATACTCTAATACAGCCTATGAAGCTAATTGACTGTTACAGTTACAATACCTTCACAGCAGCACAAAAACTTAATTTACTAATATAAAACTTCAAAAACACTTCTAACTTTCAAATACATTAGTTCTCTATCATTTTAGAACATTTTGTGATTAAAATGTATAACCTTAGAAAAACCTTCTCCAAGTTTTATTCAGATAGAAACAATTTAATAGGCAAGTTATTCTAAAATATTTCTCCCATTTCATTACATTAACAATATATATGTATTTAATAATTTATTGTTTTTTTTTTCAATTCATATTATGAACTCTTTAAAATGTTTGTTTTTGAATTTCGCACAAAGCTACTCAAGGGCTATCTGTGTGTTTAAAAATTTAGAAAATATTTTATTTCCTACCTTTCTTGCATATCTTTCATCACTTTCTGCTTATTGGCTTGATTTTCTCTCTGTTTCTCTTCTTTTCTTAATAAACATGTCATTGATTCTGTAATCATTTGTGTAAAAAAAGTATTTCTTTGTAAAGGATATCATGTACTCATTTTAATTCTACTCAACATACACTCAGAATAAAAAAAATTACTATAAATAAATTTTAAGTTAGCTTTTATTAAATGATGTAAAAATTAATTTTGACCACTCTTTAAATCATGCTATAATGGAACTCTTGCTTATATAATAATGGAAAAACTTTTTTTTTTAATGACATAACGTGCAGTCCCCAACTTCACAAAATTTTTATTCTGTGTGCACGTGGATTTGCAATGGAGGTCATGATTTTCCTGTTTCGCTACTGTTTCCACCATGAAGAACTTTATTTTTCTCCCATCTCAGGGTTCAGATATGATGTCATAAATACATCACACATGGATCTAATGCACTGATGCCATCTATATAAATGTAATAGTACTGTCTGTGTTGTATGTCAATGTAAATACTTTGCAGGGTGCAGACGGATCTTCACGAAAATTGGTATGGAGGTTTATTAAGTCCATGTGGAAATACTAAATTTTCAATTTTGCATTTTGTGGTTTTTATGAGTGTTCTGGTATTGTTGTTTCTTCCCACTACTTCTCCCCTCTTGACAAATCTTCACCAAATTTGGCATCAAACTTTCTTGAGTCCATGAAGAGATACATGCACATTTATAGTTTTGCATTTTATGTTTTGTTGTTTTTATGATAATTTTGGATTTTATTAAAATTATATATAAAGGAAACAACTTTATATGTCCAAATATAACCTTTAATTAATCATGAATTTACTTAAATTCCATCCAGGGCACATGTAGCTCAGCTAGTTTATTTAACACTGGACTTACTTTCCCACCAAAAATGGGGAAAACTGCAAAATTATCCAGAAAAATCATATCTAACTATTCAACTTCCACATAAATGTGTTATGTGTGATGATGGTACGTTATATTAATGTATGATGTTGCTATGATTAATTAGAGGATAAAGTTGATTTATCACATTAATACTGATTCTATTAAGTATACTGTTTATGTGAAGTTATTCATTGGTAGGAAATACACAAACAGTATTTTACCCTCTCACCCCAGAGTATCCTTTATTGCACGTGACAAAAGGTTTTAGTTTCTTACATTCACAATTTTATTAAACTACTTTTTATTGATGTTATACTAATTAGCATAAAATCTTAGCTAATATCCCATATTTTAATTATATACAAGTTTTAAGTTCTTAATTTTATAGGGCAATGTTTAAAAAATCCTAAACGTCCCATAGTATGACACATTTTCTCTAGACATCTCCTCTTCTCTATTTTATTCACAATCCTCCCATAAAGGACAAAATCAAATGTAAATTACTAACTCTAAATTCATCATTGTTTAGACAAACCATAATTTTTATAGCCTTCAATCTTATTTGGTTACTGAGCTATCAAATATAAACTTAGACCCCTCTTGCCATACCCACCTGTAACATCCTCTCTACTAGGATTTATTAATAGTTTTCTTTTATGTTTAATTCTACATAATTTATAACATATACAAGGTCAAGATTTTCATATATCAAATGACACATTGTATAACGTTGTTTTCTGAACACAGAATTGTCAATTTCACTCAGAGTACAAGCTTCGTTCCCACATGAAAGATAACAACTAGCTTGGATGAACTTGTAACAACTCTTGCTGCACAGTTAGAAAGCCAGAAACATTGCAAAAGTTAGAGGAAATTGTCTGCTTTTTGCACAATATTTGTCCACATTCTTTGATGCATTATTTAATTAAATAACAATTTAATGCAATACCACCATTAGTTTAAAAAAGTGGATTAAATGCCTTCAACAGTTGAGAGCAAAAAAAAAAAAAATTAGGGTAAGTATTTCTTGTTTTTTAATGTTTATTTTTTATTTATTATATAAAAGAAACTGAAATGTAAAAAAAATATCTGTTTAGGTATGTTAAGATCAGATTATATAAACTAAACAATGATAATTATACAATAAAAATGTTTCACATGGCATGCATGCAAGCAGCTCAGAGCAGATTATGGGCAAAGTAATTTGATAGCTTAATGTGAACTACATGTTCCCCAAGTGATTTACAACTTATAATAGCACAAATAGTAGTTATATATGGTTCAAAATGCAATAAAATAAAAATAAATAAAGTATAAATAGTTTAAACTCTGTTATGAATTTAAATCTACTTAGTATAAACAAATGTAGTTTCATTCTAAATTTGAAGTCATTCTGGAAAGAAAAGGAAGGTAATTTAGATTTACTCTGATATTTGGGGGAGAGGGAAAAAGAGGTTACAAGGTCAGTCAAATTAGCCAACAATGTACAGAGTTAAGGTAGAGAAAATAACATAAAATATAAAAATTTACTGAAACAAACATTTGAAATTTATTTTGAAGGTTTTAGATATTACACATATCAAATTTGGGATTTTTGAGGAGTATTTTTAATCTTAAAATAAAAATAATTTTGCACATGGATTAGTCAAAACAAATATTTAATACATTCATGGGCAATATTTTAGCTTATTAAAAATACTACACTAAAAATATGAATAACTTATAATGTTAAATGAAAGCATGCCAAATTTTGTAAAGATATATACACACTATATTGAAAGTTAGAAGTATTAAACGTATAAAGCCCTTAAATAAGTACAAAGAGGTCACATGATTGGTCAAATTAACCAAGCCCATGTGGAGAGAGTTGATTTGTTTTTGTTCAAAACTCTGTAGCTGATAGAACTCACCATCAAACAATACAAAATGCTACATCACACATACTACACATGTATCTGGACAATGTAACTGATTATACTATGAAAAAGTTTATGTGAAGTTATTCATTGGTAGGAAATACACTAACAATATTTTACCCTCTCACTTTTTTTTAGTTTATCATTTAGGCTAGTAAGTCTTTTCTCTGCTTTTTCTTTTACAGTGCCACAATAGTTTTATTTTCATGTAACCAACTGACTAATAATGAGCTTGTGTATCAATCATCAACATGCAGATAGAGAATTTTATTGGAGTAAGGCTCCAATAAATGTTACTATGCTTCCAGAAAATCCTAGGGTTTCCTGAGAAACTAGATTAGCTGAAAAAACTATTATATATTATAGAGTTCAACAGAATACCAGTTTCTACAGAACACAGTAAAAATTTGTTGTACCAAATAGATTATTTTTGAAAGAATATATTGCTTGAACCCCATTTGTCCTTTAAAGTAAACAAAGTTCTTGTTAATATGTAGATTTTCAAATAACTACATTGTTTCTTGATAATTATTCTAAGCATGCATTAATACATTCCTTATCTTGTGAGATTATTGTTCACTTTTTTTACTAGTTCTAACAAAAGTATACTAAAGGAAGAATCAACAAAAATCTATTCCTGAACATAATGCAGTAAAAAAATTGGTGTTTCCAACAATTAATCTCGCAACTAGTATTTATTCAGATTTACTTTTTTTTCTTCTAACCATCAACATACATAAAGTTATGAAAACATTGGTTTCAGAAGAAAAAACATTTACTGGGCTAAAGGGTAAACATTCAAGGATGAAGGACTTATGCTCCAGGAAAGGAATAAAAAATGCAAGAAATCAGATCCTGGGATGAATCAATGGACTTGACAAAATCCAAGTGGAATTTGGTGACATCGGGATGAATAATGTCTGAATGAATTTGACAGAGAAGAGGCCAGGGGATGTTGCACAAGTTAAGGCCAAAATAGAGAGAACTATGACTGAACAGATCAGTATAAAGCAACCAAACAGGACTAGACATAGATGTGAAATAGAAATCTGGATAGAGTCAGACTGTAAGGTGAGTGGAGATGTGAAGTTCCCTCCAATATGATTAAATGCATCTATTTCCAGAGCTCTTTGATATGGGGTGGAAGAACAAAAGGAAGGACATTTGGTGTTCCAGTGAGTGGCAAAGGCATCAATAAAAAATGTTCCCACTTGAGAACACCCCTACAGAAAGGCCTGTAGGGTGAGTCTGGTTGGAATGAGATAAAAGATGAGCAACCAAATTTACAGTATCATGTGGTCATTGTGGGCCCAGTAAAGATTATGCAGATTCCTGGATTTGGTTCCACCATGCTTGGTAAGATAACTGATGACAATGGAATTGTTTGAGTGTACCATGCCTACCTACACCCTGAGGAGTGGAAAAAAAAAGGTCAACTTTATTGTCAAAAGCATCCTTTACTATACATAACACAATGTTTTAGTCACTTAAATTCAAAATTTTATTTACCTACTTTTTTATGTTCTTAATTTTATAAGGCAATATTTTAAAAAATCCTGAATATCACACAGTATGACACATTTTCTTTAGGTATCTCCTCTTCTCTATTTTATCCACTATTCCTCCAATAAGTACAAAATTAAATTTAAATTACTTACTCTAAAATCCTCATTGCTTAGACAAACCATAATATTTATAGCCTTCAATCTTGTTTAGATACAGAACTATTGAATAGGAAATTAGACCCCTCTTGCCATACCCACCTGTCATATCCTTGCTTTTAGGATTTACTAATTGTCCTTCTCGTACATTTAACCCTTTTACGTTCAATATAATGTAAATGAGTTCATCTACACATCTGCACATGTTAAGTACTTGCACTAACTTTTGATACAACATGTGTATCTTCACAAACTTTAGTAGACATTTAGTAAAGATTAAAAGTATTTTGTATAAAAAAAATCACCTTTTTCAATGAAATAAAAATGAAATTTTTAATAAAGATTTGTTTGGGAAAAATAAAAGTCAAATTTCTTACTAGTCTGAGTGCAAAGTGATTTCATGTTATGATTAAAAAAAATATTCTTCATCCCAAAAGTTTCAAATATTATTTGCATAATCTATAAAACCTCCTAAATACATTTCAAAAGTTTGTTTCAGTAAGACTTAATATTTTATGTTATTTTTTATACCATAATTATGTGGAGTTTTATCATTGAACTACCTTGTAACCATCATAAAAAATCAGGAAATATAAATAATGCTTTTTTCATGCTAAAATGATTACATATTATAATACGAAAATACACACATAAAATGCAAAATATGAATATATATATTCATATATATATTTCATTTATTCCAGTCATGGCTACCTAACCATTACATAATTTGCACTGATGCAGTGCACATGCACTCAAGTCACATATCCAGTAATATAAAAGTCACCTTTTGTCTTCCCTGTCTTTTAGGGAACTAGTACTTTGTAATATACAGTCACATTTCAATTATTATTTTTTATGCACATATATAGATTATTATTATTTAGAAATAAATTATTAAACTTATTTTCCTTAAAATATAGAATAATAAATAAAGAAGCAAACAATTATCTATTGTTGCTACAACCTTTGTACTCAGTTGTTGCCGGATACAGGTTGCTAACCCTTTTCAAATATGCATGCAGAGGACATCAAACAAAATTTTTTTAGGTTTCATGTGTGTAGCTGAATAACCAAAAAACCATAAATAACTATAATGATACCACAGAATTCCACTACAATTTATTAAGCTTAGTAACTAACCTGTATTTAGATCTAAAAAAAAAATATGAAATTTAGAGCAAACTAAAGATATAACCTAACTCCTTGAAATCTCGGTTTGAAAGAACAATGAGGCCTTCTAATAAATTAGAATGGCTAAAAAGACCACCAGGGAGACACTCTAAGCTGTCAATTGGTTATTCACATGTCATATGTTGAAGTAAACATAAATAAGATACCCTTTCAAAAATGGAAAGAGGTGGATGGGGCCACTGTGTTTAATTTGGTACATAAACCATATCTCAGCAAAATAAAGATATGAGGTTCTTATTTTATATTATAGCTTGTTAATATTAGTAATTTGAGTTGCTAATTTGTGTAAAATTAATTAGTATTTTGACATCACAAACATCTAATTTTAAACAGTACTGCAATCTACATAGCACATAAGTCATAAAAATCTATAGTTAGATGTATATGTAAAAACAGCTGGTATGGGTCGAGAAAGCTCTATGTAGAGGAGTGAACAACGTTTCGACCTTCTTCGGTCATCGTCAGGTTCATGGACTATAGTTAGATGTGTTCTTTTGATATGTACTTTTAAATCAAGAAAATAACTCTTATATAATATTAAAGTTTGGATTATAATCTACAATTTGATTCCAAATTTACTAAATAATATCATAAAATAGTAGTTCAATAAAATTTTGAATGCAAGTCAACAAATGTAATGACTAAACCTATGAACCCTGACCTGTTATAAAAGGGTTTATTCTATATCTTCTAAAAAAAACATAAAAGCACAATTTTCATCTATCAAATCACATACTGTATAATGTTCTCTGAACAAAGAACTAACAATTTCACTCAGAGTACAAGTTTCATTTGCACAATAACAATAACAACTAGCTTGTAAGAACTTGTAAGGGCTTTTGTTGCAAGTTCAAAAAAACAGAAAAATTGTAATAGTTATGGAAATTGATTTTTGCATGTTATCAGTCTATGTTCTTTGATGCATTATTAAATATGAATTATTTAATGCAATCCTACCATTAGTTTAAAAAAGTAGCATTAAATACCTTTGACAGTTGAGAGCAAAAACAAAAAATACTCAAATAAGTACTTTATTTCTTGGTTTTCATGTTTATTCTATATTTATTATCATAAAAGTAACTAAAATGTAAAAATAAATATCTCTTTAGGTTAGTCAAGATTAGATTTGGCAAAATAAGTAATAATAAAAATGTTTTATAAAGCATGCACTCCAGCATCTTGAAGTAATTTACGGGTAAGATAATTCAATTGCATAACATTAGCTGCACGTTCACCAAATAATTTACAAGTTATAATAACATGGATAGTAGTTACAGATGGTTCAAAGGGCAATAAAATTATAAACTTTAATTACAAGCTTAAAGCTACTTACAATAAACAAATGTTGCTTTATGTTACAATCTGAAGTTATTCTAGAAAGAAAAAAACAGATAATTTAGATTTATTAAAATTTTCTCTTGGTGGTTACAAGATTGATCAAACAGACCAATTTCATATAGATATAGGTTTAAAGAAAATAACAGAAAAAGCTTTACTGAGAACAAACATTTGAACTGTATTAGGAGGTTTTAGGGATTATACAAAGGAAATTTCTGAGATGAAGAAAAGAACACGAAAATCACTTTACACATGAACTATTCAAAACAAATACTCAATATATTCATAGACACATGCTTATTTTGGTTTATTAAAAATACACTTCACTAAAGAATTTTTTTGTACATGAAATACTTGTACTGTTAAGTGAAAGACTGCCAAATTTTAGGCAAATATACATACCACATTAAAATTTAGTAGTATGAAATCTATAAAGGCTTTAAAGAAGTACAAAGAGGTCAAATGGGCAGTCAACTCTACCAAACTTGTGATGAGAGAGATAGAGCTTGATGAACTGTTAAAACCTTGAGGATCTTGTCTGGACAGAAGACTCCTCAACCAATAAAAGACTGAAAATCACTAGTGAGTTGAGAAAACCACCTATCTCCCCAAAGATGCATCTACGAACAGATGTAGCTCCAGATGGGATGAAGAAATGGGAGCCCCCATCATTGTCTGGTTCCTGTTGAGCCACCAAGAAAGATCATCCCCAATCACAAAAGGATTGGTAATAGGATGGCCTAAGAAACCAAAGGAGGCATTTCACTATAATGAATACATGTGAGTTTGTCTAACGGGAATGAGAGAATCCAAGAAGTTCATATCCTAAAAAGGGACAGAGCCTCTTGCATCATGAAAGAATGAGAACTAAGTGCCTTCATGACCACTTGCTACATATCCCTGAGACAAAGAAGAAAATAGTGGACTCAACAGAGGTACGAATTGAAGGAAATCCTCAAACGAACCAAGTATTATGGTTATGTGGGGGTAAGAATAAACTTCTCCAACTTGATCAGAAAATCCACCCATGTTGCTTCCTGGAGAAGTAAACATGTGAGATAATCTGAATAAACAATGAGTGCAGGTGACAAGCAAGTATGCAAATGACAAAACACATACAGACCTGAAAAAGAGACTGAACAACAGTATCCTGAAGTAGAACATATTATTTTCATAGATAATCTGAATAAAGCAACAGGACTCTGGAGCAATTAGGAATGTGAAGATAGGCATTTGTTGTGCTAATTTTGATCACTGAGAGTCCTGGGGTGAAAACTCACTAAAATGAGATGTGGGAATCCACAGTGAAGCAAGGGAGGGTTCTGAAAGAAATTCAAATGAGATAGGTTTATGATTGGTTTCCAACTGCTCATCATCTTGAGAGCAACACCTACTCAATAGATCCTTTGCGCAGGAGGTCTGAAACGGCTTTAGAAAGATAATGAAGAAAGGAATAATAATGATGAGAAAGAAAGGAAACCGAGAAAAGAGCTGAAGACAACAAGGAAAGGCAGAAACTATCCGATAGAACATGTAAAGCACATGGATTTGTTGTGAAGTGTTGCCACATAGCTGAAAAGTGGACTAAACTGGTCCCCACCAGACCAGAAACTTCCTTCGTGTTACTGATAATACTGGCTTCTTGTTTAACACTGAGGGTAAAATGAGGATGGGAGTGCTTGGAGGACAGTAAGGGTTGGGGTGTAGAATGTGATGATCAAAAAATGAAAGTGCCTGAAAACAGAGTCCACATTTTCCTAATCTGGGTGGTTATCTTCCTCAGAAACAGGTATAGATAGAAAAGAAGACTTGTACTTCTTCACCATACAAAGTTGAACCTGCATCCTAGTAAGTCACCCCATGTGAGAGTCATTTCCTGTTGAAATAATTTAACTTATCACTACATTAAGCCTCAGATTTATACTACGAACACATAGAATTTGGACACAAGAAATTACTGGAATGTTAAACTGTGTAAACAACTGATATTTTAATGCAAAAATTAGTAAACTGAAAAAACATTTCTTCAGATATGGCAACAACAAGACATAAGCAAATCACATTTGAAGGTTGAAATACATCTAAACAAAATCATGGCAAATGAGGAAGTTAGAATTGAGTGGGAATAGCAGAGGGAAGTAATTGCACTGTAAATGTTGATTGTATTTCACGTGAATGACATACCAGAAGATGTTTTTCATTCTATTTTTTAAAGTGCATTCTCAATTCACCATTACATAGTGCTGGTATGAGCCTTATCCTTTTATGTTCATATTTTGTAGAACATACTCATATTCTTTTGATATGAGTGAATGATATCAGTAGACTCTTACAAACAAAATGTTCTTTGTTCCACAACTGCATAAAAAGTTTCTCGATTTCAGTGAATAAGGTAATTTCTGATAAAAGCGAACAAAATAATTAGCAGTTACAAAAAGTGTCTCAATTCATTAGATAATGTACCAAAACACCAAAGTATATATCAGTAGAAAGGAAATTATTATGAAAAAGCACTTTCAAACCAATGAAAATGTATAAGGAAAAAACAAGGCCACAAACAATAATGACTGAAACAAGATCAGAGTAAACACCATCAAAGAACAAGCTACAACATGAGATATTACAAAACATATTCTGGAACATTCTATATATAACTAATGAGCTTGTACGGTGGAATTTTTGTTTGGTTTGTTTTGAATTCTGCACAAAGCTATACAAGAACTAAAGTGTTTGGCAGGATGGGGATTCAAACATGCAACCTTCAGACTATGAATCATGTGCCATAATCACCTGGCCATGCTAGACCACTGTGGAATTATTTATCTTATTTTTTCATATACTAATTCATCTGGATAATTTAAAAATATAACAAAAAAAGATGAAAAATAGCCCATTCTGAATACAATGAAGTACAACCAGTAACAATGGTTAAAAAACATGCTTTTTTATATGTGCAGGTGTGTTAGATCAAAATAATACATTTTTCCTTTCTGAGGTTACCTTTAAAATTTTAATACTACTATATAAAATCAAAGAAAATTTAAACCCAACAACTGTAATTTCTGCAAGTATAGTAGGTACCAAGAATATATTTCTTGTGAAGATTTTCTTGTTCTTCTTTCTTCACACTAAATAACTCTTCTATTTCTTGCCTGAAAAAAATAATGCATGAACATATTTAGATTATTTTTGATTTTAGAATAACTGTGAATAATGTTTATTAAATTCTATGTTGAGAATTAAGTTTTGTTACACAAAACTTTTGGTGATGTAATTATAAATAAAATCATTTAAGAAAAGAATAGCCTAGATAGTAGTAATTACATTAGCTCAATGTACTAAAGGATACACTTCTTCAAAATATACGTTTCAGAAATAAATTAATGTTGTAAAAAAATCAAAAAAATTTGTGAAGTCAACTAAATTCAATTTAACATTCCATGTTTATAATTAAATGTTACAATGACAAAACTGCTCTGAAACAGGTTATCTTATCATTCAAACATAAAGACTAACTACAATGGTGCTACAAAAGGTATGTACAATTTAAAATATTATGAAAAGTTTTACCCTAAATTACTTTAAAATATATTTGTTTTGGTCTATCTATCAGTATATCAGGTACTACAGCTGTTTAAATAAAGTGTGTTTTTAATTAATAATGCAAACCACTCTGAAGGAAGCAAATACAAGTCAGAGAAACTTACCAACATGAGTGCAATTTTGTAAAGTATTGAGTAAAAAAGTGTTTTGGGTTTGAAATGTGAGTGTGAGTAATTTACAACACTGTCAATATATATATATTTTATTTCCTTTTTTTTTCTATTAAAAGTTACACAATGTGCTACCTGTACTATGTCCATAGGACCGGTGGTGCAGTCAAACCTCAAAATTTAGTGTTATAAACAATAAAACTTACTTTTGAGCAACCATGGGTCAAAGAGTAAAAGAAAATTATATATTAAACAGAGGAAACTACACCTTGGCATTTTAACAAGTCTAATTTACGTAACTTTAAACTGAGTTGTACATCTATTTTGAAAAAGTTACTGAGTTTTCCCCTGAAGAAGTAAGATCCACTTTTATAAAGCACTCGGGTTATATAATCAGTGATGACGAAAACCCACTTGTTGAGAATATAAAAAACACTTTACATAGAAGAGCGAACAACGTTTCGACCTTCTTGGTCATCGTAGGTCGAAACGTTGTTAGCTTCTATGTAAAGTGTTTTCATTTTTATATAAATTACTCGGGTTATATAGTTTTTATTCATTTTTATGAAGACTTCTTGAACCTACATGTTTTTCTAACATCTTGAGAAGGGGTAAAATATTGCTCATAATTTGGTGTGAAAACTATATAGAAAGCAGACAAACTTGTGTTTTATTTAATGGGCTGTTACACATAAAACATCCACCTATTTTAACAGACAACATTCTGCAAAAGAAATAGCTTCAAAGATCTTGAGAAGTGTTTTAAATGACTATTTTAACTGAGATAATTTAAAAATAACACAGAAATAGATACACTGCAGATAAAACTTTGAAATTTCAAAACTTTAAATTTACTAAAACTTCAATATTCAGGCTATAGAAAACCAAGAAAAAACACACTCAACATTTATAATTTTGACCAACAACATCTTGTAAAAATCTTTTAAAAGACAAACCCATAATTTGAACTGGTGTAAAATGAATCAAATATACTTCAAGAAAAACAGATACTGACAATAGCTTGTTAGAACTGTGGATGGATTGATCAATGTTTACATATTTCACAACCATATCCAAACTGTAGTTAAATTACTTTATTTTCAATAAATCTGGCATCAAAACAAAGCTTATAATTTAATGTTTAATATAATTTTAAGTTCTTAACCTGAAAAAGGAATACATAAATAAATTCTTAATCTTTGCTTCTCTGTATCGTGTAACACTTCTTCACTCCAAATTACTTATTTTAGATTTTGCTTCTGCCCAGTGATCTTCTGAATTTAATATAAGGTTCACTGACAGTAGTGTTAAGGTAGAGAAAAATAAAATAAAATATAGTTTTACTAAAAAAACAACAACAATTAGAATATCAAAACTGGAAGGTGCAAAAAAGTAAATTCTTAATTATAATAAACATTGATTTTTCAGTACAAGCTCATTTCAATCCTTAAACAGCAGGAATGTTGAAGGTAGCAACCATCATCAATATTTCTGAGAAAGTTATTCAAATTATTTTTTACAATTTTTAGATCAATAATAACAATACACTCTGGAAAGTGAACCAGCTAATGTTTTAAACTAGAAAACATTATGTTTAAAATTAACTTACTTTTCTTTCTCTATGGCTTCTAAAAGTTGATCTTTGTTATTTGCTTTATCATTTAAAGTTAGAAGTTGTTCTATCAACTGGGTTGAGTGGTCTTCCACTGTGTAGAAAACAGTAAAATAGCAATACAAAGCAAGGGAAAAAAAATCAATATAATTTAAGAAGTATAATCTTATTTTTAATTGAGATTATGTAACTATATGAATTTAAACTAAAACTTAAGATCTGATCATTGAGTTATTAAACAGAAGTGAAGTAAGAACATAAAATTTGCAATTACTGCAATAAACATAAGAAATCACACTTTTAATGCATTAAGTACTGAACATTTTGCAAATTTAACACACTGAATTCTTGTACTTTTACACATATCTTGCTGAGGGTTAGCCAATCCTGATTATATTTAAATCTTAGAATTAATTACAATTTTCTCTCCCACTATGTTTTTAAACACTTTTCTGAACTACACACACACACACACACACACACACACAACAATTCCACAACTTTGTTGGTTACATGGTCTCTAATATAAACCCAAATCACATAAAATCTATGCATAAAAATATCATCACTATTGAATATAATCCCATTATGTATTGCTGGGATTTCATTTGTATTTTACATAGAAAAATGAGTAATTTTCTTTTTATCAGTCCTTTAAACCTGAGCATTAAACAAACAAAAACACAGCTACAAAATATGAAGCATTATCTGGGCCCCCTTGTAGTAAATGATATAAAATCAAGTCAGTAATTTCAGAGTTTAATAAAGTTTTGTCAACAAAACATTTTCTTATTATACTGTGCCTCATGCATCTCTCTGAAATTTATTGATAATAAATAATCGACTCTCACAGACAAAGTTAAACTTACTGAAAAAAAAAAAAAAATAACCATGTACACTTTAAATCTTTGGCTGAAATATTTTACACACAAAACATATTTTACTACAGATTTTAACACTTTGCAGATATTAAACATCTTGTTTAAAAGAAAGTTGAGGCAGAGGACTGTCCTTGATTAGAAACTTCAGTGAGCCGTATCTCCCTATATGTTTTGTACAAATTTCAAAACTTCAATTATCTTTAGAAAAGTAAAAAAAAATACAAATAAGAAACACAACAAGTAATTGTTAGGTACAGTATATTATTGCCAATGTTTAAACAGATTTTGCCCCATTTAAGCCTTTCATACAGATTTTGTACATGACACAGTGCATTTAATAATAGTTAACACTTTCCTAAACTGAAAATGTATTTCCAGTACTTACCTCTACTGACACTACAGCTTTTTCTCAATCTGCAGAGTTTCCACTCTTTTCTATTCTAAACACTGAGAGCACTTGCTCCAATCTTGAAATACCCCATTTGAATGCCTCAGGCAAATTCTAATTTGTAAACTTCTCCATCAACTTTAATGCACCCTCCACCTTAGTTACTATATATAAGCACCTTATCCTGATAATGTAATAAATTTTTGAAACATAGACTGATTTTTAGTGGGGACATAGGGTGGAAAAATGCCAGCAGAGGCAAGTATTATTGGAAAAACATTTTCAGTTTAGGAAAATGTTAATTTCCAAAACACACCAACCATCTATGAACACTAATATCCCACACTGAAAAGGCAGAGGGGGCCAGTGCAAGCATAATCCTTATAGAAAACATCTGCATAAAAACGAAGTATACAAAGATAAAAAGCTGTACCAAAGTGTAGGACCTGCACTAAATCCATAACAGGTATATTCTTCACTTGGAACTTAGTTCCTGTATCAAAGGTTGAATAGAATATGAGTAATCATCAGTATAAGCCAGCCCCAACTAGACAGCTGAGATTACACAATTCAGGTTTAGAATTAATGAGTCACAGTACCTATCTCCCATGTTGACGGCTAGAGTTATAAAACTGCAATGTTTTAAATACATATGTATTTTGATTGGGTCCCAACCTGCAGATATAGAGTGATGCATTTTACACTACTTTAAATCATGACAAAAAAGTAAGCAACATCTAAGTGGACAAACTTTTTCCTCCACCTGAAGAAGTCCAAAAGATGACACTACAGGCTTGGAATGATGGCATCGTGTCTGCTGTACTCAACCAAAGGAACAAACACATTCAGTCTGGATTTATGAACATTCAACCTAACATCCCATATGAATCCTGATTTATTCAACCTGAAGATCAGCAAAGATGGGCTGGATCCCATTTAGCTTTACTCATGACTCTCCATCTGATAGACACCTTGATGGTCTTGTGGAACACCTGATTTTGACAGAGCCTGATGCAACCTGTATTAATTACGATGAAAGTAGTTGTTAGTGTGGAATTGAGAAAAGAAAGCACACCTGCATGGGCAACACTCACCACAGAGTGAGATTTAGTGTAAAATAAAGAGACCCTGGAAATAAAAGAGTATATGATTTAGGAAAATACTCACCTCTGGTTAAAATCTGACAGATGTGGTCAAAATAACAACAGGGTGTAGTCAAAACCTCTCAGAAGAGAAAACTACCAGATTATGTATGTAACTAGAGGGGGAAGTATTAGGAGTATTCCACATACCAATCTGCATGTATCTTTCAAAGCAAAATTCAACTGGATGGCTGAGGATATAAAGATATGACAAATCCAGTAATATATGACATGCAAACAATTCCTCTACTGTAACAATAATCTATTACAGACCATGTGAATTAATTTATGAAGTCACCTTGTAAGGGCACTAGAAGATAAGTCATGGGAAAGAGAAGGATCCCAGTGAATGTACAACTGACTCCTAGTTCCTAAACATGAGTTAGTACAAGCTACAAAACACTAGAAGGCTCTGATAGGACAAAAGAAACAATAAGGATAGGAGCAGTCATTAAGGTGAAAAATGGTTAATAAATGGATTGGTGAAAAGGATCTTTTCCCTTCCATGGCTGCCAGAGTCTTGGGGAAAAAAAGACCTATCATAGTAAAGGACAAATATGGAACGATAAAACGTCTTGTGCACATTAATTGCAAACAACTCTAACAAGCCAACAATAACAAAAATACAATTTAAGACAAAGGTGAAACAAAGAACACAAAGCTATGGGCTCAAAAGGAGGATGAACCAACACCTGTCAATAGCTGAAAAAGTTGTTTGAGCCAAAGAATATGAAAGAAATTTAGTAAACATGAGAGAACTGGAGATTCAAAAACATTCAGATATTTAGAATGCCTAAAAAATTGTAGATAATGATGCTTTAAAAGCCATTGCAGATGAAGCAAGCCCCCTTTCAATTACCAAAATGGGATATGACATATACTTTTGGATGAAGAGGGTTTAACTTCCTTTGAATACATTACAGTGGAGCGCCATTAAGCCGCGGACCAGTAAACTGCGAAATCGCTTAAGCCGCTGTAGCAAGTCTTGTGAGCGATGTGAGCAAGGATTATCTCGGTTCACCGCTAATTTAAGAACATGTAAAAATGCGGCTTACGAATTTAATTCTGGCTTTATAACTTCAAGGGGATATTTAAAAAGGATTTGTTTTAATTTGGGAAATAAATAAAATTTATTACAATAGAAATTGATCGTTAATCTACCTTATCCGCTCTCTATGTCAGCGTTATGGAGGCCGCTATTGTTATTGAATCACACCTCTCCATACATTAAAGTTAATCTGCGGTAAATCCATGAAAAAAAGTGATCAATAATTAAAGTATTATTTTTAATTCGATAATCCGATATTTTTATGGAATTGTATAAATATTAGCCACAAACCCAATAGAAATCTCTTTAGTTTCTGAATTAATAGTGAGCATATCATATTGACAAATTCCTACCCCATGAGTACCAAACAAAGGTCTCAAAGGTTTAAGCCTCGGACCACTTAAGCCGCGGTTAAGCAGGTTGACCCCCCAAATACCGCAGCTTAACAGTGCTCCACTGTACTAACAATAAATATTCCATTCTCATTGAAATATGACCATGGTTGGCCTCCAGAAGGATTTAGTTAAATATGGGAAAACCTAGGAAGTTAAAACCTTATGTCAGGCAAAAGACCACATAACTTCCAAGCATAAAGATTGAGTTTCCAAAACCTGGGTGAAGAATGTCTTGTTGAAGTTGTCTTAACAGAGATTTCCAGTGTGGAAGAGGTAGAGGTGGACACTCCTGCAGATACTGAAGAATTGAGGACCACACCTAAGCTGCCCAATAATGCACACTGAAGACTGTAGAATGAATCACAGTTAGAACTTTGAGCAATAGCCAAATCAGAAAAAAGACATACAGATTTAAACCTATCCATTCCTGACTGAAATCATCTACTGCCAATGCTTGAGGATGAGGCACTATGGACCAAAACAACTGCAACTGACAATTTCAATGAGTCACAAAGTGATCGATCATTAAAGAAGGAACTGAGAACATATCCACTGATAAACCTCATGATGTAGCATTCATTTGGTTGGAAGAATCCAGATGAGTCAAGACTACTGATCTGCAATTAAATTCATCAATCCTGGACATAACATGCTATAAGATGGATACAATGTGAATGAACCCAGCAGAGAAGATCCAAAGTATGAAAACAGAGGTATTGAGAACATGTGCCTCCTTGACAAGAAATCTAAGATAAAATTCAGGAATTGTTCTGAATGTATCATGACAATTTTTCTTTTCAGATGATACAGAGCTTGAACTGTTGCCCAGTGTGCTGCAAGAAGTTCAAGAACACTGATATAGAAGATAGGCATGTCTTCTTTCCAAGTACCCTAGAACTCCTAACCTTGAAAATAATCTCCCTATCCCTGTGAAAAGATGGGTTTAGGATAATATGGTAGAATAAGTATCCCAACAGCAGTGTTGCTCTTGAGTAATGAGACAAGATGTTCCAAATGATTGAAATGCATGATGCACTGGCTGTGCAGTGACCACTGAAGGGACATCATATTTGCTCATCAAAAATTCAATTGAATCCCACATTCCCAAAAGAGAGAGAACCATCTACACAGGAGAAAGAGACAGGAGTAAAAGCCTGATGATTCCTTCCCTTGCTTGAAGCCTGATGGGGTTGGTTGAGCTCAAATTGAGTACTGAAAAACACACCCAAATGGATGAGATTTTGTGTGTGTTTTCTTATAGCAAAGCCACATTGGGCTATCTGCTAAGTCCAGCAAATAGATATTGTGTCAATGACAAAACAGTTTGGTAATGAAACCTGTTTTTTTGGGGCTTCTGAAAAAAGATCTGAGAGTGTTGTTCTGCTGATTGACAGGATGGAGCCATTCATCCATATAATGATGTATGTGCAGGCCTAAGGAATGCAGGTGACAAGAAAAAGCTTGAACAACTCTGCAGAAGAGATAAGGTGTTTATGCCAAACCAAAAGGTAGAGTCTGGAACTGTAGCACCTAATCTCAGTGCACAAACCAGAGAAACCTCCAAGAAGATTCTGCTATGGAAATATGGAGGTAAGCATTGGTAACATTCATCTATATCCCTGGTGCAAAATGCCATTGTAGGGAGAGAAAAGATTCCATACTGAAGCAAAGAGAATCTAAAAATTGGTTGTGTTGAGACAGGGTAATGATTGGATGCCAATCTGCTGTCTTCTTGGATACCATGAGTAAATTGTAATAAAATCCTGAAAGAATGGGATTAACCCTCTCTTCTACCTTTTTGACTAATAACTCTCTAATGGCCTGGGAACAGAGCTTCGTTTGCTGTGAATCTGTTGGAGGTGAAAAGGCAACAAGTTGAATTGACAGTGGTGTAGGTGATGTAAACTGAATGACCAACCCTGAAGTCAGGGTCTGGAGTACCCATGTATCTCTGGTGAAAGAACTCCTGATGTCCAGGATGTAATGTAACCATGCTCCTCTTGCCCCTGGGATAGTCACTAATGCCATTCTCAGCAGTCTGCCCAAGCAGAAGATCCTTGAGAATACAGATGGATCCTATTACAAGAATCAATAAGCCTGGGAACTGAAAAAGGAGATCAGGAAACACCGTGGGCTGATATTCCTAAATTAGAACCAGAAAAACAAGAAGCCAAGGATGATAAAGATGATGGTAAATGAGCAGTATCAATGTGGGATTCAAATGCCTCTGGAATTCCAGCAAAAAGGATGGGAAAAAGAGAAAAGTAGATTCTTGTAAATCAGGATACAAGAGAGTAAATGAACCATTTCTATCAAAGCATCTCTACCAAATAACAAATTCCAAAATGTACAGGTAGAAAACCAAAGAAATAATGGAAAGAGACAGTCTGGATAAGGTAGATATCAGCAAAACCCCCAACTCATCCTGAAGTTACTGAGGGGAACATTGATAAGCTTCAGACAAATGTTGGATTAAAGATAAAGAGAAAATTGTGATTTGTTTAAAATGATCACAGGTTTCAATCTTGACTTCCACAGATCCAAATGGGGGGTCCATCCACTCACAAAATAAATAGGTCTCTTACTGGTAGTGATAAGCCAAAATATGCTGATCTGAAAAACATAGGTAATAAGGCATAGCTATCATGTTGTATATGTGAACTGAATATCTCCCAATATGAACAGCAAAATCAGGAGAAGGAAAAAAAGAATCAAGTAGTCACTTATCATTTTATCTCCTCACATGGAAGGAATAGTGTCAAATGCAATAGGAAAGATCTCCAAAACCTCACAAACTCCAGTAACAAACTAAAGAAAACATGCTAGAGGTGGCTGCTTAAAATGATCCTCTGTAAAGGTTGACCCAATAACAGGCATGCCAATGATATTTATGAAAAAAAAGAGGAAAAGGTATATAGCCTGGCGCCAGAGGCGCCACAGCACGGCGCAGCCACGCCTGACTAGGGGGGTGACTAGAAAATAGTGATTAATGCAATATGGTTTTTCTTATTGGAACAAAGTCAGTATTGTATATTTCTGATAGGCAGAAGGACTCCAGTAATATGAGGTAATGAAACAATAGTTTCATTTTTATACATGTATTTATTTATTTGAACCACTGGGATAGTGTACAGGAGTTTGATTCAATGAGCTTTGAAACTTGAGTTGTTACTAATTTATACTTATTCTCTAGTCCCCTGCTGGTAGAGCGATAAGTCTATGAATTTACAATGCTAAAAACAGGGGTTAGATTCCCCTCGGTGGACTCAACAGATAGCCCACTGTGGCTTTGCTGTAAGAAAACACAAATACTTATTCCCTAGCCCCTCATTTAGTTAATACAGGCATGCCAATGACATTTATGAAAAAAAGAGGAAAAGGTATATAGTCTGGTGCCAAAGGCACCACAGCATGGCGCAGCTACGCCTAACTAGGGGGGTCCAGGGGCATCCTCCCCTGGGAAATTTAAAAAAATGGATGCTATTTGGTGTGATTTGGTGCAATCTGGGACAGAATTTCTTTATGTTTTTTTACATTGCAATGTTGGAAAAGTACACAATATATATCATATAAAATAACAAAAGGAAATTAAAAGACTAAATCAAACTAATAAAAACTATAACTTTCATTTACAGTTTTTAGCAGATTGATTTATTCTTTTAATTTGCATTCATTTTTTAGAAGATATATCAAAATATCTAAAATTAACAAATAAAATAAAAAGTAAATAAATAAAATTTAAGATTGCTTATTTGCTATTTATTCAGTTTAATTTTTTTCTAAATCAAAATATATTAGTAATATGAGTTAATAAAGCCAAAATAACTCAGTAAATATTTCAAATACAAATCATTTCATTATTATCCTTTTTGTCATCAATAACATCATCATCATCATATATTGGTATGCTGCCAATTAAATGTTTTACAGTCATTGCCAATAACTACTTCTCTGCTGCATATATTCCATACAATTTTCAAATCACATAAAATTACTCTTTTGACTAATCATGACTACCTACAGTTCAAATTGTTCATCTATGCAATCTTGTCATTATACTACTGGTACCTTAATGTCGGTGAATTTTACATTCTTTCACAAATTGACAATACAAACTAAAACAGCATATGAAGGAAAGCTATGACATTGCTTAAAAATTCAACTACTGATATGGTTCAATATTAAACTACTGATATCAGTGATATGCCTCAGAAATTAAATTTTGTACAGTCACTGACATCAACAACTACTGCTCTGCTGCATGTATTCCATTAAAATTTCAAATTACTTAAAATTACTCTACATGACTACCTACAGTAAAACTTGTTCATCTATACAATCTTGTCAGTAAATTACTGGTACCTCAATATCAGTATATTTTTCATTCTTTCACAATACAAACTGAAACAGCAAATCAAGGAAAGCTTTGACATTGCTTCAAAATAAAATTAATGATATGCTTTAAAATAAACCACTGGCACTGTATGCTGCAGATAATAATAAAATGTTTTTCAGTCACTGATATCAACTTCTGCTCTGCTGCATAAATTACAGTCAAATTTCAAATCACTTAATTTCCTTTAATCAATCTTGACTACTTTCCTCTTTTTTGAGACAAGGGTTTCCAGTGCTCTCTTCCAAGCTTTTTTTCTCTCCTTCTCTGAATGGGCAGTTCTCTGTGCCTCTGCAGCTTTCTGGACTTTTTCTTTAGCCAAGGTGGCTGGGCCAGATTTCACAGAACCATAGGCCTCAAGCCTTTCTGCCCTTTTCTTCTGATTCACCCTCAGCTTTGAGGTATACTTTGAAGCTGCTAATCTAATGTCCTTACACAGTCTCTTGTCTACAGGATCAAAATGAACATCTTTCCTTTTAAACATTTCAATCGCTGTTGTTTCTTTGGAGAGTAGAGAATATTTTATCGTCTGGTATGCACACGATACCAGACCACGAGACCTGCAACGAGACGAAACGAGACTGCCTCCAAGATGGCAGTCAGATTTTTTTTTTTCTGCAATAAACATTGAAAAAATACGATTTCTCCTCAAAAACCACCTACCCAGTCCCCAAATTGCTCATATTTTCTCCTCGAATCTACATGAATCTCGTGGGTGATCGTTGGCCGTTTGAAAACCGCAGAAATCTGCGTTTCAGCGGAAAAATGGCACGCATGCAATAAAAAAAGGAGGAAGAAAAAGTGAGTCTAACTTGTTGCCAGTCATCCCCAAGTCATCTACAAAAGCTGCCTCACAACTCCCTGGAGAGACACTCTCAGTCCACATGTATGTTTCCATCTTGCAACACATCACATCATGAATAGCTTTGACTGAAAATATACCTTTCCTGGCTGTTGACAAAGAGCAGATAGAAGAGGTGGAAGAAAAGAAGTCTGGTCGATCTTGGTAGTAGAAACATGAGCTCAAGAATTGATTCTGTTGAATATTTTTTTTAAATGATATGTAATTATAAAAGAAAAAATCACTGTAGAAATGCTGACCTTATTGAAATGCACAACATAAACAGTAACTAATTATAATGCTCCTATTGACAGAAACATGTGTCAAATGCTTAATTGAGAATAAGTGATTATAATATCAAGATGACCTACTTACATACAGTACCTAAATAGAAGATGCATTGAAGTTGGTAGAGGAATTTGCAAATTAGGATTTATCTAGGACATTTAAGTGGGGTATAAAATATTGGAGTAAGTGTTCTCAATGCTCAGATGGGGAAAAAGAGCAGAAACCCTTCACACTGAGAAATAGCTAGTGTCAATGGATAGTATGTATGTTTTCAAAACGTACATATGGTGGCCTAATTTTTATACTGTACTGGTACTTTCTCTCAAGAAACCATATGGTTAAAGTTTACATCTTTAAAATAACTTTACAGCTGAAGAAAAGTTCTTCTTGTGGTACAGATCAATATCAAGGATTTTAATTATTTCTGCATCATTTTAACATTACTTACCATACAATTAAAATTAAAACACCTAGTGTGTTAAAAAACAGTAGGTTTCTGGATAGTGCAAACTTACATTGTGATAAAGAAGACAATAAAAACTGCTTTTCTCTGTCCTTTTTTACTTGAATCAATCCAATTTCTTCTTGTATTCTCTCTTGCTCCTGAAAACTTTTTTGTTTAATGAATGTGTATATATTGTTGTTGAACATATAAATGCATAATTAAACAGGAAATACATTATTTTATTACATTAGCACAGTTTTCAAAAGCAAGAAATCATCAATAGATTTTTTAAGTTTAATGGGAGTTCAACCTCTTCAGATCTCCTTCTTACTAAGGGCTTCAACATTTGCCAGTGATATAGTGAAATAATTCCTACACTTGAGATGTAACATGTACTTACATAGAAATGTATATTTTGACATTTAACACAGCACCTAATCTCACAAGCATAGAAGTGGGATGAAGAAGAGAGTTTCTCCAGATTTTAATGAGCATTTTCTAAGTTCTGAGGAGAGTAAAAGAGTTAATAAGTATGGTCTTGAAAATGCAACTTTGTTTTAACATTCACATATGCAATTGAGTATAAAATGTTATAGCTTCATATGCAATTCAACATTTGATTTTGGGTGAATCTGCAACAACCAACAGTTTGTGCTCTAACCTGACAAACACTGCTTGATATCTCCATTGTGTAAAACTTGTGTGCTAAAAAAACAAAAAACACTGTGGTAGCAAAATGTCACCAGCTTACTCATTAGCACTTTGAACACTTACAATGGGTAGTAATTCATCTGAACAGGATCAAGCACTGTACATTTCCCACTTAGTGGAGCACCTTTAACTCATTTCCCCCCAAGTACTTATGAATTTGTAACTAGAAACCTTCACCTTCCCAGATCAAAATGTATTACTATTAAAATGTTTATGCCATAAATTAAATATGATGAAAATTAATTTATACTAAAGAATAGATAATATTACAGGATTTATAGTTTCATGGAATTTAAATGCTAGTTTCTATAGGTGAAATTGTATTTTATAATAATCACTGAACCTTTTATACTCTACAAGTTAACATTAATATTCATTTTATTATTATTATATGAAGTATTACAGCCATAATAAAATACAATATAAGTATGTAGTTACACAATAATATTTCATTTTAATTCAAAGCATTTCAAAGTTTGCATTTTTTTAACAATAATAAACTGTAAATTCACTACTTCTCTTGTGAAATATAGTTTTATAAAAGGTGATAAAAAATTCATATTGAGATCTACAAATGATAAATTTTAGTAAATCAAAATTCAAAATATATAATGTTGGAAAACAAAAACCTGCTTTTTTCTTAAGAATAGATTTACCTAAGTATTACTATGTTGACATTCTGAAAATACATTTTCAGTTACTATATTTATATTTTATTGTATGATTTTGTATTTTGGCATTTTTTTATCACAAAATTACAAATAACAGTACTAATATGTATTATTTGTACTTGAGCAAAAAGTTACACAGTGGATTTTCTGTGCTGTGACCACTGTAAGTATCACAACCCAATTGTTAGTGTTATAACCCAACATACTTATGAGTATGCCAAAGTAGCAAGCTTAGCCACTAGGGGGCTATAATTTGTTTAACAAGTTATTGTTAAAATGTTGCCTACACATAGAAAATAGTTTTTCTTTCTGAATAGACTCACATTAGCCACATCTTCCAACAGCTGCTGTCTTCTTTGCATGGTTTCAGCAGCAGCCAGTGCTTGGTTTTTCTCAGTTTGTCTCATAGCTTCTTCCATCTGTAACAGATCCTGTTTTCTTCTTTCCTAATTAATAATTGTATGCTTTATTAAAAATCAGCAAAGAGGTTTACATGTTACAAAGACAGCAAGGTAAACACTAAAACACTTATAAATATTAATGATTTTCTGAATACTCATTCACAGAAAAACTGATACTTTTCACACAAATTTCTAAACTGAATTATCTTGCAAGCCTCAAAGGTTGCCAACCATAGTTTTAAACAACTTCTATTTAATAAACTTACTGCAAAGAAATAATTGCTTACAGAAACCAGTTTCAGTTTTTGCAAAAATATATCTAAAACAATAAAATCATAAATAAGAGAATTAAAGAAGCCAAGCAAATTCAGTTGCATAAAACTGTGCTAAGCATAATATTTCACCAAAAAAAGAGAAGTGAGATTTAAATAATTATAAATCTTATTCTTCTATTTACCTCAAAAATGTTCAGTTTTGCCCTAATCAAATAAACATAATCTCACTACCCAAGAGATTCCATTCCATTGCAACTAAGATGGAGCTTTTAGAAATTACTATTATAATACTTACCAAATCAAAGAGATGTTAAAAATCATCCATCTTAGGACTAACATATTAAACTGTTTTTCAGTTCAGAATATTTAAAACAGTATATCAGTTTTACAAATATATATACATTCATAATATGCAATGAAATGGAAAAATTAAAGAGAACTTTAATTAAACCCCACATTTTATGTAGCAGATATAAAGTGTGTGAAACAAGTGGAAATTTTAGATGACATTATAGTAAATTAAAAAATACAAAGCAATTTATGTGATGCAAAGTCAATACATATCTGTATATGAATATTCTTAAACTCATGCTAGAAGTATGAATCATAAATTTGCAAAACATTCATATTTAAAAATAATACAAAATTTTACCAGAAATGTTTATTGGGAGAACAGAAAAAGGTCAACTTTTGAACTTTATTAATATTCCATATAAAGTTAAAAATTTGTATATAAATCAAAATACTACTTATATCCACAGAAAATTTAGTTTGACTTTGAGCTTTAAACATTCTTCATAAGTTTTGTAAATGTAACTCTTTTAAGCTGTTCGTAAACAGCTCAAGATACTAAAATATTAAGGAAATAACAATGGAAATCTTTTTTTGAAAATATAGGTCATATTTTCACTTAATAATAGCTCAATACTCCAATCAGGGCTTAAGAAAATAGTATTAATAAGATACGTTTGTAACTGTCTACAATGACAGTAAAATTAATAAATAAAGCATCAAACTGAAAAAGGGTGGCTGAAAAATTAAAACAAGTAAAATATAATAAAAGTACAGAGATACAAATTATTATAAAAATAAAACTAGTGAGATTACAATCAACTTTTTGAATAATTTTAGAAACTGTAAAAACAATAACTACGAAACAAAGGCTAAAAAGATACGACTAAATCAAATAATTTCATAACTTATCAAACAAGCTTAAATAGATTGTTCATAACAAACAATTCAGAAAAGTCTTAGCCATTCAACACAAGCTTCACATGAATAATATCAATGAATGATGGTGACACAAGTAACTCATAAGTAAATATCAAACAATATGATAGTGTGAAGGTGTGATGAAAGTTTTTCTCAACACTATTTATCTATTGTATATCATGCAATGTTTCATGCGTCTTCAGTGTCAAACAATTTGTATCAGTTAGAAGCGACCATTTGTGGAACAAGAATCTTGTGCATTTAAAAATGGTACTGCAGATTCTATTATATGTAGTTTTATCCAAATACATAACAGTGTTCTATGACTAATGGTTTATCAATGATATAATCCTTTGAATGTATTTTCATGTATGAGTGTTAGATCCCGATTGTAAACCAATTCAAATGCTGCGTGTAGTGATACAGTATTGTATAAAGGAGGTGAGTGTCTGTACACTGGATCAGATCCACGTGATTGAGACAACTACCAGAATCCGTGATGACGAAAAAACCCACTTGTAGAGACAAATATATATGTAAAAACAGCTGGTATGGGCTGAGAAAATTTTTTCAACCCATACCAGCCATTTTTACACATATACATTGCCAGAAATATTGTCGTTATCACAAAGCAGACATGAGAAACTTTTAAGATTTGGATTGTCCCTGTTTTTTGTATTCAAACTATGGCTGTATTCACCCCAAAATCGGTAAGCAACTGTTTAAGCTTTGTTAATCATAAACTAAAATATTGATTTTTGCGGGAATTTCTCCAATTTACCACGTGTGTTTGGATCTAATGATAGAACTTGCAATTCTGTTTGTAAACAATACTTTTGTGTTCAATGAACTGTAATCTGAGAAAGTATGTGTCGATGCTATTTGAATTCTTCATAGATTGACATTTTCAATTCAATTCTGCATTTATGTCTACTGCACTTTGATATGTTTTTTGTGGCTTCTATGTGTTTTATGTATGAGCTATAGGAAGATATGTTGTTCTTGCTAACCAGATCAAGTCGTGTATCATGCTACTAAAACGTTTGGTCACATTATGTACTTTCAGTTGTTATTTTTCTTTATTATAGTTGATGGTCGCTTATTACTCAGCACTTGCTATTTAATAAAAATATCGGTAATACAACACAAGGTTGAGTTTTTAGATCAGAATACATCACACAAGACAGTGGGCAATTACAGTCAATGACTACGGTCAACAACCTGATCAAAGAACAACTTCAAGACCAAAGAAACGACTCAAGAACCAAACTGATGTGAAAGCCCTTTGACACTTACAGAAGACATCCAGAACCATGACTTCCCTAATGATTAAGCATCCCAGCAGAAATATCTTGTAGTAAAGACAAAGTTAGAACCCTTAAAAAAAAGAATAATCTAACCTGTGCAAATCAACTGATTACAACCATCTCAGCTGATTTAGGAGTCTACCTATTTTATGAGAAGTATATGAAAGATTATGTTTAACAATATTCACACTTGGCACACTGACTAGGCCTTTATTGCTAAATTAGGTCATGATTGATTGTGTCAGACTTTTACTGTTATAGTCACAGTTAACGCAATTCTGAAGCATTGTATCAGTATCAATATATATATAGATGCATAAACATGGCTAAGGAGGTTTTAGAAATATCACTAGACAATGCTCTGAAACCCAATGAGGCAGACACTAGAGATGCCACGCAGCCAAAAACTTCTAAAGTTTCTGAAACCTTGCGAGTTTGAGAGGCTGTGGATGTTCATCCTGAAACTTCCATTAATGCTTGAAATGCATTAGATACCTGTCACAGTACCAGCATTCATGTGCCATCTCTAAAGGCTATGGAAAGGAATGAGGAGGTTATTAACCAGTTTTGGACCTCATTCTAGCAGAGCAGACAGCTCTGTGACAAGGCAGAGATTCTGTTTAACTCCGTGTGTCATCCTGAAATAATTCATGTCACAATGGAACAGCTGAATAGTAGTTTGGATGATCTTGACAAGCTGTACTCTGAGGTTCACGATCATACAAAGAACGAAGTACCATCTGATGTTAGACTTGTATCAGATAGAGCGAAGAGCGATATCCAGACCATACTTTGTAAGGGGCAACAAATGGCAGAACACTGGAAGGCTGCAGCTGGGTCAGCGATTCAACAAGGTCAAGCATGAAGCAAAAGATCAAGCTTGATGATTGCCTCGGGGAGAGCACTACTGGCTGCTTAGACTGCAGCTCTACAGGCAGAAAAAGAAATGAGAAGAAAAGAACATGAGCTGGAGCATCTACAGGCAGGGGCATCCGTGTGCAAAGCAGAGTGAGATGCTCAAGAGGAACTTTAGCAACAATTACATGAATGAGAAGAACAACAAATAACTAGTGAAATCCTCAGAAAACAAGCATAGTTACAGCTCTTGATGATGAAGCATTGGACATAGATTACACAAAACATGTTTTGCAGTTGCCAAGAGCTGCTCCTCATCACAAGAAAGCCAACCCTGATATACAGTTCTTTGAGAAGACTTTCACAGATGTGATGAAAATCAGTCATCTCCCAACACTTGTGCCTTCTCTATTTGAAGGAGATCACCTCAAATATCCATGGTGGAAGGCTTACTTTGCAGCACTTCTAGACTCCAGGGGAATTGCTCCCACTATCTGAAGAAGTATCTTGGTGGAGAGGTCAAGGATACAGTAGAGGGGACCTTTTATTTTGATTCAGGGTTCTTCTGGCACTCTGGCAGCTTGTCCCTGAATGCTTCTGCTGCCATGAATGGTCAAGAGTGGGGAGCAGAGATTGCCATGCATTGAGGAAATTGTCTGATTTTCTGCAACAGTGTCTAGTAGCAATGAGCCATGTTAAGAGTTTGGAAATCCTCAATGACTGCAAAGAGGATAGAAGGATTCTTGTAAAACTGCCAGAACAGATAGTGCAGTGTTGGTGCAGAGTGGTTGCTGAACACCAACATTATCTACTATTATTTCACCATTTCTCAGATGAAAGCCTCTCAGGCTATGGGCAATGCATGTACCTCCTTCTAGTAAACAGTAAAGGACAGGTGCACTGTTCTTTGGTACTAGGTAAAGCTAGAGCTGCTCCACTGAGGTTGTAACCCTACCAAGGTTGGAGCTCACTGCAGCAGTGACTGCTGTGAATATCAGCAATGTACTCCAAAATGAGATGAATCCCACAATGTTGAAACACTTTTGGATGGACTCAAAGATAGTGCTTGGCTACATTAAGAATGAAGCCCATCATTTTCATATCTTGGTAGCCAATCTAGTCCATGTAATCAGAGAAACAACATATACAATCCAAGCCAGTGGCTATATGTCTGCACTAATCAAAACCCAGCTGACCATGCTTCTCATGGACTCAAAGCTTCACAAATACAGACATCCACCTGGTTCACTGGCCCTTCTTTTCCTCTGGGATTTACAACTACCTTTGGGCAATTATGTGGACACAACACTGAAAGCAGGTGACTCTGAAGTCAGGAAGGTGTTGGCAACCAGTGCAGAGAAAGATCAAAGTTGGTTGGCATTCCTGGAAAGGCTGCAGCATTTTTCTGATTGGCTTCAGGTGGTTAAGTCTTTTGCTATAATCTAAAAGTATATAGCAAGGAAAAAGGGGAAAGAAAATATCACCCTAGTACAAGCGATGAAAACTGTGGAAAACACCATTATTTGCATGCTTCAGAGTACCTCCTTCCATGAGGAAATCAAGGCCATCAGTTGAAATAAAGGGCCACTGAAGTTAAATCCTCTCATAGACCATAACAGGATTCTCAGAGTTGGTGGAAGGTTACAACAAAGCTTGGCAAACTACTACATGAAACATCCCATCAAAATTCCCAGAAAAGGTAGTTTGGTCAATTTGATCATCAAGCATTTTCATGAGAAGGTAGCTCACCAAGGATGCAGTTTTACCCTACAAGAAATTCAGTCACAGGGTTACTGGATCATTGGAGAAACTAGAGCAGTTTCTTCTCACTTGTACAAATGCATAATATGCAGGAAACTGAGAGGCAAGCTACATACCCCAAAAATGGCTGATCTTCCAAAGGAGCAAACAGAATCTTCACCACCTTTCACTCACACTGGCATGGATTGTTCTAGACCCTTTGTGAAGAAAATTGGTAGAAAGGAATGTAAGAAATATGGTCTTCTCATAACCTTTCTGGCATCCAGAGCAGTCCATATAGAGTTACTCAATGATATGTCAACAAATGCCTTTGACAATGCTTTGGACTGCTTTCTAGCCATTTCAAATCCTGTTCAAACTATTAGGTGTGATCAAGGATCAAATTTCATTGAAGCACCACATGTAATGCAAAAGGCAGCATCAGAAATGGAGATGTCAAAGATTAAGGATTTCCTTGTATCATCCCAGGCAGAGTTCTTCATGAATCCACCCTCTTCAAGCCACATGGGAGGGGTATGGAAGAGACAAATCTAGACTGTGAGAAGTATTCTGATGATATTGCTGAAACAACACATCTTCAGACCCTGCCACTTTCAGACATTTCTTCTATGAGGCAATGGCCATTGTCAACAGTCGGCCTCTGACTCTAAGAAAACCTCTAAACCTAGTGCATCAGAACCTTTGACACCTAATCATCTTCTCACAATGAAATGAAAAATCTGATGCCATCACCAAAACATTTTGTTTGAGAGGATTTGTATGCCACCAAGCAATAGAAGAAAGTACAGTTCCTGGCTAAGGAGTTTTGGACAAGATGGAAGAAAGGCTATCTACAAAACCTTCAGCAGAGACAAAAATGGACTAATAAATGTAGGAACTTGGCAGATGGCAATATTATCTTGTTGAAAGAGGATGATATAGTAAGAAGTCATTATAGACTTTGCAAGGTTGTAGAAGCTATACCTGACCAAGAGAATCTGGTGAGAAAGGTGAAGCTCCTCATTGGGGATCTGAGTCTGTCTAGGGATGGAAAGAGCCAACTATCGTAGAATGCCCTATTCACAAACTAGTTGTGCTATTGGAGAGAGAACAGTATTGAATTACTGAATCATTGAATACTGTATTTCGATAATGTATGATGTATAATGTATTAGGCATGTTAATCAGCATTTGTGATTATCATAGCTCTCAGTATTTTCAATGATCCTCAGAAAATCAAAGTGATTTTGGTGAGGAGTGTGATGTTTTAATGAAAGTTTTGCTCAATACTGTTTACCTATTTTGTAGCATGCAATGTTTTAAGTGTCTTCAGTGCCAAACAATAATTTGTATTAGTTAAAAGTGGCCTTAGCCAAATCACCTTTGTGGAATGAGGATCTTGTGCATTTAAAAATAGTACTATTTGTAACTTCAGATTCCATCGTATGCAGTTTTATCCAAATATATAACAATGTTCTGTGGTTTACTGTTTAATCAATGATACAATCCTTTGAATGTATTTTCATGTATGAGTGTTAAATCCCAACTGTAAACCAATTTAAATGCTGCAGGTAGTGATACAATACTGTATAAAGTAGGTGAGCATCTGTACGCTGGATCAAATCCATGTGAGATTGAGACTGTTATAAGAAATATTGTTGTTATCACAAAGCAGGCACAAGAAACTTTCAATATTTGGATTGTCCCTGTTTTTTTGTGTTCAAACTACAACTGTATTCACTGCAAAGTCAGTAAGCAACTGTTTAAGTTTTATTGATCATAAAAAAAAATACTGATTGTTGTGGGAGTTTCCCCAATTTGCCTCATGGGTTTGGATCTAATAATAGAACTTGCAATTCTGTTCATAAGTGATACTTTTGTGTTCAATGAACTGTAATCTGAAAAAGTATGTGTCGATGTTCTCCTGAATTCTTCAAAGATTGACGTTTTCAATTCAATTCTGCATTTATGTCTACTTCACTTTGATATGTTTTATGTGGCCTTTATGTGTTTTATATACGAGCTATAGGAAGATATGTTGTTCTTGCTAACCGGGTCAAGTCACATATTATGCTACTAAAATTTTTTGATATATTGTATATTTTCAATTATTTTTCTTTGTTATAGTTGACAGTCACTTATTACTTAGCACTTGCTATTTAATAAAACGATCAGTAATACAACACTTGGATCAGAATACATCACACAAGACAGTGGGCAATTATATAAAGGACAATGTATATTGGATAATTATGTTCTAAAAAATACAAATTTATACAAGCATGCAACTTTTAATGCAACATTGTTAAGATAAAGCATAACAATTCTCATATTAAGTTTTACAAAGGAGAAATACTCTAAATATTATAGAAGATTATCTTACAATTAAAAATGTGACTAGTATATGTTGCTTTTTGAATGCTATCTTGAACTTATTCTTAGGTACATAATATGTAGGATAGAAAGTAGGCTAAATATATCTAGGGCCTACTCATTTTATGCAAATTGCCACTAAATGCAATAGTATTTTAAGTTGTAGTATCATGCAAAGCTAATCTAAAGCCATATCATGCTTCTCTTTCTCAAAGTAAATACTTCCTCAATTTGAGTTGTAGTAGTCATTTGAGATGAGAAGCCAAATGAATAACAGCACAGACAAAAGAGAAAGTCCACAATTATCTCAATGACAGTCAACAAACAAAACATAATACGAGAAAAGAAAATCAAATGTGAAAGTAGTGCTTCTGTAACACTTTTACATTTATAAAATAGTAATTTTACATATACATGTTGTTTATAACATTAGTTTGGAACCTTTAAAAAATACTGTTATATGTATGAGCAGTGATTCACCAGGTTTCATATAAAAACTTAATATTTGAAAAGGTATGAAACACAAAAGCAAGTATTTGCAGTACTATGTGGTGTATGAAATCAGAATAAACATTCACAGATTTGGCAAATAAAAACATACCTTTAAGGTATATATTCTTTTTCTTTATGTTGAAGTGATTTTTCACATATTCATTTAGGATGTCCTATATTAATTTTTTCCACTTATTAGTCTTTACAGAGTTTTATCATTTCACTCCACCCACCCTATTTATTTTCTTTCTCTACCACTGACTTGATCAAAACCAATTGCTGGGAAAATGTGTTATCATACTTAAATGTCTGAAGAAAATGTTAAGTTACAAAGATAAACTTTAAAAAAGTGAGCACTATACTTTTATGTAACAGACATTGAAATGTAGTTTGATTTTGTAAATTAGCTACAGAAAAAAATTATGAGAAAGCTAAACAATTCAAAGTTCAGGGTTACAGTTCATATTGTAGCTTATCAATGTCTTTCTTTTTCTGTCATTTATGAACAGATTTATCAAACTTTAATGATAAAAATACAATCTTATCAAAATAATATATATGTACTTAAATGAAAAATTTTAACTTAATTTATTATAACTTTGATGATAAAACATGATAGTATAGTAACAGTTAAAATGTTTACTTTTAATTCATATTAAGGTTTGTTTTTTTAATTTCACGCAAAGCTACATGAGGGCTATCTGCACTGTCCATCCCTATTTTGGCAGTGTAAGACTACAGGGAAGGTAACTAGTCATCACCACCCACCATCAACTCTTGGGCTACTCATTTATCAATGAATAGTGGGATTGACCATCACATAATAACGACACCACAACTGAAAGGGCAACCATGTTTGGTGTGAGGGAATTCGAACCCGCGACCCTCAGATTACGAGTTGAGAGCCTTAACCATTTGGCCATGTCAAACCCTCATATTAAGGTGAACAGTGACATTTGAAACAGCACCTTACTTTTTGTTATCACACACAAAACCTTAGGTTCAGTTATTCAATATAAATTTAAGTCATTTAAATAAAGAAGTGTAACAAATAATTTTGCTTCACCAAATCAACAAGGACCATGTTGGAAAAGATAATACTTTGAAGTTCAATATTTTATTTGGTGTAAAAATTCCTAGGTGAAGAATATACATTATTTTCTAATAATGTACATATGACTTAAATCTGAATAAAGTGCTCAACTGTCACAAGTCACAGAAGTATGTAGATGTTTCACATTACTCTACAAAACAAAGCTAATCTAAATATCTCCACCTTAAAACTATCGAAAGCAAAATTTTGCACATATAGAGGGCAGTACAAGTAAAAAAAACTATTATATGAGTAGAGATAAAATGTCATGTCAGAATAACTACACTACAAATCCAATGAATTAAGAAAATTTTTTTAAACTGAGAACATTGTAACTAAATAGGTTGTAGTTCTAGCTTTAAACAAATTATAATTTTCTATGAAATTTCCGAGTTTTGTTCTGAAGCACTGTTTGAAAATAAAATTGAAAATATTTTTTTCTTTTTTATATTGATCAGAAAAGTTAATTTTATATATCCAATTAATTCCAACTTGGTTGATATTTTAACCTTCTCACTACAGGCAGATCAAAATGTATGTCACAATTTTTACAATTACATTCAAGATTTTATTAAACTAATTTACTATCAATGTATACAAAAAACATGGCATCGAAATATAGACAATAAATCAAGTTTTTCATTTTAGAAGAAAATATTTTCAAATATCATCAATTTTCCACAGCATGACATTTGTACTATAGGTTTTTTATTTTTCTTTAATTTATTTACCACCTCTCTCTGAAGTAAAAAATTTAACATTTATTACTCATTGTAATATAAATATCACTAAGGCAAAATCTAAATTTTAGTCTTCAATCTTATATGCTTACCAAGTCATAAACTACAAAATAAGACTTACCTGCTCTTTATCACAAATTGCCAGTAACTCTTTATAATATTCTATATTATATTTTATTTATAACCATTTGGAAGGTAATATTTTTATGTACTCTTTTCAGTATAAAGCTCTGTCAATTGCATTTGTACTTTGAAAGTTTTATTACATGATATTCATACTAAGCAGTAAGGAGGATTTAATTTAAGATCCTGTTGTTCTAGCAATAAATAGACAGTTAATTCCCTCATTGTGGACTCTGTCAAAGGGAACAACCTCAGCTATTCTGTGCTTTTTATAGCTTTTATTCTATTATTTTTAATACAGTAGACATATCTTCAGAAAATTTTGTAGATTATTAGTAAATGTTTCAAGACTTTTGCACACAAAATATTAGGTCTTTTTAAGCAATGATTTGCTTGAGCTTTTTTTCTTAATACTGGCTATCTAACATACAAATTAATTTTTAAGATTAAAAATATTTTTTATCCTTTAATATATTACCAAATTTTACAAGTGAAATCTTTTAACCTTCAAATAATTATTAAAAGTTTATTTGAAAAACTTTATATTCTACCTGTTATTTTCACTATTGTATATCTATGGGTTTGGTTGATTTGACTGATCTCATAACCATCATAAAAAATTAGGAAATAAAATATAAATTACACTTTTTTTACTTCTAGAATGATTATAAATTACAACACAAAATTACAAATGTTTAGTCTAATGTTAGCCATGCCTAACTAAAATTACAGAAGTTGCAGTGATGTAGAGCACTGGCACTCATGTTTCCATATACAATAATATAAAACTGGCTTTTATAAAGTGACTTATTTCAGCTTTACTGTAGTGGTGTACTAAGGGGGATGCAAGGGGTGGCCTGCCCCAAGTGACAGACAGGAGGGGGATGCCATCAGGAGAGTTGAAATATCAGTACAAGTTTTCAAACCAAATGACAAATTGGCCAAAGTAAGAAAAACATTTTTAATGTTCAAACTATTACAACAACTTAATGTTAATTTCCACTATAAAATAATTTTTTTATTTTTATTAGCAATCCAAAACTTACAAATGAAAAACTAAATATATGATAAAAAATTACATCGAAATATAAATATTTGCTGATGTTTCAGTCATAAGTTTCTTGAGCACAGCCAGCTGACTGCAACCAACATTCCAAGTCTTGTTCATTTGACACTGACTCCACTTACGTGACATATGCTTCATTAAATAATTGTGATAAAGCATAAAGTGCCGATGTTTGTAACAATATCATAATACTTATGTTAGTGTCCAGTCATTTTTGACAATGTGATATCATAGTGATGTTGAAGTGTTTACAAATGCATCGTCACGATGTTATAGAAACTCATGTTCATGAATGGTGGTCCCTGTGACTACTGGATATCAATAAAAAGATGCAGGAAAGTCACACTTTGCACTAAATGTTAGACTTGACTGCTGAAATGATGGTGATGTGTATGACTGAGTTTTTTATGATGACTATGTGGTGATCTAACAATGGTGGTGGCAATATGACTACATGTTTATTTTAATGCAACTACATGGCAATGATGTGACTGCAAGATGTGATTATGCTAACATGCTTAATACAGTAAACATCATTTCACATTTACATAAACAATTACAGTACTATTCTATATTGAATTAATACTAATACTTATTGGCTTAATCAAGTCACCTTAGTTTCAGCAATTTTACAGCGTCCAGTGTAGCATCATTGTAGATTTAATATGTTGTTAATGCTTATTACTTAATGAATAATGATATCAATTATAAATGCTAGCATTATGCCACACTATATTGAATTAGTATTACTGCAATGGCATTGATAATAAATTGTCTCAGCTTGTCTGGGTCGATAATCTGATAACTCAATGAGTAACTGGTTGGGAAAAGTTGGAGAAAAATTTGTTTAAAGCTTTTCTGTTGTGATAATTTTTTAAATTTCTTATTTACTAGATATACTGTTAATTTTAATTTTGCCAGTAATCTAGTTATTTGTGAGTAATGCTCATAGTTTTCTGCTTTTTTAGTTGTGTTTGCACTTAATTATTTTGGAATTTTTTGACAGCATTTCTAATCTGTCCCACACTAATCAGATATCTGAAGTGATCAGATATGTCCATATTGAATGTGAAAAAGTTGAAGTAAAGGAATCATTCTTGGGCTCTTTCCCTATTGCAAGAGAGACTGCTGCTGAGCTCACAGAGGAGTGTGTGTGTTTTTCTTATAGCAAAACCACATCAACCTATCTGTTGAGACCCCCCCAGGAGAATTGAACCCCTAATTTTAGCATTGTAAATCCATAGGCTTACCACTGTACTAACAGGGGGAGCTCTCAGAACATATCCTGAGGCATCTGGAGAGAGAACGACTGGACATAAACCTGTACTGTGGTTAAGGATATGACAGTGCTGCAACTATGGCTGGGATTCATAGTGGTGTTCAGCCTTAGATAAGAAATATTAATCCCAAGACTTTGTTTGTGCCCTGTGCAAGTCATTCTCTGAACCTTTGCAGAGTGCACTCATTTGAAAGCATTTCTTTTATGTGTGACTTTTTTGGAACCTTAAAGAGTCTATTCCTTCTTTTCAATCTTACCACGGAGTGCTTATTATAACACTATGAACCCAGTGAAGGTAAATTTTGAAAAGCTTACCTCAACCCTTGAAGTATTGTGATTTCTCTTTTTTGAGTTACTTTTCTTTCTGGTGTGAAGTCCTGGAAGAAATTAATCTCACAAAAAAGTATTTGCAAACAGTTGGAATTATCCTTGAAAAGTGTCTTGTGAAGCTTGAAGCTCTAAAACTCTTTCTTCAAGATCAATGCAACAAAACTGTAGAGAAAGCCTTTTATTATGCAACTGTAAAGTGTGAGGAAAGATATTTTTATGAAGAGAAGAGGGAATGTAAATCTCCAAAAAAGGATGCCAGGAGAGATGGCAAAGGATGCTAGTCCCACAATGCCAGAGGAAGTAAAAAGAGCTATATTTGAATGCCTTGATTGCTTTCATCACGAACTGAAGATTTGTTCTAAAGCAAAAGATCAAATTCTGTCAGTCTGCACACTGTTATTCAGCCAAACACTTTGATTGTTGCAACAGAAGAAGAAATACAGAAGTATATTCCAAAATTGACTCAGATTTTTGATGAATTCTCTGATGAAGATATCAGTGTGGAAACTGGATGACTTTAGAGGCATTTGGAAGCTGCCAAAATCAACACTGAAAAGGTAGAAAAATGGTCAGCATTGCAATTCTTTGGTAGACCTGAAGACAAAAGGTGAGAGACTTTCAAAATGTTGTCTTCTATATTTGTGTCTCCACAACAGGCAGTTGCCATCTATTCTACAAAGTTTCATCAAGCATTCCAGTTTCTGGAGTTTATTGGGAAAAGGGATTTTTGTGAATCTCTGCCAAGCTTGTCACTGTGTTTGAGTTTCTTTTTTACTGTATTTGTGTCTGTTGCTTCGTGTGAAAGAAGTTTTTCCAAAGTGAAATTGATAAAAAAAAAAAACTTTCACTCAACCATGAGTCAGACAAAGTTGACAAATCTGGCTTTACTTTCAAATAAACATGAATATGTAAAGAAGGTGAATTTTGATGAAGTCATTGATCAATTTCCAGAAATTAATGACTGAAAGCAGAGGCTGTGAATCCTGTCTAGTAACCTTTGAAGAATAGGCTGTGCATTGAGACTGGATTTCCTGTATTTGTGTATAAAATAAAATACAGTATTATCTGTTCATTGAATTTTGAATGTCCTGCACTTTTCTCATTTTCAATGTGCTTATGACAATACTGTACTGTTTAAAAATCTACTTGCAAACATAATATATTTTTCTATGTGTTTAAATTTTTAAATTATTTATGGGAGGACCAAAGGAAGGATCTGCCCTGGGTGCTAAATACTTTAGGAATGCCCTTGTGTAGTGGGCCAGTATTTTGTAAAATACAGTAACATTTGTTTCATGCATTATAAATGTGTGTGTGGGTATATATATATATATTATTTCTATTTACAAATATTAAATTTCAGTTACTTTTCTTTAAACACAGAAAAGGAAGTAAAGAAGATATCTTCTACTTATGAACTATGTACTTGCTCACCATAAAATGTAAGCTTTGTCAAAATTTATACATGGAGAATGTAATACAAAACAGTTTTATATATGCATTTTGAAAGAACAAAAAATCATAAATTACTACATCTATACTACAGAAATCCACTACAATTTATCTGTCTTGGTAACTAAGCTGTAACGGAGTTCAAAACATATTTTAAGCTGCCTTATATGGTACTAGTACCATTAATGTAAAAAGCTTAAATTTCATCAAAAACCAACAACAAAAAACAAATTAAAGGTAAGTACTGTATCTGTTGTTTTTCACGTATGTTTTTATTAATGGCAATGAAAGCAATAAAATGTTATGTTAGATTAGGTAAGACAATTAAAAAACATTCTTTACAAAATATGCACATGAGCAGCTTGTGCTAATCATTCAGTTAAGTAATGTGAGCCATGCATTCAACGAGTGGTTTATGACACGTCTTTGACAGTTCAAAAGACAATCTTGTATGTATTGCAAACCATGGTGCCTGTCTTTGTTAATAGGGGCCACACTGTATTTGATAAACTGTGCATACTGGCAAAGCTTAATATTCATATTTGAAATGACAGGAGAACAGGCATGAATAATGTTGATGCCAAATTTTATTTCAACAAGCAGGATATTCTACAATAAATAATGGATATTCTTCAAGAGTGAAAGAATTCACTCTAACACTGGCAGAAATGCTTCTTTCTAATACTCCAGTGACTAGAAACCAGGTGCAGTAAGAACTCTCTAGCTCCACTAGTAGAATCTGGGGAGTGTAATGTGTGTTGGGGAGTCCCGAGGAACAATGTAATAGGTAAACTAAGTTTTTTAAATTAAAAAAAATACGTTCTGACAATTGATAAAATGGTGTCAACAGTAACCAGTCATCCATGTAATGGATTATGTACAGTGTGAAAAAATGGAGGTGATAAAAAAAACTCAAATGACACAGCAGAATCCTTGTGAAGCTGATGCGGGTCTGAAAGTAAAAACACACAACTGCAGTACATTACCCTTGTGCTTAACAAATATCAATAATGGTGGGACTCTACCACAATGGCAATGTGCAAATAGGAACCAACTACAACAAACCTGAACACCTACAATCCCACTAAAAATTTAAACTTAGACTGAGGAATGAAAATCTCATGAATCTTCAAGAATCTAGGCATTGACATAGGTGATAAATATAAATAACTGAAAATTAATCTCCTGTCTGCATAGGCCAAACAACTAACAGGAATAAAGCCTTTGAAGAACTAGTATGACTCTCTCACTACCCCCAGACCAACCAAACTCTGAGGGTCCTAGAACTAAGTCCCAAATCCTGATGATCTGCAGAAGGCAGAAATTATACAGGTTAGATAGATAATAGTGGTAAAGATGGGAATTGAATAACTAATCCTGCCTCAATAACTTGTATTGGTCCTGAATCCCTGGTTAATGTTACCTCACATCCAAAAGTTCTAGGAGACCCCACAGACAGTGGAGGTATACAGTAATCAAGTAGTCCAAGTGGCAAAAACATCGGATACAGACAAAATCTATCCTGGATACCAATGTTCCGAGGATGCTGATGTCAGGATTTGGAATACATATATATGGGCAGAACTATAACTCCTAGTTGAAGCCAATGAAGTTATGGACTCCAACAATAACATGAAGCAGCTTAGAAACCAAAAACTGAACTTTCATGCATGCTAACAATGAATCCAGTTTCTCATCAAGGAACTTAGTGAACCCGAGTCTTCCAACAAAGTGAAATAAAGGAAAAAATAAAATGTTGGATTTTAGTTTTAAATCTGTAGATTTACAGTCTTATGAAAATGAAAAGACATTTATCTACTCAGATTAATCTTAAAATCCACCTTAGAACCCTGAAAATTGAAAAGCAGATGCATTATTTGAAAGTCATAAAATGCTTCTATCTTGCAGTGGTAGACTAACTCTTAAAGTTCTGACATGTTACATAAGGCATAATTGTCCTTCATACAACTGAGAAGTAAATCTTGGACCACAATATTTGTGGATGGAGTGAAGGCTAAAAATTGACTTTCAGACGTTTCAGCCCTTAAGTAAAGTGCAAGTTGAAAAGCAACTGGGAAAAAGGCCAAAAATATTGCACTCTTGATGGACCAAGAAAAGAAGGCAGTTTTTTCCAGAGAGGCCTCCTTTTTGTTTCTGATAAGTCATTTAAACACTATTGAGTGAAACAGCATATTTTCAGGTAAATTTTGTGTTAGAGCAAAGCAACCTTGGGTCATCTGTCATTTCTACCATTGAGAATTGAGTCCAAGACCCCAGAACTGCAAATATGCAAACTCACCAAATAAAGAGCCAATAGACTAAACAAAGGCAAAGAAATCAGATAATTTAAATTTTATCCAAAATGTCAAAGATTTCCCTCAATTGCTGGCTCAAAGCCCTCTAGAGAACCACCAAAAAACTGAATATATGTCTACATCTCACCGTGAATATCACTGACAGTCTCAACCAAGAATGACACCTGATGTGCCTCCATGATAAAAATAATAACTGTGGAATTCATACTGTAAATCAGCTTGCCAATCATAACTTTTTTTTATTCTTATTATGTAAACCAACCAGAAAATATGGATAATGTTCAAAGTATCTCTGAATACTAGAAAATCTGTTATCAATGCTTTATCAAGAAAAGTAGTATCATATGAATGAGGTACTTAAGTAAAGTACCAGAATGAAAGGCACACTGTTGTACATGGAGAATGTCATGAAATAAATATTGCCAAGAATAACTGAGTGGAATAAAAAAAGACTGAAGCAAGTGAAAAAACATCAGACCAATGCATAGATGGCCAAAGGAAGAAACCTTAGTAGCTGAGTGTTTGTTTGCTTTTGAATTTCATGCAAAGTTACACAAGAGCTATCTGTGCTGGCCAACCCTAATTTAGCAGTGTAAGACAAGAGGGAAAGAAGCTGGTCATAACTTCCCACTGCCAACTCTTAGGCTACTCTTTTGAGTACTCTTAGGCTACCAATGAATAGTGGGATTGACCATCACATTATAATGCCTCCATGGCTGAAAAGGCAAGTGTGTTTGGTGTGATGGGTATCTAAACCCACAACCCTCATATTACAAGTTGAGTGCCTTAACCACCTGGACATGCTGGTCCAAAACAGCTGAGTAATAGCTTTAAGTAGAAGAGAAGGTATATTTTGAAAATGTAGATTTACCACGTCATTGTTAACTGTCTTTTAGCATGACTGAAATGCTTATCAATTACTTTTTGTGGTGGATAGTAGAAGTATCTCAGAACTCTAGTTCTGAGTAAAGCCAAGGGTGCAAAACAATTATTTTTTTTAATGTACATGAAATAATTTAAATTGACAGATTAATTTTAACTTTTCCTGTCACAAGGGGCTAATACTTTTACATGTAAAATGATAAAATTAAGTATACATACATGCGGACTATTTTGGGCCTTAAGTAATTTAGAATAAACAATCGAAGTTTTCTGTTACAATTGCCAGTCATTTCTGAATGAAAAAAAAGAGAGTAATTTAATTTGTGGTTACAATATTGGTCAAATTAAGAGTCCATAAACAGCTATGGTAAAGAAAATAATAGGTACAATATAAAGTTTTACTTTAAAGAAAAACAAAAAACTTTATAATTATTTAGGAGTTTTTAGACTTTAAGTACTAAAGTATTCAGGGAAAATGAATTATTTTTAATGTTAACATTAAAATCACTTTGTAGTAAGCGTTCACACTCTGATTCCATTAAAAAAAAATGAGTTTTTGTGTTTTCTTAATGTTTACTGTAAGTATTTCAAATTCTGTAATGATGCAGAATATATTAAAAGTTATAGTGCAGTAATTTTGATAGTTACTTTGTAATTATAAGATTTGTCACATCAACCATTCCCATATGGAGAGTTAACATACTAATATTAATGATATTTAATTCTACCAATTGCAGTAGTCATCATCAATTTCAAATCATATGAAGCACTGCGGAAACGGACAAAGATTTACTTGGGCCTTGAAGCCTAACCTTTGAAAATAGCAATAAGCCAAACTAGGTAAAAATATCTTATTTACAATGTTCTTGATCAATATCAGTTAATATCTAACAAATATACTTTACTCCCAATAAACTATGAGTTATTTCATTTGTGTGTGTACTCTGAAAAGGATAAATTTAACAATAATATTCAGTATGTAAGGATTATAGTCATATTTCAGCCACATGAACATTTTGTTGATAGCTTCTCATAAAACCATTTTTGTAACTCTTAAACAAGTTACATTTTACATGAAAACAATTTCAAGAATGAAGAAGACCACCTAAAGAAACTGTGAAAATATTCTAAGATTTGTGTCTTGTTCCTAAGAAATTTGAACTTAACACTATATTTCATTAGTCTTATTCTGCTTGAGTTAGGTCTTGCCATTTTCCTGTAACAGCACAAATTAATTCTAGCAACACTTTATTCATTGTACACAGATGTTAATACTTTATAATCTGCTCTATCCAGCAGTATATAAGCTTTGCATGTAGCCATTTTGAAAGCTGAATTTCATTACTGATCATTACATCATCTGCTGTCATCAGAGGGTGGTGAAAATAAAACTAAAAAAAATTAGTAAATATATTGTTTACAGACAAGGCTCTTAAAAGTTGCACAAAGATACTGTTTCTCATTTTTCAATGAAAATTACATTAACTCTCTGTACACAGGTTGGGTCAAATTGGCCAAATGCATGGCTATTTAGTAGTGATTTAAAGTCAAAATAGTTTTGATATTACTAGCTTTTAATACAGTATGTATATCTTTACAAACTTTTGCACACTTCAAGTACACCTCATGTGTTTCTTGTAAAAAAATTGCATTTTTAGTTAACTACTTTTAACAAACTAAAAAAAAATTCTCCATAAATATATCAAGTCTTTTATTAATCTGTGTGCAAAGTCATTTTTTATGTTGAGATTAAAATACTTCTATTCATCTAAAAAAAGTCTCAAATTTCATTTGTGTAATCTATAAAACCTCTTAAATACATTTCAGATATTTGTTTACTCTAAAATTTTAAATTTATCTGTTATTTTCTCCAACATTAATTCTACATAAGACGGTCAATTTGACCAATGTTAAAACCATAAAAAAAATTGAAATAAATCTATATTAACTTTTTTTCTCTAGAATAACTTCAAATTGTAGCATGAAACTACATTTGTTTATTCTAAGTAGTTGTAAGCTTGTAACAGTATGCATTTATTTATAATCAAATTTTATTGTTTTAATGCCCTTTGAACTCACTTCAAAAACATGAAGCTTATGTTACTCTACTGAATCATAATTATCACAAACTACTTTGAGCTTCTTGCAAGTGTGCCTCTTGAAACACTCTTTTATTATTACTTATCTTACCTAATCTAGCTAATATACAGAGATTACTATTTTTACATACATTAATAATAAAAAATAAGATACTTAGATGGGTCTTCTCTTTCTTTTACTTCTACCAACAGTAGGTGATAATTAACTTCTTTTTTTTTATAAAAATGGTAGTTATAATCAAATAATGAGAACTCTGTTCAGGAAATAATGTAATGTAATACATCATTTGAAAGATGAAACCTTAGCTTTATATTGGTAACATATAACATAATATTAAACATAAGAGTGGACTAATAACAAATTCTGAAAGAGAGGATGTGACAGATGGATACGGCAGAAGGGTCTGATTTTCTATTTGATGGCTCTGTAACCAAACAATATTGATGGTTATAAAAATTGTTTTGTTATGAGCAATGACAAACGAATAATGAGCAACTTGCATTTAATTTTGAACTTACTTGAGGGGTGGTGAATAAATTACAGATGCACATTTCTCACATTAGGGGAAATTCACAATTTGTTTTTAATATTGCCTTATAAAACTAAGAACTTAAAACTTATATAATATTAAAATGTGGATTATTAGCTAATATTTTATGTCATACTAATTGGTATAACAAACAAAAAGTTATTTTAATTAACTTTTTAATGCAAGACATGAAAAATATTGACATGCCATTGCAAAAAAGTTAATGTTACATAATGACAAAATGACAGTTAAATCAGTTACACTTAAGTTTTTTGGATAATGACAAGTGTTCACCAGCCCAAAGTAGGTTAACATTAAAAGCATTATCAATAAAATATTAAAAGAAATATAGAATATATGATTACAATTTCCAAAGTATGTGGAATGATGAAGAAAGTTCTGTGTGATACTTTAATAGTTTTTATCATGTTTCACAAACACATACATGCTTCTGAAAATAGAATCTGTGTCCAAATCAATGGTTTGTACTTTGATTGCTTTATAAGATGTTTGATTTATTACATGTTCATATAGTATGATTGTTTTCTTTTTTTAATTAACCTATTTTTGCATTGGCAAATTTCCTGACTAAACTTCCATTAATGAAATACTTACAAAATTATCTTTAATATAATCAAATGTATCAGTAAGTACACACTCAATTTTTGTAAACAAAGCAAGTATAAAAACTCATTATAGAAAGTTTCTTTACCACATAATTATCTGCTTATTTGACTAAAAAGGCCTTTAAACAACTGTGTTTTCAGTATTTATCAACATATGATTGTTGGCTTTGTATATTATTTTGGTAACAGAAATTACATATGTATTATCTGCTATTTCCTTAAAACCAGTAAATAAACATCCTAGTGTAAAACTTACTATGATACAAACATGTTTATCTTATGTGAGCTATGTATCTTACAACATACTAAAGTATTTCTGAACATGAGAGAGGTTCAAACTTTATTTGGCATTAAGACATGCATAGCTTATCATTGTTGACATGCAGTTACATTTAATTAAAAATACAAAACCAAACAAAAATAAAAGATAGAATGAACCCAAACTTTAACTGGGTACATGCCTTCTTTTTCTCATACTGGTGATAACTGTCCTGTAGGAAGAAACAACATACTATGTCAACCATCCTGCCAGCAACATCCATCTACTGAAAACTGAGAAAGTGTAGTAAAGCAATTCCATGCACCATTGCCTTGTAACACATATGCATTTCCAACAATGTTACTACAGTATGGAAAATAAGCCTTATATAAGCAAAAGTATAAATTTATATCAACAAAGCTGTCTAAAATAAATTAAACATACAGTTTGTGAATTTACATCAGAAAATTTTTACTACATAATTATCTTACCTCTGTTACACCTTATCAGGCAACACATCTAAATTTACAACAAAGTCACTACAGCATGAGAAGTTGCATTACATATGCAAAATCAAGTGCAAGAGATAATATATCAATAAAGGTTCTACAATGTAACTGATAGATTGTTAGAGAAATTTCATTATCAATCCTCTTAATGTTTTAATGGAACTTTAGGCAGAATTTACACAGTAGATTAAAGAACTGCAACCACCTGTTGAATGTAAAGGGATCAATATTTTGACTTTCTTACTATGTCAATCCACTATGGCTACTCCACATAAATTTCCACCATTGCAGCAGAGGTACTTTAGAAATCACAATATAAACAAATAAAAACTAAGGCTTCAGAATATAAGTTGAAATTTTAACCCCCTTTTCACTCAATCCAATCAAACTGCAATCCATTAAAGTTCTCAAACCTACCACAGTGTTCAAAATAAGACTTACAGACAGGGTTGTTATAGCTAGACAACCCTTGGGTCAGTTATGATTGTCCCAATAAACTACAGTTATCCATACTTCAATAAAAAAGTTAGTTGACTAATAAAAGTTTCCAAACTGGTGTCACATTGTCCCTGATCAAATATACTAGAAAGCTTGTTATGTGATAAAAAATCATGATTTTATCAAGTAATTTTATATTTCACAATTGGAGCATAACCCCTTTCACTCCATCATACTCCACCCATGAACAGCCACTTTGGCAAGAACTTTGGAACATTCTTCGATAATTGTTTAAGTCATATTTGTTATCTCCCACTCTTTCCAAAGACTTCATCACTATTTTGTCTTAACAACTTATCTTTGACACAACGTTAAAGTGAAAAGTGGTCACTGTTTAGCTATTTCAGATCCAAAATTACACCAAGAACAAAACAACCAAGTTTAATGTATCAAAATGTGCAAAATATAAATGGCATAAATGAATGTTGCATTATCAAAATCTTTTGTGTGGGAATCTATTATTGATTGTGAAATGTGACAGGTTTAAAGATGTTATAACAAACACTCTTGTTGGTAAACACTGTGCGTGTGTGTAGACATACTACCTTACTACTGTAACTTGTTTAGTGCTCTTAATGTGCCAATATGAGCTACGTGTCTTGACTGCTACAGGATCAGACCAAGACAAAGTTTGTCATACAGACAACTTTGTAGTGCATTTGAGTTATGGTGATAATTCTGGCTGTTTTTAGCAGCCAGAAACCACTTATTTTGAACACCTTATTAGTACTATTAATACTGTAATGAAATAATTGTACAATTATGCTATAAAAGACAAAGTTTAATTATTCTAAACCTACTTATAAAATCAAATTTGATAATCAATATGAAAACTATTACAGTTAAATAATGAGACCACAATTTTCATGTAAGGTAAAGTTTAAAAAGTGAATTTCTTTTAATCTTAAGCTGTATATTTTTATTATTAAAATCACACTTTTTTTTTCTTAATAAAGTAAATGAGCAAAATATGAGGAAAGTCTTATTAAAAAATTGGAATAACCTAACTAAATATTTCAAAAATAGAAGTTTCATAAAATAGAGCAATAAATACTAACATTTTAACATATATTTCCAAAATGCAGAAAATTTAGAAATAAGATGTAATTCATTCATATGTATCACAAAACTCTTAAAACCTTTATGTGAAATAACAAGATTAATTTTTGTTTTCTCAAGCCACAACATTCTATTTTTACTGTTTATTATATAGGGAAATGCAGTGATAAATATAAAAGGTCTGATTGCATCCATGTAAATATTTCATATAACCTTCTGCTAATTACAAATTTAGAAAGTTCATTTCAAAAGCCAGATCACATACTGTTGTTTTAGACTTGTGCATTGATCATACCTACAGCTAGCAAAAGCCTGTATAATAGTTTGAGTTATTAAAAAGTATTTTATCAACCACTGCTTATGACTTAACCATTTAGCTCATTTGGTAGAGTACTCATCTCGGGTGTTACAAGAACTAGGTTTAAAATTTGTACAGTGGAGATACTAAAGTTAAAATTTCAACAAAGAAAACTGCTGTCCAATTGAATTTGTGGCATTTGACAACTATGGCCTAAGCCTTAAAGACGAGCTTTCAATGTGAGATGGGTAGAATATGGTAGTCTGAGTTTTTTTTTAAAAAAAGCACCTTAGAAGAAGCTGCCAGTTGTTTAAAATTTTAGCTTTGTTGGTAAAGCACTTCCTTCTCATGAAAGTGGTCCTGGATTTAAAACAGATGTGGAAAAATAAAAGGAGATTATTACAACTGTATTTAATGTAGCTTTATAATTTTAACATAAACATAAAATATAATGAAGATTTCAAGACTAATCTAGGCTTTAGAGCCACATTACTGATAAGTCTTCCATATTAAACCAAAACTAATAGTACTATGTGTTTTAAAAGCATAAACAGCAGAAATTCCACATCTATGCAACATCTGTTTTAAGCAATAGTTAGAAAGATACAATATAAGCTTATCTACTATGTAAGAGGTAATGTAATTAATACTTGCAACTGTTAAAATCATACATTAGATAGTTGGAACACAATACTATAAACAAAATGTATCAACTGTTGTGTACTGAAAATAACGTAAAGAAGCAAATTATCATCTATGAACAAGACATTATTTAGATTGAAAGAAACAAATTATATTAAAACATGTTTTAAACTGAAGAAAGAACAATGATGTGATCACTACATTAATAACTAACACCACACTAGGACACTAATGCAGTATAAAAAAAAACAACAACAAAATACAGTTATATCAAGTTAATGTATGAAGTATACAATGTACTTTTTAAAAGTATATACATAAATACAAAGCTAAAGTAGTCACAGGAGTTAGAAAGTTTAATTATGCAAATATTTCAAAAGTGATGTAGCACCACTGAACACAAATTTTATTGTTCAAGAAAAACAAAGTTATTTGCCCAATCATATTGGAAAGTAGATGAATTTCATATATATCTAAACCCCTTCAACAAAATCAATCCCAGCTACACATTAACTTTCATCACAGAAATCTCATTTCAACTACTTCACAATTTATTTTGTAAACAGTTTTATGTATTAATTAAAGTTTGTTTCTAATTCCCAATTATAAAGTAAATAAGAGAAATGATATGTTATCTTTTTTGTAAAGTTACTTCAAGTAGCTAATGAGTGTAAAACAATGAAACAAGTACATGCAGTAACAGGTTTATTATGTAAATATCATTATGTTTTAAACCAAACTACTTGGAACCTCTCTGAATTATCCAGTAAAGGAACAGTTGAAAGATTAAGCTTGAGAAGGCAAAAAAAAAACAACAAAAAACAGATTTTAAAAATATATACATGTATATGCTACTTGCATCATTAGAAAATTATGATTTATTTTACCATTAATTTACTTTTCAACTGAACTAGGTTTGACATTACTCCAGTTCATTATTTTTAAGGTTTGACACTTTTACACATTTTCAAACCAATATTAATTCTTACCAGAATAAAATGGAATATATAATTTTAAAATATATAAGTTAATGAACATTGATTAAAAATAATAATTTACAGGAAAGTCACTCTCAGACCATGAGAGTTTGTAGTTTTGAGTACAGGCACACTTTTCACCTTCTTTACATACACCACAGATGTCAGTCTTCAGTTGGTAAGGAGGAACATACTCTGCTCCATTTTCTAGAGAAGAGAAAATGTTCATTGAGTGAAAGAAATTTTATTACACTTAATGACTCAAAGCAAATATAACCTAAAAGTACTATACAATTTTTATAGGTGATAATTATAAAGATATTCCAAAATATAATAAAAATAAAAATGAAAAATTAAATTTATAGTTCATAGAACTTATAATTATATCCAGTTAATAGGTTGATGCTAAAGGTAGGAATGAGAAAACAATGGATAATTTTTTCAGCCGATTTACTGGATGAAAAAGTAAATACAATAAATATGCAAAAGAAAATATAATACAAAAACTAAAATAGTACATTTATCATTCGTACCATATACATTTTAGAGTACAGCATAAACATTTCTGAAGCAAAGAAACTTTAATGCACCAACACAAGCAAAATAAGAAGCTACATATATCTCACAGGGATACAGAAACTGACATTATGAAAAAGGGGCAATTCATAATTCTAATAAGACTTAAAAAAGCAGAAACTACACATGTAAAAGTGCATAGTCTGGTAAAGCAAGTGTATTGTCTTCACTTTCTTGTTATATAATGCACAACATTTTTGATATTAGTATTTGTATGCAAAACCTAAGCTTAACTCTTACTATGAGCTAAATCTTATGAACTGACCTTGTAATCATTTAATGCTTGTTATGGTTTTTATGCTATAACTTTTAACACAGTGACATTTTGCACATTTCAGATTATTTTATATTTTTATATCAAATTTTATGATTTTTCAAGTAAAGTTTACCTAATGCATTTTTTTATAGAAAGTAATTTTCATTTTAAGATTAACAGTACTTTAAAGCACCAGAAAAGTTTTGAGTTTCACAAGCAAAATTTTCATAACCTCCTAATAATTATCAAGGTTTTTTTTAATCTGTTATTTTCACTGCTGTATCATTGTTGAGATTTATTCAATTTCACCGACCTTGTAACCACTATAAAAAATTAGGAACTAGATACAAATTATGCTTTCTTTATTTCTAGAATGAGTACAAATTATAACAACACAAATCTTTAGTCTAAATAGTTTAAATCTCATAACATTATACATCTACATATACTTATTATTTTTATTTTACTGATCTTTCATTTATGCTTGAATGACATTATGGAAGTTGCACTCACATCACCATATTTATGAATATATAATGGCCTTCATAAAGAGACCTGTCTTGGCTGTGTTCTAATAGACAAGTATGTTTTAAAATACAGTCACATACTTTATATATATATATATATATCTATGTAAGTGTATGCATTATTACTATTTATAAATAAGTTCTTAAGTTATTTTTCTTAAAAAACAGAACAGTAAAGAAAGAAATACAGAAAAAAATCATCTCTTCTAGTAATGAAATTTGTATTCATTTGGTGCTTGCTTTAAGCTGCTAAGCCTAACTAAATTTCATACACGTAAAATGTGAAACAAAATATTTTATCTAATTTTACATATGTATTTTGAAAAAAGAGAAAAAATATAAATTGCACTATAAATACCACAAAATTCCACTATAAGTTATCAAACTTTATAACTAAGATGTATTTGGGTCTAAAAAATGATTTTTAGAGTTCGCTAATGTTTTCATTGTCTCTTGTAGTCAAATATGAAAGCACTCCCATGCAAATACTTCACAAAGGTTCAGAAAACCACTAGAGGTATATTCTTAGATCTTGATCAGTTATACATGTCACTGGGTAAAGTAGGTAATCGTAAACGTGTATTTTCAAAAATGAAAGAGGCATGTGGGGCCACCTTCATTGATTCAATAAATATATTAAAATCTATATATACAGGAGGTTGTTATCTTATATTCTACCTTGACAATATTGGTAATTTGAGTGTCTAATTAAAAAGAAACTAGAGACTTGTATTTGAACATGACAAATAACTAGTATAAACCAATTTTTCATTCAACATACCATGTGACACACAAAAATCAGTATTCAGGATTTTTTTTTAATATTTACTTTTAAGAAATTAATGTATAACACTAAAACTTGAATTATAATCTAGAATTTGATACCAAACTTACTAATATACATTCATAACATACAAATTCAATAAAATTTAAAATGTGAATCTACAAACATGATGACATAGCCTTGACCTGTGACCATACAAAGACCTGTGTTGCCAGAGTTAAATGAAAGCCATGAACATGTATTTAGTATATTCAGATTTGTAAACAAAATTTGATATAATATATTATGAGCCTATAAATAATATAGATATTCCAGAACAGTAATGATCCAATCTTCTTCTTTTCAGTGATGAAATATCATAACTATAACTCATACCATAACTCACCTCTTCATTGATTTTTCTAAATTTTATTCTTAAACATTAGGGCATTTTAACATCAAACAAAGATAAAATCTAATAAACATAAATTTAGATTTGAACAGCATTTTATACTACATCCACTAGTTTAAGGACTGTTACTGTGGTACCAATAATTATTTAAAACTGTATAATATAAAAAAACCAGCAAAAAATAATCTATACAGGTTAAATTCTGGGTATTTTTATGTTATGAAATTTGGTGTCATAGAAGGTATTAAGTTTGATTTCCTTCTTACCAGAACATATAAACTTCATAATGCTTTCAGTACCTCCTTCACAGATATCTGGAAAATGAAAAAAAATTGACATGTATATTTTTGTCATTTTAAGTTTTCTTTATTGCCAAGCACTATACATGTATTAATAATGACACTAAACATCCAACATTGGTACTTGGTTGACCCTAGCCCACGTGGAGTAGCTGACTGACCCAAGGGGGGCCACCCCAAGGCTGCCCGTCTACAGGAAATCAAGGCCAAAGTGGTGTGTTATGGTTGAACCTCTCAACCACCAGGATCTCTCCTCCCCTTTATGGGTCACCATGCACGGTAAACATGAGGGTGGATGTTTAGATCCCAGATGGAGTAAACTGAAAGAACAGAACCTTCCTGGGAAATCCCCTCACCATGTACAGGAATCCACACTGAGGAGGAAGAAAGCAGAGAGTCATTATAAATGAAGTTCAGTCAAGCTGGCTTAATATCACAAGTGGTGTGACTCAGGTCTCAGTATCTTTTTGATCTACATCAATGACATAGATGAAGGAATGGTCAATAAAGCACTTAAATTCATTGATTATATTAAAGTAATGGATTGGGTGTTGTTAGCAGCGAAGAAGACGCTGCTCTTTTATAAAAGGATTTCGGTCATTTAGTGTAGAGTTTAATATAAATCAAATATTTATAGTTATTATAAACATACATTATTAAGACAGTGCCTGATTGTAAATGTCCTATCTACTTTTTTTTTGTTTAAGAAGATATGAAATAGAAAATTAAACACACTACTATCGCACTGTCTCTTTACCAAATTACCCATAATTCTCTTTGGCATTTGCTATTACATTATTGTAGTTTACCAGTTATCCATTTTGTCTATAGATTTAAGGTGTCTATAGTCAAGTTCACATCTGCCAGACAAGAGTTATTTTAAATCTTTTTATACCTTAGTTAAAAAGCCAGTTAAATTATAATAGTTATAGAACATCGTATACTTTTCCATGTTACTATCTTGTGTTCTCAAGCACATACTTCAAATAAATAAGAATTATTTGATTTAGTAGTACCATCATTACGAAAATGCAGACTTAATTGTTATCAGCAGGCTGATGGCAAAAAACAAGAAGACAAATGTACACAGTACTAAATTTGATTTTATCTGTCATTTTTATTTATTATTATAAAGCTAACTAAAAAGTCAGATTAGAAATTTATTGTTAGATGAGAGAAAAACTAAACAAAAAAAAAAGGTTTTCAGTAAGATATAATCTAGCTGCAATGGCATTATATAACATAGACTAAGTGCTTACAACCTGATTTTGGCTTTACCTATTTATTAAATAGACATAATTAAAAAATAAAATCAGAAGAAAGCAATTGTGTGAATGAGAGTCTTGAAATTTTAGGATAAATAACTAACAGTCCTTTACAATCTGCAGTCATTCTAGAAAAAACAAACAAATACTTTAGATTCATTTCATACTTGTTTGTGGCAGTTACAAGATCAGTCAAAGAAAAGGAGTCTGGATATATTATGGGTAGAAAATAAATAATTTGTTGTTAAATTTTACTAAAAAACTTCATTTAAAAGGTTGAAAGGTTATTCGAATGAAACCTGAAAACTAAGACTAAAATTACCATGCATTCAAATTATTCACAGACAAATTTCAAACCATATATAAGAATTTTTAATAATGTTTTTTGTGTACAAGAGATTTTTGAGGTTTATTAATTACTTGCGAAATAAAATACAGGTCAAAATTATAGCAAAAAATAAATCTCTAGTACAGATTCAGTCCAATGTGCCATATCCTAGTACACAGTATGAGAAAATTTTCAAACTCAAAACAATTCTTGAATATTTATTCATCATTACACAACACACTAATGCAAAATGTTACTTAACTTTTATACAAGTACAAAAAATTACACAAAATTTATAATTCTATTTTAAAAACATATAAAGTAAATCTCAGTTACAAAGATTTGTTATTATTAAATATTTTACTCCAGCTTACCTGCAGGAGGAAACTTGTAATATTCACTGTCCAAATCCAAAGATTCTAACATTTGAAGCTGGCAGAGTTCTTTTGGTAGAAAGTGGAGTTTTGGATTATTCCTAATATCTAGTGCTTGTAATAGAGGCAATTTACATATCACAGATGGAAAATAGAGAAATTTGTTGCCTGGATTAAAAAAAAAAAGAAAAGCAGTAATTACAAATAATATTTAAAATTGTAGATACAAACATCCATGTACTCTTGATTAAGAACCATTACATGAATTGAAAGTACCACAAGAACAATCATATTTATTGTTATTTTATTACAAGTTACATCTTTTACAGTGATAAACTTTAATTTGTAGAATTATAAATAGACTTTTATCTAGATTAAAATACCTTTACTTGAGAGCTTTTTGTCACCTTACAGTAACCTTCATAATACAACAATGTACAATACAATACAGATTCATTTATTTGTGGAACAATGCTTTAAAACAGCTATCTAAGCAACAATCATAACAGTAACTGACAGCTTTAATAATTCTAGTTTTGACAACTATTCTATGGCATGAAGAGAAGTTTAGATATGTAAGCTATCTTTTGATAAATAGCAGTGATCAATTGTTTTAAACTTGTGCCCTTGTGAACCACAACATCAAGAAATGGCACAGTGTTACTGACTTCAAGTTTTGTGAAAGATTTTATGCTGTCAAATTGACTGTTCAAATGAGCATGAAAAATTGAGTTTTCCTCTCCATGACTCCATAATAAAAAGACATCATCAAAATATCTTACCCTTATTTATAATGGTGTTTTCAAAATACTGCAGGCTTATTTGTACTACTACAGGTGATAAAGGTAAATATGCAGGAGAAGCATCTAGTTGTTGTAAAATCAGCCATTGCAATGGAAGAAATTTAGATTAATACAGATGTCAAACAAGATCATAATATTTGGGATACTGATATACATTTATGTAAGAAGTGAAATGTCATCACCCAGTTGTTTGTGTATTATTTCCAAGGTATCCTGATAAAAAATGAAACATTAAAACAAGAAATAATATTGGGCTCAGTTATTATTTGGTCAAAAATATGACAAAAGAACTTATGAATGTTTAATTAAATAAGCTAAATCTGCTCTTAGAGATTTTAGTATGTTAGAAATGAATATGGTTTTTCTGTGCATTGGAAAAAACAAATACATTAGGTTTGTGTCTTTGGCAAACTATAAAGCTGTGGGAAAACTGTTATTTTTCCTGCAATTGATTTATCTTCTTTATTCATTGTAATTCTCAATGATTAACAACTTTATTACCAAATGTCCTTTACTGCTATGATTGTTGGATAGACAAATCCTTTACACAGTGTTCTACAGATAAATGAATTTGTACTACTCTCTATACTGTTGCCCAATAAATGCTTAAGTATGAGCCCTGATAGCTAAAAATTAAAAGTATTTTTTAATGTTCTTGTATATTTCTACTTATTAATTTACCTACGAGTCTTAAAAAAGAAACTTCAACTTTTAATAAAATAATAGTTATAATCAATAAATAAACTTAAAATAAATGTGTTTATTTCATATTTAGTGTCAAATGTATGTGGACCTCCCATTTTTCATAATTGCCTTTGACAAACTCACTTTTTTCAACAACACCATCTATACAGTAGTCACCATAAAACACTGTTCAAAATAGTGATGCAAAGATGGATTTCACTTAACTTCTTTTAAAAAGACTATATAATATTTTATTATCAACAAAAGTAGCAAATATTTTCTTACTTAATTGTTCCTTAATTATTCATTACAAAACAAAATATATACCAATGCATTAAATTTTTAACAACAATAATAATCTAAAAATCATATTTATGAAGTAAATCAGAAAAGCACAAAATTATTGTATTTTTTGTCATTATGCTTTCTAGGTACTATTTTCATATTGTGTGTCTAGCTTATTGGAAAAGTTTAAAATGTTTGAAGGAACATCATATATTTTTCTCCACACTTTTCCTATGGCAAAAAAAACCTTCTGACTAAAGTGCTCAAAAAGTAGTGAGGGCCAACAGGTAAAAAATCCAGCAAGTTTAAATATTTGACCAGTGATCAACACAATCTGAGGGTATTGTTTTTGCCAGTTGTTAATTCAAGAATGATTATTAACATTTAAACCAGTTATAAACTGCAGTAAGATTATCTGTACAGAAGAAGAAAAAAAAAAGAAACTACCCATAAACACTGCATTTAATAAAAAAATGCATTATGATATTTGATCAGTAAATATTTTCTACTGGTTGTTGTGCATCATTCTCATGCATCTTTCTGACAACTGGCAAACACAACCATTAACATCTAACAAACTACATACCTTTTACAATTATAAACATATATCTGTCAAGTATTAGATTTGCAGAAATTCTTCTGATGAAATTACTGGTCCTACCAAAGCAAAAACATTCATTTTCTTAAGAAATATACTTATGAATGCATGTTTAAAAAAACATCAACCATACAAACCTTTGAGGTTTAATGTCTTTAATGCCTTCAAAGAAGAAAATGATTCAGGTAGCTGTTTAAGCTTGTTATCATTCAAATACAGCTCCTATTAAAAAAGATAGGTAATGCTAAAATTAGTCTTTTATTAAACATGACAATAAAAATCTGTTTCAAAAATGTGTAGAAAGTAACTTATTTCTATGAAATGTATTTATATATATCCAGCACTAACCTTCAACATGTATTGTTTGAATGAACAATATTTAGAAAAGCAAAGGCTAAAAAATAAAAACTAGAACACACGGATGTAACCAAAGTCTTACTAAACTAACACTAATATATATTATTATAAAGAGGCTTTGAATAATAAATTCAAATATCAACTTTTATGAGTCAGATGTGAATGAATCTGGAAACAAAGCAGCAATCTTAATTATTACAGAAATTAAACAGTAGCAATGGCAAATCTGTGTGGTAAAATAGATGCCCAAAAAGTTAAAGAAATTTTATTCCATGTCCATGAATTCAATACTGTTTCGGGTCTGTTATTAAACATATTTTTAACTAATTCAATTATTCCCTGGTCCATGTTGGTCAAAATGCAAATGTCACAGCCTTTCAGAGTTGAACTCAAAACTTATTTAAATTACTTTCCTACCATTTGCAAGTAATCATGGTGTCAAAACATAGTTAAGGAGTCAAATTTTACTGTGCATTTACCTTCTTAATCTTAAAAGAAAATATTTAAGTTCTCAATCTCCCTTGTATACAAATTTTGTTCTTTCTTTTCTCGAACTTACTAGTCCCCTATTTTTTTTTCTCACCCTCCTCTGATGTTCTGTGTTCAACATAATTTATTCACTATGATATAGATATTACTAACTACAGCTCAAAATTAATAGTGATCTGTACATTACTGGCCATCAAAGTGCCCACAGACTCCCTCAAAGGTTTTCCTGGGTAGTACATGAGGCCATTAAAAAAAAAATGTACATGAATATTTAACTTAAGTGATCATTTTTTGTACAAGGTAAATAATATTTATGTTGTGAGACAAGAAGGAGAAACAAAAAGTTACCCTAAAAATTATTTGCAATGTTATTTTCAAATATCAAGTTAATTTTTCATTGTTATCTGAAGGGCTGGATCAATTGGTACAATGGTGCACCAATTTCAACAGGGTGCAGTGTATTCACCAGATATTACTTTTTTCTACTTTGAGACAGTTGACTGCCAACTAACATCTTCACATAGAAGAAATATTTTAGCAGCTTACCATTAGTGTAGAGTACATTAGAGAATTGGTAACTTATTGTGATGGTCTTTTTTTTTAAACACATTTTGTAGCAAAACAAAGATACTGATCAATGCAATGTTGTATGCCTTTGTACTTTTACATAAGAAATTAAAGATGTTATTACAATTATATATTACTTATCACTGTTGTAGTCTCAACATAGCATTGATCTGATAAACACAGTTTGTTCTTTCTGCATCACATGATTAACTGTGATCGTATACACTCACAAACCTTCAAGAGACAATTTTAATATACTACACACTAATTGCCAAATTCTTTCAAACTGTTCCAAAATGCATGGCACAGACATTAAAAAAGAACTTCAGCTGTATGTTGCACTTTACATAGTGTATCATACTTCAAACTGCTTTCTCTTTTCTAGGTTAAAAGTATAATTGGTTGGTTGGTTGGTTGATTTAGTGTTTCATGGCACAAAGCAGCTAGGCTATCTGTGCCAAATGTCATTAAAAGTTAAAAGTAAATTTAGTAAAATTCATAAAAGGAGATTGAGGTAAAACAAACCAAAGTTTAAAAAAACCACATAAATAGTATAAAATCAATGTTTTCATCTAGTCTACAATGTCAAGATAAAAACTACAGTAATTCAAATTGTAAAGGATTTCCTGTAGTGTGACTGTAATAATCATAACTCACCAAGAAAACTAATAGGTAAGTAAAAAACCCACCATTAGTCACCTGAAGTTGGCCTTTCCAGTCCTGGTTTCGAGTTATTTAATGTTACAATCAGTTTCTAATTTCAAATGGAACTAGATGAACTGTGATTTTTAAAAGAAAGCCATATTAAAAAGGTGCAAAGTATATATTAAAAAACTTAAATGGCATTAGAAAGATGAATGGCCTTTAAAAAACTAAAAACACTACCAAAGTGGACAGTGTCACCATCACCAAAAACACTGTCTAATGTTATGGACAAACCTTGGGACAGAACATGCTTAAAATGGTGCCATCATTGTGAATCATAATGATGACAAGAAAGTAAAATGTGGCTTATGATGATCTAAGTGTTACACAAACTACACACTGGTGCGTCAGTTCAAGATAAAAGAAAACGATGAGTTAAAAAACTGTGACCATTGCGTAGTCTAGTTAGAACAACTTCCTCTTTCCGATCATTATGAGAACAAGATGGCCAAAGTCCAATATAGGATTTTCCTTGGAAAAGCTTGCTTTCGCATTGCTCACTTCAAGTCGACTACCAGTTGGCATGGAGCCGAGTCTCGCATACAGGACCACAATCCATGTATAGAACAGGCACAGCGGTGAAAGTGCCAGAGCAGATAGACTTAGCTGCAGTGTCAGCGAGCTCGTTCCTAATACCAATGTGGCCCAGTATCCAAAAAAACTGAATAGAAGTAGATTTAAAGAGAAATGAGCCAGTCGGTTTTGAATATTGATGAGAACAGGGTGTGAACCAACGTGAAGTGATTCCAGGGCGAGCAGAGAACTGAGTCAGTATAAATCGTGCAGTTTGAGTACTGCTTAGCTTCTATGTGATCCAGGACAAGAGAAATGGCATACAGTTCAGCAGTGAACACAGAAACTGTAGGGGATATTCTGCACACAACCACTGAACCACAACAAACCATGGCAGAGCACACACAGTCACCTGATTTCAAACCATCTGTATAAATGGGAATGGAAAGACAATTCAAAAGATGTTCAGCAAATAGCAAAAAGTATTTCCAATCAGGAGTGTCTACTTTTATCAGATGAGTTAAAGATAGGTCACAATTGCAGACTGAAAGAAGCCATGGTGGAATGGGCTGACCAGTGGATACAGCAATGCTATCCAAGGACAGACCCAATTTATCCAACTGTATCTGGATACAAAGACCAAAAGAAGTAATAGCAGATTGTCTGTTCTGGAAAAGTATGGCCCATCAAGGAAGGAAAACACAACCACAGGTGGGATGCTTTGGTAAGGAACAAAGTTTCGAAGCATATATTAAAGACAGTTGCAAACAACAGAGGTGCAAAGAAGGTTCATGAGACTCTATGCATAAGCTCTGAACAAAGGAAGTGCAGAAAGCTTCAGTGCAGAGTCAAAGTCCTTGATGATGAATAAAGTTTAGCATCTTTAAGGCTGATGGTCTGGCAGAGCCATAGACCAGTGATCCATAGTCGAGTTTCGATCGAATAAGAGCACAATATATCTATAGCACAGAATATTGAACCACTCCCCAAGTGGTGGTAGAGAAGACACAGAGGATGTTCAGTGCTCTTGTACATTTAACCCATAGCTGCTTGACTGTCAAGCTTATGGTTAAAGATAAGCCCCAAGAACTCAGTCTCAGATACCAAAGGCATCACAATTTCACTGATACAAAGTTCAGGATCAGGGTGAATACTCCGTTGGTGGCAAGTGCATGCAAACGGTTTTAGAGAGAGAAAAGTTAAAGCTGTTTGCCATGGTCCACTTCAGTACATGATTGAGGGCAGTTTGCAGTTGCCATTCAATATATCTCATGTTCGACAACTGACACGAGATGTGAAAGTCGTCAACATAGAGCCAGTTTGCAACACTGAAAGGGAGTTGTTCAGTGATGACATTAATATTTAAACTGAAAAGTGTGACACTCAAAACACAGCCCTTAGAGATTCCAAGTTTCTGTAGAAAAGAACGGGAAAGTGTCGAACCCACACGAACTTGGAATCTCCTGTCCATTAAAATATTTTAATAAAAGTGGGCAAATGGCCATGTAACCTATATATATGGGGGTCTCTCAAAATGCCATACCTCCATGTTGTGTCATAAGCCTTCTCAATGTCAAAGAATATTGATGTTGTCGTTTGAGAAAGGCTTCTCTGATTGATGTTTCAAGTCTAATTAGGTGGTCCATGGTGGAGCACTGTCATCGGAACCCACACTGGGTGGGCAAGAGAAGACTGTTTCATTCAAGGAACCAAACAAGATGAGCATTAACCATCCTCTCTAAGGTCTTACAAAGACAGCTCGTCAAAGCAATTGGATGGTAATTTGAAGGAATATTGGGATCCTTCCAAGGTTTGGGAAAAGACAGGACAATAGCCTGGAGCCAAGCATCAAGTAAAACATTCTCCTGCCAAATCCAATTAAAAACAATCAGAACAATAGCAAGAGAAGCAGGAGATAGATGGCACACCATCTCATAGTGTATATCACCAAATACAACAGATGTACTGTCAGACTGATGTAGAGCCAGTTTGAGTTCCACCAGTGTAAAGGGATGATTATTGTCATCGAGATAATCAGCTCAAAAGGAAAGAGGTGATTGCTCTACCTGAGTCTCAATGGCTAAGAAGGTGGAAGAAGAGGCAAAAGTGCTAGATACCCAGCAAAAGCTTTCACCTAGAGTATTGGTAATGCTCTGGGTATCAGTTACTTCCTGACCATCAGAGAGCAAGATTGAGAGGGGGACAGAGTGATATTGCCCACAGACCTTTCAGATCTTGTCCCAAATGACTTTGGAACTTGTGGTAGAGGATATGCTGGTTGTAAACTTAATCCAAGATTCCTTCTGGCTTTGACATCTTACCCATGTAGAATGTGCACAGGCCTGCTGCAAAACGATGCGGTATGAGGGTGTGGGATATGTATAGAAAGTATCCCAGGCTCGTTTATTGAGCCCTCTGCGCCATGTGGCAGGCAGGATTCCACCATAGACAAGGTTATAGTGGAAAATGTGTCGAGGTTTTAGGAATACATTGAACAGCTTCTTGTATAATACAGTCAGTTACTACTGCCACACAGTAACTGATGGTTTACAGATGATGGCAGGATCAAATTCTGAGAGAGCAGTGAAAGAGAGCCAGTTTGCCTGATCCAGCTTCCACTAGGGCACACGAGTTGGGTGGCATCAACCATGGCCAGTTTCTCTCAAGATTATAGGAAAATGATCACTGCCTCATGGATTATTGTCAACCATCCATAAAAATGGGAGAATAATGAAGGAGAGCAAATTGAGAGATCAATAGCAGTAAAGGACTGACTAGGTACATGGGAATAAGTACAAGAACCAGTATTGAAAAGAGAAAGGTTGTGATCAGAGAGCATATGCTCTACAGAGCGACCCCTCCTATCAATACTAGCACTTCCCCAGAGGGGATGATGTCCATTAAAGTCCCTCAGGATGATAAAGGGAGATGGCAATTGTTCAATGAGAGCATCAAAGTCTGATTGATCTTATTTCTCTTCAGGTGACACATGGAGAGAAAAACACTGATGGTATGACCCAAGGAAACATGGATGGCTATGGCCTCCTTGGGTGTGTGTGTCGAGTGGCAAAGACAGGGAGGCACATGCTGATAACCAACAGTGCCACCCTCCATGCACTCATCCATTATACAGCCTGCCATTTCTGTATAAAGAAAACCACCGAAAGGTAACTGTATCAGCAGGTTTCAGAAACGTTTCCTGTAACAAGAGACAAACAGGATGGTAGGAAGCAATCAAAATTTTGATGTCATCCAGATTAGAAGGTAAACCTCGACAGTTCCATTGCATCAGGGTGGCAATTTTCATTTACGTGTAGGCAAATTGGACAGAGAACCCTTCTGTTTATGACCAAGTCTTTTTTCCTTTATTGATTTTATTTGGATAGAGGTCTGTTGACCTCCATGGATCCTGTCCTGAGTCGACTGTCAGGTCTTTTTCATTGGAAGAAAATTCCAGAGGGGAAGAATGTGAACTAATTATCATTTTGCATCTTGAGGCAGGAGGAGATGTACTTGAGGGAATGCCTGAGTCTGGAACCAATGCCAAACAAGGACCCTGCAGTAATGATAAATTGATCTTATGTTTTGGATGTTGTTTCATGAGCACTATACCCAAACACCAGCATCAGATATAATGTCCGCAACACCTGTTGAGAAAATCCAACACAGGTACTTGGTTGACCCTAGCCCAAATGGACCAGCCAATTGAGGTTACCCCAAGGATTCCCATCTACATGAATTCAAAGCCAAAGTGGTGTGTTAGGGATAGACCCATCAGCCACCAGGATCCTCTCCTCCCCTTTACGAGTTTCCACACACAGCAAACACATGAGTGGATGTTTAGATCTCAGAGGAGGTAAACTGAAAGAACAGAACCATCCCTGGGAGGTCCCCTCACCACATACAGGAATCCACACTGAGGGTGTTAAAGGTGTAAATTGTAGAAGGTCATCCAAGTCCAAGAAATGTTGCAAACAAAGAGAAATTGAACAAATTGATCAGGAAATTGCCTATTTTTTTCATAAAGGAGTAGAATTTTTAAATTTCCTAAAAAGGGATAAAATAATGTGAAAAATCTGTAAAAGTGGTGTCAAAAAATGTGAGGTCTCCTTAGGAAAAGGAACTGTTGAGGAATTCAGGTACAAACATACACGTAGACACCACTGGGCCCTAAACTGAGTGTGGGTATATAAATTAATGAAAGACAGATGGATCTGAAAATGTTCATGCTGAGGCATGGCCTGGAAGATGAAGACTAGATATATGGTATGTATATATCTTGTACTGATGCAAAGAAATGAAAGAAAATCATGTATTAAACACTTTCAACCTCTGCTGGCTGGCTGGATGATTGTTCAGCCAGATGGAGTCCTGAATTAGAACAGAAAACATGAGAATTTCTTTTGCAAATCAAAATCATACAGTTTTATAGTATATCTTTCCACATAGTTTTTCATTTATGCACTGTAAAAAAATATGTGTACCTTATTCTTCACTGAGTGACCTAGGCTAACTTTGGGTGTTATACTTTATTGTCTCCTACTGATTGTACCTTTAAGTTTCTTCTGTTTTGCTATAAACATGTGGCAAGAATTTCAGGATGTTCTGAATTCACCATGTGTGAGATGCGAGAGTTCTTTTAAGTTCAAAGAGTGCCATTTCAATACAGACTGAAGAAAAACAAGAGAAAAAACTACATGCACTCACTATCTTGGATTATTTGTCAATCATTGTTATCAGTCAATAATGTGTACTTATTTATTTGATGGAATTAAGCAATTAAATTCATCTTACACTACCATATGCAACATAGAAGTTGTCAACACCATTTTACATTATGATTTACTTCTCCCATTTTTTTTATTAGCATGGTTTTATTCTCTTTTTGACATTTTATCTCTTAATGAATCTTTGTTAGTACTACATGTGAGAAAAGTTGATAGATGACAGTACAATTCATTCATATACGAGTTATTGTGTTATGAAATAAAAAGAAAAAAATACACTGCTCCCTAAATGCTGCCTAGTCACACAAAATGAACAAATGTCTGCCACCTTTGCAATAATAGATAAATTAATGTGAAATTTATACTACAATAGCCACATCAGGCTGATGTGAGGAGTTGTTTCTTGAGTTATATCCACTCCTTATTTTGCCCAATGACCTTACAACTTTATTCTAAAACATTTTTGAATTAATAACATGAAACAGTGTGGAAAACATTAAGAGCTAGGTGATGAAAGTGGGTAACACAAAGTACCCATAGAACCACTATTTTGACTTTCATCTCTTTTTACAAAATCATCTTGACCTCTGAATGGTGTATATCATGTTTTAAGTACATAAATAGTGAGTTCTTAAAGCTTTGGTGAGGTAACAACAGATAGTAACAACAACATATTGTGTCATAAATAAACTGTGCAAAAATTAGGACTTTTGTGTTATTTATCACAGCATCCAAGCCCAACCTTCAAAGTTATAGTCTACAACCTGAACAAAGGGCAAGTACCTCAAGCTGTAAGACATTAAAATCAAGCAGGTATACACATAGACTGTTATGAGTCTCAAACTTAATTATTTAGGACAAAAAGTCATACTTTTCTGTTACAGCCTGCATGTAGTTTAGGAATTGACAAAAATGGTAATTTAGATTTATTTCACATTTTCTGTGATGATTACAAAGTCAGTCAAATCAACCAAGTCTGTATTGTTAGCATAGAGAAAATAACAGAAAATGTACAGTTTTACTGAAAAAAAAAAAAAACACATTGGATATTCACTTGGGTTTTAAAGGCAATTCAAAAGAAATTTGAAAAGTGTAAAATTGATAAAAGTATTTTAGCATTTTTGGCCAGTCAAAACTTTGATTTAACATTGATTCACAAATAAAATTTTGTAAAAAAAATACTTAATTAAAAAACTGAATCTTCATGTATAAAAGAAATTGTGATGTTTAGAGAAAGCTTGCTAAGTTTTGTGAAGATACAATATCAAATTAAAAGTTATTACATGGAAATTCTGACAGTTACTGTTAGCTTAGAAAGTCAGTCAAAATATCCAAGTTCACAAGGAAAGAGTTAAAGACGTAATTTAAGAGTTAAACAGTTGGAATTATGTTTTTGTCAAGCAACTACGATGTTAAAAGTTATTATCAGAAATAAAGTTGGATTTTAATAAATATCTTAAACTGCCTTGAGTACAAAATACCTAAATGTTTAGATTTATTATAAACTCTATTATCAATAAGCATCAGTTACATAATACAATGTCAGGTTAGAAATAAAAAGTAATTGATCAATGTTTCAAAACTAATGAGTTAATCTTTTTAAAATAATCAAAATAACCATTTCCAATTATTACTGCTTCAGAGTACATTGCTATTATTATTTTCAATAAAATGGTTATTCAGTTTAATTAACTTGTGTCAATCCTCATAACAAAATTTCACTAATCACCCAGCTCTAGGGACATTAAATACAAATGTAATTTTAATAATCCCTGTTGTTTAATTAGATGAAACCCTTTCATTACACTTTGGAAGAAGTTCTTACATATGTTATGCTAATAAGTTTTGTAATTTATAAAGCAAAATGGAGTATAAGAAAAAAAAAATATTCTTACATTTCCTAATTATGTTTAATATGATATAGCTTCATAGTTTAAAAGTAAATGCTGTCAAGTCAAAAAATCTACTTCAAAATATAGTAAGTTATATAATTTTAGATATATTATACAAGTGTAATGTATTCATTTAATCTTCTGAAAAAGGATGCATCAAAGTGCACTTCATGACCTTTAATTCCATTCAAAATCTAAGTTACTTTATCATTAATGTATTTTAATAAATTTGTCATCAAAAAACATTTATAATTCACAATTTTATATTACTTTGGTTTTAACTTCTTAAGTTGAAAGGAAATATTTATATAATTTCTCCATCTGTTTCTCTTACTCACACGATAAAAAAGCTCCTCGATTCCTTGCTTATAAGTATTTTCTTTTGCTTATTAGGGCTACAGATTGTTCAACCAACTTCAAATACATGTTATAAACACTGAAAAGCCAGAATATACAATTTAAACCTGTCATACCTCTACTTTACTGAGGTATTGCTATATCTGTTCAAAGAAGCATCAAAAATTGTCTCTGACATTAATATTGAACAAGTTGATAACTATTAGAAAAAAAATAAAATAAACAAGAGAAAATAGAACTGTCTACTGATTTTGTCTGCAGAAACCAATATTATGTTATATAACCTATTAATGTTTAGACTAAAGATGCTATTTCAATCAGTAATGAAATTTTTAAACCTAATTATAATTTAGTTGGAAATTAGATAAATTATGGTACTTCTGAGACATTACATTTGGGTGTCCAATAAATTATGTGTTCTAATATAAAAATCTGAAACTTCATAAATTATATTTGAATAGCTAACATTGTACAAAAACAAAACTGCATTTATTAAATCATGGACCTATGTACAACTAGCCTCAGTGTAAAACAAAGTGCTAAATTTCTTTATACACATATATTAACAAACATAAATACAAAAATTAGAAATTACTAGGGTAAATAAGAAAATTTAAATAAACAAATAAATTTCTCCTTAAGGAACACATACATGCTATTATCATATGATGTAAAGTTGTATAGTTTATTTACTGCAAGTTTTCAATAGGTGACCTATTTCTTTGTTATACAAGTCAATTGGTTGGTTTATTGTTAAACACACAAATATTTAACAAGCTATCTGTGCTGTGTTCACCACAGATAATAAAACCTTATTTTTAGCATTATAAGTATGTAAAGTTACAGCTGAGCCACTGAGAAGAATTACACAAATTAGACAAGGTTAAAAGAGAAATAATATTAAATGAACTGTCAGGGATCTGAGGCCATTTTAACTGTTACAATGTGAAGTTATTCATGAAAAAAAAAAATTATTTTTTCATCTTTTTTTGCTAGGATGAATTTGCAACATGTAATGAAAGTATACAGAAAATAAGAGATAAAATATAAAGTTTTTACAAAAAGGAACATCTGATATTCCAGGAAGAGGTTCTATAGGTTATGCATATGAAACATTTGGTTGTCCAGAAATAAATGTCAATTTTGAACTTCAAAGTTTGGAAAAGTATAAACCAGTGTTGTAAAACATGATTTAATTAAAGTAAGCACCATTTGCTTCAATGCACTTTTGTCAAAGTGTAATAACGCTGTTTATGCCATTGATGTAGAAATCAAAGTTTCCATGGTCAATGAACTCTCTGAAAGCTTCTTTTGTAGCTGCCTGGTTTTGAAAACATTTATCATTCAAAAAATTCTCAAAGTACTTGAAAAAATGAAAATCTGCATGGTTAAGGCCTGAAAAATAAGGTAGATGAGGCAGAGCCTCGACTCCCAATTCATTTAATTTTTGATGCTTCATCCTTGACAAGTTCCGTGAAGCAGATTTTCTTGATCTTCAGTCAGCTCATGCCGAACCCACTTATCCAATTTTTTTCGTCTTTCCAATCACACTCAGGTGATTGGAAATGCAGGATTTGTTTGTGCCTAGCTTTTCTGCAAGCTCATGTACTGTTGTGTGAGGATTTGTCTCAACTGCTTCCCTTAATGTGGTCTTCAAGACTTTCAACACCATATCAAAACCTATGGAACCAATGCTGAACTATACATTCACTAACAGATCTACAGCTGAATGTCAGGTTGATGTTCCATGTAGTTTCAGTAGCTTTTCAAAGTTTGAAGTTGTAGAGGGAAATCAGACAAAAGTCCTTCTTGCCCATGCTACCTTGGTGGTTGCAAAACTTACTCTAAGTAGAATAGAAACAGCAGACAATTAAGACACCTTATAAGTGACAAACATTGGATTAAACCAACCAATCAACAATAAGTTTCCCAATATTCAGCTTCTAAGTGTTATCATGAGAATTCAGACATTTATTTCTGAACAACCTAATATGAACACCATAAGATGAAAGTAAGCATTTTATTTTCAGCATGCAAGTCCCATTTTATTCAAATGAAATCTTTGTTTATACAACAGTTGTGTAGTGTTTAATAATAGCTTGCCAAATTTCATAAAGATACTATTAGAAATGGCTTTGACAAATCTCAGGTACCAAGTAATTTCTCCCATTTTATTCATGCATATGGCTGTGATAAACAGAACTCATACTTCAAACAGTTATAAACTCTTGGAAGTCCAGAACTATTTTTTGTATTCTTTGAGTTCTAAATCAAACTGTTTTTTTAGGAATTTAATTGCAGATTCAGCAGTTCTTCATGCTTTTCAGAAATGAAGCACTGCAGTAGCACAACACATTACTAATTTCATACAGTTTTGTTTTTCTTCTTTTTCTCAATCCAACTAATAAGTGTTTGTTTATACTCAGATGGGACAAGAGGCAGTTATAATTCAGGCAGTACTAATGAAGGTATTATTGATATCATGATTAACACCATGTACTCACTGCTGTGAAAGTAAATGAATATAAATTAGTGTCTCAATTATCCACATTGCTTCAGGGAAAGAGGAACATCAAAGACAACAGAAACAGCAGATAATCAAAGCACTAGTGCATATTACTACTTAACCCCATTGTTTAATCTAAATTAAAATTTAATATATTTAAGTTCCTTGTTTTAACTTTATTTTTCTCTGTTGTGTAATCATATTATCATGGAAAATTATAAAATTTACCACAATCATAAAAGCAAAGTGATTGAATGAAAATTTCCATTGGGCAAAAATGTATGAAAATGTTGGAATTTCAGGTAAAAAATTGGCAGATGTCAGTTTCAGATGCCAAAGATCATTTCTACAAAGTTTCAAGAGATTCTGAGATGGTCAGGCAACTGTCCTTCCCTAATCTCACTGAGTTGACACGGAATGACCCATTGGCACAACTATTTTGAGAATGTATTATTAAAAGAAAAAAAAAACATACAGATACTCATGGATTGGGGGGAAAATAGAGGCATAAATAATTGAGGCACTAGTCTAGCCCCCATTTCTTGATACAAATAGCAGTAAAGTATGTCAGGGCCTACCTTAGTACACTCTGTTATAGTATGTACAGTTTCCTGGTTGTTACAAGAGAGGTCAAATTTATGCCACTCAGACACACAGGATTGTTTGTTTGAAGTTAAGCACACAGTTACACAAATAGCTATCTATGCTATACCCACCACTGGTACCAAAACCCAGTTTATAGCATAGCAAGTCTGCAAACATACCACTGTGCCTCTGTGGGTAACATGTAGAACTAATGCAAGTTAAAAGACAGTGTTATTATAATAAAAACTTACTTAACTGATTGATAATTTCACTAGGTATAATAAAAGTTTATGGTGCCCTGAAATGAGCAACTTATATGTTGTAAGTTACAGGCAAAATACAACTTAGGATTCAGAAGCTTAAAATATTGAGTTAATACAATAAATACACTTGAAAAATATTAAGCTCCTTCCCAAAAATAGGAAATGAGAATTCTATTTAAATAATAAAATACCAATAATATTCTAACAGCAAATCTCCACAACCTTTTATTCAAAGACTTACAAACAATGCCAGAGATCTTTAAAAAATGTAGAGGGAGTTAAGAAAATCACAAAAGAAAAGAAAAATAGTAGAAATAATTCCTTACTTCTTTTTTTTAAAATACTTTGGCTTTATGTTTTTGAGATTATATTAAACACATTAAATATATTTGTTGCTTAATTTGTTTCATGATCTTGTTTTACTTTTGCACTTAACCTCCACTCATCAATATTTTGAATTTTTTTTATTTATTTTTTTAAATTTTCTAATGTATTATTATAGATATTGATTACAGTCTTTAATTACATAACCATTTCATAAGCAAATTCTAGGATAAATTTTTACATTTAAACTGTGCTACTACATTTTATATATGTCATACACTTTGTCTGCCTGCAATGGAGATGATGGTTAACTTGCTGGCTGTCATAATTAATTTAAAATGTACAATATCAGTTTCGTGCTTATATATATATGTATATTTCGCACACAGGTATCTTCTTTACATAACATTTTCCAAAATTTATCTGAAATTGTAATTACTTCTTACTTATTAATCTGTTGGAGAGAAGTCTTTGTATGTTTGATTGTGGTTTAAAAACACATTGGTATAGTATAAACATAGCTGACCACAATGAAGCACTTCATTTCTTCAAAAGCAGCAGTACAATGAAACTTTTGTGGATCTGATGGTTAAATCTTTTTCCCCTACTCTTATATTTAGTGACATCTGTGATTTTTCATAAAACATATTCAATTTTAGATATAATACCTAAAGGTCAAGTTCAAAGTACATTGTTTGAATTATATTGTAAAGCACTGTTGTGGTGAATTCTGTGTGTTTAATTTAATCCGATATTGTGACTTATGCAGAAAATAGAAAGTGTTTGTATTTGCTAGTTTATGTATTACACGTTTTTTATTTTTTTACCTCCATTAATTTAGATGCCCATATTACCAATTACAAAAATAGTTTATTGTATCCCCTTAAGACTTATAATTTATAAACTTCCATAACAAGGAGCTGAGCTTCAAATATTATAATTACAGAAAATTATCAAAATAAAAATACTGTATCTCTTGATGACAGCCTGCTTGCCTTTGAATCTTTGTGTAACACCATCACTAAAAATTAAAACTTCCAAACTAAGCATGCTTTAATTTATGTACGAAAATTTTTCAACTTGCCTGCAAGTTTCTCAGTAGACCAATATCATCAGTCAATCTAGACAGCTTATTTGAATGTAAATCAAGCACCTAAAATTAAAATTAAAATACTGTAACAATATATATTTCAAGAATAATAATATATTTTTGACACAGTCTCACTAATAAAAACACTGTGCTGATAAAACAAAAATAAAAGCTTTATTAACTGGCATCTGACACATATAGGCAGTGTTGAATATGTAAAATTCTGGTTACAAAAGCATTTCCCTTATAATAAATACTTTAGGGGAAATTTTTACACTTTCATAATGTTATAAAGTATGGTATTTCTACATCATATTTACCAATAACAGTTTGAAACCATAATAAATGTAGCATAAAACATAACTTCAGGATATAAAAATACATTTAAATAAAGCAAACACAATTTGAATCACAGTTTAGACAGTTAAGAACTGAAGCTCACTGGCAGAAAAGAATGTAAAAAAACAGCATTCTAAATAAGCAGCTATGTTGATTGACTGTAATCATGAAATTTTATGAAGCTTTTTGAGACATTCAATTCAGAACTGTAATAAATGCCAGTTCCTATAATGAGCATTTATACTGGAAGATATTGAATTTCCATTTACAAGGCACTTTAACATGGAAAGATACTAAATAACAAATTTTTCCTGTAATTTCCATGCATATATTTTACTGCAACTTAAAAAAAAATTAATGTTTTTGAATTTACTTTGTTTAGTCTTGATTCAACCTTTACTTTAGCTCTCCAAAATTTGCTAATAATACTTTGTCCTTAATTGTGTTTTAATCATTATTCTAATTTTTGTAAACCTATCTAAATTTGTTTGTGTTGTAATTAGGATTCAAGATGAAATACTTTAAAATTTTGACTACTTTATCACAAAAATTTTTAAACTGTGTTACTTTAATAATTTCTAAATACTGTGCATGCACAGCTGACATGAATAACTCAGGTACTGACTGAAAGGCCTTGTTGACAGTACTCAGAACAAGAGATGTGTAACTGAGAATCATTTACTCCAGTGAGGTATTAGGTTTAAATCAGTTGTTTATGTAACATTACATTATGTACCATAATAATTGATATCTTTCAAGGACCAATCAGAATGGCATTTTGACCAAAGCCTTGGTACATGTCCAGTGGACTTGATGAGCTCTAGTGTTGAGCAAATAACCTCATGGGTCGCACTGTGTAGCACGCATGTAGTCAAGATGCTGTTATGTTTTTCTTATTATCAAACAATACAGAGACAATAAAGATTTGTTAGAAATTGTTAGTATTGCTGCACTATGATGTCATACAAATATATAGTCTATAAGATTAATGCATTATACACCTTATTAATTGGTGATTTTATTGAAGCTTATATAATTATCTAGAGATTAACAAAATAAAGATATTTCTTTCTATTAAATTCTGAAGACATTGTGATGAGAACTCTGTTTAAAACTATTTTATCTTTATAACTTAATAAATGAGTGTTTGTAATCAATAGTAATAGCTGATACTAAACATTTGAGAAAGAAATTATGATTTTCCAAAAAAAAGAAAATTTACGTTTTACTTTTCATTTGGTTAAGATATGCAGCCATAGTAATAAAGGACCATACTATTCTCTGTTACATGCATTTTATATTTTATTATTCACAACAATCTTTTTTGAGTGATTCTAAACAACAGAACAACAGCCACATTATGAATTCTAACTGCACAATAATATCTAGTCTTTAGCTACCAATACCTTCAACTTGTGGATTCTATCTTCTTGCTGATCATTATTCTTGTACATTATCCAACTTCCAAAAAAATTAAAATGTAGATTGTACTGACTGACTTAATTCTAATAAATAGTAATTGTGCTTTTCATGTTCTACATTTCACTAACCTTTAATTCTTGGAGTTCATTAAGTGACCCTCCACCATTTAATGTGGTTAGTTGGTTTTCCTGTAGCAAGAGCACCTGAAAAAAAAATCCTGATCATCACTACTTGATGAAAGCGCCAGTAAGAAATTCAAAAGACCAAAATTTACAAAAAGGTTTTTACCTAGAATAACAGTCCATGTTTACATTTCCATAGGAAAATACACAATAGTGAATTATTTTGTTACATTCCAAAAAGCATTACAAATATTTATTTAAAGAAAATTATGTCAATAGAACTTTTGAAGTAAGAACTGAGACTTAACTGATATACTTATGTCAACTATTAAAACAATAACTTTTACTCTAGAGGGGGATATTTTGGACAATTTTGAAAAATATAATTTTAAGTAAAATTCAACACTACATCTAAGAAAGGAGGAGCCAGTGAGTTCCAGCTGATTAGTATTCTTAGTTCCAATTGTAAGATACAGTACTCTTTAGCATCGTTCATTTCTTCATTAGCACGGTACTTTTACAAAATGTTTATGCATTTCCTTAAGCAGGAAGGAAAAAAATAAACAAAGCAGTAGATTAATGCAAGGAAACTGTAGGAAATGAGTTTATTGAAAAAAGCCTTGTAAAGAATGAAGCAATCCACAGTATGTAATGAACTGACAAGGTCATTTGGAACCAAATGAAAAGAAATGTTGAAGATGGTAAGAATTGAAAAAAGTCAAAAGAAATATACCATATGACCCATGAAAATGTAAGTAAAGAAATACAATCTAGAATAAAGAAACTAGATTGAGCCTATACAGCTGAGAAACCAAAATGTGTGCTGGCCAATAAAGATTTATTAGAAATACCTGAACTGGAATGGCATGGATGAATTAATGTTTGAGAATAAAATTAATGAAAGGAAAGAAAATAACTGATGTTATAAACAGAATGTAATTTTGTCTGAACATTTCAACAGCAAGGACAAGTGGATGAAGTAGAGACCAAAAACAAAAGAATCTAAGAATTGATAAAAAAAAAAATTAAAACTTAAGAGTGGAGCATGACCCTCCAGGAAACAAAAGTCTGTGGGTTCAAAAAGTCTACAACAATGAGTGACAAAAGCTAACATTATTGAAGAGTTAAAATGAAACAAGAGTAGTCAAATACAGACAAAAAGAGAAAGTGAATGAAAGCACAATGGATTGATGGAAGTGCCATGGTGTGAAGGTAATAAGACCTTGCACTTGTAGTAACCCATTGTCCTGAAGTATTGTTCTGATAGAACCATATTCCCAACCTTTGGAGACAAGTATCAGGAAAGAAAATTAATTCAGAAGAGGAGATATGACCATCTACCAGAACATACAGATGAAAAGGGAAGGAAAAATGTAAGAGGGAAATCAAAAGAATGGCTTAGGTGGCAGAAAACTCCATCAAATGCATTTAAGGAGGAGAACTGATAGTCCCAATTTGAGGTATGTGACAGGAAAAACATATCCAACTGGAAAATTCAATGACCCAAGCAAATTGTGGAAGGAAACTAGGAACATGGTAAAACTACTCTCATTTGTAAGGAGTTAACTAAATCTGTACATTAAATGAATTGTGTGGGAAAATCCCCAAAATACAGAAGTTGGGTAAAATGTAGACCATTTCATAAAAGACATGCAATAATAGCACAAACAAATGTGATAAAGATAACATATGAAGTGACTGAGGTGGAATTATTGGTCCAGAACTCTAACCAGCATCGAGCATACAAAGACAAATGGAGAAATCCCAAAAGCAAGACAAGTAATGGATCAGGAGTTACGAGAGAAGTAAAAGAATAAAAACAACAATATCTTATAATGAAACAAAAGAGCAATTAAAAAAAAGTGAGTATTGCATGGCAGATACCCCATTTGATGCTAAACGTATACAAGGAGTTTCAAAAATGGACTAGTGAATGAAATGATCTGACCTTAAATACTATTAGTAGAGGATACTAAACAAACAGGAGTGTCCCACCTTAAAAGATCCCAAAAGTAAAGCAGCTACATGTGGAAGGAAAGAACTGAAATGGCAAATGCCCCAACATAAATAGGAAGAAGAGAAAGGAAGTGGAGGGTAAATGTAATTGCCCACTGTCTTGTGCAATTTATTCTGATACAATAACTCAACCCAAGTGTTGTATTACTGTTCTTTTTATTAAATAGCAAATGCTACGTAATAAGCGACTGTCAATGACTTTGGGGTAAATACAGTCATATAGTTTGAATACAAAAAACAGGGACAATCCAAATCTTAAAAATTTCCTCATGTCTGCTTCGTGATAATGACAGTATTTCTTATAACAGTCCCAATCTCACATGGATCTGACCAAGCGTATGGACGCTCACCTCCTTAATACAATACTGTATCACTATGCACAGCATTTGAATTGGTTTACTATCAAAATCTAACACTCATACCTGAAAATACATTGAAAGGATTGTGTCACTGATTAAGCAGTAAGCCATAGAACATTGTTATATATTCAGATAAAACTGCATATAATGGAACCTGAAAGAAATTCGAAGTTACAAATAGTACTATTTTCAAATGCACAAGATTCTAATTCCACAAAAGTAATTTGGCTAGAGCCACTTCTAACTAATATAAATTATCGTTTGGAACTGAAAACTTGAAACATTGTGTGCTACAAAATATACTCTTCAAAAAAAGAAACGCAAAAGGGATATTTTTGTTATTTTAAAGAGAAATATATGTAATAATGTTACAAGCTCAGAGTATGTGATGTTACATGTGTTAAAACACTGACTCTCAGACAAAATGACAATAAAAGTTGTGCACTTTGAAAACGGAGGAAAACATCGGATTATTCGCCAAAACGCATTCGTGTCCAATAAATTTGTTTGAGAGATCTGCATATTCTGCAAGTGCAACATGTGCAAAATCCCTATAAAAGTGACGGGTTCTCGGTTTCCATAGCTCAGTGTTAAGCCACCGACACGCAATACAGTTACGCCAAGACTGACTGAAGCACAACTCAACAACGCCATTGGTCGCTTGGAAGCAGGCGAATCTTGATCAGATGTTGCCAGAGCTATGAATGTCCACCCAAGCACCATCACAAGGCTACGGAATCGTCACCAACAACATGTATCAACTCGTGACCGTCCACGATCTGGCAGACTTCGTGTGACCACACTCGCACAAGATCGCTACATCCGATTACGTCACCTTCGGGATAGGACCACCACTGCGACGTCTACTGCCTCAACCATACCAGGGCTGCGTAGGATTTCCGATCAGACCGTACGCAACCGTCGATGAGATTCTTAGGCCCCATGTGGAACCCATCATGGTGAACATCAACGACGTTTTTTCAACATGACAACGCCCGTCCTCACACAGCCTGACTCACCACTGTCTTCTTGAGACACCACAACATCAACGTTCTTCCCTGGCCCTTCAGATCACTAGATTTAAACCCCATCGAACATCTTTGGGACGAGTTGGACCAACATCTGTGACGGCGACAACCTCAACCACAGACTCTACCTAAGCTTGCAGCAGCTTTGCAGGCTGAGTGGACAGTCATTCCACAGGATCTGATTCGTCATCTGATCGCTTCCATGGGCAGGAGATGCCAAGCAGTTATTGATGCTCACAGGGGGCATACTCGTTATTGACATTGAGTGACGTTAAACTTCAACTAGTGGGCGTGAACTTCGCTTTTGCAGACTTTGGATGTTCAACAGTGAATGTGCAAAGTTTCACACATGTCATACAGAACTACCCAGAATAAACTTGTTAACAATATGTCTCAAATTTTGCCTTTTGCATTTCTTTGTTTGAAGAGTATAGATAAATAGTAATGAGCAAAACTTTCATCAAAACTTCACACTCCTCACCAAAATCACTTTGATTTTGTGAGGATCACTGAGAATACTAAGAGCTATGATAATCACAAATGCTGACCAACATGCCTAATACATTATTAATACATCATACATTATCAAAATACAATATTCAATCATTCAGTACTGTTTTCTCTCCAATAGCACAACTAGTTTGTGAATAAGGCATTCTACAGGGTGTTCGGAAAGTCACTTTGCACTTATATATTTATTAACAGACATGTTTCAATATAGAATACAGGAGGTAAATATGAATGACAGTTATAAACAATGTTTAAAGTGACCCCCGTTGGCATCAATACAGGCCTGGATCCTTCTTATTTTGTTTCTAAACACTGCTATCAGTTGCTGGCTTGAAATAGACTGAATGAATGTTCTTATCGCTGCTTTCAAAACTGCACAGTGTCTTTTCCAAACACCTTGTACAATGATTGGCTGAGATAGTTGCTTTCCTTCCCTAGACAGACTCGGATCCCCAATGAAGAGGTTCACTTTCCTCACCAGAGCGTCACAGTCTGGTATAGCTTCCACAACCTTGCAAAGTCTGTAATGACTTCTTACTATATCATCATCTGTCAACAGTATGATATTGCCATCTGTCAAGTTTCTACATTTATAAGTCCATTTTTGTCTCTGCTTTTTTGTCATCGCTCCTACTAGGCTGATATTTTCTTTCCTCTTTATCTTTGCTATATACCTCTGGTTTATAGCAAGAGACTTAATCCTCTGGAGCCAATCAGAAAAATGCTGCAGCCATTCCAGGAGTACTGACCAACTTTGACCTCTCTCTGCACTGGTCACCAACACCTTTCTGACTTCAGGGTCATCTCCTTTCAGTGTTGTGTCCATATCATTGCCCAAAGGTAGCTGTGAATACCAGAGGAAAGAGAGGCCAGTAAACCAAGTGTATGTCTGTATTTGTGAAGCTTGAAGTCCACGAGAAGCATGATCAGCTGGGTTTTGGTCAGTGGAGATATATCTCTACTGGCCCGGATTTGTTGTTTGTCTGATCACTTGGACTCGATTGACTACAAAGATATGAAAATGATGGGCTTCATTGTTAGTGTAGCCGAGCACTATCTTTGAGTCCGTCCAAAAGTGTTCCGACATTGTGGGTTTCATCTTGTTACGAAGTACATTGCTAATCTTCACAGCAGTCACTGCTGCAGTGAGCTCCAAACTTGGTAGGGTTACACCCTACAGTGGAGCAACTCTGGCTTTACCTAATACCAGAGAACAGTGTATCTGTCCTTTACTGTTTACTAGATGGAGGTATGTGCATTGCCCATAGCCTGAGAGACTTGCATCTGAGAAATGGTGGAATTCCATGCAAAGAATGGTTCCAAAGTCTCTTCATTTTAAGCACCTCAGAAGCCTCACGCTAGAGAGGGTGCCCAGTTCCACCAGCCATTGTTCCCATTTTGATGCCAATCAATGAATTCATCAGCTCTGGGACTTGGAGAAGTTCATCATTCAGGCAGTCTCCTTAATAACATTGCTACAATGGAAGACAACTCTGATCTTTCCTGGCTTCTGAAGATGATAAATGCCATGGTGTGGAATGTACCAGGAATTCTTTGGCTCCTTTTCAAACAATGACACTTCTTATGCCTTCCATTGCTCTATTATTTCAAACATGAAAGAATTGTAGTCTTCTAAATACTGTGGATTCTTCAGCAATCAATGCCTAAGTTGTTCTAGTCTCTTTTCTGCTAATTGTTTGTTGTTATATAGGTCTGGCTGTCTATGGCAGAAGGGCTAGGGCATGGTGTAAAAACCTTTCTTGTCTTTGCATGTGTTTCTCCCCATTGTTGTCATGAACTTGATATCTTTCTAAGACATGAAGTGATCCTGCTTGATTTTGTTCTTGAAGAAGTCTGATTCCAAGAGTTCAATTATTTGAGGCAGAATTTGCTCCTCTTTTGCACTCATGTTGCAAATGAACTGAGCTTCATCTGTATGATATTGTGTTTAAATAGTGTCTGGCACCTTCTGAGTGATTATTCTGTGGGTTAGTGCATTTGGGTTCTCAGTGATGGTTCTTCTGGATATATGTTTTCTGAGCAAATGGCTCCATGTCATGACCAACTACAGAATCCCATGGAGCAAGAGCATCAAGACAGTTGTAACCCACAAGAAGTCCAATCTTGCAGTTTTGAAGAGAAAGTATCTTGTTTCCAGTTTTCTGAGGTGCTTCCATCTATTTGCAGTGGTTGAGGTTGGGATGTGGTCTCTGTTCACCAGGATGAAGTTTCATGAATAGGTTATCGGCAGACTTATTATTCTGCTTGAACCAATTCCTCGAATCAGCAGTCCTTTGAACTTTAAACAGTTAATTGTAGAGAAAAATGTCAAATTGGACAGCTTGAGTCTGAGAGGTTCTGATTTAGTTAGAAGTTTATCAGCTGTGTATTCCAGGATGAAAGTTGGGTCACTCTGCATGTCCAGCAATATGTACATCATGAACTCTCTATTAGGATCCTTCTTTGATGACAGATAGACAGGCACAACCATAGAGGTCATTCCCTCACCAATTATCATTTGTCACCTTCAGTGTCACAGTGCTTTTCATTGCAGTAGTGTTTATGGAGATGGCTCCATTTGATCCATTTGTTGTCTGACCATTCAGACTTTCATAATTGCCATGCAAGCAGGTTGGATGCTGTCCCTTGCATTTCGAGCAACGGCTCTTCTTGGTGCAGTTCTTGGATAAGTGCCCATGCACAAGGCAGCCAAAGCAAAGCCCATTCTTCTGCAGGTAATCTCTTTGCTCGGGAGGAGTTTTATTAATGAAGATCTAACAGATATGTAGGGTGTGACTGTTCCTCTGACAGAAGATGCATCCCATCTTCAAAACTTTTGTCATGTTGGTAGCATTAGCTCCCTTGCTCCACTTTGGTTTAGTTAGAATGTTCTCTTTGGCTCCTGACTTGTGAGGCAGGACAAGCAACATGATTGGGTTGCAAGCAATATTAACTTCCTTTTGAGGAAAGACACAAAAAGGCTGAAGGATGGATAATCTTGATGTTCAGCTACCACTCTGCCCCAATGCTGCACAAACAATTCTGGCAGTTTTGCAAAGATCTTTCTATCCTCTGCAGTCATTGAGGTCTTCCAAACCCTTAACATGGCCCATTGCTACTAGACACTGTAAGCCACAGAATATTGTTATATATTTAGATAAAACTACATATTATGGAATCTCAAAGAAATCCAAAGTTACAACTAGTACTATTCTTAAATGAACAAGATTCTCATTTCACAAAGGTGATTTGGCTAGGACAGCTTCTAACTACTACAAATTATCATTTGCTGCTGAAGGTGCTTGAAATATTGTTTGCTACAAAGTAGATAAATAGTGTTGAGCAAAACTTTCATCAAAACTTTAGAGTAAACATTATCTGTAGAAACTTAGAGGTAATAAGAAGCTGAAACCTAAATAGGAAAGAAAATGGATAATATTAAGACATATCTCCAGGACATAAAATCAAGAAGAAAACCTGCCTGTTGGTAAGGTAAAAAGAAATAAAGGCTGTATAGGGCAAGGCTTGCCAGTACCCAGTCTCAAAATAGACAGAAACATTATCATGCAATGTCAGGATAAGAGGAATATACTGTGAAATGTGTTTGAAAAAAAAAAACACAAAAAAACTGAGATAAGTCTAACAGTTTCTGCAGTAGAGGCCTGGAATGCAATCCACGATAAGATGGAGGAAAACTGATAAAATCTGGTCTGTCTGAAGTGGGTTCTTTAGGTGCTATAAGAGGAAGGTGAACAATATCAGAAGCAGATAAGGTGAATTCCAGCCACCAGGGATGCATGCAAATGAACTTAAAGCTTAGATATATAAATTATATATTATTGATGACCAACTGTGTAACAAAATAAAGTTATCAAATACATGCTGTTTTGAAGAAAACAAAACACTTAACCTAAACAATGAATAATCTAGGAGTATAACCACAGCTAAATGAAGATGAAAAGATACTTATTAAGCCTAAGCTAACAAGATATTCAACTTTGTTAGTGATTAACTCATCAGTAGAACTGCAGGTAAACTGTAAACAACAGCCATGTGTTGAGTTTAATTGAGCAGTACAGGAAAAAAGGATATCACTAAGCTTTGAAATAAAAATCTTAACCTAACATGAACTATTTACAATATTTGGAGAAGTTAGTGCAAACCCAAGCTCAAGGGGTTCCTCAAAATCAAATTAATATGAAGAATTTTTTGAGATAAATAATAATGAAGAGGAATAAATGACTTTAAAAATAACATAACATATACACTGCTGGCCAAAATCTTAAGGCCAATGAACATAGAGAAAAAATATGTATTTTGCATTGTTAGACTCATCCACTTATTTAAGTACAACTTCAAAGGATGACAAAAAGAAAAGGTAAAATTAAAATAAAAAACTTCTTTAGCATTTAATGGGGAAAATGTAAAGACTACAAAATTAGCCTAAATACTAGCTGGTCAAAAGTTTAAGACTACACTGAAACGAAGCATTAATCAGTAAGCACATAGTCATTTGTTTCCAAGCATTAGCATTGTCAACATCAATTGTGTTACATTGGGTAAAAACATTACAAAGGTTAAAAAATTGACAGTTTGAACGTGGCAGAATTGTCAAGCTGCAAAAGAAAGGCCTCTCTCAATATGCTATCACTGGTGAGATTGGGCGTAGTAAAACTGCTGTTGCAAATTTCTTAAAAGACCCTGATGGATACGGAATGAGAATTTCAGGTTTGCCAGCGTTGAGCAGGAGAATTTGACGGGTTGTCTGGCAAGACACCAGCTGATCGTTGAACCAGATTAAGGCCCTTACAGATGCAGAATGCAGCTCAAGAACAATACGACAGTATCTATGTGAGAAGGGCTTTAAAAATCGTAAACATCTTCAAAGGCTCCTTCCAGCTTGGTTAAACTTTGCTGAGGAGCACCAAACATGGGATGTAGAAAAGTGGAAGAATGATTTGTTCTCTGATGAGAAACAATTTAACTTAGATGGTCCAGATGGCTTCCAACATTACTGGCACGATAAGGATATCCCATCAGAGACATTTTTTACATGACACAGTGGAGGAGATTAATCATGATCTGGGGTGCTTTCTCCAATGGGAACAATGGAGCTTCAGGTTATACACAGGCATCAAACAGCAGATGACTACATTGGCATGTTATTGACTGAAGGCTTGTGTGGAAATGACTGGATCTTTCAGCAGGACAATGCTACAATCCACAATGCCTGCAGGACAAAGAACTTTTTTGGTGAATAACGTGATTCTTTTGGACAATCCAGCACATTCGCCTGAACTGAACCCCATTGAAAATGTTTGGGGGTGGATGTCAGGGGAAGTCTATAGACATGGACATCAATTCCAAAGAGTGCATGATCTTCGTGAAGCCATCTTCACCACTTGGAATAATATTCCAACCAGCCTCTTATTCCAGTTATTCACAATGATGGCCATGCAACTCACTACTGAGACCTCTTGTTGGGCATTTCATACCCTGTTTAGGACTTTTTTTGGTATGTTCTTAAACTTTTGACCAGCTAGTATTTAGGTTAATTTCATAGTGTTCACATTTTTACTATTAAATGCTAAAAAAAGTTTTTCATTTATATTTTCCCTTTTCTTATTTTCATTTTTTGAAGCTCTACTCAAATAAGTGGTTGAGTATAACAACACAAAATTTTCTTTATGTTCACTGGCCTTAAGATTTTGGCCAGCAGTGTATATAAGATGTGATATGTGAAAGACAAACAATATAGTTAAATGAAAGATTTATGCACCAGCAAGATGGATTACAGATATCTCTAAAATAACAAAAACCATTGGTACTATTGGCATAGTAGAAAAGATACAAACTAAGGGTAATAGCTAACCTAAATATGAATATAGGAATTAATCAATCTAATGTTATGGAATCCAAATAATGACAAATAATATTAACAATAAAAGTACACACAAACTGCACCAGTATTATGTTTTATCTAACCAAAGTTGGCAGTCAGCATGTGAAAATGTGTGGGCTCCTAAACTCAAGGCAAAGCCTGATAAAGGCGAGATCAGGGGACAATCTATCTCCTAAAAAAGTAAAGCCAAAAATCTTCCCATACAATACTACTATCTAAAGCCTCTGTAAATGTTCTGATAAAACAAAACTTCTGGAGTGGTAACACAGAAGTTGTAATGAAAATAAATATCCAAACAAATTATGGAAAAAAATTAAAAGTCTTGAAAATTGCACAAACTAAACATTACAACATCTATTCTGCCAAACAACAAGTGATAGTTCAAAGTGAAGAAAGGGATTCACATTCATTAAAAGACTATGTCACACACTTATTGGTGGAGGGTTATCATATGATGATTGGCATGCAAGATGCATTGGAATCAGTTAATTCCAGATGGGTTGAAGATTCAGAGAGGCTCATGGTATGCACAAAACATTTTCATATAAAAATCAGCACTAAAAAAGGATAGTTATTTGAGTGAGAAGATATAATGTACTATACAGAAATTTTTCACTTAATTTTGACAGGAAATGGTTCCTTAGGTAGAAGTATGGTGCTGTTCGAATGAAGAATGTTCAACTGAAACAGACCTTAAGACAACTACTTAAAGATGTATATCAAGCCTATCTCACAAAATGTTCAGCTGATTGGCTGATATGTATATATTACTGTTTGCAACATTTCTGCTGTATTCACAAATCATTTAATTAAAAACTTTGCTCTTAGTCTCACCAATACATAAAACATTGCAAACCTCACAAAATATACAGTAGATGAAAGGCATGCAAAATACTTTTTAATCAGAAAATACTTTCCATCTGTTGTTCTTTACTTTTAGATATTTTACTTATTGAATTTTAATTAATGAATGTGAAGCTTTATCTCTTTCCCCAGGTATCCTTTATTATGCATGAAAAAATTTAGTATCTCACATTATATTCAACTACTTTTATGTTATATCATTTATTATAGCAAAAACACTTGGCTAATAATCCACGTTTTAATCGTATACAAGGTTTAAGCACTTAATTGCATAAGGAAATATTGAAAGAAAAATCCTGAATTTATCCTAGTGTCAAACAGTAACACATTGTTTAGGCATCCTTCTTTCACTCATCACCCCACTAAAATGTACAAAATTCAATGCAACTTGTTCCCTATTGAATCACTATTGCTCAGGCAAACTAATTTTTACAGCCTTCAATTTTGCTTGGTTACAGAGCTATAAATAAAAATCACATCCCACTTGCTCCATCTACCTGTCACATCCTTCCTTTCAGGACTTATTAATAGCTCTGTATTATTTTTGTATTACACATTACCAATAACCAACGGAAAGTCAAGGTTTTCTTCTATCGAATGACATCTTGTACAATGTTGTATTCTAAACAAAAAAGTATCAATTTCACTTTGTTCTCACAGGAGAGTTAATGACTAACATGAACAAATTTGTAATGACTCTTACCACATTGTTAGAAATCCAGAAAAATTTTGAGAGTTAGAAAATTGCTGCTAAGCATGTTATCAGTCTATATTGTTTGGTGCATTATTTAATTAAATAAAAAATTATTTAGTAGATTACAAGGATAAGTGTAAAAAAGTATGGTTAAAGGTTTTTGACAGTCAACAGCAAAAGAAAAGGAGTTTGGTAAGTACTTTCTTGTACTTCCTGTTTATAGGGCTCTTTTTATGTTTGTTAAAATTAGATTAGCTTAGGTAAAATGAACGAAAATAATATAGCAAAAATGTTTCACAAGGCACAAGTGCAAGCAGTTTGTAGTAGCTTGTGTGTAATGTAATTTAATAGCATGACATTAGCTACACATTCCACAAGGGATTTTATACTTTATAACAGTGTGAGTAATAGCTAGACATGTTCAACAGGTAATCAAAACAGCAATAAAACAATAAATTAATTATAAATAGAGATATACTGTTATGAGCTTAAAACGTTTTAGGATAAATGAATGTAGTTTCATGTTACAATTTAAAGTCATTCTAGAAATAAAAATAAAAGAGATTTAGAATTATTTCAGCTTTTTTTTTGTGGTGGTTATAAGGTCAACTAGATTGACTGGTCCTGTACAGAGATGGGGTAGAAAAAATAATTGATAAAGGTTTTATTAAAAACAAATGATTGAATGTATTTAGGAGGTTTTAGGGATTACACAAAGAAAATTTAAGATTTCTGAAATGCAGAAAAGTATTTTTAACTTCAGCACAAAAAATTACTTTGTACACAGATCAAAAACAATAATCAATATGTTCACAGATAAATCTTTAGTTTATTAAAAATACTTCACTAAAAATGATTTTTTGCATGTAAAAAACTAATTCTGTTAATTGAAAGACTGCCATAATTTGTAAAGATATATATACTCTATCAAAAGTTAGAAATATTAAATCTATAGACTTTAAACAATATTGACCAAGCCAATGTTGAAGAGTTAAGCAGGTGAATGTTTATAAAGTCTTTGACACTGAAGAATTAATACCAGTGAATAATTTCAAAGAAAGCAGTGTGGAATTGTTTGAATATTTAACAGTCCAGCAAGTTTAACTTTCTTTGGTCAAACAGACTCCAGGTTTACAAGAAATTTAGTTAAATATTAATTTTTTGCAATGTTTAACATTTTCCTAAATATTAAAGTATGATCATATTAATTACCAATTGCAGTATAATTTTATTCTATAATAACAGATATTTTAAAATGTAAAAAAAAATATTCTAAGAGAGGTGTTCTTAATCACTCAAAATAATTGAAAATCATTTTCAAGTTTAGGCTTTGTCTCAAAGACCTCTTCCTTGTTTTACCAAATAAGCCTGAGTGAACTCCCTCCCTAACTTCTTTGCCATTTGAATCTCCTCAATCTCTACTCATGGCAATTCTGTTAAAGTTATACATATATGTTGTGGCTATGAATAAATAAATAAGGCTATTAAATTAATAAGAAATACTTGTTTTCTGAAAGTTTGGTAAGAAGATAAGGTGAGCTGGCATATTTAGGCCATTTTTTTGGTTTTTACACTATAAACTTTGATTAATTTAAAAAACAAAACATGAATAATAACATTCATAAGTATTTTATTGTTATAATTTTTATTACTGAACTATATGATGGCTAACAGTTCTAATCTCAGACATCATAGGTCATAAAATACTAAGCTTGAATTTACAGAAATTACATTTATGTTGATGCAAACATTTTTGGTTAGCTACAAATTAATATTTGGCTAGAGCTTTAATCAAATTGATTCTTAATATAGTCAAATTCTGAGCTATTCCTGAATAAAATACCTTGAATAAGAATTTCAGAAGAACCTATATATTAAACACATTTTCATCAGTAATATAAAGTACATTTACAGCAGAAAAATCTACTATTTATCCATGATAAACAAAAATCTGTATTTGTATTCAAATTTAAATACTTTTATAGCTCCTACATTAATCACATAAATGTTTATGAGTAAATTTAACCTCTTTTCTGATAATTTTAACAGGGGTACTCACCTGTTTTCTAAACACTCGACACATTGTAAATACACCAGAAGGGATCTGAAACAAGAAAACACATCTTAAGTCATAATAAGTGTATTACCTCTCATTTAAAACTATAGATATCTGAACAAGAACATTTATAGACTTCGAACATTACAAAAAGTTTAACTTCAGAGAATTAACTTCGGACGTTATTATTTCTACAAGAACATTAGATATATTCATCATAGAAAGGTCAGCTTGAAAACAGCATAACACCAGTCAAAAATAGAGAGGTAGTTAGCTATTAAGCAATGAATAACAATATGAACTCAGAATTAATTCACTCATCGTGAAGCACCACTAAAATATTCAGCTCCAAACCAGAGAGAAGACTAAATATTGTTTGTAAGTCTGGAAAACTTTTGTATATAAATCATCATTTATAATTATCTGTAATAACTGTTACTAAAATCTTATTGTTGTTTGTGTATGAAAAGATATTTGTGTTAAAATGGAATATTGTGTACATCAAACTTGTTCAAATATCACAAATTTGATAAATATAGACTTTTAATTAACTTACAAATTAAAATTTCCAGAAAGTGAAATTGTAATACGTAACATAATAAATCAGTGACTCGTCTGGGATAAATTATAATACTTTACAAAAGATAATGACTGACGTGGATAAATTTTTAATGGCTCTTGTTGCATACTTAGAAAGCAAGAAAAATTTTGAGTGGTAAGGGAAACTGTCTGCTTTTTTAGCATGTTATTAGTCTATGTTTGGTGCATTATTTAATTAAATAAAAAGTAGGGTTAAGTGTCTTCAACAACAGACAGCAAAAAAGGTACTTTATTTTTGTTTACCCATGTATATTTTTTATTTAATATAATAAATTATTTGCAATGTAAAAATTGGAATTTTTTGAGGTCAGTTAAAATTAGTTTAGATAAAATTAATAATAATAATTACAATGTTCCATGAAGAATGCACACAAGCAGCTTGTAGTAGCTTGTGGGTAATGTAATTCTGTAGTATAGAATCACCTGCACATTTCACCAACTGATTTTAGAACTTATAATAGTGTGGATAATAGTTATACATGGTTCCAAGTGTAATCAAAAGGCAAACAGAATAATAAAATTTGATTTTCAATAGATGTAAACCATAAGACCTTAAATGTACTACAGATAAACAAATGTAGTTTCATGTTACAATCTGAAATAATTCCAGATAGAAGAAAGGCAATTTAGATTTATTTTGATTTTTTTGTTGTTGTTGTTAAACGAGATTATTCAAAGTTACCTGATCCCATTTTGAGATAGGGTAGAGAGAAAATAACAGATAAAATATAGTTTTACTAAAAAACAACCTTTGAAATGTATCTAAAAAACTTCAGTGATTACACCAAGATAATTTGAGAGTTCTGAGATGAGGAAAATTATTTTTAATCTTAACATGAAATTGTCTTGGACACAAACTATTGAAAATAAATACTCAATATATTAATAGACAAATATTTATTTTTAGTTTATTATGAATACGTCATTAGAAAATATGATTTCTTTTTGTATTTGAAAGGATTATAATATTAATTAAAAGTGAACTGAAGTAGTAAGGACTTTTCAACTGCTCTAGAACAAGAGGGTGAGAAATCTCAGTGGTGAGTTTGGATATTGAAAGTTCGAAGGTATTAAAAATATAAAGATTTTAAATACGTACAATAGGGTCACATGGTCAGTCAAATTGACTGAGACCATGTCCAGAAAGTTAAATTATCATGTTTAAGTAATTCACTGTATACTTTTCACCAGCAAGGTTTCAAAATTACAAACAGATTTACCATTTTATTTTATTGCACATCATTCATCACTTTTCAGGAAATCTGTAATAAGATTATTATGCATTTATAAATTACAAGTAAACCTAATATAGTGTTTACTTTAAGTTATTAAATTTTTCAAACATAAAACGATAATTCAGTTGATTTCATTTATCGTATATGAGTAACTTTTTCTGGTCTTTGCACTCATTAAAGCTGAGTGATTATTTGATTACTAACAAGCAGTGATTACATCCATTAGTCTGACATAAAATAATCATTTAATCAAAAATTACAATTAATTCAATTAATGCCTCAAAGATAATCAACAAATCAGATGTTATAGTTTTTCTATACTACAAATGTATTTTTGATCGGTACTTTCCTCTGGTCATATAAATAGCTCTTCTTGTTCAATGCTACCCTCTATATGCAAATAAAATTCAATGTATGGCCCAAGCATTTTATCTCATCTCACTAGAAATTTATTAATTCCAACAAGTTTCTCAGGCAAATCATGCAATATATTCTCTTAATGCATGTAACTCCATCTATTATATTCTACCAACCTGTCACTTCAAGATTTGGTAGAAAGTGGAAGCATTAGTTTTTGGTGAGGAATAAAGAGAAGGAAAAAGTGATTGATTGATTGATTTAGTGTTTTATGGCACAAAGCAGCGAGGCTATCTGCGCCAAACATCCGGTAAAAATGTAAAAATAAAGTAAATGTAGTAAAAGACATAAATGGAAATGAAGGTAAAACAAAAAAGTATAAAACCAATGTTGACACCTAGTCTACAATGTTAAGAGAGAAAGCGGAGTATAAGAAGTTGTAAAGTATTTACTCTAGCAAAATGGTAATCATCATAACCCGCCAAGAAGACTAACAGATAAGTTCAAGAACCACCATCAGTCACCTGAAGTTGGTCTTTCCAGTCCTGGTTCTGGGTTATGTGTCATAGCAGCCAGTATCAAAATGTACAAGAATAGAAGTTTTAAAAGACACATAGCAAAATCGAAATAATGAGTAGCCAAATGTCCAGTAAAAAGATAAAAGTCAAGTAAATGGAGTAAAATTTGTAAAAGTAAATGAAGGTAAAAACAAAACAGCAATTAAAACAGAAAATGGCGTAAAAACCAATGGTGACATCCAGTCAACAAAGTTGTAAAGTATTTACTCTAGCAAAATGGTAATGATCATAACCCGCCAGGAAGACTAACAGGTAAGTTCAAGAACCACCGTCAATCACCTGAAGTTGGCCTTTCCAGTCCTGGTTCCGGGTTATGTGTCATAGCAGCTATTATCAAAATGTAAAAGAATAGGTGTTTTAAAAGACACATAGCAAAATCGTAATAATGAGTAACCAAATGTCCAGTAAAAAGATAAAAGTCAAGTAAATGGAGTAAAATTTGTAAAAGTAATTGAAGATAAAAGCAAAATGGCAATTAAAACAGAAAATGGCGTAAAAACCAATGTTGATATCCAGTCAACAAAGTTGTAAAGAACTACCTGTAGCAGAATGGTAATGATCACAATTGAAGTAGCTGTTAATGAAAAATGGGCCAGTCGGTTTCGAATATCAGCGAGAATAGGATGTGAGCCAACGTGTAGCGATTCCAAGGCAAGTATAGAACTAAGCGAATCAGTATAAATAGTGCAGTTGGAGTACTGCTCAGCTGCAATATGATCCAGGGCAAGAGATATGACATACAGTTCAGCAGTGAACACAGAAGCTGTAGAGGGGATTCTGCATGCAACTACTGACCTATAGCAAACCATAGCAGAGCCCACTGAATTACCTGATGTGGAACCATCTGTATAAATGGGAACTGAATGATTGTTTGAAAGATATTCATTGAATAAAAGACGGTACTTCCAATCTGGAGTATCTGCCTTTTTTAGGTGACTGAAAGAAAAGTCACATTTGGGGGCTGTAATAAGCCATGGTGGGATGGACCGACCTGTGGAATCTGCAATGTTATCCAAAGACAGACCCAATTCATCCAATTGCGCCCGGATGCGAAGGCCAAACGGAGCAATGACAGATCGTCTGTTCTGTAAAAGTACTGCCCACTGAGGAAGGAAAACACATTCCCAGGTGGGATGTTTTGGTAAGGAACGAAGTTTTGAAGTATATTGTAAAGATAGTTGCAAACAGCAAATGTGTAGAGAAGGTTCATGAGATTCAATGTATATGCTTTGCACTGGAGAGGTACGGAAAGCCCCAGTGCAGAGTCGAAGTCCTTGGTGATGAATGGGGTCCAGCATCTTTAAGGCCGAGGATCTGGCAGAGCCATAGACCATTGATCCATAGTCGAGTTTCGATCTAATAAGTGCACGATATACCTTTAACACTGAACAGCGATCTGCCCCCCAACTGGTAGAAGAGAGGACACGGAGGATGTTCAGTGCTCTTCTGCATTTGACCCGAAGCTGCTTTAAGTGTGGTATAAAGGTCAGCTTACGATCAAAGATAAGCCCCAAGAACTTGGTCTCCGGGACCACTGGCAGCAAAACTTCACCGATATGAAGTTCAGGATCAGGGTGAATACCCCGTCAATGGCAAAAGTGCATGCATACGGTTTTAGAGAGAGAGAAATTAAAGCCATTCGCCAGAGTCCACTTCCATACACGATTGAGGGCGGTTTGTAGTTGCTGCTCAATATATCTCATGTTTGACGACTGACATGAGATGTGAAAGTCGTCGACATACAGCCCATTCGCAACAGTGAGAGGGAGTTGTTCAATGATGGCATTTATCTTTATACTGAAAAGTGTGATACTCAATACACAGCCTTGAGGGACTCCAAGTTCCTGTACAAAAGAACGGGAAAGTGTCGAACCCACACGAACTTGGAATCTCCTGTCCATTAAAAATTTTTTAATAAACATGGGTAGATGGCCACATAAACCATATGTATGGAGGTCTCGCAAAACGCCATACCTCCATGTTGTGTCGTAAGCCTTCTCAATGTCAAAGAATATTGATACAAGATGTTGGTGGTTGAGAAAGGCATCTCTGATAGACGTTTCAAGACGAATTAGGTGGTCTGTGGTGGAGTGATGTCGACGGAACCCACACTGGGTGGGCGAGAGGAGGTTGTTTGATTCAAGGAATCAAACAAGCCGAGCATTAACCATCCTTTCTAAGGTCTTACAAAGACAGCTCGTCAAAGCAATTGGACGGTAGTTTGAAGGAATCTTGGGATCTTTCCCTGGCTTAGAGAAAGGTAAAATAATAGCCTGGCGCCAGGCATCAGGAAAAACATTCTCCTGCCAGATCCGGTTGAAGACAATCAGAAGGACATCAAGAGAAGCAGGAGATAGATGGTGCAGCATGTCATAATGAATATCATCAGGTCCAACAGACGTACTGGCAGACGGATGAAGGGCCATTTTCAGTTCCACCAGGGTAAAGGGACAATTATAGTCAAATAAACAGTCAGTTCAAAAGGAAAGAGGTGATTGCTCTGCCCGAGTCTTGATGCCCGAGTCCACCAGGAAGGTGGAGGAACAAGCAGAAGTGCTAGATACTCGGCTTAAGCTTTCACCTAGAGTGTCAGCGATGCTCCAGACATCAGTCACCTCCTGACCATCAGAGAGTAAGATCGAGAGGGAAACAGAGTTGTAGTGCCCATTAACCTTTCGGAATCCTGTCCCATATGATCTTGGAACTAGTGGTAGAAGATATGCTAGTTGTGAACTTAATCCAAGATTCCTTCTGGCTTTGACGTCTTACCCACCTAGCATGTGCACGGGCCCGTTGAAAAGCAACACGGTTTGAAAGTGTGGGATATCTACGAAAAGTACCCCAGGCCCATTTTTGAGCCTTCCGTGCTAAGTGGCAAGCAGGATTCCACCACGGATGAGGATATCGTGGAAAACGTGTCGAGGTTTTAGGAATACACTGAGCAGCTGCTTGTATAATACAGTCAGTTACCGCTGCTACACAGTTGTCTATTGATGGCTGATTTACGATGGCAGGATCAAGTTCTGCGAGAGCAGTGAAAGTGGACCAGTCTGCCTGATTTAGCTTCCACCGGGGCACGCGGGTAGGGTGGCATCGACCACGGCCAGTCTCTCTCAAAAGGATCGGAAAATGATCACTGTCTAGTGGATTACTGTCAACCCTCCATGAAAAATGGGAGAATAATGAAGGGGAGTAAACCGAGAGATCAATGGCAGTAAAGGACTGACTAGGTGCATGAAAGTAAGTGGAAGAACCAGCATTGAAAAGAGAAAGATTGTGATCAGAGAGCATCCGCTCTACAGATCGACCCCTCCCATCTATAACAGCACTTTCCCAGAGGGGATGATGTCAATTAAAGTCCCTCAGAATGATAAAGGGAGATGGCAATTGTTCAATGAGAGCATCAAAGTCTGATTGATCTTATTTCTCTTGAGGTGACACATGGAGAGAAAACAGTGATGGTATGACCCAAGGAAACATGGATGGCTATGGCCTCCAAGGGTGTGTTGAGTGACAAAGACAGGGTGGGCACATGCTGATCAACCAACAGTGCCACCCCTCCATGTACTTGACCATCACACAACCTGTCATTTCTGTACAGAGAAAACTGCCGAATGGAGACTGTATCAGCAGATTTGAGAAATGTTTCTTGTAAAGAAAGACAAACAGAATAGCAGGAAGCAATCAGCGTTTTGATATCATCCAGATTAGAATGTAAACCTAGACATTTCCATTGTATCAAGGTGGCCATTTTTAAGAACGGGTAGGTAAAGTGGCTGGGGAACCCTTCGGTTTACGACCACATCTTTTTTCTTTACTGTCTTTAGTTGGAGGAAGTCTATCAACCTCCATGGATCCTGCTCTGGGTCGGGTGGGCAGGTTTTTTTTATGGGAAGGGGAATCCAGTGACTGAGGATGCGAACGAATAATTGTTTTGTCTCTTGTGGTGGGAGAAAAAGATGTATCAGGAGAAATGCCTGTATTTGAAACTGAAGGACGTGGATCTTGAGGTTTGTTGGAAGGTATGGGAGGAACAGAGATGGGTGTGGAAGTCGATTCATCAACCTTTTTAACCACGGAGGTCAAAAAGCTTTTCATTTGTTTTGAAAACGATTCTCTTGGAGGCACAGAGAGATCTGTCTGCACTCCCACTGTAGTTGTGGAATGAAGTGCAGCAGCATATGTCCCAGATGGAGTGGTGGATAGCAATTTCCGAGTCTCAGGATAATTAATGTTATGTATCGTTTTCAAACGCTGCACCTCTTTTTCCTCCAACCATTTTGGGCAAGAATGAAAGTAAGAGGGGTGAGAACCATTGCAGTTGACGCAATGTGGGTTCATGTCACAGTCATAGGCATCGTGGTCCTTACCTCCACAACGAGCACATGTCAGGGAACCACGACAAGATGTATTTGAGTGGCTGAATCTCTGACATTGGAAACATCGAAGAGGGTTTGGAATGTATGGCCGAACTCTGCAAATGAGATAACCTTCCTTGATGGTGGCAGGTGCACGTGGTGAAGTAAATGTTAAAACGAGGGTATTTGTTGGCAGTGTAACTCCATCTTTGCGAGTGGAGATGCGCCTTACTGCAGAAACTCCTTGAGTGGAGAGACCAGCGAGAATCTCAGACTCGGAAACGTTCTTCAAATCCCTTTCAACAATAACTCCTCGTGAAGAATTCAAAGTAGCATGAGGTGTAACCTCAATAGGCATATCCCCAATTGCCTTTGAATTCAAGAGGAGTTCACTGTGTTGGGATGTGGATGTTTCAACCAATATGTCACCAGATCGAAGCTTCTTTACTGACTTTGGAGAGCCAGCAAGTCCCTCTAGTCCCTTCTGAATAAAAAAAGGGGACATTTGCCCTAAAGGTTTTTCCGAAAGAGAATGTAATATAAGAAAATGAGGTACGTGTGTTACTGATGTTGAAGATTGCTGTTCAGAGTCTTCAAGATGTGGTCGCTTACCCATTGACTGTTTTTTCACAATTTTATTTAAATTTTTTGGAGGATCCATAGGAAAAAGGAAAAATTTCGGTACCCACTGACCCCACCCACCATGGAGCCCTACAAGGGGATGCACTACAAAGTCATGCAAGGACAAAGTAGTAGAAGACTGATAAGACTACCCCCATTTGAAGTGAGCTAACTGTAGCCAGACATTCCATGAAATGTTATTGGTAAAATATCCCATATGTGCCAACCAGATAAAATGCAGTCTACCCCAAAAACAACGTATGAAACTGAAACAAGTCCTACGATCAAGACACAAAAATGGTGCTTAATTACACATTGAAAAAATATTCAACATAAGAATGCATACTGTGGGCATTCTCAGTCCTGCAGACAGAGCCTACCAAAGTGTGATGAGACACAAGACATTAGAATAAGGAAGACTTATGAAGTGACTGAGGTGGAACCAACTGGTTCAGAACCACAGTCAACATAAGAGTACATAAAACAAATCAAGAAAAACCATAGATAAGACAGGTAAAGGATGAGGTGCTCAACATATAAAATGAACAAAGATAATAATATCTAATAATGAATAAAAGAGCAACTAAATAAAAATTGAATACACTACTGAAATGTGATGCTAAATGTAAAGAAGTAGCCCCAGAAACAGACCAATGGAGAAAAGGAACTGACCGTAAGACCCAGTAGGCAATAAATGGTAAACAAACAGTGGTGTCTCACCATAGAAGATCCTAAAAACAAAGAAGCCAGGTGTAGAGGGAATGACCTGAAAATAACCAGGAGGTATCCCACAAAAATTCCTAAATATAAGTGGAACACTGAAGAAAATAGATGGAAGGTAAACATTTACAGTAGAAGTGTCAACATGAAAAAAACCAAGCTTAGAAAAAGTAGGTAGAAGATAAAATGGATAGGATTAACAGAAATGCAACTTACATAAATTAGGAAGAAAATCTGCCTGATGGTAAGCTATGGCAAAAATAATTAAATTTTGTAGAGGAAGAGGGTTGCAAGTATCTAATCTTAAAAGAGAGACAAAAAGGATCATCATGAAACAATGTCTTGAGAAGGGGAGTATACAGAAAAATGTGTTAAAAAAACAACTTAGATAGACCAGCACATTCTGCAGTAGAGGCTTGGAAGATACTCAGTGAGATGAAGGAGGAATACTGACAAAGTCTAGATCACTGAAAATAGGTTTAGCCATTACAGGAGGAAGGCAACCAATACCGTGAACAGATAGAATGGGTCCAGCTTGCAGGGGCCCTGACAAACAAAATTAATGTTTAGTATAAATTATAAACTAAATGTAACCAAGAGCAAGGAGTATAAACTGTAAAGAAAGACAAAAATAAAATAGTTGATATTGTGGAAATGTTAAAAAACTGCATAGTGAAATAAATATATGGATGTAATGTTATGTGTTAAAGAAAAGATAATTAACTTAAACATCAATGAATCATAAAGAGAACTGATCAAACCAAAAATAACACACTTATTAAGCCTAATATTTAAGATGGAAAAACTCCAGGTAAATAAAAAATAAGCACTTGTAAATGTTGACTAAACAATATATAACAAGGAATACCAATAGGCACTAAAAATAAAAATTAACCAAACAATAAGTATGTACAATATTGGTATAAATGTGTATGGACCACAGCTAAAGGGATCCACACAAGCAAAGTGAATAAGAAAAAGTTAAAAGAAATAATAACAAAAAGGAAATAGATAAAACCGTATAAAATCAAGAGTGTAGCAACAATAACCTATGTATGAGACATGATGTATGGAAGAAGAAAACAATATAGTGAAATTATGTATACATATAGCAGTAACCCTAACTGAATAGTATAGCAGTAAAAATACAAGTAAGACTAATAGCTAACCTCACTATGACTACGTGTATTAACTAATCTAATGAAACTTATGTTATGGAACCAAAATAACAACAAATAATAATATTAGCAATAAAGGCATACAAAAACCATAACAGTAGACCCTCTTATCTTCCCAAAGCCTGCAGACTGTATTTCAAATATGTGAGCCTTCAAATTCAAGACCAGGCCTGACAATAATTAGTTCATTGGACAATCAATCTCTTGATGAAGTAATGCTAAAAAATCTTCCCATGGAATACTGCTATCTAAAGCTTCTGTAAATGTTCTGATAGAACATAAAACCTCTGAAGCAGTAACACAGAATTTGTAATGCAAGATGAGTAACCAAACACAACTGTGTTGGCAGGAAGAAATAAAAAGATTTTGTCATGAAGTAATAAGTTCTGTTATCATATAAAAATATAAAATGATTCCACTTCAGTTGGTTTGTTGATTTAGTGTTTTATAGCACAAAGCAGCTAGGCTATCTGTCCCAAACATCCAGTAAAAAGGTAAAAGTAAAGAAATGTGGTAAAATTCATAAAAGGAAATGAAGGTAAAACAAAACAGAGTTTAAAAACATAAATAGCATAAAACCAATGTTGACATCCAGTCAACAATGTTAAGAAAGAAACTGCAGTAAGAGAAGTTGTGAAGGACTTTCTGTAGCATAATAGAAATTATCATAACCCACCAGGAAGACAAACAGGTAAGTACAAGCACCACTGTCAGTCACCTGAAGTTGGCCTTTCCAGTCCTGGTTCCAAGTTATGTGTCATTATGGCCATTTTCAAAAAGTAAAGTAATAAAACTTTTAAAAGACGTGTAGCAAAATTTTAATAATAACTCACCAGGATGACTAACAGGTAGTTAATTTGGATAGTTCAAACAGAAGCATTGGTCACCTGAAGTTGGCCTTTCCAATCCTGGTGTCGAGTTATTTAATGTTACGACCATTTTCTAATTTCAAATCAAACTAGAGAGACTGTGATTCTTAAAAGGGAACCACATTAAAAAAAGGTTTAATGTATAAATTTAAAAAAATGACATTAAAAAGAGTAATGGCCTTTAAAAAACTAAAAACTTTACCAAGGTGGACAGTGCCACCATCACCAATAACACTGTCTAATGTTATGGACAAACCTTGGGACAGAACATTTAAAATGGTGGCATTGCTGAGAGTCATAACAATGGCAAGAAAGTAAAATGTGGCTTATTGTGATGCTAGTGTTACACAGACTACACATTGGTGCATCAGTTCCAGATAAAAGAAAATGATGAGTTAAAAACTGTGACCAATGCATAGTCTAGTTAGAACAACTTCCTCCTTCCGAACCTTATGGAAGCTAAACGGCCAAAGTCCAATATTGGGTTTTATTTGGAAAAGCTTGTTGTTGCATTGCTCACTCCAAGTTGACTGCCAGCTAGCATGGAGCTGAGCCTTGAATACAGGACCGCAGTCCATGTATGGAATAGGCACAGCGGCAATAGTGCCAGAGCAGATAGATTTAGCTGCTATGTCTGCGAGCTCATTTCTGCAAACACCAACGAGGCCCGGTATCCAGAAAACTGGATAGAAGTAAATGTTAAAGAGAAATGGGACAATTGGTTTTGAATAGCAACAAGAACAGGGTGTGAACCAACATGAAGCGATTCCAGGGCCAGTAGAAAACTAAGCAAGTCAGTATAAATAGTGCAGTTGGAGTACTCCATAGCTTCTATGTGAACCAAGGCAATAGAAATGGTGTACAGTACAGCAGTAAACACAGAAGCTGTAGAGGGTATTCTGTATGCAACAACCCATGGCAGAGCCCACAGAATCACCTGATTTTCAATGATCCATATAAATAGGAATGAAAAGATTGTTCAAAAGATGTTCAGTAAATAAAAGATGGTACTTCCAATCAGGAGTATCTGCTTTTCTCAGATAAGTTAAAGAAAGGTCACATTTGGGGACTGTAATAAGCCATGGTGGGATGGGCTGACCAGTGGATACTGCAATGTTATCCAAGGACAGACCCAATTCATACAACTGCACCTGGATACAAAGGCCAAAAGGAGCAATGGCAGATTGTCTGTTCTGAAAAAGTATAGCCCACTGAGGAAAAAAAACACAACTCCAGGTGGGATGCTTTGATAAGGAATGAAGTTTCGAAGCATATAGTAAAGACAGTTGCAAATGATGAAGGTGCAAAGAAGGTTCATGAGACTCTATGTATAAGCTCTGAACTGGGGAGATGCAGAAAGCCCCAGTGCAGAGCCAAAGTCCTTGATGATGAATGGGGTCCAGCATCTTTAAGAACAAGAGTCTGGCAGAGCCATAGACCAGTGATCCATAGTCGAGTTTTGATCAAATAAGAGCACAATATATCTTCAGCATAGAACATCAATCAGCTCCCCAAGTGGTGGTAGAAAGGACATGGAGGATGTTCAGTGCGATTCTACTTCAGAATAACCCAAACTATATATATCACTATTATATAATAAAGAGTAAACTTGTTGGGAGAAATGAATACAAAGATATAGGAAAATATCAGAATAAAACACTTGAAGATGGCATAAACTAACAGCTGGAGAATGAGGGCTGCTAAATGACAAGTGACAGTTTGTCAGAATTGGATGGAAGGAGTCAAAGATGTCAAAAGAACATGTTGCATTCTTGTTGGTGGAGGGTTGTTGCATGATGATTTGCATGAGACTCATTGGAATCAATCAGTTGCAAATGAAGAGAGATAATATGCTTGTGGCATGCATAGAAAATTGTGCATATAGAGGGAAGTGCTGAACCTAAGGAATGGAGGTAATGTACTGTACTGAAAATCAGTGTTATAGATTATCACTATTTTTAGTTATTCAAACTATCCAAGCAATCAAAGTATTAAATATAAATTTCATTGGCTCAACAATGTATCAGGCTGCTGTATATGAAATGGCAGATTTTCATGTGCAAATTTAAAATTATTTTTCAGTGACTGAAAGAGAAACTTTATCTTAAATTTGTCAGAATAATATAGTATACTGTCTGGTTCATTTCAAGCTTACTTTATTTTTCCTATTTCAGAATCTAATTCATGTTTATTAATTTTTGTCACCATGGATAAAATTGATATTCTTGTACAAGTTCAAGCTTGGTCACAGTGTAGTGAAAGCAGCTCATAATATCAATCATACATTTCATGAAGGCACAGCTAATAAGTGCACAGCACAGAATTAGTTTAGCATATTTCACTCTGTGGACACAAGCCTGAAAATGAGCCTCAGGCCTACCCTCAGACAGTCATTGATGAAGAAACACTGAAGGCCTTAGTTGAATCAGATACCCACCAAACCACAAGAGAGCCTGCCAACAAACTTAATGTTTATTATTCAACAGTTTCCAAACATTTTGAAGCAACTGGTAAAGTGAAAAAGCTTGATAAATGGGTACTTCATGAATTCACTGAAAACCATCAGACAAGATGAACTGAAATTTGTTCCTCACTCCTAACTAAGAATAAAAATGGCCTGTTTTTCCACAGAATTGTCACCTGTGTTGAAACATGGATTATTTACAACAATTAACAATGATCTGGACAGTGGCTTGACTATGAAGAAGCACCAAAACATATGTCAAAAACAGCTCTCCACCAGAAAAATCTTATAGTTTGTGTCTGGTAGTTGTCAGCAGGTGTGGTCCATTATTAATTTGTAGAGAAATATAATTGTGAATTTGGAATTATGCATAAATGCTGGACCTCATGTCTCAAATATTACTGTCCAAAAACTAGACAATCTTCAACATGAAACTTTACCTCATACACCATATATTCATCAGATCTTTCTCCTACAGATGATAACTTTTTAAACATTTGGGCACGTTTTTAGAGGAAAAAATGTTTTCAAATCAAAGGTCAACTAAAAGTGCCTTTGAAGACTCTTTGCATCAAAGGACATTGAATTTATGTTGATCAAATAAATTAAACAACAAAAATATGTACTTGTTTCAGATTTTCCTTTAAAAATCCAATATTTCATATGGAACAGCCTGATACAAGAATATTTATCCATTGTGCCTGTACACATAAATTCACAAATTTAAGGATGCATCCTTGTAATTACTGATTACTAAATAGCCAATGACAGGAAGAACTCACTATATGCCATTTAAACATCACCTATTACATTAAGGTTTAAGTTGTTTTTCACAAGATGAGACTTAAAATATTCAGAAAAATCTGTAATTAGTCATCACGACTAATACTTTTTATAACACTTTGATTTACCCTTATAAACCATTTCATTAATCACCCAGTATCATCACAAGCTTTTGGTCAAACATTAAACCACAACTTACACTATCTTTATTTTTGTAAGATCTGTTTAAACTTGTTTTCTCAAAATTAAATATTATTTATCACATGCTATAATAAGAATCTTTGGTATTTTCATCATAAAATCTAAGGAAAATTATTTTATTAATTTATTTAGTTTTAGTAGGCTTATTAAAAGCTGTAGAGAGAAACCTGTGAAACAGTATTAATTGTATTTGCAACTTATTTCAGGTTTCAAAATATGTTGTGTATATAATACACTTTCACAAATAACAGTTTGATTAAAAGCGTATCTCAATCCTAAAATTTATATATGAAAATGCCTATTATCTAAAATGAAAAAAGTTCAAAAATGTCTTTAAAACTTAAAAATAAAAGCTGGAACTAAACAAATAATTTGATATGAGAATAATCAATTTGTTAATTGTAATAAATTAAAAATACTGATGATTACCCAATTGGTATATTCCATTAATTGTCAGTTCTAATAGCTTAAGGAGCCAAATTCAGAGATTGTCAAGACTACCAGTAATCCATAACATAAAAGTTTTCTTTGTACTTTCTGAAAACTTTCTCCTTTCCATGAGCAATTAACTTCAAATTCCATTTATGTTAGCACAAATTGCAAGAAATTGTTAGACACAGTTAAAGTATTTGAAAAGTAGCAATTATTTTTATTTACAAACACAGCAAGTTACCTGATTAAATAACAAGAAAAAAATTAAGTAAAACTCAGTAATGAGTATAACTAATTATATATAATGTTCTTGCTTATGAAGATTACAATGAAATGTCTCATTTGTGGTATACCCTTAATATTAAAAATAGTTTTATCTGTAAATCTAACAATTTCTCACAAGATTTAGGTTAATCTTAAATCAACATACTATCATCAAGATATAAAAGATAATCTTACCTCAGTCATGTTACAATCTGCCAGATCAAAAGTTTCATCAGGATTATCTTTAGCCTATATATATATATAAAATCTCAATAAAATATTTCTTGCAATCAAATTACTAACTTAAATAAAAGAACATTTTAAGTATAATAATCAGTTAATATGAAACATAAAATTCAAAGTTAGCTCTTAGGTGCTGACACAGATGCATTCTGCCTTGATGAAAAATGTGCAACACTGAATTATAAACCTCATAGAACAAACCTGTATTGTTCTTAAAATCATTTTTAAAAACTCGTGAATTCAAAAGTTTTACTTATTTAATTTTTGCATGACACATTTTAAAGTCACAAATTTTGATTCTGGTTTCAGTCTGTGCAGAGCAAATACATTATTGCTTGTGAATTTACTTATCTTTTCTGAACAAAATACTACACTCATACATGTAATATTGAACACACCGTATCATGTCCAATGTTTCTTCAATAAAACCATTATTCAGAAAAGGTTGGGACATAGCAGTGTTTCAAAAATGTCACATTTGGCATTCCATGTATTTTCTACCATTCTCAATCAAATGGGAAAGTTTTAAACAAATGTAGAAAGATAAAATACTGTAATTAAAATCTACTATAAAGGTAAACATTTTAATTTTTTTCAATACTCTGAAATAAATTATTATAAATAAAACACTTTGTGCAAAAACAATTATATATTTAAAATTACTTTAATGTAAGTAGCCATCTTTGAGAGACTGAGAATCATAAGCTTTATTCAGAAAAGTGTTTCAAAACTTTAGATATTCCATATATTTCTTTCCATTCTCAATCAGCATATTAAGCCTATCCCTAAATGAAACTAATGCAAACATCAATCACTTGTTTCTTGTAATATCGTATATACTGAAATCTTTAAAAAAAATCAATTTTGTGTCATTAAAATAAAACGAGAAAAAATAAAATAAAATTAATGTTACAATACAAGAAAAGCTATGTGTAATGCAGTACTCTAAGCTTTTGAAACACTGTACCATGCCTAAACTTTTTCAATAAAATTTATCATTCTTGTTTGCACTTGGTGATATTTTGTTCCACTAAGATAAGTTTTAAAACAATTATTTCAAATATGGAATTATGTGATAAAAGTGACATGTAACTGTATCTAGAATAACAATTCAGAATTTATCAGTTAACTCTACATGTATGGTTCAGCCCAATGGACAAAACCTGCAAAATGTTGAAGCTATACTTATTAGAACTCTGAACTTGCTAAATATATCTTGATTAAATTTTACAAGCTTTTACTAAAGTTAAGTCTATTGTACACAAAAACCAAATTTCTTTTATAAAATACTTTCACTAAAGATTTCTTTGTGAATTTACAAGTCTTTACTGAATTACTGCAAGTGAAAGGTTATTTCATGTCAGGAACATTTTATCTTACAGTTACCACATTTCAATTGCATAGCCTCAAAATGAATATAAAAAAAAATATATTTAGTACTCCTTTTTCTCTATCCTGACACTAAGTGTAGCAAAACTATTAATATTCAGTGAAATGTAAAACAGAAAATTACTATATGAATAATATCTTTCTCTTCTTTCTTGAATGAATCATTCTGCACCACATTTCCAATTTAATTATCTTCACATTTTTAACTGTGAAGGTATTTTCATCTTTCCAAATGTTTTAGTTTTATGGTTTTATTGCTTGGCTTGTATCCTGAAAGTATATTCATCCCTGAAGAGTAATAAATCAGATAGGAAACAAATTAGCAGATACATTGACCTATTCAGCAATCTTAATTATCTGAATATTTGCATTCTAATGCATAGCATAAACACTGTTCCTAGATGTACATAGTTTGTAAGTTTCATATGAAAAACAATAAAAATGGAAAATTTTCAAGATAAAATATATAAAATTATAAACAGATAACTTTTATTTGAAAAATTAGTTAGTTTTACATTACTTTTTGTTACTACATGTTTATTGTTACTACATGTGTGAAAGAAAAACAATTTATTTTGAACAATAATTGACTACAGCTTAAGTGAAGTGCCACATTCAAGTAATCTTGTTGAGTTTAATAATGACTTGCTGTTGGCTGCACTTGATAAAGATTGTGCTGTAACAGTTGAAGAAATAGTACAGAAGCTTAATTCAACCCATTCAACAGTTCACTGTCATCTGCAACAGCTTGGAAAGGTGTCGAAACTTGGGAAATGGGTCTCCCTTGATTTGAAAGAAGCCAACCTTATTTGCACTTCTCTGCACTCTCATGAACATAACTCATCTTTTTTGGACAGGTTTATGACTGGAGATGAAAAATAGGTATATTATAAAAATGTTAAGTGCTGCAGACAATAACACAGTGCAGATAAACTAACCAAAGCACAGCCCAAAATGGACCTCCACCCCAGGAAAGTCTTGTTAAGCATTTGGTAGGATATTGTTGGTGTGATCCACTTTGAGCTGCTGCCATTCAATGTAATGATTACATCAGACTTCTACTGTCAACAGTTAAAGCATTTGAATGTTGCACTGAAAAAAAAAAAGATGTCTGCTTTGATCAATCATAAAGGTGTTGTGTTACTTCAGGATAATGCATGGCCGCATACAGCAAGGATCACATCTGCAAAGATTGAAGAGCTAGACTGGGAAAAACTTCCACATCCTCTTTATTCTCCAGACCTTGTCACCTTTTATTGTCATCTATTCTGAGGTTTGCAGAACTATCTTGATGGAAAAGAGATTAGAACACATGAAGATATCAAAATTTCCCTCTCTAAATTCTTTTTCTCCAAACCCCAAGAACTTTATAGAAGTGGCATTCAGAAACATGTGAATCATTTGCAGGAATTATTAATAATAATGGAACATACATTATTGATTATATAGAATTAAAAACCTTTGAAATCCTTTCTCTTTTGCTGAACCTAAAATTGGACATTACTTAAGGAATGACCCATAATATTATTGACCTTCTAGCCATGACTAGGGGACATTACATATCATGTATTGATGGAGTGCACGTGCACTCACGTTATTTTATCCAACATTATAAAACTGACCTTTAGTCTTCCTTGTCTTGGTTGTGTTTTAGTGGATTAGTATTTTGTAATATTCAGTTACATTTCAATTATTATACACAAGTTATGAAACTTATTTTTATTAAAATATAGAACAATAAATAAAAAAGAAAGGCAAGCAATTATTTCTTCTAGCTATGACCTTTGAACTCAGCTGCTGCTGGACATATGTTGTTAAGCCTTTTAAAATTTCACATGTGGAGGATATTAAAACATTTTTTAGACTTTATATACACAAGTGATGACCCAGAAAATCATAAATAATGATACTGATACTACAGAATTCCATTAGAAGTTTATTAAGCTTAGAAACTATACTGTATTTAGATTTTAAAAAATATGAAACTTTGAGCAAATTAAAGACAATCTACCTGCTTGAAATCTTGATTCAAAAGAACATGGCAGCCTTTTCACAGATTAAAATGCCTGAAAAACCCACTAGGAGGAAATTCTAAGCTGTCTAGTGACTATTCATATGCCATATTGTAGTAAGGGTATAAAAGGGACTGGCACAAACCATATCTCAGCAAAATAAAAATATACAAAGTTCTTATGTCATATTTTAGCATGACAATATTGGTAGTTTAAGTTCCTAATTTATACAAAATTATAGATTTATTATTTTGAAATTGAAAACATCTAATTTTAAACAGCAGTAGATTAAATATACCACAGAACTCACTAAAATCTATGTTTAGGTGAGTTATTTTAATATTTGCTTCTAACTTAAGAAATTCATTTACATATGAAGTTTGAATTATAATCTATAATTTAATTCCAAACTTACTGACATAAATTAATAAAATTTTTAATTGCAAGTCACCAAACACTGTGACATAGCCTTTGACCTGCAACCCGATGCAAAAGATTTAATGTAAGTTATTTTGTTTTCTTTAATCTTTGCATACTTTTGTTTCATTCATGAACAACCTTCAGACTGTATTATAATATTCCACCAAAATTTTGAGAAAAGTGCCACATAATTTAGACTATATGCTCCAAAATATAAATGGGAAAAAATTAACAATGCAATATGTTGAGGTTATGAAATTTAATATCTGGTTTCAATTATTTGCATTTTTAAATATAAATAAATTAAGAAAGACATGTTTTTCTCTATTTCAGAAATATATGGCTATTTGGTGCTCTACATTTTTCCAATACCACACACACAAACACCCACACATACACACAGAAAGTAGCTACTTGGCCCTTCAATCTCAGCTTAGCTGGTAAGAGCAGTGACCTCTAAACACTAATATGAGTTCAGATCACACATATTAACAACTCTTAATATGTAAATGTTTTAACAAGGAGGAAATCAAATAGTTCAAACTAAACAAACCTATAAATAAAAAGGAAAGTGTATCTTCCCTTCAATGTCATCTTACATCAGCAAACCACTTATGTTTCTGTTTTTGGTTGCACTTAATAAACTGTTAGTTACCAAGAATTCAGCTATTTAAGATAAAATGATGAAAGTTAATGCTTTCTAACACTGAAAATATATTTCCAATAGACACCACCTCTCATAGTTACTGCTATTCGTGATTTGACTGTCCTCTATTAAGCAATTTGTTGATAAACAAAAGCTTGAAATTTCCAACTAACCCCACATGGTTCAGCTGCATTATAGCATGCAACAATCATCCATCACTAGGTTTGCTACACACACACTCCCATCACATCTGACTCTCTCTCTCTCTATGCATTTAAATTTAATCTTCACTTCAAGATTGGGCATGAAAAAAATACTGACACCAGAAGTAAAGAGGATGGGTGAGAAGTGTAAGAAAATATTAACTTCTAAAATAATTACTTACTTCTTCTCACAGTTACAGTTAGAATCCTACATTGATCTAGTGGAAAAATATCTAGATGAGCACCACTGAACAAGTTTTGAAGGCCACATATGGTGCGTGCCCTCGTTATGGAGAGTACACACTCATGGAAGACTGCACAAGATCTGAAACAAGGTGTGCATCTGACTAAGTGGCAATGGGGATAACTCATCCAGCCAATGACAGAAGGACAAAACTCAATTATTCACCCCAGAGCTATGAACCACAGGGGAAGAGGAACCTCCATTCCAAGAACCTAAACTATCAAGCATACAAATCCAGCACAATCTGCAGTAATATACCATAAGAATGTATATCAAGACAAAAGCAGAAAGACAATGTGGAGGGTCAATTATAATCCAAAACCAAATGGTATTAGAAATAAAACACACAGTCCATGGTAGGCAGAAATTCATAGCCCATACAAATGTGGATGGGCAAACTACAAATTAGATAAAGAAAACAGATCTGTGGCAAAAGGATAAATACACTTTCTACACATATAGAACAACACCTCTCTACTCTTGACTGAGTGGAATTGTGCACACTCAAGAGGATTTCTCCATGGTCCATCACCCCAGCTGTTAGAAGCTAAGTAGTAAGGACTCTCGTACTCTACAAGAAGAGGGTATAAATGAAGTGTATAAATGTATGAGGTGTTGTCCCAGTGCTTGAAAAATAAAGTACCACCAATGGATGACATGAGTGAGATGAAGGTAAAGAAGGTAAAAGGTAAGGTTCCTGACTGGAATGAAGGTACCAGGAATTGATCATGAAAATAAGGAGACAAGGAAAAAAAGATCATTCAAATAACAAGCTGAAACCAGCAGGTAAGAGAGGGAGGAAAAAACAACTATAATCAAAGGAATGATGCAAAGCAATGAATCTGTAATGGATTTAATGGAAACATGTTTTGCAATCAATGAAGTAATAAAGAGCACACATCCCAATCCAAACAAAAATAAAAGCAGAAAATATAAAGAAAAGGACAAAAAAGAATATTTCACACAAGTTATCAAGCGTAGGTTGGTAAAAATAAATCCAGAACAAAAAAAAAACATATCAAACTGAAAAGAAACCAAGACAAATAAATATGTGCCAGCCAGGTAGGTCAATCAGAAAGACCTGACCCAGTATGATGTTTTATCTTTCCATCTTTCAGACCACATTTCAAAAAGTGTAGGCTCCTAAAATTGAGTTGAAATACAACAAAGGTCAATTCATTGGATGATATCTCCCAATAAAGGAAAGTTAATAATTCCCCGGTCAACACCACCACCTGAAGCCTGTGTAAATGTGCTGATGGTTCAACCTTCAAAATGATATCTTTAAATGTGGAAAAATGTAGAAAAAATTTGTAATGAAGTATTAATTTATTTAATTGAGTAGAAATATAAATATTTCCACTTTGGAATAAGTTACAAGTATCACTATTGTATAATAAATAGTAAACTTTCTGAGAGAAATTTAAATTAAAATATGAAAAAAAAACTGAAGATAATACAAACTAAAAAACTGAACATGTGCAACGCCAAACAAGAAATGACATTTACAGAGCATAGCAGAAATGCAGACATATGAGTGAAGTGGATGTGTGGCACATAACTGACAGAAATTTCACAAGATAATTTGCATGCAAGACTAAGTTAAGCAATGTGAGCAGAGGGGTGCACAGGAGTGACACACTTGTGGCATACACGAAACAATAATAGCTATGTATTTTACAATTTATCATTAAGTTAGCACTATGTTATTTATAAGAATTAGACATTTACCGCACACAGTTTATGTTCCAGTCTTGCCTTATAGTTCACTTCTTTACCAGCTTGGTTCTTTTTAAACAGTGGCATTTTGGAACTTCTGGATTAGAAATAATAAACAACCTGGAATAAAAGTAAACAGATAACTAGTTAAAATTAGTAAACATTTGTAATTCACCAAAAGAAATGCATTTCTAAATTCCAGTGAAAGGTATAAATTATACATATTAGCACAAAATATTCATTCTCTGCTGCAAGGTTCAAAAGTTCCTTTGTGATTCGCATTAACCCAAGTGCACTGATAAAGCTCCTCCATTATTCCAAATTATTTCTAAGGGTATCCAGAGTGAACTTCATACCCAAAAAATCCATGTTTAGACATCTACTCATAGTACTGAAGCATGTACATCAAGTTTGGTCCTTTTATTTTGTGGGTATATAAATACAGTAAACATGCGACTCCCTAGGATACAAAAGAGGAGCAGTTACGCAAACTGATTTCAGATTCAGCAACCCTGAAAATCTATTCTTAAACCTTCATCATGTCTGGGTGATTCTGTGCACATTTCAGTTCCCTTAACTACCCCATATAAATAACAATCCCTGGGCTACTGAGTCTGCCTGCCATTTTGGCCTCGCTAGCTGCAAAACTGAGAGGGGTTGGCTGGACAAATATAGAGATAAATACAGAGCTAGAAGCTAAATTCATACAGAATATGGGCCAAAACAAGTGAAATTTATTTTCTGTAAATGTAGAAAAACTACTAATATTTAAAAAACTGCAATTACTAAACATAGAAGCATTAGTTTAAACCAATGCAGAAAACAAAGTACAAGAGTATGAGGAAACTAATTTATTCTTGATATTAATACACCAGAAATGTAGCACACCATTTAGCATTTACCTATTATAACACATTATGTAGATCTTTTGTTTTTAGTCACAAAATATGGATACACTTTATAGATATTTTTTTATATTGATATCTTATTAATTTACATTCAGAGAAAAATATTCTATAAATTTAATTACAACATTTAAATGTTGGTTTGATTTGGCATGAACTAAAAATATTATGTAGCTCAAGTGGTCACTAGACAACTGCAACTTACAGGAAGCCTACTGCATTAGTACGATCTTTAAAAAACAGAAATAAAGAAGGTAAAAATAAAGTTAAATGTCTTATCCTTCTAAATAGTAAAAATGAGTTCTTGAAAGCATTGTTTTGAGGACAGATAGAAAGTAAGGCATTGTGTTCATTCCAGAAAGCAAGTGTGCACTTTTTCAAACAAAAGGAAGGAGAATACTAAGATACAACACTAAGCAATTCTCATGTTTCATACCCATCAGCAAAAAAAGTGTCAATTATTTGTAGCTACAATTGTGATCAACCTAATCTAACATACAGACAACACACAGGAGTAGAAATATTCGAAATTTTCAGCAGAACATGTCCTACTGGACAGTAAAACTTGCCGGACATATGAAATTTTAGCAGGACACCTCAAAATTGTCACCAGACATTACTGAACACAAGAAATCAAGTATAGACAATTATTATATAAAACAGAATCGTTTTATTTATGGCACTGAAACATTATTTCAAAGCAAGTAGCAACAAGCCTTGCATCCATTAAAAATGACACATCAATCAAATAGGTAGATTTAGTCATCCAGCATTAAGACATCAGCTGATGTAAACTCAGTATCTCTAATGTCTCTACGTGCATGAGTTCCATGTAGACTCACAAATCATCTGGTTTTTTACTGTCCTTCCACCAGGATTCTACAGACTTGCACAGTAATTCTGTGCTTGCAAGATCACAGGTCTTATTCTTAGCTAATTTTATTGTCATCAAGTCATTAAGAGAATCATTTATTAGTTTGGACTGCCAGTCATCCTTAATAACTGCCATCTGGGAAAATGCATGTTCTAGTTCAGCAGAGGACACAGAAATCACCTGCATGAGGCATACCAAGGCTAACACTGTTGATCCAGGGAAAGGTTTACTGTCCTCAACAGTAATTTGACTTAACATGTGGGTCCACAATCCACTTTCACTACAAGCCAGGGACACATCTGATTTGGCAAGTCTTGTGGCTTTAAGCAGTGTCTCAAGTAAGTCAGCTTGGCAAATATCAGCTGCAATGTTGAAACCATTAGCTTCTAGCAAAGCACCAAAGTGGTCCAATAGTGTCTGGAGTTCATTACAGCCATAAGATGACAATGCTTCCTTGCTTTTAGGCCAGTTGCTTGGTTCAAAAATTTGAAAGGCACCAATAAAATCCTTATCAACTTCTTCAAATCTGACAATTTTACCTATGAAGATGGCAGTTTCTTCAACCACGGATTGAGCAACTGTCTCTTTTGTGGCACTTTTTGAGCCTCTAGCCCTTGTTTGACCACTAATAGCAATCACCTTTTCTCTATGTAATCACTTACCAGTTTGTTCACATGTTGTGAGCTCTTTAACAATTTTTGGGATCTCTCAATATGATTCAGATTGCCCAGCTTCTCTTTGCAAACAGTGAGTTTGTTAGAAACAATGTTCACAGTAGCAGAACTGTTTTGCATTTTGAGACTAAGAGATATCAAAACAGGCAGAACTGCCAAGAGTATGTCTATGTACAGGATGAATTTAAGGCTTGTCAAAGTACTGTATAATCCTGCAGCTTTCTGTCCATGTTCCCCTTTGTCATGCAGTTTTACTTTATACAAACCCTCTGCTAAAGCTGGCCAGTTATGAGAAACTGACTTCAGAGTGTGCTCTTTGTAGGTCACCCACTGGGTTCCTGTCCCTTTCGTTGGCTTTCTAACAACAATGTTGTTGGGTTTACCAGTTTCTTTGAGGCCAGCCCACTTCTGTGGCAAATTGTCATAAAACTTCCATAGGTTTGCTAAAAATGTTTGGATGCTATCAAGGTAAGGGATATCCTTGATGGTCTTCTTAATTGCAAGTTCCAATCTGTGACTAACACAGTGGATCCCTATCAAATAAGGTTTTTGTGCCTTCAATCTGTTGACAAGTCCTTTATTTGTGCCAAAATTGACAGCTGCTCCATCAGCTGTCAGGTATACAATTGATTCAAGCCAGTTGGGAAACTTGCCATATATGGACAATGCTGCAAGTACAAAAAATTAGCACCCAATATTAGTTACTTTCTCTCAAAAAAAAAAAATGTAAATTTGTACTTTGGAAAATTCAATTGCTCCATAATCTATTATGCTAGCTGTGCCAGATTAAGCTCCAATTCTGTTAGTGGTAAATACATGGTTCTTCTTGGTTTAAATCAATTGAAAAATGCTTGAGTTTTCACTGATGTATATTAATAATGAAATGACTATGTAAACCTGAATTAAAACACAAATGTACATGAAATATTGTCCATTGTAATTTTTCTTAATTAGGAATTCAGGATAAATCCAGAAAATTCTCATCCCAGGTAATTAAAAAACCTTTACCTGTTAGTGCCTGTAACAAGTGTTCAGAGTCAGCCTTCTCAACTGACTGCAGACACAGGAAGTGGGTCACTGGGTAACAGTCACTGTCCAAGTATCTTACATAGACTATCCCCTGTTCAATGTTAGCAGTGTCTGTTGAGCCTTCAGTCATAATGCCAAAAAATAATGAGATGTGCAGGTGTGTTTCTGCAATATACTTCATAAAGATAACTGCTTGTTTGTCATTGACATAATGTCAAGTTCATACCAAAGCTTCAACAGAAGCTCTTGAATCACTGAGTGGTTTGGCATTCAAAGCCATATAAAGGGCAGTCCTGAATAGCACAAGCAAACGATATTTCTCAGTCTGATTAAGTTTGCTCAATTCTTTCATCATGGGAGTTAAATCAGGTGTTTCTTTTGCTGTCTTAACTTGACAACTTAGACTGTGGGCATGACTGTTTTCATGCTCCTTTACAGCACTTGTTCTCAGGTTGGAAGATCCTGTTATGAAGGTGTTCTTCTGCCTTTCACTACTTTGGTCATATTCCCTGACAAATTGACCAATACATCAGTCTGGTAGTGTGATTATATTCCAGCCATGGTCGGCCTCTATTCCATTCATCCTGGAAACGACGAGTAGGCTTAGTGCCAGTACTAGCAGTAACAGTTTTTGCTTTAACACTTGGGCTTGGGTCAACAAGCTTGGGTTTTTTTCACTTGGGGTTCCATAGTATTGTCTTCTGATTCATTAGTCTTGCTCGTGAAGCCAAACTAAAATAGATCATGGGACTTTCCCGTTTTTTTACTATCGGATGCCATGGTCAGATCATTGTAAATGTTTGGCAGTCACACGACTATCAGGGACGGCACGGATAAGGTGACCTAAAAAGCGTATTTTGTGAGCATTCACAACCGTTTTTCAAAATTTGCTTTTTTTTTTCTCTTAAGTTAAATCTTAATTTTTGCAAGTTATTTTCCACTCATTATAGAATATACTTTTAAGCAAAATCTTTGGGCGGTGATACACAGCTTTTGCCTCACTTATTTTTGAGGGGACGATGTATTTGTGTCTGATATGTTAGAAATATGACCCCGGTCACGATGTCCGGTGACAGATGGGAAAGTGCCAGTCAAACTTGATTTTTTAACGGACATATCCGGGCTTTAAATAGAAAATTTTGTTCTTTAACACAGAACCATTTAGTCCTTTACTGGTCATAAATGTAATTCCACACCCATCTGTTATGTAAAAATAAAATAAAATCAATCTTTTATTCTTAAGAAATTCCTTAGTTCCCTTCTTAAACTCTCCTATGCTGTTGTCTATAGCAAATTAATTCATAAGCTAATAATCCTGTTAGAAAAACAAAACTGTCTTTAAACCTTATATTTGTTTCCTCTCAACCTACTATCTTAAGAATTCAAAGTAACAGTGTGCATTTTCCTGCTAGATAAACCAGATAACTTTTTAAACTAAGATCATTTCTCATCTTCCATTTGTTTGTTTGGAATTAAGCAAAAAGCTATACAATGGGCTATCTGTGCTCTACTCATCATGGGTATCAAAACCAGGTTTTTAGCAGTGTAAGTCCACAGACATACTGCTGTGCCACTGGGGAGGCTCCCTCATCTTTCTTTCTTAACACCAAATAAGTGATCTTAACCTACACCCACAAGACAACCCTTTTATCACTAAAATCGTCCTAGTCAATCTGAACCTTCTGCAACAAGTTAATATCCTTTTTTAGATACGAAGATCAAAACTGTACATAATACTGAAAGGGAAGCCTAATCAGTGATTTGTCTAATTACCTCTTTTGACTTATAATAATATCACATAATGTAACATTTAAGTAAAAGCAAGAGGTTAGGCCTGTTGGTCCATCAAGGCTATCCTATTCATTTAAAATACAACACTCAAGTACAGCCCTGATCATTTAAATATTTATTGAGCCTTTCCTTTAACTTCTTCACATTTACTGCATCCTCCACATTTTATGGTAATCCATTACAAAGGCCAATCACCCAATTAAAATAAAATACAACTAAGATGAAGATGACTAAAACATATATTTACATTTGGGTCCTCTTGTCCAACTGTTCTCATAATTAATAACAAAAAATGAAAAGATAATGTAACTATACTTTAAATTTCACTAATAATCTTGAATGCCTCAATCAGATTCCCTTTTTTTCTTTCTAGAACCTTAGGACATCCTTTCTATACCAGATACCATCATGATAGCCATCCTTTGACTTCTTAAAAAAAGTTTTAGCAGTGTAGTGTTGACAATAAGTTACTGGTACTTACATTTAGCTTTGATTATTTATTTCCAGGCTACAAATATAATATTAAAACAAGTGCTGAAGCTAAGCATTCAGAATTTGTTGGATGTGATGGGTGCAATTAATGGGTTTTATTTGAGAACTCTGGAATGGTATGCACTTGTAAAAAAGCTAGTACTAGTAGTGAAAGTGTGCAACTTGTATGTGAAGTCTGCAGACTCGAGGAAGCTATTCTAATTAACATAGAAGCAACAGATAAAGTGAAGGGTAAACTATGGGAAATGGCAACAGGATTTCAAGAGAAATTTAAGTTTTAACAAGAAAGAAATATATCAGCTAACAATTACTTTCAGGAAGTAACATTAGAGCTGAACCTAAAAGTAGGGGATTTCATTTTAAAGGACCTAATGGAGAGAAGGAAAACAAAAGGTTCAGAGAAGGATGTGGATGATAAATTGAAGGAGTTACAGGTGATTCCTTTTACAAGGCAAGTAAATATTATAGTCTGTGGAGTAAAAAAAAAAAAAAAAAGAATTAAATTATGTTACCTATTGGCACAGAGGGAAGATATAACTGACAAAACAAGATATAATAAAGAGGGCTAGCTACAGTCATGTGAAAAAATTAGGACACCCTATGAAAGCCTATGTATTTTTGTAATATTTTTGGATATATAGATATTTAATCTCAATCTTAACAATACTGAGAAATTATAGGAATATAACTAAACAATTAAAACTGAAGAAAAAACTTTTCAAGATCTTCTGTAAAATGCATATTCTAACTGAGGAAATAGTTAGGACATACCCACATTTATACCCACATAAAATTGCTCAACTTGCACACAGGTGTATCACACCAGGTGCACATGAGTAGAAGATCATTACTCAGAATTGTGAATGAGGCTTCCTATTTAAACCTCAGACATTTAGTTTGGTGTGCTCCTTACTGTTGAAGTGAGAATGAGCACCATGGTGAGAGCAAAAGAGCTGTTTGAGACCTTCAGAAAGAAAATTGTAGCAACTATTGAGTCTGGTAAGGGATTTAAAAAGATCTCAAAAGATTTTGAAATTAGCCATTCCACTGTTCGGAAAATAGTCAACAAGTGGAGGGCTTTCAAAACAACTGCCAACATGCCCAGGTCTGGTCGTCCAAGCAAGTTCACCCCAAGAACAGACATCAAGAGAAACATCAAGGCCAGACTGAAGTTTGCCAGAGAGAATGTAGACAAAGACCAGTACTTCTGGAATAATGTTCTTTGAACAGATGAGTCCAAAACTGAATTATTTGGACACCAGAACAGAGGACATGTTTGGCATAAACCAAATATAGCATTCCAGTAAAAGAAACTCATACCAACTGTGAAGCATGGAGGCAGAAGTGTCATGGTTTGGGGCTGCTTTGCTGCAGCAGGACCTGGACAGCTCACAATCATAAAATCCACCATGAATTCTACTGTGTATCAGAGAGTGCTTGAGGATCATGTGAGACCATCTGTAAGAAAATTAAAGCTGAAGTGGATCTGAACCCTGCAACACGACAATGACCCAAAACATACCAGTAAACCCACCAAGGACTGGCTGAAAACTAACAATTGGAGAGTCCTGAAATGACCGAATCAAAGCCCAGATCTCAATCCCATTGAGATGCTGTGGGGTGACTTGAAACGAGTTGTACATGCAAGAAACCCCTAAAACATCTCTCAGTTGAAAGAATTCTGCATTGAGGAGTGGGGCAAACTTTCTTCAGACCGATGTCAGAGACGGGTAGATGGCTACAAGAAGTGTCTCACTGCAGTTATTTCACTAGCTATTTGGGGGTAGGGTGTCCTTAGACTTTCCTCAGTTCAAATATGTATTTTTGTAGCATGACATTTACAGAAGATCCTGAAAAGTCTTTTTTTCAGTTTTAATTGTTTAGTTATATTCCTATAATCTCTCAGTATTGTTAAACTTGAGATTAAATATCTATATATCCAAATATGTTACAAAAATACACAGGCTTTCATAGGGTGTCCTAATTATTTACAGGACTGTATGATGCATATTTTGTTTTGCATATAGGGGTTTATGATGGCGGGAAAATTAGGCTGGAGGAATTAATAAGTACAAGGATTAATAAGAACACTTAAAGGTAAAGACCATAACTTAATTGTGTCAGGGATGCTATCAAAAATTGTGAAGATGAAATTATAAGTACATCACTAGGGCTAAGTGCTATGCTTAGATTAATATATAAGAATGAACTAACAGGCTAGTTGTACTTGTAGGATCAGAGCAACTGGAGAAGAGAGCTTTTGAAATAAATGGTTTACATTAAATGAGGTATGGTTTGGCTTATTTGCAAGGGCTATAAAGTAAGAGAAGATATGAACCAGGACCAGAATATGATAAGAGGCACAACACACTAAATGCAAAAAAATAAGGTTTAGAGAAAATTTTATCATATGAATTAGGTGCAGAATAAGTTCTAAGGATAGGCTTAATTGCAACAATTGTATTGCTAGAAGTATAAGAACTAAAACAGATGACTTCAGAGCACTGGTAAGAACAGAAAATTTTGAAATAATGAGAATAACTAAAACACTCTTAAATGCAGATTATTTTGATTACATAAATGCATTTTGAAATAGATATATGGTTAAGGTTTTGCAATATGGATAGAGTATAAAAGATAAGAGGAAGAGTGGCTTAAAATGTAAAAATGCAAGTTGCATCCTACTGAAGTTGAGGAAACCAAAGATAACAGTAAAGACACTGAATTAATTTGGGTTTTTATTGGCAATTTGTTACAGAGTAGGTTAACTGGCTTTTCATTTATGTAAAACATAGTATCACAAATTACAACCCACATAATCAATCTAAATCCTCTTATAGTTCTTGAATATGCACACAACTAACTAGAAATACCTAAGAGTTTATTTTTATCAGTATGCTTATAAACTGTGCTTCTCTCCTGTTATTAACACAAGTCTGACGAAACATATCACTAATAACAAAGGTCTAATTTGAAACTTTGAATAGTATATTTATAGCAACTCTAAATACTTTCTTTTACCTTTACACTTTTCAATTCATTTGTTACCTCAAACACTATCGGTGTGATTTTCTTAACCTTGTGTGTGAAACCTTTACAAAAGCTCAGTACACCAGACTTATTTTTTCTCTCTCTCTGTCATCCAGTTAAGAAATAACATTTTCAAAAAACAAACAAAAAACCAAATATATCAACATGTTAATAAGTGAATGTTTCCCTTCAGTGAACCCTTGTTAAATCTCTTTTACATTACAGTATTTCACCAGGGCCAATTTAAAAGAGCCCTAAGTTTTCCCTCTTCTCCAAGATCGAAGGAACACACATTGATGCTCTGGAAGAAAAACCTTTGACAACCTCTCCTGTGACAAGAAGTTGGATGTGGAAAAACTCCCTAGTTCCATTAGTAGAACCTGAAAGGATATGTTAATTGGGGGATCCTGAAAAAACATGCTCTGGAAACAGTACAATAAGTTAACAAAGTTCCCTAAATTTTTAAAAGCAAACTGATCCTGATTGATTCAATCCAATGACTGGCAGGACCTCCTTTAAATTTACTCATGATAGTCCAGGAAAATACCATCCAGTAGAGACCTAGATGAACTTATGGAACACCCCATGTCTACAAAACCTACTGCAACCCACAGTTATTATAACAAACATGGTGGTTAATACAGAATTGGAATGATAAAGCACACCTGTCTGGGCAATAATCATTACAAAATGGGATCCTGTGAAAAGTGAAGAGACCCTGGAAATAAGATAAATTAGATGGAGAAACTTACTTATCCCAAGTTAAAATCTAGCAGATGTATTCAAAATAGCAGCAGAAGGTAGTAAAAATTTCTCAGAAGAGGAAACTGTCAGATCACGCAAGTAATGAGAAAAGTCCACATACCAGCCTGCACAATGTCTTCCAGAAGGCAATTCAACCAGGAGGCTAATGACATTGGAATATGACAAATCTGGCAAAATGTAATTTGTAGAATACTCCTGTTCTATAAAAATCCATTATGGGCAACAGGAATCAATTTTCTGAACCACCTTCGTAAAGTGATGGGAGATGAATCATGGAAAATTAAAGGATCCCAGTGAATAAACAATCTACTCCTGATACCCATAAATGAGTTAGTATGAACCACATACTTATTAGATAAGGTGATCCAAAGGACTGGAGTACACGATCCACTGGCTCCACACTGACCACTGAAAGGACCTCATATGTGCTCATTCCAAAAAAAAAAAGAAAAAAAAAAAGAGTGATACATGGGATGCTTACATCTCTAAAAGGGAGAGAGAAAGAGCTATTCATGCAAGAGAAAGAGACACAAGTACGAGTCTGACTGTTTTATCCATAGCTTAAAACCTAATGGAAGTCAGTTGAATCTGATAAAAGTGTGTTGAGAAACACACCCAAAAGAATAGATGGCTTCACTCTGATAAGAAAATCTGCCTTTGTGGCTTCTGAAAGAAGAATCTAGGTGAATTGTTTTGCCAACTGACAAGATGGAGCCACAAGGAGTCACTGTCTATATAATGATGTGTACACAGGCTTAAGGAATGCAGTTGACAATAAAAAGCTCAAACAATGCTGAAGAAATAATAAGGTGCTGATGTGAAGCCAAAAGGTTGAATCCTGAACTACAGCACTTGATCCTTTTGCATAAACTGTCAAAATTTGTGGGATGATTCTGCTATGGGAATGTGGAGATAAGCATTGGTAACATTGAACTCGGTCATCTAAAACCCTGGTACAAAGTGCTATTAAAAGATGAGAAAAGATTCCACTGTAAATCAAGGAGAATCCAAATATTTATTGATTTATGACTGGATGCCAAGATCCTGTTTTCTTAGGTACAATGAATAAACAGGAATAAAATTCAGAAACAATGGGACTGACCTTCTCTACTGCCATTTTGGCCAACAACCTGCTTATGGCCTGAAAACAGAGCTCCAGTCCCTATGGATCAGTTAGAAATGAAGAAGCAACAGGGTGTGAGCATAATTGAGAAGTTGATGCTCTGATACCAGAACAAGGAGTACCCATGGATCCATGGTGAAATAACTTATCACTGGTCTGTCTTGGCAGAGAAACCTTAAAGATAGGCTGCACTGTGGGATCCAATAAGTTAAAGGACTGAAGTTGGGGGTTGGAAAATACGAGGAGGGCCAAAACTTCCAAATTATCAGCAGGAATCAAAGAAATGCAAAAGGCCAATGATAATAATGAATAATGTAAATGGCAATATCAATTAGTGATTTCAGTGTCTCTGGAACTTCAGCAAACAACATGGGACAGAGAAAAGGAGCTTCCCATAACTCCTTGAGGGCATCAGATGGTAAACAAACACCTTCCAACAAGGCATCTCTACCCAATAAATCAATGTTTAGATGGATAAAGTTGAAGAAACTCTGGATACCATGAAATAGCTATAGTGTCAGTAAATGGTATGTATGTTTTGGAAAAGAAAAGGCTGACCCACTCCCATCACTCCTTTTCATCTCTCAAGTCAACCATTTATAATTTACAACTTAGCATATCTCTCTAAAACAAATCAACAATAATTGTATTGGACAGGATTATGCTCATCATCTACTGAGTAATGACACCATAATTTAAGTTGTAGTAGTAGTTTAGACTTTGAACTGAAAATTACTCACGAGTTAAGTAGCACAAAAGTATGTGATTTATACATGACAGTAATGACGAGTGATATGTATGGACTAAGAAAAGTCTGCATCTCAATAACGTTTAGTGCTCAATTAGTTCTACTACAGATACAAGACTAATATGACAACTACCATAGGTTATATTTTTAACACTGTTATTTGTCTGCTAGCCAGATTTTAAGCAATGTAATGCATCAGTAACTACACATTAGTCTTAGAACCCTCTAGAATAAGTCTTAGTGACATAAACATGAGTTAGTTAAGAGTTGTTGTTGTTGTCAGTATTTGTTATTACAATGCATTGAAGAAATAAGTTAATTTTTGTATATATTATATTGTACAACAGCACATTTGTTAACTTTGGCCTACAAGTTCAAGCTTATAATAATATGACAGTATAAAATAAAATACTTTGTGACCATCACCCAACTGGACAATGAATTATTTTCATCAGATAACTTAAAAGAACCTGCAAACAAAGGAATTACTTACAGCACTATAATATCAACAGTAACTTTCATTACCTTCTTTAAAAGTGGTGGTAATGTTATGGACTTTTTTATTTATTCTAAGCTTATGCCCTTTTCACATATCACATAGCCAAATCATTAAACTGAATTGTTTCAGCTGCCTTTGTCATTCTACTGAAGTCATATCTGTTCTATCCTTGGATTTTGAATGGAACAGTTAACATGAATACAATTGAAAGGAAAAATGCCAGCTTGATTAATTCATGAATTCAGTGAAAGCAAAAGACAGTTGTCCTGCTTCCAGAAGCATATCTACAATGCTAGAATCAGTATAACTTGCAAAAACCATACTGCACTAAAACTATACAAGTTAAAAGTAATGACAAAAATAAAAACTAAGAAAAGCAAAAGTCATTTATCACCTATTTTACTTGTATTATCAAGCTATAAAAATTTGTAAGAATGTCATCTTTCATTAAACTGAAAGTTTGAACATAACACTTGGAGATATATATCGGATTTCACCGAAATATATATCACATAGCCTGAAAGAACAAAAACATTCCAAACTCCATTAAACTGTTTTCCATTTATAAAAGACACCCATTCTATATTTCAAATCATATGGTTTAATGTCCCTAAGATATGGCTTTCCTAAAATTCAGGACTTAGCTTTTATTAACTTTGTTTCAATAACAACTAAAGTAATAAATAAAACCATGCAAATTATTATCCACAAGCTCTTGCAAAATTGCATTTTCAGTTGTACATTTTCCTTTACCAAGACTAAAACAAAATAATCACTAAACAAAGAAAGGAAATCCCCCATAACAATCTTTTTACTCTCAAATGCACAATGAGAGGCATATCTCACTATAATGAATACAATAAGTATATATCTATGTATGTAACCAATATAATAAAAACAATGTAACACCACCTATTAAATGTCACCACAAACATAAACCAATACAAAAAATGTTACACTTTAGGTATTCATGTTTCACACAGTTTAGAAAAATAACTAAAATATGTGCAACAACCATTTCTTTATCACAAAATACAATTTTAAATATAAGTAATCTCTTCAGAACATTGAACGAACATGAATGTGACTTTCATTAGGACTGTACATGAGGATTGGATTATATCTTTCTTGATGTAATTTGAAAATACAGTACTATTAATAAAAAAGTTCTAAACAAACTGTTTTCTTTTCAATAAGGGGTATAACTTTTAATATATAAAAACATTACAGTTTATATCAGCATAATCCAAACACTTTTCCCACACAGCACTTTCCAAAAAAATCCTTTTTTTAGAAAATATTCACTTTTCTCATTATTTTCAATGAGTTATGGATACTATGATTAGTAGTACCACAAATATTCACTTATAAGGCAGTATTTCTGCTAGTTATTATAGTTTTTATAAAATTAAAGTCTGATACTAATAAATTTACTCTTTGATTAACATTGCTAACCTACCTGAACTTATTCCTATCTGTGTAAACAATCTAATCATGATTTTGGCATACATAAAATGCCAATAAGATATGCAAATATCACACATACTATTCTCATACAGACTAGAAGTTAAAGAATCATGCTTATAAAATTTAAATTTTCTAGAGCTCCAATTCAGAACTTACTAAATGTGGTCAAGATCACTGGCAGTTTAGCCCTGAATGTTACTTTTTGTAACAAGGCCATATCATGGTTTGTGCTTCATGTGATAGTTGTGCACGTGTTTGTTTCATATGAAATGTATGTTTTTTTTTACATTTTTTAACTGCAGAGAGAAGGCAAATTGTAAACTTAGATTTGTTGTTTTCAGATGTATCTATTTCAGGTTTGGAAAAGCTATTATTTGCTTGCAAAGCATTGTCTTTATATTCTGCAACACCCCACTATTCTCAATACAACTAGCAATACAAGTTTAATATCATCCAGAAACTTCAATAATTTTGCCATTATCAATATCATAAATATAAATAAGAAAAATGAAGCCTAAGTACTGACTTGTAATGAATACAATAATAATGAGTTAAGTTTCACTAGAAGTGGAATGAACCTATTATAAACAACCTTTTGCTTTCTCAAATCAACTATTCTACAATACAATTAAAAAGTAATATTGTATCATTTGAGATCAATGTAAAAGTCTTCCATAATTGCATTTCATTTCAATATTAGTTTCTTCTTTCTTTCACTCACTAAAATAAATCACCATTTGCTCTTCATACTAAATGCACAAATCCCCAGTTACTGAAAAGAGCAAGTATATTAATGTTATTTAAATCTTGGGAATGCTTATCTTTTTTCTTTCACATACCTGTATTATTTTTGTTAACCTCAATGACATATTTCTCTCAAAATCTTTCAGTACATTTCATACAAATAACACCAGTTGTTATTTTCATTTCTTCAAAGTTCATAAGCAAGAGCTTACAAGCCTTCTAAAAAATCTTCACATAGCCCTAACATTCAGTGAATCTAAGATGAATATACAACATGCTTACTGTTACAGTAACCAAAGTATATTCTACAATTTATTCCCTTATTGCAAAGACTATTTTGATTAAATTTAGTTTTAGAATGGAAGAGACTAATCTTACACATCTTATTTCACATTTAATTATTAAAACAAAAAAATTACACTAATTCTATATGCTTAACATATTTGTAATTTAAAGTATGTCATGGTCAACAGACTATCAACACTCATTAAGAATTCTTTAACACTATGGATCTTCAAACTCAAAAGCTTGAGGAAAGTTTTCCAGTTTAATTTTAAAACTGAGAAGTATTCTAATGTCACTAGTGTCACACTCATATTGCCAAATTAATGCAATAAATCAATTTTACGTTAATATTTTTTAAACTTTAAAACCCATCATTGCCTCCTTCATAAGGTTAGAATCACATTCAATGTGAGAAATTAAGTTAGGGGTGTTAAACCTACTGAATTATCAAAAAAAAATGAAAAATGGCATTTGATCCACTTGTTAAATCATTAATAATGTAATGCTGTACAGCTAGACAATTTAGTCAAGAAAGATATTTTGTCTCTCAAATAATAAGGTTAACGGTACAAAATATAAACATTTTAATTATAACATACGTTAGAATGATAACAAAATAATTTATATCTGTTAAAAATGCTATTGGAGTTAACAGCAATAGTTGTAACTATTATTAAAACTAAATCATAGTATCAGGCTTATCAATTTCAAGTTAATCTAAAGCAATCGCGCTAAGTTTATTCAAATTATTGTAAACATTATGCTTAAATTTTAGTCTAATTTCTATAAAACATGTCCTTGAAACTTCTACTGAAACCTGAAAATAAAACAATATAGTTCAACTCGGTCACAAACTTACAATGTTAAATATGTGTGAAATCCCACATCAAATAATTTATTTTATTAATACCTTTCTGGAGGTATGGAACTAAAATCGTAACACATTCCTATAACCCACGCTTTTGTGTATACTGGCTTACTCTGTAAAGTACACACAAACATTAATTTCACCAAACTTTTGAAATCAACAATAAAAAAACTCTTGATGGAAATAATTATCGTCCGTTTCCTTCAACTAAATTACTAAACTGATATCTTGAAAACAAACAGACAGAATTCAGATAAAGCTTCTATAAAATTGTTTATACTTCATTTGTATTTAATAATTACCAGTTATTTCAAGCTCCACTGTATTAAATCAAGAGTAAAAAGAGAAGTATTGTATTAATATAATTTTGATATAATGTCACAATAAGGTTGGTAACAAGTCATATTGCATCTCTTTACTGACTTTCCGGTAAGGATGACGTAATAAGATCTCATCCATATCCTTCTGGTCAGTTAAAGACAAGTTTAAATATTTATAATGGCAAATTCTAGAGTTCGATTCCCCGTGGCAAATAGTGTGTGTTTTTCTTATAGCAAAGCCACATGAGACTATCTGCTGAGTCCACCGAAGGGAATCAAACCCCTGATTTTAGCGCCGTAAGTCTGTAGACTTACCGCTGTACTAGCGGGGGACCGGTGGCAAATAGAGCACAGCTAGTTCATTTAATAGCTTTGAATTAGCCCTCTGCTTGTAAAGCAATAAGTCTACGGACTTACAACGCTAAATTCAGGGGTTTGATTCCCCTCGGTGGGCTTAGCAGATAGCCCAATGTGGCTTTGCTATAAGAAAAACACAAAAACACAAGATTTGTATAAAAAAGACTTCTTTATCATATTTCATTGCCGATGTGTGTATTAAAGAGAAAACTGTGCTCAGAGTAGGAATAATTTTTAAAGTAGTATTTTGCATCTCAATGCACAAAATTTATAAAATGTAAAGGCAATATTTAAAGTTTTAAAAAATTTAAGGGACCCGCCTAGATTACTCTCGCTTATCATGTTTGATACATAAAGTTAAGATAAATTTGATAATTGTGCAGTACGTCTCAATGATTGAGAAGTTAATGGAAAGGGGTGTTAAACCTACTAGCTGGGATACCCGTACACCGAAAGGAAATTATGTAAATTCTTAGGACATGAAAAGTTGTTTCCTTTACATACAATTAAAAAACAGACACCCACAACATCCATAAAAACATAAAATATGAAACCATAAATTTGCGTGTATCTCCACATGGACTCAACAAACCTTCATGCCAAATTTGGTGAAGATTCGTCAGCAATGGCGAAGTAATGGTAAAAAACAAACAAATCGCAAAACTCTATTAAAAACCCCAAAAATGCAAAACTGAAAATGTCTGTGTATTTCCTCATGGACCTAATAAACCTCTTGGTGAAGATCCATTCACACTCTGCCAAGTATTTACATGGACATACAACAGACAGTACCATTATATTTCTATAAATAGCGTCAGTGCATTTGATCCTTGTGTACCTCATTCATAATGTCATTAGGCCTGGCATGGCCTAGCGCGTAAGGCGTGCGACTCGTAATCCGAGGGTCGCGGGTTCGCGCCCGCGTCGCGCCAAACATGCTCGCCCTCCCAGCCGTGGGGACGTTATAATGTGACGGTCAATCCCACTATTCGTTGGTAAAAGAGTAGCTCAAGAGGTGGCGGTGGGTGGTGATGACTAGCTGCCTTCCCTTACACTGCTAAATTAGGGACGGCTAGCACAGATAGCCATCGAGTAACTTTGTGCGAAATTCCAAAAACAACAAAAAAACAAACATAATGTCATACCTGCACCCTGAGAATGGAGAAAAATAAAGTTCTCCGTTCAGGGTAAGTTTGAGTGCTTAATGCAAGCGCCGCAGGCGCGAAGCCATGCTATGGGGTTCCGGGAGCATGCCTCCCCGGAAAATTAAATAAAAACATAAAAGAAAAGCCTGAATTATGCATTCTGAGACTACCTTTTGGGCAAATTCCAGAATGGCACACTGAGGTGTTTGTCTTATTTTTTTAATCATAAATAAATATATTGGCCTATATATATAATATATAACTTAAAGTTATCAGGCCCAGCAAAGTAAGCCTACAGTCCTGTCATCAACATATAAAATATAGAGTCGCTCAGGAGAGTGCAAAATATATGTATAGTGTCTATAATCTGTATTCAAATATAATGGGCAGTGTATGTTCAGATTCCCTGGATTTCAAGAATTAACTTCACAAATAAACAGAGGATTGCACCATGGCACTAACCTAGTACCACTGGTGCCAGCTATAGTGAATTATTCACTATAGATAGCGCCAATGGTACTCTGAATGTGACGTTCACAAACAAAAGTTGCGATAAACAATCATTCACTATGTCAAGCCTGAAAAAGCAAAAGACACTGCATGGGTTCTTTAAACCCATTCATGAGACTGAACCTGATCAATCTGCTGCAGCCAATCTGGTTTAATCAGAATTGTCAACTGAATTGTCAGAGTCATCACCGTGGCCTTCTACCAGTGCTGCTACTACCACCTGAGGTCCAGTCTGGGTCATTGGAAATTACATTTCTGATGATGTCAGCATTGGTAAACAGGTAAGTCGACTCCTCATTATAATAATTTTGTACTAAAAATCATGCAAACACCCTGATGAGTTTTAGACTGAATATTCATTGCTGCTAGTGATTGTAGGCCTACAGCCACAGGATGTTAGGCCTGCTCTGTGAAGCACAGCTCTAAGCCTTTCTCTTCAAGGTTATTGTACTCTCATAACAAATTTTCCTATGTGCAAAATAACTTTATTAGAACTATGTTTTTCTGTCTCTTTTAGATAAATATTGAAACCAAAAAGTGCCTCCTTGAGAATGCCTGCAAGCCAGGGAGTGATCATGTTTTCCCCCAGTGTGGTCCAAGAAAGCTGCGTTTTCAGCATCGTTGGCTTTCACAGTGGAGATGGCTATACTACAGTCAACATGCAGAGGGTGCTTTCTGCAAGTACTGCTGTCTTTTTTCTCCTGGTACTGGTGTTGGAAGCCAGAAATTGGGATAATTAGTGAAATTTCCATACACAAACTGGAAGAAGGCTGTTGAAGACTTAAAGTAACATGAATTGAAACAGTACCACCAAGACAGCAAAGAAAAAACTAACAATTTTCTACAGGTCGTAAACACAAGTTCATCTGTGCACTTGCAGCTTGATGCAACTTACAAGCAAGAAATTGAACAGAACCGGCAATATTTAATGCCTATTATTGATACTGTATTGCTGTGTGGGAGACAGGGTTTAGCTTTGAGGGGAAAATATGATTCTGGTCCAATGTTTGTTGGTGAAACTGATGAGAAGCCCATCAGTAATGATAGGAATTTTCGGGCAATTTTGTGCTACAGGGCAAAGGGTGATGTCAAGCTTTCAGCAAGCCTTAAAAGTACAAAGAGAAATGCTACTTATCTGAGTCTTCAAATTCAAAATGAAATCATCAGTGCCTGTAATACTAATGTTCTTGATGCTTTGGTAAACAGGGTTAATGCTGCAAAGTGTACAACATTTTCTGTGAGGCTCAAACTCTGTGTAGTGAGCTTCAAATTGACATCATAATGCCAAGGCAGGCTAAAAGAGAGATGTACCGTGCTAACCAACAAACCACTAGCCCTGAGGAGTACTTTCGTATTGTTATATTTGTGCCATTTGTTGATCACTTTCTTTCACAAATACGTCCAGTCACAAAACTCTCCTTACAAACTTCATGTGTCTACTACCACAGAACGGTTAGAACCTACAGGACAACAATGTAGCCAAATTAAAAAGTTGGCCAATATATACAAGACTGACATTAACAGCACTTCATTAGCTGCAGTAGTTGAACTTAGGGTTTGGTACAAATTACTTGCGAACAACAGACCAAAAAATGTCATAGATGCATATGCAGTGTGCAATGCTCAGTTGAGCATTCGTTTTCAACTCTCAGAAGACTCAAAACGTATTTGAAAAATACCACCACTGACGATCGATTGAATGGCCTGACCTCATTGTACATTCACCGTGACATAAAGTTGAACCAAAGTGTGTTATAAATATCCTGGAAAGAACGAACAGACGTTTGAACCTTTCACAGATATTCGATTGTATTTCCCTAGTTCTGACAAAACTTGCTGTATTAAAAGAGTCTCCAATCAGAAACTTGCATTTGACCATTTGTTGTGTATGAAATTATCTGCCATGCAATCACGGATCTTTATGAAACTTCACAGATGGCAACTGAACTTGTCTAAAATGTTTGGGTCCATGGAGGGTTAACCCCTAAACCCCCCTTGGCTACGCCTCTGTCTTCGTGAGGCGCTGGGATAAATTGTGATCTCTATTGCAAATCTGCATGCACACATGATAAAAATTTCGTGAGATTGGGGGTTACACATCACGTAATAAAAATGTTTTTCGGATATCATATAAGCAAGAGTTCTATTATAGTATGATTTCACAATACATGGTACCGAAAACTTCTAGTACAAAGGACACTTCAAATCGAATTGTCTAATCAAATATGACAAATCAACTGACTTATCTAGCAAGATAAATCAGATCTCGTGACGCTTTAGAAAGTTATATATCGAGCGAATGTATTAAAACTCAGTGATATTGCTCACGTGTTTCTGCTTAAAAGGGTGAGAGTATTGGTACCTAAAGTATTTGTCAGCAAATGATGAAATTTACAAGTAAAATCTTAACAACTAAACACTGCTATTTGAAAAAGGGTTCCATTAGATGGCTGATGCATTACCTGAATATATTTCCCTCTACAATGCATAGTACTATCAACACACACTTCTTTCTTGGTGCATATTGTGACATCGTCCATACTTTCTTTCTCCTAATTTCATGTCTGCATATTTTATTAAAGTTTAAAAGCTTCCTATGCATGCACACACATAATTCTTTTGATTATTTAGCTTTTTATATATTACTCTTTATAGCGTCTCAGCTTACCACCGCTAATTTAGACTTGTTAAATTAGAGGGAAAGCAACTAGTCCACAACACTCGCTGTCAAATCTTACACTACTGTAATCGCGTAAATGGATTTGACTGTCGCTCTTATAATGCACCTCAAAATGCTAAGCGTGATTTGTAGCAATGGATCATGGACCGTGAAACCTTGGACCCTCAGTTCTACACGCTAGTGACTACGCCACGCTTGATCAATATATAATATATATATATATTAGTACTAACTGTTATTGGCCCAGCATGGACAAGCGCGTTAAGGCGTGCGACTCGTAATCTCAGGGTCGCGGGTTCGCATCCGCGTCACGCCAAACATGGCCGTGGGGAGTTATAATGTGACGGTCAATCCCACTATTCGTTGATAAAAGAGTAGCCCAAGAGTTGGCGGTGGGTGGTAATGACTAGCTGCCTTCTCTCTGGTCTTACACTGCTAAATTAGGGACGGCTAGCACAGATAGCCCTCGAGTAGCTTTGTGCGAAATTACAAAAAACAAAACAAACAAACTAACTCTTATGATCTGTCTGCTTTGGAATTTTAGGACTACGATCAATTTAATTCTGAGGTAGTTAAGAAATATTGGAAAGTTCAAAAAACGATAAGGCTACTGAGCCGGATAATATGTAATCAATGGTTTTAAAAGAGGTTAAAAACTGGATGTGTGAGCTACTTACTACTATTTTTGTCTGCTCTTGACCAGTAGGCAGGTTCCAGAGGATTGGAAGTTAGCTAACGTAACTCCTCTTTGTAAGAAAGGTAATAAAACTGTTCGAGTAATTGCACGCCAGATAGTGGCATATCTCTTTGTTTGCGGATCCACACCGCCAGAAACCGAGTTTTGATACCCGTGGTGGGTAGTGTACAAATAGCCTATTGTGTAACATTGTGTTTAATTCTAAACAATCAATAGGTCTTACGTCAGTTGTGGGAAAATTTCGAAAAGTCAGTTAAAATATGCTATACAAAGCCATTTAACAAATTTTAGAATTTTATTGGATAGTCCATATGATTTCACAAAGGAAAAATCTTAACTTACAAATATCTTGGCATTCGTTGAAAAGGCTACAGCCTATATTGACGAGGATAAAGGCTTCGATCTGGATATTCAGAAAGTATTTGACAAGATGCCACATAAAAAGTTTGTAAAAAATTTATCGCTATAGATGTGGGGGATAAGTTAGCAAAATAGATAAAAGAGTGGCTTGATGGTACAAGGAAGAGTGTTATTGTAAATACGGTTCAGTCAAATGCGATTAATGTCACAAGTGAGTCGCCTCAGGGTACAGTCTTAGTATCTTTACTCTTTTGATTCATAGTAATGACATCTATTAAAATAGTCAATAAATAACATGATGCTTTTTTCTAACTTTAGATATCTTGTTATTTGATTATGAGTCAATATATTTCTTTTATAAGCAGTTATCATGATTATTCACTGATTATAACAACATACTTACCAATGAAAAGTAGAGAAAAGATAACAACGATGTTTAAGATCACGAAGTATATATCATTTCTTGTATTAACAGAACCCGCTGGAACAGCTGTACGTCTACTGATACACAACGCAAAGTCAGGGATACCACAACCCTCGGTGGACACTGTGGCTTTGCTATAAGAAAAGCAAAAACACAATTTCTGTGTTGACTTTTATTGTGACAGTAAAACAAGCTTCAACATGAGCTCTTTTTAATTGTTTTACCTAGTATGAACGCGAATATATTAAAATATATTTCAGTTTCGTTATTTTTCTGAGGTAGACAATTCTCACTTCTTTTAGACACAAATATGAATAAGTACAAATTACGTTGTAGCCAGAATAATACTGTTACAGCCCATACAAAGACCAGATAATGAAGAGAACATGATCGTTTTCAAGTTTTATATGCATTGTAAGAGAATAGATGAAAAGGGCACACATCACGGTCACAGATGATATAATCTCACACAATATATTTAAAGTTTTCACAGAGTGTACACAGTCTGTTTTCAATATAACCATTCCTCACAGAATTTCTAAATATTAAATCCAACATCGAAATCCAAACATAAACCGACTGCCTGTTAAAACAAATTTTAAAACATTTTATCCATCGCCAAATTATGATGAAATCTAAAAACTTTCCACGGCATTCATTACTAAATTCTTGGGTGAGTTTCTCTCAGAAAATTTACAGCTGTAACTTAACTCAAATTGTTAATTGAGCCAACAATGAAATATCCTATTACAATGTTTCTTCTTTTCAAAAACGGTTCAAAACTTTTACACAGTTAGAATAGCAGAGGTTTTCAGATATATCTTTTTCGTATTTTGAAGCTTTTTTTTTCGACACAAGAGAAAATAAGAGAGCATTACAAAAAATAAAATATAGTGACAATAAATTAGTTCAGTTGACCAAAGTAACACTAAATTAAGTACGATAATTGATCTCCGGCATAACTTGAACTCCAAAAACAGCTTTCCTTCACACTTTCCCAGCTCAAATAACATCATTCTCAAATACTCTATAATCGTTAGGGGTAGAAGGGGTGTACTTTTTCGTCATGGAAGAACTAGTGTACATAATTAGTGGTTGTTTTATCCAATACATTCTCAGACTAATTTCACAGCAAAATCTTCTGTTTACATACTTGAAGAAATTAGGACTTAAATACACGGCAGAAAATACATACTTATATAGCAATGACAAAGACGAAGTAATGTTAATATCCGAGAAATAACTTAGTATTTCAGTATAGTTCCATCCAAGAATACCAGTCAAAATTTGTAAACACTATATACTACACCAAAACTCAAAGATAGACCCACACTCCGTTGAAACACATTTAGAAACTGTTGATAATTGCCAAACCTATGTATAAATCAAAAAGCTCTTCAAAGCATCACCGAATACTAGGGAAAGAAGCGTTAAAGGTGTCTCGGTGAATTCGTATCAGAATATTGAAAGATGTAACTCAACTCAATTGGATAATTTGGTGAACAACGACGTAACCTGCAACGATATTACGTCTCTTAAGGGTTTGATTCTTAAAGATTTTACATAATTATAATAGGAGATGTTTGCAGATTTATCTTACTCATCTACTTAAGGTTTCTTTAAAGATACATAAGAAGTTAACGCGATAATAGAAAGAAATACTACGGTAGTAATGAAATTGTTCATTTGAATAGAGTATAATACTAATTTAAGCTATCTATGAATAAATCTACGACGAGCCTTAAACTCCCAAATATAGCCTTTAAAAGACCAAAATAATAAAGATGAAAACAGCATCAATACAAAATAGTTAGGGGGAGATTTAGTGCATAGAATTAGTGACTCTTTGATACAAAATCATTCTCAGAATAATTTCACTCATAAATTTATTTTGAATTACCACAATGTTCTTTTAAGAAAATGGAACAAATTAGGACACAATATTCGGTTCGTAACATTTACATAACAACGATGAAAGATAAAGTATTATTATTATCCGACACATAACTTAATATATTCCTTATAAAGACACACAATCTATGTTCCATATAACCAAAATAAATTTATTTAAAACACAGTACTAATTCGTTCAATGAGTTATCAGATACTTAAGATAAACTAAAGATATATTTTATCCTACATAATTGCCCCCAGTGGCTAGCGGTATATCTGCGAACTTACAACGCTAAAATCCAGGTTTCGATAACCGTGGTGGGCAGAGCACAGATAGCCCATTGGTTAGATTTGTCATTACTTCAAAACAATAACAACCTAAATCCTTCAATATTTCTGGAAACAAACATTAACCCTATCAATTATAGACTTACTTTGCTAAATCATAACTTTCGATATATTGTTACTTCGATCTTATTATTCACAAATAAACATACATATAATTATCACGTGTATTTACCGCTGCAAAGAAAAGAAGTGGCACTAGCCTTTTTTAAGAACACCAGAAATACACTATTTCTTAGGTTAATAATTTTCGTTATGAAACCAAAAAAAGGTGCTATTTGAACTATTGCGATTTTGACTATAATTAACCTGGTTAAACTTGAATGAAAAACTTGGAGGTAAATAATATAAAATTCTCAATTGAAATAACTTTCTTTTTAAACAGAAAGCTAATAAACGAAATCAACTTCCATCAAAAGTGAAACTTTAGCTTTAATGTCTGAAAACTTTGAAAATTTCTGATGGTTTGTGAATCCAACTTATTCTCGTCAGAACATTATTTAATTTAGATGCAATCAACAAGAGATGGGTCTTGTTTTACTTTTTCTGTAGTTGTGATACATAGATTCAATAATAGTAGATCACAGTAAATTGAAGTAGCTGTAAGCATTGAGAATATTACTAAGACTCAATGAATATAGACAGAAGGCAGGGATTTTCGAAATTTAGTTTATTTTTAGAAGTGTGAACGTTCTTTCTTTTTGGAGTAAGTAGCATAACAGTGTGGTTTGTTAGAGCCAAATGTATATAATTCAAGCGGAATGAGTAAAAAAAAAAAAAAAAAAGATTCTGGCTTAGTCTTTTTCATATGTTCTACCCACTTTCAAAACACAAATGAAGAATGGGACCGTCACGATTACATACGAAATAGTCTCACTTTCATATCTGTGTGTGTTTTCTTTTAGCAAAGCCACAAAGGCTATCTGCTCAGCCCACCGAGGGGAATCGAAACCCTGTTTTTAGCGTTGTAAATCCGGAGACATACCGCTGTACTAGCGGGAGACACTTTTATATCAGAAGACTAAGTTTTATAAATGCCATCGCTTCAAATACCAAATAAAAAGGTGCGTTTGGATTACTTCACTAAATTATAAAAATGGCTCAGTTTCTTCACAAATTTCGAGTATTCATACGGTGCAGTTTATTTTATGAATTTCTGAAAGGATTTGAATATACTAATTCCTACACCAGAAATTAACACCATGTTCAAACACATTTTACAAACTGTTAACCATCCCCAACTTCAGAATGCGACACCAAAACATTTGACACATCACTTAATCTATATCATCTTTTCGAAAAACGGTTCAAAACTTTTGCATAGTTACAAAAGCAGAGATTTACATCTTTTTTATATATTGAAGCTTTCTTTCTCGACACAAAAAAAAATAGTAGAGCAATACAAAAGACAAAATATAGTAACAATAAAGTAGTTCAGTTGACCAAAATAACACTAAATTAAGCACTGCATAAATAAATCTTGGGCATACATAGAACTTCAACATACAGCTCTCCGAAGGTTGACGAATAACATTTGTAAACACTACACAGGAATTCAAACATAGACGCCACGTTGAAACACATTTTACAAAGTGTTCACCAACCTCAACATTAAGATGTGATCCCCAAAACATTTCACACATGATGAAATCCTAAAAAGAGGAAGTGTTAAAACTGTATCTGTTAGTTCTACTCATAAAATAGAAAACTGTAAATTTAATTCACTTCGTTAGCTCTATGAACAAAAGAATAAATTGCTACAATGATTCGTATCTTCAAACTTTTTTCAAACATATTACATAAATAAAATACCAGACATTTGCAGATATACCTCTTTCACCGACTGAAATTTTGTTTAATGATACATTAGAAATTAATCAACACCAAAAATATGATATAGAGACATAATGAAGTTCTTCCATAGACAACACTAACACTCATTCAAATACTCTATGAATAAATAGAAAACGAACGTTACAGTCACACTTCATGCATATAGATATACAAAATCTGAAATGTTGCAAATACCTTTAGCTTCAAAATCATAAAAATGTTGAAGGGAAGAAGAGGACTTCTCATTCAAACTGGGAGATTTAGCACATAGAACATGTTATTTACTCATATACAGTACTTTCAGAGGAATTCTATAGCTAAAATTGACTTAAATTACCAAAACCTTATTGTACATTTGAAAAAATTATAACTTAAAGAAAATATTTATATAACAATGACTTATATTCTCCATTTATTTGAAGCTTTTATGAAGTGCAATTCTATCTTCGAAATTCGGTTACTTTGTAAACACTAAATGCGAAACATGAATTCAAAGATAGATCGACACCACGTTTAAACATATTTACAAACCACTGACAATCTCCAATCCTGTATTGAAATTAGAAAACTTTTTACAGCATCACCAAATTCAAAACATCACTAAAAGAAAGAAGCGGTAAACGAGAGTTCCTCTCATAATATTAACAGTGTAAGTCAATTCAAATGGACAGTTTGGTGAACACACAGATAATCGGCTACAATGATTTCGTTTCTTAGAAGGTTTATTTTCGAAGAGTTTACTCAATTAAAGAAGCAGATGTACCTGTTTCATCTACTCAAATATTTTTTAGTGATACATTAGAAATTAATACGACAATAGAAAGATGATATATAGACATAATTAAGTTAATCTCTAGAGCACAGTAACATTCACTTCAATACTATATGAAAAAATATAAGACTAACCTTTCACTTCCTCTTACAGCATTCAGATTTCCACAATTCATAAATTTGCAAATATCAAGAGCTCCATAATTTTATAAATTCTGAAGGGTAGAAGAGGAGTTCTCATTCCCACTGGAAACTTTAAGGCACAGAACTCGTTACTTATTGATACATATCGCCTCAGCGTATTTTATAACTAACTTTTTACTTAAACTACCGAAATATAATTGTACATTGGAAAAAAATTAGAATTTAAAGTGTTTATATAACAATGACCAAAGACAAAGTTTTGTTATTAACCGACACATAACTAACTCTAAACCAGAAAAAGACAAGCATCCTAACGTTCAATATAAAAAAATGGAGTTTTCAAATATGCATAACTACATCAGTTAACGACAGTTATACATATCGTTTAAATTAAAGATATATCTTATCCGCATTCTTTAAATGTTTTTCGAAAGAAACATGTATACTATCGATTTTCACTATTATCGACAATTTGCTACATAGTAACTTTCGATATTTTTTAAGTACGATGTAGGTAAATTTTGATAAATCCTTCTGTATCATTATTCGTATGAATTGGGCCAACATTACGTTCACAGACAACATAGTCTCATGGAATATCTTTCACGTTTTCGTAGAGTGTACACAGTTTATTTTCAAAATATGAATTTTCACAAGTTTTGAAATACAAAATCGAAATATAAACCGACACATATAAACAGATTTTAAAAAACCTTGATCCATCGACAAACTTATGATGAAATCTCAAAACTTAATGCTGCATCTACACATTCGGGTGTTAAATCCTCTCAAAGAATTTCCTGCTGTAACCCAACTTTTATTGCTAATTGAGCCAAAAATGAAATATCCTATTACAATGTTTCTTCTTTTCGAAAGACGGTTCAAAGTTTTTGCATAGTTAGAATAGAAGAGGTTCATATCTTTTTTGTGTATTGAAGCATTTTTACTCGAAGGAAAAGAAAATAATAGAATTATGCGGAAAATAGAATATAGTAATAATAATATGGTTCAGTTAACCAAAGTAATATTAAATTAAGCACTGTATGAATAAATCTCAATTATTCATCGAAGTCCAACATAAAGCTTTCCTTCACACCTCCCCATTTCATAAAGTTGGCAAATAACATATCCTCAAATAGTTTCTCACTTTCAGAAGAATTGCTAAATATAATTAACGGTTTCATTATTCAATACACTCTCAATCTAATTTCACAGAAAGTTCTTTCGTTTATATACTTGAAGAAATTAGGACTTTAATTAATAATAATAATAATGACCAAGACGAAGTACTGTTAGTATCCGAGAAATAACTTAATATTTCACTGCAGTATAAAAGTGACTTCTATTCTCGATATATTTGGAGCTATTATGAAGTGCAATTCTATCTTCGAACTCCAGCCGCATTTGTAAACACTAAATGCTAAACCGGAATTCAAAGATAGATCGACACCTCGTTTAAACATATTTTCAAATCATTGACAATCTCGAATCCTGTATTGAAATTCGAAAACTTTGCACAGCATCACCAAATTCAGGAGAAAGAAGCCGTAATCGAGAGTTCCTCTCACAATAATGAGAGTGTAAGTCGATTCAATTCGATAGTTTGGTGAACACATAGATAATCGGCTACAATGATTTCGAGTCTTAGAAGATTTATATTCGAAGAGTTTACCTATTTAAAATAGCACTTTTTTGCAGATGTACCTTTTTCACCTTATCAATTTTTTTAGTGATACATTAGAAATTAATACGACAATAAAAAGATGATACATAGACATAATGAAGTTAATCTCTAGAGCACAGTAATACTCATTTCAATACTCCATGAAAAAAAATATAAGACTAACTTGTACTCCCTCTTACAGCATTCAAATGTCCACAATTTATAAATTTGCAAATATCAAGAGCTCCATAATTTTAAAAATGCTGAAGGGTAGAACAGGAGTTCTCATTCGCACTGGAAATTTTGAGGCACAGAACTCGTTTCTTACTGATACATGACCCCTCAGTGTATTTTATGACTAAATTTTTACTTAAATTACCGAAATCTTATTGTACATTTGAAAAAAATTAGAACTTAAGTATTTATATAACAATGACCAAAGAAAAAGTTTTGTTATAAACCGACACATAACTTACTTTAAAACAGATGAAGACAAGCATCCGAACGTTCAATATAAAAAAATGGAATTTTCAAATATGCATAACTACATCAGTTAACAACAGTTATACATATCGTTTAAATTTAAGATATATCTTATCCGCATTCTTTAAATGTTTTTCGAAAGAAACATGTATACTATGGATTTTCACTATTATCGACAATTTGCTATATCGTAACTTTCGATATTTTTTAGTACGATGTAGGTAAATTTTGAGAAATCCTTCTGTATCATTATTCGTATGAATTGGGCCTACATTACGTTCACAGACAACATAGTCTCATGGAATATCTTTCACGTTTTCGTAGAGTGTACACAGTTTATTTTCAAAATATGAATTTTCACAAGTTTTGAAATACAAAATCGAAATATAAACCGACACATATAAACAGATTTTAAAAAACCTTGATCCATCGACAAACTTATGATGAAATCTCAAAACTTAATGCTGCATCTACAAATTCGGGTGTTAAATCCTCTCAAAGAATTTCCTGCTGCAACCCAACTTTTATTGCTAATTGAGCCAAAAATGAAATATCCTATTACAATGTTTCTTCTTTTCGAAAGACGGTTCAAAGTTTTTGCATAGTTAGAATAGAAGAGGTTTATATCTTTTTCGTATATTGAAGATTTCTTATTCGAAAAAAAATAATAGAGCTATGCGAAAGATAAAATATAGTAAGAATAATATAGTTCAGTTGACCAAAGAAATACTAAATTAAGCACTGTATGAATAAATCTCGGTTATTCATCGAAGTCCAACATAAAGCTTTCCTTCACATCTCCCCATTTCATAAAGTTGGCAAATAACATATCCTCAAATAGTTTCTCACTTTCAGAAGAATTGCTGAATATAATTACTGGTTCCATTATTCAATACACTCTCAGTCTAATTTCACAGAAAGTTCTTTCGTTTATATACTTGAAGAAATTAGGACTTTAATTAATAATAATAATAAAGACCAAGACGAAGTACTGTTAATATCCGAGAAATAACTTAATATTTCACTGCAGTATAAAAGTGACTTCTATTCTCGATATATTTGGAGCTATTATGAAGTGCAATTCTATCTTCGAACTCCAGCCGCATTTGTAAACACTAAATGCTAAACCGGAATTCAAAGATAGATCGACACCCCGTTTAAACATATTTTCAAATCATTGACAATCTCGAATCCTGTATTGAAATTCGAAAACTTTGCACAGCATCACCAAATTCAGGAGAAAGAAGCCGTAATCGAGAGTTCCTCTCACAATAATGAGAGTGTAAGTCGATTCAATTCGATAGTTTGGTGAACACATAGATAATCGGCTACAATGATTTCGAGTCTTAGAAGATTTATATTCGAAGAGTTTACCTATTTAAAATAGCACTTTTTGGCAGATGTACCTTTTTCACCTTATCAATTTTTTTTTAGTGATACATTAAAAAATAATACGACAACAAAAAGATGATACATAGACATAATGAAGTTAATCTCTAGAGCACAGTAATACTCATTTCTATACTCCATGAAAAAAAATATAAGACTAACCTTGTACTCCCTCTTACACCATTCAAATGTCCACAATTTATAAATTTGCAAATATCAAGAGCTCCATAATTTTAAAATGCTCAAGGGTAGAACAGGAGTTCTCAGTCGCACTGGAAACTTTGTAGCACAGAATTCGTCTTACTGACACATGACCCCTCAGTGTATTTTATGACTAAATTTTTACTTAAATTACCGAAATCTTTTTGTACATTTGAAAAAAATTAGAACTTAAAGTATTTATATAACAATGACAAAAGAAAAAGTTTTGTTATAAACCGACACATAATTTACTTTAAAACAGATAAAGACAAGCATCCCAACGTTCAATATAAAAAAAAATGGAATTTTCAAATATGCATAACTACATCAGTTAACAACAGTTATACATATCGTTTAAATTTAAGATATATCTTATCCGCAATCTTTAAATTTTTTCGAAAGAAACATGTATACTATCGATTTTCACTATTATCGACAATTTGCTATATAGTAACTTTCGATATTTTTTAGTACGATGTAGGTAAATTTTGAGAAATCCTTCTGTATCATTATTCGTATGAATTGGGCCTACATTACGTTCACAGACAACATAGTCTCATGGAATATCTTTAACGTTTTCGTAGAGTGTACAGAGTTTATTTTCAAAATATGAATTTTCACAAGTTTTGAAATACAAAATCGAAATATAAACAGACACATATAAACAGATTTTAAAAAACCTTGATCCATCGACAAACTTATGATGAAATCTCAAAACTTAATGCTGCATCAACATATTCGGGTGTTAAATCCTCTCAAAGAATTTCCTGCTGCAACTCAACTTTTATTGCTAATTGAGCAAACAATGAAATATCCTATTACAATGTTTCTTCTTTTCGAAAGACAGTTCAAAGTTTTTGCATAGTTAGAATAGAAGAGGTTTATATCTTTTTCGTATATTGAAGATTTTTTACTCGAAAAAAAAAAAAATAATAGAATTATGCGAAATATAAAATATAGTAATAATAATATGGTTCAGTTAACCAAAGTAATATTAAATTAAGCACTGTATGAATAAATCTCAATTATTCATCGAAGTCCGAAATATAGCTTTCCTTCACACCTTCCAATTTCATAAAGTTGGCAAATAACATCATCCTCAAATAGTTTCTCACCTTCAGAAGAATTACTGAATATAATTAATGGTTCCATTATCTAATACACTCTCAGACTAATTTAACAGAAAGTTCTTTCGTTTATATATTGAAGAAATTTGGATTTAATTAATAATAATAATAATAATAATGACCAAGACGAAGTACTGTTAATATCCGAGAAATAACTTAATATTTCACTGCAGTATAAAAATGACTTATATTCTTGATATATTTGGAGCTATTATGAAGTGCAATTCTATCTTCGAACTCCAGCTGCATTTGTAAACACTAAATGCAAAACCGGAATTCAAAGATAGATCGACACCCCGTTTAAACATATTTTCAAACCATTGACAATCTCGAATCCTGTATTAAAATTCGAAAACTTTGCACAGCATCACCAAATTCAGGAGAAAGAAGCGATAAACGAGGGTTCCTCTCACAATAATGATAGTGTAAGTCGATTCAAGTGGATAGTTTGGTGAACACACAGATAATCGGCTACAATGATTTTGAGTCTTAGAAGGTTTATTTTCGAAGAGTTTATCTAATTAAAAAACAGTTGTTTGCAGATGTACCTCTTTCATCCCCTCAAGTATTTTTAGTGATACATTAGAAATTATTACGCCAAAAAAAGATGATACATAGACATAATGAAGTTAATCTCTAGAGCACAGTAATACTCATTTCAATAGTACATGAAAAAAAATACAAGACGTAACTTGTACTCCCTCTTACAGCATTCAAATGTCCACAATTCGTAACTTTGCAAATATCAAGAGCTCCATAATTTTAAAAATGCTGAAGGGTAGAACAGGAGTTCTCAGTCGCACTGGAAACTTTGTAGCACAGAATTCGTTTCTTACTGACACATGACCCTCTGTGTATTTTATGACTAAATTTTTACTTAAATTACCGAAATCTTATTGCACATTTTAAAAAAATTAGAACTTAAGTATTTATATAACAATGACCAAAGAAAAGTTTTGTTATAAACCGACACATAACTTACTTTAAAACAGATGAAGACAAGCATCCGAACGTTCAATATAAAAAAAATGGAATTTTCAAATATGCATAACTACATCAGTTAACAACAGTTATACATATCGTTTAAATTTAAGATATATCTTATCCGCAATCTTTATATTTTTACGAAAGAAACATGTATACTATGGATTTTCACTATTATCGACAATTTGCTATATCGTAACTTTCGATATTTTTTAGTACGATGTAGGTAAATTTTGAGAAATCCTTCTGTATCATTATTCGTATGAATTGGGCCTACATTACGTTCACAGACAACATAGTCTCATGGAATATCTTTAACGTTTTCGTAGAGTGTACACAGTTTATTTTCAAAATATGAATTTTCACAAGTTTTGAAATACAAAATCGAAATATAAACCGACACCTATAAACAGATTTTAAAAAATCTTCATCCATCGATAAACTTATGATGAAATCTCAAAACTTAATGCTACATCAACATATTACGGGGTAAATCCTCTCAAAGAATTTCCTGCTGCAACTCAACTTTTATTGTTAATTGAGCAAACAATGAAATATCCTATTACAATGTTTCTTCTTTTCGAAAGACAGTTCAAAATTTTTGCATAGTTAGAATAGTAGAGGTTTATATCTTTGTCGTATATTGAAGATTTCTTATTCGAAAAAAAATAATAGAGCTATGCGAAATATAAAATATAGTAAGAATAATAGAGTTCAGTTGACCACAGAAATACTAAATTAAGCACTGTATGAATAAATCTATGTTATTCATCGAAGTCCAACATATAGCTTTCCTTCACATCTCCCATTTCATAAAGTTGGCAAATAACATATCCTCAAATAGTTTCTCACTTTCAGAAGAATTGCTAAATATAATTAATGGTTCCAATTATTCAATACACTCTCAGTGTAATTCCACAGAAAGTTCTTTCGTTTATATACTTGAAGAAATTAGGACTTTAATTAATAATAATAATAATGACCAAGACGAAGTACTGTTAATATCCGAGAAATAACTTAATATTTCACTGCAGTATAAAAGTGACTTCTATTCTCGATATATTTGGAATTATTATGAAGTGCAATTCTATCTTCGAACTCCAGCCGCATTTGTAAACACTAAATGCTAAACCGGAATTCAAAGATAGATCGACACCCCGTTTAAACATATTTTCAAATCATTGACAATCTCGAATCCTGTATTGAAATTCGAAAACTTTGCACAGCATCACCAAATTCAGGAGAAAGAAGCCGTAATCGAGAGTTCCTCTCACAATAATGAGAGTGTAAGTCGATTCAATTCGATAGTTTGGTGAACACATAGATAATCGGCTACAATGATTTCGAGTCTTAGAAGATTTATATTCGAAGAGTTTACCTATTTAAAATAGCACTTTTTGGCAGATGTACCTTTTTCACCTTATCAAATTTTTTTAGTGATACATTAAAAAATAATACGACAATAAAAAGATGGTACATAGACATAATGATGTTAATCTCTAGAGCACAGTAATACTCATTTCTATACTCCATGAAAAAAATATAAGACTAACCTTGTACTCTCTCTTACACCATTCAAATCTCCACAATTCATAAATTATCAAATATCAAGAGCTCCATAATTTTAAAAATGCTGAAGGGTAGAACAGGAGTTCTCAGTCGCACTGGAAACTTTGTAGCACAGAATTCGTTTCTTACTGACACATCACCCTCTGTGTATTTTATGACTAAATATTTACTTAAATTACCGAAATCTTATTGCACATTTTAAAAAAATTAGAACTTAAGTATTTATATAACAATGACCAAACTAAAAGTTTTGTTATAAACCGACACATAACTTACTTTAAAACAGATGAAGACAAGCATCCGAACGTTCAATATAAAAAAAATGGAATTTTCAAATATGCATAACTACATCAGTTAACAACAGTAATACATATCGTTTAAATTTAAGATATATCTTATCCGCAATCTTTATATTTTTACGAAAGAAACATGTATACTATGGATTTTCACTATTATCGACAATTTGCTATATCGTAACTTTCGATATTTTTTAGTACGATGTAGGTAAATTTTGAGAAATCCTTCTGTATCATTATTCGTATGAATTGGGCCTACATTACGTTCACAGACAACATAGTCTCATGGAATATCTTTAACGTTTTCGTAGAGTGTACACAGTTTATTTTCAAAATATGAATTTTCACAAGTTTTGAAATACAAAATCGAAATATAAACCGACACCTATAAACAGATTTTAAAAAATCTTCATCTATCGATAAACTTATGATGAAATCTCAAAACATAATGCTACATCAACATATTACGGGGTAAATCCTCTCAAAGAATTTGCTGCTGCAACTCAACTTTTATTGTTAATTGAGCAAACAATGAAATATCCTATTACAATGTTTCTTCTTTTCGAAAGACAGTTCAAAATTTTTGCATAGTTAGAATAGTAGAGGTTTATATCTTTGTCGTATATTGAAGATTTCTTATTCGAAAAAAAATAATAGAACTATGCGAAATATAAAAAATAGTAAGAATAATAGAGTTCAGTTCACCACAGAAATACTAAATTAAACACTGTATGAATAAATCTAACTTATTCATCGAAGTCCAACATAAAGATTTCCTTCACATCTCCCCATTTGATAAAGTTGGAAAATAACATATCCTGAAATACTTTCTCACTTTCAGAAGAATTGCTAAATATAATTAATGGTTTAATTATTCATTCCACTCTCAGTGTAATTCCACAGAAAGTTCTTTCGTTTATATACTTGAAGAAATTAGGACTTTAATTAATAATAATATAATGACCAAGACGAAGTACTGTTAATATCCGAGAAATAACTTAATATTTCACTGCAGTATAAAAGTGACTTCTATTCTCGATATATTTGGAATTATTATGAAGTGCAATTCTATCTTCGAACTCCAGCCGCATTTGTAAACACTAAATGCTAAACCGGAATTCAAAGATAGATCGACACCCCGTTTAAACATATTTTCAAATCATTGACAATCTCGAATCCTGTATTGAAATTCGAAAACTTTGCACAGCATCACCAAATTCAGGAGAAAGAAGCCGTAATCGAGAGTTCCTCTCACAATAATGAGAGTGTAAGTCGATTCAATTCGATAGTTTGGTGAACACATAGATAATCGGCTACAATGATTTCGAGTCTTAGAAGATTTATATTCGAAGAGTTTACCTATTTAAAATAGCACTTTTTGGCAGATGTACCTTTTTCACCTTATCAAATTTTTTTAGTGATACATTAAAAAATAATACGACAATAAAAAGATGGTACATAGACATAATGATGTTAATCTCTAGAGCACAGTAATACTCATTTCTATACTCCATGAAAAAAATATAAGACTAACCTTGTACTCTCTCTTACACCATTCAAATCTCCACAATTCATAAATTATCAAATATCAAGAGCTCCATAATTTTAAAAAATGCTGAAGGGTAGAACAGGAGTTCTCAGTCGCACTGGAAACTTTGTAGCACAGAATTCGTTTCTTACTGACACATGACCCTCAGTGTATTTTATGACTAAATTTTTACTTAAATTACCGAAATCTTATTGTACATTTTAAAAAAATTAGAACTTAAGTATTTATATAAAAATGACCAAAGAAAAAGTTTTGTTATAAACCGACACATAACTTACTTTAAAACAGATGAAGACAAGCATCCGAACGTTCAATATAAAAAAAATGGAATTTTCAAATATGCATAACTACATCAGTTAACAACAGTTATACATATCGTTTAAATTTAAGATATATCTTATCCGCAATCTTTAAATTTTTTCGAAAGAAACATGTATACTATGGATTTTCACTATTATCGACAATTTGCTATATCGTAACTTTCGATATTTTTTAGTACGATGTAGGTAAATTTTGAGAAATCCTTCTGTATCATTATTCGTATGAATTGGGCCTACATTACGTTCACAGACAACATAGTCTCATGGAATATCTTTAACGTTTTCGTAGAGTGTACACAGTTTATTTTCAAAATATGAATTTTCACAAGTTTTGAAATACAAAATCGAAATATAAACCGACACCTATAAACAGATTTTAAAAAATCTTCATCTATCGATAAACTTATGATGAAATCTCAAAACATAATGCTACATCAACATATTACGGGGTAAATCCTCTCAAAGAATTTGCTGCTGCAACTCAACTTTTATTGTTAATTGAGCAAACAATGAAATATCCTATTACAATGTTTCTTCTTTTCGAAAGACAGTTCAAAATTTTTGCATAGTTAGAATAGTAGAGGTTTATATCTTTGTCGTATATTGAAGATTTCTTATTCGAAAAAAAATAATAGAACTATGCGAAATATAAAAAATAGTAAGAATAATAGAGTTCAGTTCACCACAGAAATACTAAATTAAACACTGTATGAATAAATCTAACTTATTCATCGAAGTCCAACATAAAGATTTCCTTCACATCTCCCCATTTGATAAAGTTGGAAAATAACATATCCTGAAATACTTTCTCACTTTCAGAAGAATTGCTAAATATAATTAATGGTTTAATTATTCATTACACTCTCAGTGTAATTCCACAGAAAGTTCTTTCGTTTATATACTTGAAGAAATTAGGACTTTAATTAATAATAATAATAATGACCAAGACGAAGTACTGTTAATATCCGAGAAATAACTTAATATTTCACTGCAGTATAAAAGTGACTTCTATTCTCGATATATTTGGAATTATTATGAAGTGCAATTCTATCTTCGAACTCCAGCCGCATTTGTAAACACTAAATGCTAAACCGGAATTCAAAGATAGATCGACACCCCGTTTAAACATATTTTCAAATCATTGACAATCTCGAATCCTGTATTGAAATTCGAAAACTTTGCACAGCATCACCAAATTCAGGAGAAAGAAGCCGTAATCGAGAGTTCCTCTCACAATAATGAGAGTGTAAGTCGATTCAATTCGATAGTTTGGTGAACACATAGATAATCGGCTACAATGATTTCGAGTCTTAGAAGATTTATATTCGAAGAGTTTACCTATTTAAAATAGCACTTTTTGGCAGATGTACCTTTTTCACCTTATCAAATTTTTTTAGTGATACATTAAAAAATAATACGACAATAAAAAGATGGTACATAGACATAATGATGTTAATCTCTAGAGCACAGTAATACTCATTTCTATACTCCATGAAAAAAATATAAGACTAACCTTGTACTCTCTCTTACACCATTCAAATCTCCACAATTCATAAATTATCAAATATCAAGAGCTCCATAATTTTAAAAATGCTGAAGGGTAGAACAGGAGTTCTCAGTCGCACTGGAAACTTTGTAGCACAGAACTCGTTTCTTACTTATACATGACCCCTCAGTGTATTTTATGACTAAATTTTTACTTAAATTACAGAAATCTTTTTGTACATTTGAAAAAAATTAGAACTTAAAGTATTTATATAACAATGACCAAAGAAAAAGTTTTGTTATAAACCGACACATAACTTACTTTAAAACAGATGAAGACAAGCATCCGAACGTTCAATATAAAAAAATGGAATTTTCAAATATGCATAACTACATCAGTTAACAACAGTTATACATATCGTTTAAATTTAAGATATATCTTATCCGCAATCTTTAAATTTTTTCGAAAGAAACATGTATACTATCGATTTTCACTATTATCGACAATTTGCTATATCGTAACTTTCGATATTTTTTAGTACGATGTAGGTAAATTTTGAGAAATCCTTCTGTATCATTATTCGTATGAATTGGGCCTACATTACGTTCACAGACAACATAGTCTCATGGAATATCTTTAACGTTTTCGTAGAGTGTACACAGTTTATTTTCAAAATATGAATTTTCACAAGTTTTGAAATACAAAATCGAAATATAAACCGACACCTATAAACAGATTTTAAAAAATCTTGATCCATCGATAAACTTATGATGAAATCTCAAAACTTAATGCTGCATCAACATATTACGGGTGTAAATCCTCTCAAAGAATTTCCTGCTGCAACTCAACTTTTATTGTTAATTGAGCAAAAAATGAAATATCCTATTACAATGTTTCTTCTTTTCGAAAGACAGTTCAAAATTTTTGCATAGTTAGAATAGTAGAGGTTTATATCTTTTTCGTATATTGAAGATTTTTTATTCGAAAAAAAAAATAATAGAATTATGCGAAATATAAAATATAGTAAGAATAATAGAGTTCAGTTAACCAAAGAAATACTAAATTAAGCACTGTATGAATAAATCTCAATTATTCATCGAAGTCCAAATATAGCTTTCCTTCACACCTTCCAATTTCATAAAGTTGGCAAATAACATCATCCTCAAATAGTTTCTCACCTTCAGAAGAATTACTGAATATAATTAATGGTTCCATTATTCAATACACTCTCAGACTAATTTAACAGAAAGTTCTTTCGTTTATATACTTGAAGAAATTTGGATTTAATTAATAATAATAATAATGACCAAGACGAAGTACTGTTAATATCCGAGAAATAACTTAATATTTCACTGCAGTATAAAAGTGACTTATATTCTTGATTATTTGGAGCTTTTATGAAGTGCAATTCTATCTTCGAACTCCAGCTGCATTTGTAAACACTAAATGCAAAACCGGAATTCAAAGATAGATCGACACCCCGTTTAAACATATTTTGAAATCATTGACAATCTTCAATCCTGTATTGAAATTCGAAAACTTTGCACAGCATCACCAAATTCAGGAGAAAGAAGCGATAAACGAGGGTTCCTCTCACAATAATGATAGTGTAAGTCGATTCAATTGGATAGTTTGGTGAACACACAGATAATCGGCTACAATGATTTTGAGTCTTAGAAGGTTTATATTCGAAGAGTTTACCTATTTAAAATAGCAGTTGTTTGCAGATGTACCTCTTTCATCCCCTCAAGTATTTTTAGTGATACATTAGAAATTAATACGACAATAAAAAGATGATACATAGACATAATGAAGTTAATCTCTAGAGCACAGTAATACCTATTTCAATACTACATGAAAAAAAAAATCAAGACGTAACTTGTTCTCCCTTTTACAGCATTCAAATGTCCACAATTCGTAACTTTGCAAATATCAAGAGCTCCATAATTTTAAAAATGCTGAAGGGTAGAACAGGAGTTCTCAGTCGCACTGGAAACTTTGTAGCACAGAATTCGTTTCTTACTGACACATGACCCTCTGTGTATTTTATGACTAAATTTTTACTTAAATTACCGAAATCTTATTGTACATTTTAAAAAAAATTAGAACTTAAGTATTTATATAACAATGACCAAAGAAAAGTTTTGTTATAAACCGACACATAACTTACTTTAAAACAGATGAAGACAAGCATCCGAACGTTCAATATAAAAAAAATGGAATTTTCAAATATGCATAACTACATCAGTTAACAACAGTTATACATATCGTTTAAATTTAAGATATATCTTATCCGCAATCTTTAAATTTTTTCGAAAGAAACATGTATACTATGGATTTTCACTATTATCGACAATTTGCTATATCGTAACTTTCGATATTTTTTAGTACGATGTAGGTAAATTTTGAGAAATCCTTCTGTATCATTATTCGTATGAATTGGGCCTACATTACGTTCACAGACAACATAGTCTCATGGAATATCTTTAACGTTTTCGTAGAGTGTACACAGTTTATTTTGAAAATATGAATTTTCACAAGTTTTGAAATACAAAATCGAAATATAAACCGACACCTATAAACAGATTTTAAAAAATCTTCATCTATCGATAAACTTATGATGAAATCTCAAAACATAATGCTACATCAACATATTACGGGGTAAAATCCTCTCAAAGAATTTCCTGCTGCAACTCAACTTTTATTGTGAATTGAGCAAACAATGAAATATCCTATTACAATGTTTCTTCTTTTCGAAAGACAGTTCAAAATTTTTGCATAGTTAGAATAGTAGAGGTTTATATCTTTGTCGTATATTGAAGATTTGTTATTCGAAAAAAAAATAATAGAGCTATGCGAAATATAAAATATAGTAAGAATACTAGAGTTCAGTTGACCACAGAAATACTAAATTAAGCACTGTATGAATAAATCTCAATTATTCATCGAAGTCCGAAATATAGCTTTCCTTCACACCTTCCAATTTCATAAAGTTGGCAAATAACATATCCTGAAATAGTTTCACACTTTCAGAAGAATTGCTAAATATAATTAATGGTTCAATTATTCAATACACACTCAGTCTAATTCCACAGAAAGTTCTTTCGTTTATATACTTGAAGAAATTAGGACTTTAATTAATAATAATAATAATGACCAAGACGAAGTACTGTTAATATCCGAGAAATAACTTAATATTTCACTGCAGTATAAAAGTGACTTCTATTCTCGATATATTTGGAGCTATTATGAAGTGCAATTCTATCTTCGAACTCCAGCCGCATTTGTAAACACTAAATGCTAAACCGGAATTCAACGATAGATCGACACCCCGTTTAAACATATTTTCAAATCATTGACAATCTCGAATCCTGTATTGAAATTCGAAAACTTTGCACAGCATCACCAAATTCAGGAGAAAGAAGCCGTAATCGAGAGTTCCTCTCACAATAATGAGAGTGTAAGTCGATTCAATTCGATAGTTTGGTGAACACATAGATAATCGGCTACAATGATTTCGAGTCTTAGAAGATTTATATTCGAAGAGTTTACCTATTTAAAATAGCACTTTTTTGGCAGATGTACCTTTTTCACCTTATCAAATTTTTTTAGTGATACATTAGAAAATAATACGACAATAAAAGATGATACATAGACATAATGAAGTTAATCTCTAGAGCACAGTAATACTCATTTCTATACTCCATGAAAAAAAATATAAGACTAACTTGTACTCCCTCTTACACCATTCAAATGTCCACAATTCATAAATTATCAAATATCAAGAGCTCCATAATTTTAAAAATGCTGAAGGGTAGAACAGGAGTTCTCAGTCGCACTGGAAACTTTGTAGCACAGAATTCGTTTCTTACTGACACATGACCCCTCAGTGTATTTTATGACTAAATTTTTACTTAAATTACCGAAATCGTATTGTACATTTGAAAAAATTAGAACTTAAGTATTTATATAAAAATGACCAAAGTAAAAAGTTTTGTTATAAACCGACACATAACTTACTTTAAAACAGATGAAGACAAGCATCCGAACGTTCAATATAAAAAAAATGGAATTTTCAAATATGCATAACTACATCAGTTAACAACAGTTATACATATCGTTTAAATTTAAGATATATCTTATCCGCAATCTTTAAATTTTTTCGAAAGAAACATGTATACTATCGATTTTCACTATTATCGACAATTTGCTATATCGTAACTTTCGATATTTTTTAGTACGATGTAGGTAAATTTTGAGAAATCCTTCTGTATCATTATTCGTATGAATTGGGCCTACATTACGTTCACAGACAACATAGTCTCATGGAATATCTTTAACGTTTTCGTAGAGTGTACACAGTTTATTTTGAAAATATGAATTTTCACAAGTTTTGAAATACAAAATCGAAATATAAACCGACACCTATAAACAGATTTTAAAAAATCTTCATCCATCGATAAACTTATGATGAAATCTCAAAACTTAATGCTACATCAACATATTACGGGTAAATCCTCTCAAAGAATTTCCTGCTGCAACTCAACTTTTATTGTTAATTGAGCAAACAATGAAATATCCTATTACAATGTTTCTTCTTTTCGAAAGACAGTTCAAAATTTTTGCATAGTTAGAATAGTAGAGGTTTATATCTTTGTCGTATATTGAAGATTTGTTATTCGAAAAAAAAATAATAGAGCTATGCGAAATATAAAATATATTAAGAATAATAGAGTTCAGTTGACCACAGAAATACTAAATTAAGCACTGTATGAATAAATCTCAATTATTCATCGAAGTCCGAAATATAGCTTTCCTTCACACCTTCCAATTTCATAAAGTTGGCAAATAACATATCCTGAAATAGTTTCACACTTTCAGAAGAATTGCTAAATATAATTACTGGTTCAATTATTCAATACACTCTCAGTCTAATTCCACAGAAAGTTCTTTCGTTTATATACTTGAAGAAATTAGGACTTTAATTAATAATAATAATAATGACCAAGACGAAGTACTGTTAATATCCGAGAAATAACTTAATATTTCACTGCAGTATAAAAGTGACTTCTATTCTCGATATATTTGGAGCTATTATGAAGTGCAATTCTATCTTCGAACTCCAGCTGCATTTGTAAACACTAAATGCAAAACCGGAATTCAAAGATAGATCGACACCCCGTTTAAACATATTTTCAAATCATTGACAATCTCGAATCCTGTATTGAAATTCGAAAACTTTGCACAGCATCACCAAATTCAGGAGAAAGAAGCCGTAATCGAGAGTTCCTCTCACAATAATGAGAGTGTAAGTCGATTCAATTCGATAGTTTGGTGAACACATAGATAATCGGCTACAATGATTTCGAGTCTTAGAAGATTTATATTCGAAGAGTTTACCTATTTAAAATAGCACTTTTTGTAGATGTACCTCTTTCATCCCCTCAAGTATTTTTAGTGATACATTAGAAATTAATACGACAATAAAAAGATGATATATAGAGTTAATGAAGTTAATCTCTAGAGCACAGTAATACTCATTTCAATACTACATGAAAAAATACAAGACGTAACTTGTACTCCCTCTTACAGCATTCAAATGTCCACAATTCATAAATTTGCAAATATCAAGAGCTCCATAATTTTAAAAATGCTGAAGGGTAGAACAGGAGTTCTCAGTCGCACTGGAAACTTTGTAGCACAGAATTCGTTTCTTACTGACACATGACCCCTCAGTGTATTTTATGACTAAATTTTTACTTAAATTACCGAAATCTTATTGTACATTTTAAAAAAATTAGAACTTAAGTATTTATATAACAATGACCAAAGAAAAAGTTTTGTTATAAACCGACACATAACTTACTTTAAAACAGATGAAGACAAGCATCCGAACGTTCAATATAAAAAAAATGGAATTTTCAAATATGCATAACTACATCAGTTAACAACAGTTATACATATCGTTTAAATTTAAGATATATCTTATCCGCAATCTTTAAATTTTTTCGAAAGAAACATGTATACTATCGATTTTCACTATTATCGACAATTTGCTATATCGTAACTTTCGATATTTTTTAGTACGATGTAGGTAAATTTTGAGAAATCCTTCTGTATCATTATTCGTATGAATTGGGCCTACATTACGTTCACAGACAACATAGTCTCATGGAATATCTTTAACGTTTTCGTAGAGTGTACACAGTTTATTTTGAAAATATGAATTTTCACAAGTTTTGAAATACAAAATCGAAATATAAACCGACACCTATAAACAGATTTTAAAAAATCTTCATCCATCGATAAACTTATGATGAAATCTCAAAACATAATGCTACATCAACATATTACGGGGTAAAAACTCTCAAAGAATTTCCTGCTGCAACTCAACTTTTATTGTTAATTGAGCAAACAATGAAATATCCTATTACAATGTTTCTTCTTTTCGAAAGACAGTTCAAATATTTTGCATAGTTAGAATAGTAGAGGTTTATATCTTTGTCGTATATTGAAGATTTGTTATTCGAAAAAAAATAATAGAGCTATGCCAAATATAAAATATATTAAGAATAATAGAGTTCAGTTGACCACAGAAATACTAAATTAAGCACTGTATGAATAAATCTCAATTATTCATCGAAGTCCAACATAAAGCTTTCCTTCACACCTCCCCATTTCATAAAGTTGGCAAATAACATATCCTCAAATAGTTTCTCACTTTCAGAAGAATTGCTAAATATAATTAATGGTTCAATTATTCAATACACTCTCAGTCTAATTCCACAGAAAGTTCTTTCGTTTATATACTTGAAGAAATTAGGACTTTAATTAATAATAATAATAATGACCAAGACGAAGTACTGTTAATATCCGAGAAATAACTTAATATTTCACTGCAGTATAAAAGTGACTTCTATTCTCGATATATTTGGAGCTATTATGAAGTGCAATTCTATCTTCGAACTCCAGCCGCATTTGTAAACACTAAATGCTAAACCGGAATTCAAAGATAGATCGACACCCCGTTTAAACATATTTTCAAATCATTGACAATCTCGAATCCTGTATTGAAATTCGAAAACTTTGCACAGCATCACCAAATTCAGGAGAAAGAAGCCGTAATCGAGAGTTCCTCTCACAATAATGAGAGTGTAAGTCGATTCAATTCGATAGTTTGGTGAACACATAGATAATCGGCTACAATGATTTCGAGTCTTAGAAGATTTATATTCGAAGAGTTTACCTATTTAAAATAGCACTTTTTTGCAGATGTACCTTTTCACCTTATCAAATTTTTTTAGTGATACATTAGAAAATAATACGACAATAAAAGATGATACATAGACATAATGAAGTTAATCTCTAGAGCACAGTAATACTCATTTCTATACTCCATGAAAAAAAATATAAGACTAACATAGTACTCCCTCTTACACCATTCAAATGTCCACAATTTATAAATTTGCAAATATCAAGAGCTCCATAATTTTAAAATGCTGAAGGGTAGAACAGGAGTTCTCAGTCGCACTGGAAACTTTGTAGCACAGAACTCGTTTCTTACTGATACATGACCCTCAGTGTATTTTATGACTAAATTTTTACTTAAATTACCGAAATCTTATTGTACATTTGAAAAAATTAGAACTTAAAGTATTTATATAACAATGACCAAAGAAAAGTTTTGTTATAAACCGACACATAACTTACTTTAAAACAGATGAAGACAAGCATCCCAACGTTCAATATAAAAAAATGGAGTTTTCAAATATGCATAACTACATCAGTTAACAACAGTTATACATATCGTTTAAATTTAAGATATATCTTATCCGCAATCTTTAAATTTATTTCGAAAGAAACATGTACACTATCGATTTTCACTATTATCGACAATTTGCTACATAGTAACTTTCGGTATTTTTTAATACGATGTAGGTAAATTTTGATAATCCTTCTGTATCATTATTCGTATGAATTGGGCCTACATTACGTTCACAGACAACATAGTCTCATGGAATATCTTTCACGTTTTCGTAGAGTGTACACAGTTTATTTTCAAAATATGAATTTTCACAAGTTTTGAAATACAAAATCGAAATATAAACCGACACCTATAAACAGATTTTAAAAAATCTTCATCCATCGACAAACTTATGATGAAATCTCAAAACTTAATGCTGCATCTACATATTACGGGTGTTAAATCCTCTCAAAGAATTTCCTGCTGCAACTCAACTTTTATTGCTAATTGAGCAAACAATGAAATATCCTATTACAATGTTTCTTCTTTTCGAAAGACAGTTCAAAGTTTTTGCATAGTTAGAATAGAAGAGGTTCATATCTTTTTTGTGTATTGAAGCTTTTTTACTCGAAGGAAAAGAAAATAATAGAATTATGCGAAAGAGAGAATATAGTAATAATAATATGGTTCAGTTAACCAAAGTAATATTAAATTAAGCACTGTATGAATAAATCTCAATTATTCATCGAAGTCCGAAATATAGCTTTCCTTCACACCTTCCAATTTCATAAAGTTGGCAAATAACATCATCCTCAAATAGTTTCTCACCTTCAGAAGAATTACTGAATATAATTAATGGTTCCATTATCTAATACACTCTCAGACTAATTTCACAGAAAGTTCTTTCGTTTATATATTGAAGAAATTTGGATTTAATTAATAATAATAATAATAATAATGACCAAGACGAAGTACTGTTAATATCCGAGAAATAACTTAATATTTCACTGCAGTATAAAAATGACTTATATTCTTGTTTGTTTGGAGCTTTTATGAAGTGCAATTCTATCTTCGAACTCCAGCTGCATTTGTAAACACTAAATGCAAAACCGGAATTCAAAGATAGATCGACACCCCGTTTAAACATAATTTGAAACCATTGACAATCTTCAATCCTGTATTAAAATTCGAAAAGTTTGCACAGCATCACCAAATTCAGGATAAAGAAGCGATAAACGAGGGTTCCTCTCACAATAATGATAGTGTCAGTCAATTCAAGTGGATATTTTGGTGAACACACAGATAATCGGCTACAACGATTTTATCTCTTAGAAGGTTTATTTTTGAAGAGTTTATCTAATTAAAAAACAGTTGTTTGCAGATGTACCTCTTTCATCCCCTCAAGTATTTTTAGTGATACATTAGAAATTAATACGACAATAAAAAGATGATATATAGAGTTAATGAAGTTAATCTCTAGAGCACAGTAATACTCATTTCAATACTACATGAAAAAAATACAAGACGTAACTTGTACTCCCTCTTACAGCATTCAAATGTCCACAATTCGTAAATTTGCAAATATCAAGAGCTCCATAATTTTAAAAATGCTGAAGGGTAGAACAGGAGTTCTCAGTCGCACTGGAAACTTTGTAGCACAGAATTCGTTTCTTACTGACACATGACCCTCAGTGTATTTTATGACTAAATTTTTACTTAAATTACCGAAATCTTATTGTACATTTGAAAAAATTAGAACTTAAGTATTTATATAACAATGACCAAAGAAAATGTTTTGTTATAAACCGACACATAACTTACTTTAAAACAGATGAAGACAAGCATCCGAACGTTCAATATAAAAAAAATGGAATTTTCAAATATGCATAACTACATCAGTTAACAACAGTTATACATATCGTTTAAATTTAAGATATATCTTATCCGCAATCTTTAAATTTTTTTCGAAAGAAACAAGTATACTATCGATTTTCACTATTATCGACAATTTGCTATATCGTAACTTTCGATATTTTTTAGTACGATGTAGGTAAATTTTGAGAAATCCTTCTGTATCATTATTCGTATGAATTGGGCCTACATTACGTTCACAGACAACATAGTCTCATGGAATACCTTTAACGTTTTCGTAGAGTGTACACAGTTTATTTTCAAAATATGAATTTTCACAAGTTTTGAAATACAAAATCGAAATATAAACCGACACCTATAAACAGATTTTAAAAAATCTTCATCCATCGATAAACTTATGATGAAATCTCAAAACATAATGCTACATCAACATATTACGGGGTAAAATCCTCTCAAAGAATTTCCTGCTGCAACTCAACTTTTATTGTTAATTGAGCAAACAATGAAATATCCTATTACAATGTTTCTTCTTTTCGAAAGACAGTTCAAATATTTTGCATAGTTAGAATAGTAGAGGTTTATATCTTTGTCGTATATTGAAGATTTGTTATTCGAAAAAAAATAATAGAGCTATGCCAAATATAAAATATATTAAGAATAATAGAGTTCAGTTGACCACAGAAATACTAAATTAAGCACTGTATGAATAAATCTCAATTATTCATCGAAGTCCGAAATATAGCTTTCCTTCACACCTTCCAATTTCATAAAGTTGGCAAATAACATATCCTGAAATAGTTTCACACTTTCAGAAGAATTGCTAAATATAATTACTGGTTCAATTATTCAATACACTCTCAGTCTAATTCCACAGAAAGTTCTTTCGTTTATATACTTGAAGAAATTAGGACTTTAATTAATAATAATAATAATGACCAAGACGAAGTACTGTTAATATCCGAGAAATAACTTAATATTTCACTGCAGTATAAAAGTGACTTCTATTCTCGATATATTTGGAGCTATTATGAAGTGCAATTCTATCTTCGAACTCCAGCTGCATTTGTAAACACTAAATGCAAAACCGGAATTCAAAGATAGATCGACACCCCGTTTAAACATATTTTCAAATCATTGACAATCTCGAATCCTGTATTGAAATTCGAAAACTTTGCACAGCATCACCAAATTCAGGAGAAAGAAGCCGTAATCGAGAGTTCCTCTCACAATAATGAGAGTGTAAGTCGATTCAATTCGATAGTTTGGTGAACACATAGATAATCGGCTACAATGATTTCGAGTCTTAGAAGATTTATATTCGAAGAGTTTACCTATTTAAAATAGCACTTTTTGCAGATGTACCTCTTTCATCCCCTCAAGTATTTTTAGTGATACATTAGAAATTAATACGACAATAAAAAGATGATATATAGAGTTAATGAAGTTAATCTCTAGAGCACAGTAATACCTATTTCAATACTACATGAAAAAAAAAATCAAGACGTAACTTGTTCTCCCTTTTACAGCATTCAAATGTCCACAATTCGTAACTTTGCAAATATCAAGAGCTCCATAATTTTAAAAATGCTGAAGGGTAGAACAGGAATTCTCAGTCGCACTGGAAACTTTGAAGCACAGAACTCGTTTCTTACTGATACATGACCCTCAGTGTATTTTATGACTAAATTTTACTTAAATTACCGAAATCTTATTGTACATTTGAAAAAATTAGAACTTAAGTATTTATATAACAATGACCAAAGAAAAAGTTTTGTTATAAACCGACACATAACTTACTTTAAAACAGATGAAGACAAGCATCCGAACGTTCAATATAAAAAAATGGAGTTTTCAAATATGCATAACTACATCAGTTAACGACAGTTATACATATCGTTTAAATTTAAGATATATCTTATCCGCAATCTTTAAATTTTTTCGAAAGAAACATGTATACTATCGATTTTCACTATTATCGACAATTTGCTATATCGTAACTTTCGACATTTTTTAGTACGATGTAGGTAAATTTTGAGAAATCCTTCTGTATCATTATTCGTATGAATTGGGCCTACATTACGTTCACAGACAACATAGTCTCATGGAATATCTTTAACGTTTTCGTAGAGTGTACACAGTTTATTTTGAAAATATGAATTTTCACAAGTTTTGAAATACAAAATCGAAATATAAACCGACACCTATAAACAGATTTTAAAAAATCTTCATCCATCGATAAACTTATGATGAAATCTCAAAACATAATGCTACATCAACATATTACGGGGTAAAATCCTCTCAAAGAATTTCCTGCTGCAACTCAACTTTTATTGTTAATTGAGCAAACAATGAAATATCCTATTACAATGTTTCTTCTTTTCGAAAGACAGTTCAAATTTTTTGCATAGTTAGAATAGTAGAGGTTTATATCTTTTTCGTATATTGAAGATTTGTTATTCGAAAAAAAATAATAGAGCTATGCCAAATATAAAATATAGTAAGAATAATAGAGTTCAGTTGACCACAGAAATACTAAATTAAGCACTGTATGAATAAATCTCAATTATTCATCGAAGTCCAAAATATAGCTTTCCTTCACACCTCCCCATTTCATAAAGTTGGCAAATAACATATCCTCAAATAGTTTCTCACTTTCAGAAGAATTGCTGAATATAATTACTGGTTCCATTATTCAATACACTCTCAGTCTAATTTCACAGAAAGTTCTTTCGTTTATATACTTGAAGAAATTAGGACTTTAATTAATAATAATAATAATGACCAAGACGAAGTACTGTTAATATCCGAGAAATAACTTAATATTTCACTGCAGTATAAAAGTGACTTCTATTCTCGATATATTTGGAGCTATTATGAAGTGCAATTCTATCTTCGAACTCCAGCTGCATTTGTAAACACTAAATGCAAAACCGGAATTCAAAGATAGATCGACACCCCGTTTAAACATATTTTCAAATCATTGACAATCTCGAATCCTGTATTGAAATTCGAAAACTTTGCACAGCATCACCAAATTCAGGAGAAAGAAGCCGTAATCGAGAGTTCCTCTCACAATAATGAGAGTGTAAGTCGATTCAATTCGATAGTTTGGTGAACACATAGATAATCGGCTACAATGATTTCGAGTCTTAGAAGATTTATATTCGAAGAGTTTACCTATTTAAAATAGCACTTTTTGGCAGATGTACCTTTTTCACCTTATCAAATTTTTTTAGTGATACATTAGAAAATAATACGACAATAAAAAGATGATACATAGACATAATGAAGTTAATCTCTAGAGCACAGTAATACTCATTTCTATACTCCATGAAAAAAAATATAAGACTAACTTAGTACTCCCTCTTACACCATTCAAATGTCCACAATTTATAAATTTGCAAATATCAAGAGCTCCATAATTTTAAAAATGCTGAAGGGTAGAAGAGGAGTTCTCATTCGCACTGGAAACTTTAAGGCACAGAACTCGTTTCTTACTGATACATGACCCCTCGGTGTATTTTATGACTAAATTTTTACTTAAATTACCGAAATCGTATTGTACATTTGAAAAAATTAGAACTTAAAGTATTTATATAACAATGACCAAAGAAATAGTTTTGTTATAAACCGACACATAACTTACTTTAAAACAGAAAAAGACAAGCATCCCAACGTTCAATATAAAAAAATGGAGTTTTCAAATATGCATAACTACATCAGTTAACAACAGTTATACATATCGTTTAAATTTAAGATATATCTTATCCGCAATCTTTAAATTTTTTCGAAAGAAACATGTATACTATCGATTTTCACTATTATCGACAATTTGCTACATAGTAACTTTCGGTATTTTTTTATACGATGTAGGTAAATTTTGATAATCCTTCTGTATCATTATTCGTATGAATTGGGCCTACATTACGTTCACAGACAACATAGTCTCATGGAATATCTTTAACGTTTTCGTAGAGTGTACACAGTTTATTTTCAAAATATGAATTTTCACAAGTTTTGAAATACAAAATCGAAATATAAACCGACACCTATAAACAGATTTTAAAAAACCTTGATCCATCGACAAACTTATGATGAAATCTCAAAACTTAATGCTGCATCTACATATTCGGGTGTTAAATCCTCTCAAAGAATTTCCTGCTGCAACCCAACTTTTATTGCTAATTGAGCCAAAAATGAAATATCCTATTACAATGTTTCTTCTTTTCGAAAGACGGTTCAAAGTTTTTGCATAGTTAGAATAGAAGAGGTTCATATCTTTTTTGTGTATTGAAGCTTTTTTACTCGAAGGAAAAGAAAATAATAGAATTATGCGAAAGATAGAATATAGTAATAATAATATGGTTCAGTTAACCAAAGTAATATTAAATTAAGCACTGTATGAATAAATCTCAATTATTCATCGAAGTCCGAAATATAGCTTTCCTTCACACCTTCCAATTTCATAAAGTTGGCAAATAACATCATCCTCAAATAGTTTCTCACCTTCAGAAGAATTACTGAATATAATTAATGGTTCCATTATCTAATACACTCTCAGACTAATTTAACAGAAAGTTCTTTCGTTTATATATTGAAGAAATTTGGATTTAATTAATAATAATAATAATAATAATGACCAAGACGAAGTACTGTTAATATCCGAGAAATAACTTAATATTTCACTGCAGTATAAAAATGACTTATATTCTTGTTTGTTTGGAGCTTTTATGAAGTGCAATTCTATCTTCGAACTCCAGCTGCATTTGTAAACACTAAATGCAAAACCGGAATTCAAAGATAGATCGACACCCCGTTTAAACATAATTTGAAACCATTGACAATCTTCAATCCTGTATTAAAATTCGAAAAGTTTGCACAGCATCACCAAATTCAGGATAAAGAAGCGATAAACGAGGGTTCCTCTCACAATAATGATAGTGTCAGTCAATTCAAGTGGATATTTTGGTGAACACACAGATAATCGGCTACAACGATTTCGAGTCTTAGAAGGTTTATTTTTGAAGAGTTTATCTAATTAAAAAACAGTTGTTTGCAGATGTACCTCTTTCATCCCCTCAAGTATTTTTAGTGATACATTAGAAATTAATACGACAATAAAAAGATGATATATAGAGTTAATGAAGTTAATCTCTAGAGCACAGTAATACTCATTTCAATACTACATGAAAAAAATACAAGACGTAACTTGTACTCCCTCTTACAGCATTCAAATGTCCACAATTTATAAATTTGCAAATATCAAGAGCTCCATAATTTTAAAAATGCTGAAGGGTAGAACAGGAGTTCTCAGTCGCACTGGAAACTTTGTAGCACAGAATTCGTTTCTTACTGACACATGACCCTCAGTGTATTTTATGACTAAATTTTTACTTAAATTACCGAAATCGTATTGTACATTTGAAAAAATTAGAACTTAAAGTATTTATATAACAATGACCAAAGAAAATGTTTTGTCATAAACCGACACATAACTTACTTTAAAACAGAAAAAGACAAGCATCCGAACGTTCAATATAAAAAAAATGGAATTTTCAAATATGCATAACTACATCAGTTAACAACAGTTATACATATCGTTTAAATTTAAGATATATCTTATCCGCAATCTTTAAATTTTTTCGAAAGAAACATGTATACTATCGATTTTCACTATTATCGACAATTTGCTATATCGTAACTTTCGATATTTTTTAGTACGATGTAGGTAAATTTTGAGAAATCCTTCTGTATCATTATTCGTATGAATTGGGCCTACATTACGTTCACAGACAACATAGTCTCATGGAATATCTTTCACGTTTTCGTAGAGTGTACACAGTTTATTTGCAAAATATGAATTTTCATACGTTTTCAAATACAAAATCGAAATATAAACCGACACATATAAACAGATTCTAAAAAACATTGATCCATCGACAAACTTATGATGAAATCTCAAAACTTAATGCTGCATCTACACATTCGGGTGTTAAATCCTCTCAAAGAATTTCCTGCTGTAACCCAACTTTTATTGCTAATTGAGCCAAAAATGAAATATCCTATTACAATGTTTCTTCTTTTCGAAGGACGGTTCAAAGTTTTTGCATAGTTAGAATAGAAGAGGTTCATATCTTTTTTGTGTATTGAAGCTTTTTTACTCGAAGGAAAAGAAAATAATAGAATTATGCGAAAGTTAGAATATAGTAATAATAATATGGTTCAGTTAACCAAAGTAATATTAAATTAAGCACTGTATGAATAAATCTCAATTATTCATCGAAGTCCGAAATATAGCTTTCCTTCACACCTTCCAATTTCATAAAGTTGGCAAATAACATCATCCTCAAATAGTTTCTCACCTTCAGAAGAATTACTGAATATAATTAATGGTTCCATTATCTAATACACTCTCAGACTAATTTAACAGAAAGTTCTTTCGTTTATATATTGAAGAAATTTGGATTTAATTAATAATAATAATAATAATAATGACCAAGACGAAGTACTGTTAATATCCGAGAAATAACTTAATATTTCACTGCAGTATAAAAGTGACTTCTATTCTCGATATATTTGGAGCTATTATGAAGTGCAATTCTATCTTCGAACTCCAGCAGCATTTGTAAACACTAAATGCTAAACCGGAATTCAAAGATAGATCGACACCCCGTTTAAACATATTTTCAAATCATTGACAATCTCGAATCCTGTATTGAAATTCGAAAACTTTGCACAGCATCACCAAATTCAGGAGAAAGAAGCCGTAATCGAGAGTTCCTCTCACAATAATGAGAGTGTAAGTCGATTCAATTCGATAGTTTGGTGAACACATAGATAATCGGCTACAATGATTTCGAGTCTTAGAAGATTTATATTCGAAGAGTTTACCTATTTAAAATAGCACTTTTTGCAGATGTACCTCTTTCATCCCCTCAAGTATTTTTAGTGATACATTAGAAATTAATACGACAATAAAAAGATGATATATAGAGTTAATGAAGTTAATCTCTAGAGCACAGTAATACTCATTTCAATACTACATGAAAAAAAAAATCAAGACTAACTTGTTCTCCCTTTTACAGCATTCAAATGTCCACAATTCGTAACTTTGCAAATATCAAGAGCTCCATAATTTTAAAAATGCTGAAGGGTAGAACAGGAATTCTCAGTCGCACTGGAAACTTTGAAGCACAGAACTCGTTTCTTACTGATACATGACCCTCTGTGTATTTTATGACTAAATTTTTAGTTAAATTACCGAAATCTTATTGTACATTTTAAAAAAAATTAGAACTTAAGTATTTATATAACAATGACCAAAGAAAAAGTTTTGTTATAAACCGACACATAACTTACTTTAAAACAGATGAAGACAAGCATCCAACGTTCAATATAAAAAAATGGAGTTTTCAAATATGCATAACTACATCAGTTAACGACAGTTATACATATCGTTTAAATTTAAGATATATCTTATCCGCAATCTTTAAATTTTTTCGAAAGAAACATGTATACTATCGATTTTCACTATTATCGACAATTTGCTATATCGTAACTTTCGACATTTTCTAGTACGATGTAGGTAAATTTTGAGAAATGCTTCTGTATCATTATTCGTATGAATTGGGCCTACATTACGTTCACAGACAACATAGTCTCATGGAATACCTTTAACGTTTTCGTAGAGTGTACACAGTTTATTTTCAAAATATGAATTTTCACAAGTTTTGAAATACAAAATCGAAATATAAAACCGACACCTATAAACAGATTTTAAAAAATCTTCATCCATCGATAAACTAATGATGAAATCTCAAAACTTAATGCTACATCAACATATTACGGGTTAAATCCTCTCAAAGAATTTCCTGCTGCAACTCAACTTTTATTGTTAATTGAGCAAACAATGAAATATCCTATTACAATGTTTCTTCTTTTCGAAAGACAGTTCAAAATTTTTTGCATAGTTAGAATAGTAGAGGTTTATATCTTTTTCGTATATTGAAGATTTCTTATTCGAAAAAAAAAAATAATAGAATTATGCGAAAGATAAAATATAGTAAGAATAATATGGTTCAGTTAACCAAAGAAATACTAAATTAAGCACTGTATGAATAAATCTCAATTATTCATCGAAGTCCGAAATATAGCTTTCCTTCACACCTTCCCATTTCATAAAGTTGGCAAATAACATATCCTCAAATAGTTTCTCACTTTCAGAAGAATTGCTGAATATAATTACTGGTTCCATTATTCAATACACTCTCAGTCTAATTTCACAGAAAGTTCTTTCGTTTATATACTTGAAGAAATTAGGACTTTAATTAATAATAATAATAATGACCAAGACGAAGTACTGTTAATATCCGAGAAATAACTTAATATTTCACTGCAGTATAAAAGTGACTTCTATTCTCGATATATTTGGAGCTATTATGAAGTGCAATTCTATCTTCGAACTCCAGCTGCATTTGTAAACACTAAATGCAAAACCGGAATTCAAAGATAGATCGACACCCCGTTTAAACATATTTTCAAATCATTGACAATCTCGAATCCTGTATTGAAATTCGAAAACTTTGCACAGCATCACCAAATTCAGGAGAAAGAAGCCGTAATCGAGAGTTCCTCTCACAATAATGAGAGTGTAAGTCGATTCAATTCGATAGTTTGGTGAACACATAGATAATCGGCTACAATGATTTCGAGTCTTAGAAGATTTATATTCGAAGAGTTTACCTATTTAAAATAGCACTTTTTGCAGATGTACCTTTTCACCCCTCAAAATTTTTTTAGTGATACATTAGAAATTAATACGACAATAAAAAGATGATATATAGAGTTAATGAAGTTAATCTCTAGAGCACAGTAATACTCATTTCAATACTACATGAAAAAAATACAAGACGTAACTTGTACTCCCTCTTACAGCATTCAAATGTCCACAATTTATAAATTTGCAAATATCAAGAGCTCCATAATTTTAAAAATGCTGAAGGGTAGAACAGGAATTCTCAGTCGCACTGGAAACTTTGAAGCACAGAACTCGTTTCTTACTGATACATGACCCTCTGTGTATTTTATGACTAAATTTTTACTTAAATTACCGAAATCTTATTGTACATTTGAAAAAATTAGAACTTAAAGTATTTATATAACAATGACCAAAGAAAAAGTTTTGTTATAAACCGACACATAACTTACTTTAAAACAGAAAAAGACAAGCATCCAACGTTCAATATAAAAAAATGGAGTTTTCAAATATGCATAACTACATCAGTTAACGACAGTTATACATATCGTTTAAATTTAAGATATATCTTATCCGCAATCTTTAAATTTTTTCGAAAGAAACATGTATACTATCGATTTTCACTATTATCGACAATTTGCTATATAGTAACTTTCGATATTTTTTAGTACGATGTAGGTAAATTTTGATAAATCCTTCTGTATCATTATTCGTATGAATTGGGCCTACATTACGTTCACAGACAACATAGTCTCATGGAATATCTTTAACGTTTTCGTAGAGTGTACACAGTTTATTTTCAAAATATGAATTTTCACAAGTTTTGAAATACAAAATCGAAATATAAACCGACACCTATAAACAGATTTTAAAAAATCTTCATCCATCGATAAACTTATGATGAAATCTCAAAACATAATGCTGCATCTACATATTCCGGTGTTAAATCCTCTCAAAGAATTTCCTGCTGCAACTCAACTTTTATTGCTAATTGAGCAAAAAATGAAATATCCTATTACAATGTTTCTTCTTTTCGAAAGACAGTTCAAAGTTTTTGCATAGTTAGAATAGAAGAGGTTTATATCTTTTTCGTATATTGAAGATTTTTTATTCGAAAAAAAAAAATAATAGAATTATGCGAAAGATAAAATATAGTAATAATAATATGGTTCAGTTAACCAAAGAAATACTAAATTAAGCACTGTATGAATAAATCTCAATTATTCATCGAAGTCCAAATATAGCTTTCCTTCACACCTTCCCATTTCATAAAGTTGGCAAATAACATCATCCTCAAATAGTTTCTCACTTTCAGAAGAATTACTGAATATAATTAATGGTTCCATTATTCAATACACTCTCAGTCTAATTTCACAGAAAGTTCTTTCGTTTATATACTTGAAGAAATTTGGACTTTAATTAATAATAATAATAATGACCAAGACGAAGTACTGTTAATATCCGAGAAATAACTTAATATTTCACTGCAGTATAAAAGTGACTTATATTCTCGATATATTTGGAGCTATTATGAAGTGCAATTCTATCTTCGAACTCCAGCTGCATTTGTAAACACTAAATGCAAAACCGGAATTCAAAGATAGATCGACACCCCGTTTAAACATATTTTCAAATCATTGACAATCTCAATCCTGTATTGAAATTCGAAAACTTTGCACAGCATCACCAAATTCAGGAGAAAGAAGCGTAATCGAGGTTCCTCTCACAATAATGAGAGTGTAAGTCGATTCAATTGGATAGTTTGGTGAACACATAGATAATCGGCTACAATGATTTCGAGTCTTAGAAGATTTATTTTCGAAGAGTTTACCTATTTAAAATAGCAGTTTTTTGCAGATGTACCTCTTTCACCCCCTCAAGTATTTTTAGTGATACATTAGAAATTATTACGCCAAAAAAAGATGATACATAGACATAATGAAGTTAATCTCTAGAGCACAGTAATACTCATTTCAATACTACATGAAAAAAATATAAAACTAACCTTGTACTCCCTCTTACAGCATTCAAATGTCCACAATTCATAAATTTGCAAATATCAAGAGCTCCATAATTTAAAAAATGCTGAAGGGTAGAAGAGGAGTTCTCATTCGCACTGGAAATTTTGAGGCACAGAACTCGTTTCTTACTTATACATGACCCCTCAGTGTATTTTATGACTAAATTTTTACTTAAATTACAGAAATCTTTTTGTACATTTGAAAAAAATTAGAACTTAAAGTATTTATATAACAATGACAAAAGAAAAAGATTTGTTATAAACCCACACATAATTTACTTTAAAACAGATAAAGACAAGCATCCCAACGTTCAATATAAAAAAATGGAGTTTTCAAATATGCATAACTATGTCAGTTAACGACAGTTATACATATCGTTTAAATGAAAGATATATCTTATCCGCAATCTTTAAATTTATTTCGAAAGAAACATGTACACTATCGATTTTCACTATTATCGACAATTTGCTACATAGTAACTTTCCATATTTTTTAGTACGATGTCGGTAAATTTTGATAAATCCTTCTGTATCATTAATCGTATCAATTGGGCCTACATTACGCTCACAGACAACATAGTCTCATGGAATATCTTTAACGTTTTCGTAAAGTGTACACAGTTTATTTTCAAAATATGAATTTTCACAAGTTTTGAAATACAAAACCGAAATATAAACCGACACCTATAAACAGATTTTAAAAAACCTTGATCCATCGACAAACTTATGATGAAATCTCAAAACTTAATGCTGCATCTATATATTCCGGTGTTAAATCCTCTCAAAGAATTTCCTGCTGCAACACAACTTTTATTGCTAATTGAGCCAAAAATGAAATATCCTATTACAATGTTTCTTCTTTTCGAAAGACGGTTCAAAGTTTTTGCATAGTTAGAATAGAAGAGGTTCATATCTTTTTTGTGTATTGAAGCTTTTTTACTCGAAGGAAAAAAATAATAGAATTATGCGAAAGATAAAATATAGTAATAATAATATGGTTCAGTTAACCAAAGTAATACTAAATTAAGCACTGTATGAATAAATCTCAATTATTCATCGAAGTCCGAAATATAGTTTTCCTTCACACCTTCCCATTTCATAAAGTTGGCAAATAACATCATCCTCAAATAGTTCAGTATAAAAAAATGGAGTTTTCAAATATGCATAACTACATCAGTTAACAACAGTTATACATATCGTTTAAATTTAAGATATATCTTATCCGCAATCTTTAAATTTTTTTCGAAAGAAACATGTATACTATCGATTTTCACTATTATCGACAATTTGCTACATAGTAACTTTCCATATTTTTTAGTACGATGTCGGTAAATTTTGATAAATCCTTCTGTATCATTAATCGTATCAATTGGGCCTACATTACGCTCACAGACAACATAGTCTCATGGAATATCTTTAACGTTTTCGTAAAGTGTACACAGTTTATTTTCAAAATATGAATTTTCACAAGTTTTGAAATACAAAACCGAAATATAAACCGACACCTATAAACAGATTTTAAAAAACCTTGATCCATCGACAAACTTATGATGAAATCTCAAAACTTAATGCTGCATCTATATATTCAGGTGTTAAATCCTCTCAAAGAATTTCCTGCTGCAACACAACTTTTATTGCTAATTGAGCCAAAAATGAAATATCCTATTACAATGTTTCTTCTTTTCCAAACACGGTTCAAAGTTTTTGTATACTTAGAATAAAAGAGATTCATATCTTTTTTGTGTATTGAAAATTTTTTACTCGAAGGAAAAAAATAATAGAATTATGCGAAAGATTAAATATAGTAATAATAATATGGTTCAGTTAACCAAAGTAATACTAAATTAAGCACTGTATGAATAAATCTCAATTATTCACCGAAGTCCGAAATATAGTTTTCCTTCACACCTTCCCATTTCATAAAGTTGGCAAATAACATCATCCTCAAATAGTTCAGTATAAAAAAATGGAGTTTTCAAATATGCATAACTACATCAGTTAACAACAGTTATACATATCGTTTAAATTTAAGATATATCTTATCCGCAATCTTTAAATTTTTTTCGAAAGAAACATGTATACTATCGATTTTCACTATTATCGACAATTTGCTACATAGTAACTTTCCATATTTTTTAGTACGATGTCGGTAAATTTTGATAAATCCTTCTGTATCATTAATCGTATCAATTGGGCCTACATTACGCTCACAGACAACATAGTCTCATGGAATATCTTTAACGTTTTCGTAAAGTGTACACAGTTTATTTTCAAAATATGAATTTTCACAAGTTTTGAAATACAAAACCGAAATATAAACCGACACCTATAAACAGATTTTAAAAAACCTTGATCCATCGACAAACTTATGATGAAATCTCAAAACTTAATGCTGCATCTATATATTCAGGTGTTAAATCCTCTCAAAGAATTTCCTGCTGCAACACAACTTTTATTGCTAATTGAGCCAAAAATGAAATATCCTATTACAATGTTTCTTCTTTTGGAAAGACGGTTCAAAGTTCTTGCATAGTTAGAATAAAAGAGGTTCATATCTTTTTTGTGTATTGATGCTTTTTTACTCGAAGGAAAAAAAATAATAGAATTATGCGAAAGATAAAATATAGTAATAATAATATGGTTCAGTTAACCAAAGTAATACTAAATTAAGCACTGTATGAATAAATCTCAATTATTCATCGAAGTCCGAAATATAGTTTTCCTTCACACCTTCCCATTTCATAAAGTTGGCAAATAACATCATCCTCAAATAGTTTGTCACCTTCAGAAGAATTACTGAATATAATTAATGGTTCCATTATCTAATACACTCTCAGACTAATTTCACAGAATGTTCTTTCGTTTATATACTTGAAGAAATTTGGATTTAATTAATAATAATAATAATAATGACCAAGACGAAAAATTGTTAATATCCGAGAAATAACTTAATATTTCACTGCAGTATAAAAATGACTTATATTCTTGTTTGTTTGGAGCTTTTATGAAGTGCAATTCTATCTTCGAACTCCAGCTGCATTTGTAAACACTAAATGCAAAACCGGAATTCAAAGATAGATCGACACCCCGTTTAAACATAATTTGAAACCATTGACAATCTTCAATCCTGTATTAAAATTCGAAAAGTTTGCACAGCATCACCAAATTCAGGATAAAGAAGCGATAAACGAGGGTTCCTCTCACAATAATGATAGTGTCAGTCAATTAAAGTGGATAGTTTGGTGAACACACAGATAATCGGCTACAACGATTTTATCTCTTAGAAGGTTTATTTTTGAAGAGTTTATCTAATTAGAAAACAGTTGTTTGCAGATGTACCTCTTTCATCCCCTCAAGTATTTTTAGTGATACATTAGAAATTATTACGCCAAAAAAAGATGATACATAGACATAATGAAGTTAATCTCTAGAGCACAGTAATACTCATTTCAATACTACATGAAAAAAAATATAAGACTAACCTTGTACTCCCTCTTACAGCATTCAAATGTCCACAATTCATAAATTTGCAAATATCAAGAGCTCCATAATTTAAAAAATGCTGAAGGGTAGAAGAGGAGTTCTCATTCGCACTGGAAACTTTGAGGCACAGAACTCGTTTCTTACTTATACATCACCCCTCAGTGTATTTTATGACTAAATTTTTACTTAAATTACCGAAATCTTATTGTACATTTGAAAAAAATTAGGACTTAAAGTATTTATATAACAATGACCAAAGAAAAAGTTTTGTTATAAACCGACACATAACTTACTTTAAAACAGATAAAGACAAGTATCCCAACGTTCAATATAAAAAAAATGGAGTTTTCAAATATGCATAACTACATCAGTTAACAACAGTTATACATATCGTTTAAATTTAAGATATATCTTATCCGCAATCTTTAAATTTTTTTCGAAAGAAACATGTATACTATCGATTTTCACTATTCTCGACAATTTGCTACATAGTAACTTTCCATTTTTTTTAGTACGATGTCGGTAAATTTTCAAAAATCCTTCTGTATCATTAATCGTATCAATTGGGCCTACATTACGCTCACAGACAACATAGTCTCATGGAATATCTTTAACGTTTTCGTAAAGTGTACACAGTTTATTTTCAAAATATGAATTTTCACAAGTTTTGAAATACAAAACCGAAATATAAACCGACACCTATAAACAGATTTTAAAAAACCTTGATCCATCGACAAACTTATGATGAAATCTCAAAACTTAATGCTGCATCTATATATTCAGGTGTTAAATCCTCTCAAAGAATTTCCTGCTGCAACACAACTTTTATTGCTAATTGAGCCAAAAATGAAATATCCTATTACAATGTTTCTTCTTTTGGAAAGACGGTTCAAAGTTCTTGCATAGTTAGAATAAAAGAGGTTCATATCTTTTTTGTGTATTGATGCTTTTTTACTCGAAGGAAAAAAAATAATAGAATTATGCGAAAGATAAAATATAGTAATAATAATATGGTTCAGTTAACCAAAGTAATACTAAATTAAGCACTGAATGAATAAATCTCAATTATTCATCGAAGTCCGAAATATAGTTTTCCTTCACACCTTCCCATTTCATAAAGTTGGCAAATAACATCATCCTCAAATAGTTCAGTATAAAAAAATGGAGTTTTCAAATATGCATAACTACATCAGTTAACAACAGTTATACATATCGTTTAAATTTAAGATATATCTTATCCGCAATCTTTAAATTTTTTTCGAAAGAAACATGTATAGTATCGATTTTCACTATTATCGACAATTTGCTACATAGTAACTTTCCATATTTTTTAGTACGATGTCGGTAAATTTTGATAAATCCTTCTGTATCATTATTCGTATCAATTGGGCCTACATTACGTTCACAGACAACATAGTCTTATGGAATATCTTTAACGTTTTCGTAGAGTGTACACAGTTTATTTTCAAAATATTAATTTTCACAAGTTTTAAATATACAACCGAAATATAAACCGACACCTATAAACAGATTTTAAAACCTTGATCCATCGACAAACTTATGATGAAATCTCAAAACTTAATGCTTCATCTACATATTCCGGTGTTAAATCCTCTCAAAGAATTTTCTGCTGCAACACAACTTTTATTGCTAATTGAGCCAAAAATGAAATATCCTATTACAATATTTCTTCTTTTCGAAGGACGGTTCAAAGTTTTTGCATAGTTAGAATAGAAGAGGTTCATATCTTTTTTGTGTATTGATGCTTTTTTACTTGAAGGAAAAAAAATAATAGAATTATGCGAAAGATAAAATATAGTAATAATAATATGGTTCAGTTAACCAAAGTAATACTAAATTAAGCACTGAATGAATAAATCTCAATTATTCATCGAAGTCCGAAATATAGTTTTCCTTCACACCTTCCCATTTCATAAAGTTGGCAAATAACATCATCCTCAAATAGTTTGTCACCTTCAGAAGAATTACTGAATATAATTAATGGTTCCTTTATCTAATACACTCTCAGACTAATTTCACAGAATGTTCTTTCGTTTATATACTTGAAGAAATTTGGATTTAATTAATAATAATAATAATAATCACCAAGACGAAAAATTGTTAATATCCGAGAAATAACTTAATATTTGACTGCAGTATAAAAATGAGTTATATTCTTGTTTCTTTGGAGCTTTTACGAAGTGCAATTCTATCTTCGAACTCCAGCTGCATTTGTAAACACTAAATGCAAAACAGGAATTCAAAGATAGATCGACACCCCGTTTAAACATAATTTGAAACCATTAATAATCTTCAATCCTGTATTAAAATTCGAAAAGTTTGCACAGCATCACCAAATTCAGGATAAAGAAGCGATAAACGAGGGTTCCTCTCACAATAATGATAGTGTCAGTCAATTAAAGTAGATAGTTTGGTGAACACACAGATAATCGGCTACAACGATTTTATCTCTTAGAAGGTTTATTTTTGAAGAGTTTATCTAATTAGAAAACAGTTGTTTGCAGATGTACCTCTTTCATCCCCTCAAGTATTTTTAGTGATACATTAGAAATTAATACGACAATAAAAAGACATAATGAAGTTAATCTCTAGAGCACAGTAATACTCATTTCAATACTACATGAAAAAAAATATAAGACTAACCTTGTACTCCCTCTTACAGCATTCAAATGTCCACAATTCATAAATTTGCAAATATCAAGAGCTCCATAATTTAAAAATGCTGAAGGGTAGAAGAGGAGTTCTCATTCGCACTGGAAACTTTGAGGCACAGAACTCGTTTCTTACTTATACATCACCCCTCAGTGTATTTTATGACTAAATTTTTACTTAAATTACCGAAATCTTATTGTACATTTGAAAAAAATTAGGACTTAAAGTATTTATATAACAATGACCAAAGAAAAAGTTTTGTTATAAACCGACACATAACTTACTTTAAAACAGATAAAGACAAGTATCCCAACGTTCAATATAAAAAAAATGGAGTTTTCAAATATGCATAACTACATCAGTTAACAACAGTTATACATATCGTTTAAAATAAGATATATCTTATCCGCAATCTTTAAATTTTTTTCGAAAGAAACATGTATACTATCGATTTTCACTATTCTCGACAATTTGCTACATAGTAACTTTCCATTTTTTTTAGTACGATGTCGGTAAATTTTGAAAAATCCTTCTGTATCATTAATCGTATCAATTGGGCCTACATTACGCTCACAGACAACATAGTCTCATGGAATATCTTTAACGTTTTCGTAGAGTGTACACAGTTTATTTTCAAATTAAGAATTTTCACAAGTTTTGAAATACAAAACCGAAATATAAACCGACACCTATAAACAGATTTTAAAAAACCTTGATCCATCGACAAACTGATGATGAAATCTCAAAACATAATGCTGCATCTACCTATTCCTGTGTTAAATCCTCCCAAAGAATTTCCTTCTGCAACACCACTTTTATTGCTAATTGAGCCAAAAATGAAATGTCCTATTACAATATTTCTTCTTTTCGAAAGACGGTTCAAAGTTTTTGCATAGTTAGAATAGAAGAGGTTCATATCTTTTTTGTGTATTGATGCTTTTTTACTTGAAGGAAAAAAAATAATAGAATTATGCGAAAGATAAAATATAGTAATAATAATATGGTTCAGTTAACCAAAGTAATACTAAATTAAGCACTGAATGAATAAATCTCAATTATTCATCGAAGTCCGAAATATAGTTTTCCTTCACACCTACCCATTTCATAAAGTTGGCAAATAACATCATCCTCAAATAGTTCAGTATAAAAAAATGGAGTTTTCAAATATGCATAACTACATCAGTTAACAACAGTTATACATATCGTTTAAATTTAAGATATATCTTATCCGCAATCTTTAAATTTTTTTCGAAAGAAACATGTATAGTATCGATTTTCACTATTATCGACAATTTGCTACATAGTAACTTTCCATATTTTTTAGTACGATGTCGGTAAATTTTGATAAATCCTTCTGTATCATTATTCGTATCAATTGGGCCTACATTACGTTCACAGACAACATAGTCTTATGGAATATCTTTAACGTTTTCGTAGAGTGTACACAGTTTATTTTCAAAATATTAATTTTCACAAGTTTTAAAATACAACCGAAATATAAACCGACACCTATAAACAGATTTTAAAAAACCTTGATCCATCGACAAACTTATGATGAAATCTCAAAACTTAATGCTTCATCTACATATTCCGGTGTTAAATCCTCTCAAAGAATTTTCTGCTGCAACACAACTTTTATTGCTAATTGAGCCAAAAATGAAATATCCTATTACAATATTTCTTCTTTTCGAAAGACGGTTCAAAGTTTTTGCATAGTTAGAATAGAAGAGGTTCATATCTTTTTTGTGTATTGATGCTTTTTTACTTGAAGGAAAAAAAATAATAGAATTATGCGAAAGATAAAATATAGTAATAATAATATGGTTCAGTTAACCAAAGTAATACTAAATTAAGCACTGAATGAATAAATCTCAATTATTCATCGAAGTCCGAAATATAGTTTTCCTTCACACCTACCCATTTCATAAAGTTGGCAAATAACATCATCCTCAAATAGTTTGTCACCTTCAGAAGAATTACTGAATATAATTAATGGTTCCTTTATCTAATACACTCTCAGACTAATTTCACAGAATGTTCTTTCGTTTATATACTTGAAGAAATTTGGATTTAATTAATAATAATAATAATAATCACCAAGACGAAAAATTGTTAATATCCGAGAAATAACTTAATATTTGACTGCAGTATAAAATGAGTTATATTCTTGTTTCTTTGAGCTTTTACGAAGTGCAATTTATTTTCGAACTCCAGCTGCATTTGTAAACACTAAATGCAAAACAGGAATTCAAAGATAGATCGACACCCCGTTTAAACATAATTTGAAACCATTAATAATCTTCAATCCTGTATTAAAATTCGAAAAGTTTGCACAGCATCACCAAATTCAGGATAAAGAAGCGATAAACGAGGGTTCCTCTCACAATAATGATAGTGTCAGTCAATTAAAGTAGATAGTTTGGTGAACACACAGATAATCGGCTACAATGATTTCGTCTCTTAGAAGGTTTATTTTTGAAGAGTTTTCCTAATTATAAAACATTTGTTTGCAGATGTACCTCTTTCATCCCCTCAAGTATTTTTAGTGATACATTAGAAATTAATACGCCAATAAAAAGACATAATGAAGTTAATCTCTAGAGCACAGTAATACTCATTTCAATACAACATGAAAAAAAATATAAGACTAACCTTGTACTCCCTCTTACAGCATTCAAATGTCCACAATTCTATAAATTTGCAAATATCAAGAGCTCCATAATTTAAAAAAATGCTGAAGGGTAGAAGAGGAGTTCTCATCGCACTGGAAACTTTGAGGCACAGAACTCGTTTTTACTTATACATCACCCCTCAGTGTATTTTATGACTAAATTTTACTTAAATTACCGAAATCTTATTGTACATTTGAAAAAATTAGAACTTAAAGTATTTATATAACAATGACCAAAGAAAAGTTTTGTTATAAACCGACACATAACTTACTTTAAAACAGATAAAGACAAGTATCCCAACGTTCAATATAAAAAAAATGGAGTTTTCAAATATGCATAACTACATCAGTTAACAACAGTTATACATATCGTTTAAAATAAGATATATCTTATCCGCAATCTTTAAATTTTTTTCGAAAGAAACATGTATACTATCGATTTTCACTATTCTCGACAATTTGCTACATAGTAACTTTCCATTTTTTTTAGTACGATGTCGGTAAATTTTGAAAATCCTTCTGTATCATTATTCGTATCAATTGGGCCTACATTACGCTTCACAGACAACATAGTCTCATGGAATATCTTTAACGTTTTCGTAGAGTGTACACAGTTTATTTTCAAATTAAAATTTTCACAAGTTTTGAAATACAAAACCGAAATATAAACCGACACCTATAAACAGATTTTAAAAAACCTTGATCCATCGACAAACTGATGATGAAATCTCAAAACATAATGCTGCATCTACCTATTCCTGTGTTAAATCCTCCCAAAGAATTTCCTTCTGCAACACCACTTTTATTGCTAATTGAGCCAAAAATGAAATGTCCTATTACAATATTTCTTCTTTTCGAAAGACGGTTCAAAGTTTTGCATAGTTAGAATAGAAGAGGTTCATATCTTTTGTGTATTGATGCTTTTTTTTTACTTGAAGGAAAAAAAATAATAGAATTATGCGAAAGATAAAATATAGTAATAATAATATGGTTCAGTTAACCAAAGTAATACTAAATTAAGCACTGAATGAATAAATCTCAATTATTCATCGAAGTCCGAAATATAGTTTTCCTTCACACCTACCCATTTCATAAAGTTGGCAAATAACATCATCCTCTAGTTCAGTATAAAAAATGGAGTTTTCAAATATGCATAACTACATCAGTTAACAACAGTTATACATATCGTTTAAATTTAAGATATATCTTATCCGCAATCTTTAAATTTTTTTCGAAAGAAACATGTATACTATCGATTTTCACTATTATCGACAATTTGCTACATAGTAACTTTCCATATTTTTTAGTACGATGTCGGTAAATTTTGATAAATCCTTCTGTATCATTATTCGTATCAATTGGGCCTACATTACGTTCACAGACAACATAGTCTCATGGAATATCTTTAACGTTTTCGTAGAGTGTACACAGTTTATTTTCAAAATATGAATTTTCACAAGTTTTGAAATACAAAATCGAACTATAAACCGACACATATAAACAGATTTTAAAAAACCTTGATCCATCGACAAACTTATGATGAAATCTCGAAACTTTATGCAGAATCAACATATTTATTTTTAAAAAATAAAAAACATTTACACTTTCAATTCTTACTCTTATTGGCAATTTGCTATATCATAACTTTCCATATTTTTTTTAGTATCGGTTATAAATCTCGGTTATACATCAAACTCCAACATATAGCTATTCTTCTTACGTCCCCATTTCATGAAGTTGGCAAATAACATCATCCTCAAATAGTTTATCACCTTCAAAAGAATTGCTTTATATAATTAATGGTTCCTTATCCAATACACTCTCAGTCTAATTTCACAGAAAGTTCTTTCGTTTATGTACTTGAAGAAATTTGGACTTTAATTAACTATAATAATAATGACCAAGACGAAGTATTGTTAATATCCTAGAAATAACTTAATTATTCACGGTCACGGCAGTATTAAAGTGACTCAGATTCTCGATTGATTTGAAGCTTTTATGAAGTGCAACTGTATCTTTGAACTCCGATTACGTTTGTAAACACTAAATAATAAACCCGAGTTCAAAGAAAGATCGACATTTCTGTTTAATAATAATAGTAGTAAATAAATGGACTTCTCGAGGAGTGGACATCAGGAAGACCCAATAAATATAGATTGAAGACAGGATTCCTCAGAATATCTTTATCGTGCCAGTAACGTTGTAAGCCATCTTAAACCATCTAGTTTAAAATTTTCTTTTCAGAGAACAAAACCTTCTTCTACTTTTTTTTTCTGTGATATGTTTGGTGCTTCTCAGCAAAATTTAACCGAGCATTTTAGTGGTTTAGAATGAGGCGTAACCTTTGAAAACGTTTACAATTTTTATAGCCTTTCTCTCGTTGAGGTCGTTTTACTGTTCTTGAGCCGCATTCTGCATCCATAAGAATCTTAATCTGGTCCGTCGATCAGCTGGTGTTTTGCTGGACATCCCGTCGAATCCTCCTGCTCAACTCCGGCGAAATTTTCTTGACCAGACGACTTAAAATTCTTGTTCCGTATCACTCAGGGTCTTTTAATAAATTTACAACAGCAGTTTTAGTGCTCCTAATCTTACCAGCGATAGCACGTTGAAAATGACCTTGCTTTTGCAGCTCGACAATTCTGCTGCGTTCAAACTCTATCAACGTTTTAGCCTTTGCCATGCTTCTACCCAATGTAATACAGGTGATGTTGACAACGCTACTGCTTGAATACAAATTACTTAATTTCGTTACGTGTTTACCGATTAACGCTTCGCTTCTGCATGGTCTTGAACTTTTCATCAGCTGAAATTTAGTCTAATTTCATGGTGTTCACATTTTCCCTATTAAATGCTAAAAATGTTTTTCATTTTATTTTCCCTTTCTTATTGTCATCTTT